>NC_136057.1:1248012226-1249212226 GCF_964261635.1 Lissotriton helveticus
GAGGGTGGTTGAGGTAAACAGAGTACTCAAGAACCAGCTGCGACTGGTTCCGCCCCCACTCTGCACCCTTGAACAAAGGAATGCACTGTATAAAAATGGGGCTGTGTCCCCACTGAAGTTGTTCTTTTCCAGGATCCTGAGGGGGCTGTTGCTGCTGTCGCTGGGCCAGAGGACCGCCACTTGGGGTGTCTCCCTGCCTGGAGACCCAGTGTGCTGGCTCTGGGCCCAGCCTTGTCCCCCCTGCCTGCCCAAGGACTGCTGGGAATCTGCCCTGCTTGCTGAGGGCACCTGGGAGCGCTTTATTTTACTTATAGCGCTTAAGAGCGCTTTATTTGGCTTGTAGCACTTGGGAGCGCTGTGCCTTCACCCCAGCGCTGAGAGCGCTTTATTTTGAATTATAGCGCTTGGAGCGCTGTGATTATCTGCCTAGCGCTTGGGAGCGCGCCAATTGCTGTGCAGGTGCCCACCCTGCTCGTGGTGGCCAGATCGAGTGCCCGCCTCGATTGGAGTGTTTATTTAAGAAAGCCGGTGCCCACCCGGCATTGCCCCGGTGATTTGCCGCTGTTTCTGGAATTTAACTCGAGGGAGCCCGGTAAACTCACCCCCCGCCTGGAAGTGCCGAAAACGGGCCGCCGCGCTGCCCGCGACGACCCGGAAGTGGTTGGCCGGCCGGCCAATCAGGGAGCTCGCCGACGGAAGTCCCGCCCCCGCAGCCGCGACCCGGAAGTCAGGCAGGCCGGGGGCAGGACAGAGTGAAGCCAGAAGCCGGCGTCTTTCCGTGTCCCCCCCAGGCTCCCAAAGCGAGGGAGAGCCCAGGAGAGAGCGGGGAGGAGTGCTGCAGGGAGCGAGGCTCCCGTGTGAAGAGGAGAGCCCCGGGACCAGAGGGAGAGACCCGCCTTCGCTGGAACCCAGCGCGAAGCCGGTGAGTGTGGCAGTGCTGGAGGGAGGGGCGCCGGGACACATTGTCGGTGTCCGCCACCCCCCCCCCTCTTTCTCGTAGCGCGAGATAGCGCTACAGTGCGGAGTGAAGCCACGAGGGCTTCAAGAGAGCATCTCTTTGTTTTGAGCCTGAGGGCTCAGGGGGCACCTTAGTGTTGGAGCAACGAGAGGCTCCAAAGCGCCGCAGTGGTTTGGCGAGCCAGAGAGGCTCAGAGCGCCCGAAGTGTTCCTGGGTCCCCAGAGAAGGACCCCACAGCCCAGCGAGGCTGCACCTTTGTTGCTGGAGCCCTGAGAGGCTCAGCAGTACCCTTATTTGTTTAAGAGCCCAGAGAGGCTCTGAGGGTGCCATTCCCTCGTGGTGGAGCCCAGAGAGGCTCCAGCCCTTCTGCATTGCGAGCCCCAGAGAGGCTCGAGTGCCCATTCTGTGGAAGAGCCTGAGAGAGGCTCAGGAGGGCCATTTCTTGTCTGGAGCCCAGAGAGGCTCCGCAGTGCCACAGTGGTGGTTCTTGAGCCCAGAGAGGCTCCAACGTTGCCCTAACTTTCCCTACACCAGTTGCCCAGCACTTTGTGGGCAACTGCTACGTTTAGGCCCTGACATTGGGACACAGGGACAGTCACAGGTGGTGACTTCTGAGTTTTGCGCAATTGTACTTTCTATGCACCTCTGAATGTATTGTTTATGCGTCATGTGCCTTTACACCTCTGAATGAATGTTATGCATTGCATCATGTGTTTTCCTCTTACACCCCTACAGGTATTGTAATACATAGGTGGTTGTTTTCTCCCTAGTACAGGTGGTGCTAGTGAGGTCCTGGTTACCAGTAGGTACTGGTTGTGTTACATTTTTGTGCTAAAGTAATGTTACATTCTAAGTGCTATTTCTGAAAGTGCTACTTCTGATTCCTGACAGTGGTCCAGGTGGCCCTGTCTTGTAAATAATCCCTTGTAAATTCTGCCCGTGCCTCTGGCACATTGTAAAGTGTGTGTTTTATCTAATGTGTTTTGGTGTAATACAAAGGCTATTTTTATATAACCTTGTGTGGAGTTTCCTTTGTGGTGGGCCTTTGGTTGTTGTTGCTGGGGTGCGTGCGCAAATACTTAACTTACATCGCCTCCAAGTTTAGCCTTGCTGCTCGCGCCACGTTACCTAGAGGGTGAGTAGGGGTTATCTTGGTGTGTAACTCCCTTGCCCTGACTTGGGTGTGGTGGTCTCTGACTGACTTTGGCGAAAGCCCTGGCCAGCCAGGGATCCCATTTCCAACATTGGCGGCAAGCGGTGGGATAAGGATTTGTGTTTGCCTTGTACCTTAGTAGCGGCTGGCTGCACCACAAAACTCTGCATTTTAGATGACCACATTTTAGGGGATTGTTTTTTTTTGGAAGTTTCATATTTTCTTCTCCTGAAGGTATCATTGTGCAATTGTGTCAGTACATTTGTCCCCTACCCTGCGCCCAGAGTCGGTACCTGTGTCACTTGTGGTCAGGTTGAGGAATCAGGGGTGGTAGAAACTGCCTTACCAGTCCGAGGGGAGGGTTGTGTGTGGATGAATGGTGTGTGGCACTAGGCAAATGAGTGTGAGTTCTCTGGGGTAGAGAGCTTGCTGATACCTTTGTGAATTGTGTACTCCTGTGTTAGCTCAGACCCCTAGGTTCCCTGTGTGATCTTGTCTCTAGAACGTCTGCCAAGATGGAGCTTGTCTTTGATTTCAGTGATCTAGATACCTACAGTATGTGGGAGCTGGTAAGGTTCTGTGAGGAGAGAGACCTAGGGAGGGGTGAGTCAAACTGGTACGACCTTAGGGACCGCCTGGTCAGATGGCACGATGGTCACTGGGATCGTGAGCGCAGTGAGGAAAGGGTCTGGGCCCCACACCAGGAGGGTGGTGGGTCTGTGGGGAGCCCTGAAGATTCAGAAGAGGAGGAAGAAGATGACAGCACCTGGATGCCAGTAGAGAGTGAGGACCCCATAGATAGGGAGTCCCTTGCTGGGTCCAGTGTAGGAGGCAGCGCCTCATCCCTTTCCCTGTCCCCAGAGGAGCTGGAAGATAGGAGGAGAGAAAGGGAGCACCAGCTGGCTTTAGAGAGGCTCAGGTTGGAGCATGCCCAGGCTATGGCACAGCTGGGCGTTAGAAAGCAACAGCTGGAGGTTAAGAAGCAACAGCTAGAGACCGAGAGGGTATTAGCGCAGGAAAGGATAGAGGAGGCTGAGAGGGCCTCCACCAGAGGCGAAGTAGCTCTGGAGGGTAGACTATCCCCTGCGCGCAGTGTTGAGTTTCTGGATCCCCCAGGGAGGGTTGGGTCCAGTGGTGGCAGCTATTTAAATCTCAGTCTAGAAAGTCCCAGTTCCCAGAGTATGGTTCCTGTTTCCCCAGAGGAGGAGAATAGGTTGAGGTTTAGGAACCTTAGGAAACCGTCTCATCAGTCTTGGGAAGACTTTGAGGATGACTGTTGTGGAGCCCTGTGTGATTGGGTACGGGAGCCCACGAAATGTGATTGGGACCTATTGTTCGATATGTTTCTCAGAGAGCAGTTGCTCAGTTGTTGTTCACCAGGGTTGCGCCAACACCTGTTAGGGTGT
This sequence comes from Lissotriton helveticus, assembly GCF_964261635.1. Lineage (NCBI taxonomy): Eukaryota > Metazoa > Chordata > Amphibia > Caudata > Salamandridae > Lissotriton > Lissotriton helveticus. The sequence goes on from NC_136057.1 coordinate 1,248,015,744, forward strand.
GGATTGTCTGAACCATGTGAGCTGGCAGAGGAAGCAGACCGCTGGGAAGGGACCAGAGGTTCTGTAGAGTCATTGGTGAGTGACTCCAAAAGTAGTGGGTCAGGGATCTTCCAGCCCAGCGGGGTGGAAGAGGCTCAGTGCAGCCCAGCTAGGTCCCTGGTTAGTGAGAAGGGTGTAGGGGCTGACTGCCTGGCTCAGTGGAGCAGGAGTCAGTGGGTGGCTGAGAGCCCCCAGAGGCCCGAAGCCCTGTCTCAGAACCTGGGTGGTTTCTTGAGGGAACACCAGGTTGGGGACCTAGGCTGTCCTGTTAGTCCATTTGAGGAGGATCTCCTAGTGAGTAGAGGACCTGGAGCGTCTGTAACCAGAGCTCCTGTGGTTCTAGAGGCTGGCAGTACCGCTCCGGTAGGGAGGGTACAGGAGTCCAGAGTGAGGAGTGATTGGGGGAGTTCCCCAGTGGAAGGACCAGTGGGTCAGGGACTACCCAGTTGGGCTAGGTTCCCGTGTAGTGACCCGGGTGGCGCCACTTCTGGTCTGGGGGATCGTCACGCACTGTCAGGTGGACAGAGGGCGGGAGATCTGCGCCAGACAGACAATCACACAACAGATGTGTCATTTGTTAGCCTCAGGGGGATTGTGTGTGAGTCCCCAGAAGTCCTGGAGGGCCAGGCAATTGTTCCACCGAAGGTTTTAGACCAGAGGTTGGACGGCCAGGTTCAGGGTCAGCCTGACCTGAAGGGTAGGACGACTGTAACCAGTGTCCTGACCGGTTCTTCTTCCAGAGGAACTTCTCCAGGTGGGAGAGGGCAGACCTCTGGAAGGGGGTGCAGAGGGTGGGAGAGCCCACCTCTGACCCCGGTGCAACCTGAGTGGATAAGCCCTGGGTTGGAATGGCGTTCTAGGTGTACCCCTCGCCGGAGGAGGAACCCTAGAAGAAGAGGTAAGGGGAGGAGAGCCTTCCCTGAGACTCCTGGTCCGCCTGAGGTTGTAGGCCCTAGGCTGGAGTACCAGTGGCAGTCTAGTCCTGTCTTGCAGACAGGAAGAGTGGAGAATGGCTCCTATGTGCCAGGGGTTACTACCCCCCGCTCTGCGAATTGGCATGGACCAGTGGCACCTGGGTGGCCCAGGGCCTGGTCCTGGCCGCGGACAACTTGGGAGTACCAGTGGGGTAGCCCAGTTGGTCCAGACAGTGTGTTTAGAAGGAATCCCATGGGTTCACCGTGGCGTAGAACAGGAGGGTGTCCCTGCAGTTGTGGGCCCGCGTCCGTGTTCTATCGCCCCAAGCAGGGAAGTCCATCACAGTGGTGATTGGTCTCCCCTGCGTTTTGGCTGGAAGGGGGTTATGTTGGACTTTGGCCCTTAGGGCAGGTTCACCCCTAGACTTTTTGCTAGAAATGGTGACCTGGCAATGGTGATTTTAGGGATTCTGCGCATTTTCACTGTGTCCCAGTGGAAAGTGCGTGCGCACTCTGAGTGCATGTGCTGAGCTAGGCCTGCCCGCCCATAGGAATGCATGGGGAATGTATGTGTCCCTGGTAGTTCCTGATGCATGGGGTGTACAGGCTTGAGTCTGGTATGTGTGAACTCGTGAGAGTGAATGCTGCGAGATGGTGTATGCAGCATGTATGTGTCTAGTAGCGAAGCGCCATTTCTAGACATGGCTGTACGTGTGCTGGCGTGTGATTGGCTGGAGCTGGCTGGCATGCCAGGCTCCAGGAAGTCTGGATGGGTCTGCCCGGTGGTGAGTGGGAGATTAGCATGAGTGAAGTATGGGAGGAGTGTACCTGTGTCCTGGATGGGCTGGGTTTTCCCCACACAATGCTGGCTCCGCCCCCCTGTGGTGTGTCTAATGACCCAAGCCCTGCCAGTGAATAGAGAGGGTGGTTGAGGTAAACAGAGTACTCAAGAACCAGCTGCGACTGGTTCCGCCCCCACTCTGCACCCTTGAACAAAGGAATGCACTGTATAAAAATGGGGCTGTGTCCCCACTGAAGTTGTTCTTTTCCAGGATCCTGAGGGGGCTGTTGCTGCTGTCGCTGGGCCAGAGGACCGCCACTTGGGGTGTCTCCCTGCCTGGAGACCCAGTGTGCTGGCTCTGGGCCCAGCCTTGTCCCCCCTGCCTGCCCAAGGACTGCTGGGAATCTGCCCTGCTTGCTGAGGGCACCTGGGAGCGCTTTATTTTACTTATAGCGCTTAAGAGCGCTTTATTTGGCTTGTAGCACTTGGGAGCGCTGTGCCTTCACCCCAGCGCTGAGAGCGCTTTATTTTGAATTATAGCGCTTGGAGCGCTGTGATTATCTGCCTAGCGCTTGGGAGCGCGCCAATTGCTGTGCAGGTGCCCACCCTGCTCGTGGTGGCCAGATCGAGTGCCCGCCTCGATTGGAGTGTTTATTTAAGAAAGCCGGTGCCCACCCGGCATTGCCCCGGTGATTTGCCGCTGTTTCTGGAATTTAACTCGAGGGAGCCCGGTAAACTCACCCCCCGCCTGGAAGTGCCGAAAACGGGCCGCCGCGCTGCCCGCGACGACCCGGAAGTGGTTGGCCGGCCGGCCAATCAGGGAGCTCGCCGACGGAAGCCCCGCCCCCGCAGCCGCGACCCGGAAGTCAGGCAGGCCGGGGGCAGGACAGAGTGAAGCCAGAAGCCGGCGTCTTTCCGTGTCCCCCCCAGGCTCCCAAAGCGAGGGAGAGCCCAGGAGAGAGCGGGGAGGAGTGCTGCAGGGAGCGAGGCTCCCGTGTGAAGAGGAGAGCCCCGGGACCAGAGGGAGAGACCCGCCTTCGCTGGAACCCAGCGCGAAGCCGGTGAGTGTGGCAGTGCTGGAGGGAGGGGCGCCGGGACACATTGTCGGTGTCCGCCACCCCCCCCCCCCCTCTTTCTCGTAGCGCGAGATAGCGCTACAGTGCGGAGTGAAGCCACGAGGGCTTCAAGAGAGCATCTCTTTGTTTTGAGCCTGAGGGCTCAGGGGGCACCTTAGTGTTGGAGCAACGAGAGGCTCCAAAGCGCCGCAGTGGTTTGGCGAGCCAGAGAGGCTCAGAGCGCACGAAGTGTTCCTGGGTCCCCAGAGAAGGACCCCACAGCCCAGCGAGGCTGCACCTTTGTTGCTGGAGCCCTGAGAGGCTCAGCAGTACCCTTATTTGTTTAAGAGCCCAGAGAGGCTCTGAGGGTGCCATTCCCTCGTGGTGGAGCCCAGAGAGGCTCCAGCCCTTCTGCATTGCGAGCCCCAGAGAGGCTCGAGTGCCCATTCTGTGGAAGAGCCTGAGAGAGGCTCAGGAGGGCCATTTCTTGTCTGGAGCCCAGAGAGGCTCCGCAGTGCCACAGTGGTGGTTCTTGAGCCCAGAGAGGCTCCAACGTTGCCCTAACTTTCCCTACACCAGTTGCCCAACACTTTGTGGGCAACTGCTACGTTTAGGCCCTGACATTGGGACACAGGGACAGTCACAGGTGGTGACTTCTGAGTTTTGCGCAATTGTACTTTCTATGCACCTTTGAATGTATTGTTTATGCGTCATGTGCCTTTACACCTCTGAATGAATGTAATGCATTGCATCATGTGTTTTCCTCTTACACCCCTACAGGTATTGTAATACATAGGTGGTTGTTTTCTCCCTAGTACAGGTGGTGCTAGTGAGGTCCTGGTTACCAGTAGGTACTGGTTGTGTTACATTTTTGTGCTAAAGTAATGTTACATTCTAAGTGCTATTTCTGAAAGTGCTACTTCTGATTCCTGACAGTGGTCCAGGTGGCCCTGTCTTGTAAATAATCCCTTGTAAATTCTGCCCGTGCCTCTGGCACATTGTAAAGTGTGTGTTTTATCTAATGTGTTTTGGTGTAATACAAAGGCTATTTTTATATAACCTTGTGTGGAGTTTCCTTTGTGGTGGGCCTTTGGTTGTTGTTGCTGGGGTGCGTGCGCAAATACTTAACTTACATCGCCTCCAAGTTTAGCCTTGCTGCTCGCGCCACGTTACCTAGAGGGTGAGTAGGGGTTATCTTGGTGTGTAACTCCCTTGCCCTGACTTGGGTGTTGTGGTCTCTGACTGACTTTGGCGAAAGCCCTGGCCAGCCAGGGATCCCATTTCCAACACTGCTGATTACTGATTTTTATGTCACAGAAATGCAAAGAAAAGGTGCAATTTCAGGCAAAGTTTGCGGTTTGCAGGGCATAGTGGATAAGAAACCTTTGAGGATTCACATGAGTCATACCACCTTGGACTCCCTCAGATGCCGAGTTTTCATATATGTCAGGGTTTGGTAAGTATTCCCAGGTGGTACCTGACCTGAGCCCGAAAAGTACAGCCATTCAGCATAGAAGTAGGAAAACATTGGGACCTAGCCCAACTCTGCTACCCATATGTATACAAAATTAATAAAAGCATCCATACTCAAAATTTCCCTTCTTGCCATAAATAGTTGGATGCTTTAGTCCACAGGTGGGCTGAAAGACTGTAGGGGTCAGATTGGATGATGGAGGTTAGCCTGTATATATGGGTGGGTGGGGAGGCCACCCCCATACCTTGTAGCAACAATAAAAACTCCCTGGTGTACAGTTGGTTTTATGCCCCTCCTACAGGGGTAAATTGGAGCTAAAGACCTCTTATCTGACCTCTGGGGGTCAGAAAGACTGTTATGGGTCATTTGTGTGATGGGGTTAGCCACCCAACCCATTTCTCCACCCAACAAAAAATCCCTGGTTTATAGTGGGCTTTCTGTCCCCTGGGGGAAGATTGGAGGTAACAACCTCCAATCTCCCCCACGGGGTAGGATTGTATTTTGCCCTGGGGGGAGGATAAAGCATTAGCCCACTGCCCACCAAATATAATCCATGAATCCTTGGTGGTCTAGTGGGCTTTCTGCTTCCCACTGTAAACAAATTGGAGAAAAATGTTTCTTATTTGCCCTTACTGGAGGCAAAAAGACTGATAGGGGTTGTATTGGTGGGTGGGGGCTATGCCCAATGCCTGGTAGGGCGGCATTTTGTTTTAAAAAAAATCCCTGATGTCTAGTGGACTTTCTGCCCACCTAGGAGCAGATTTGAGATAAGAACCTTCTATCTGCCCCGGGTGGGGCGGGGGCAATAAGACTTTTGGGCTGGGTGGGAGAAGCACTAGCCCATTGCTGGGGGGCCCTCCCTCTCCAAATACAATCCCTGGTGTCTAATGGGCTTTCTGTCCCCCTCCAGGGCAGATTGGAGGTAGCAAATTCCAATCTACCTCCAAGGGGCAGCAAGATTTTAGGCCACTGGGCATTAGGCCATTGCGAAGGGGTTGCTTCCCTCCTCAAAAATGAGTAGTGGGTGGATCCCTGCTTGGGGATCCCCCTCCTGCGGTGATACCAAAGCATGGATCCACTCGGAAATGGCACCAATGGAAAGGGGTGATGCTCCCCTTCCCTTTCAATTTTATTGTTTTTTAATTCCAAAAAGGAGCAGTTACAAAAATGCATAAGAAAATCTATTACAGCATTATAAAAGGCCATTCACCAAATTATTATCATAAATCAATGGTTACCCGGGCACATACATGGCCTGCAGCATCGATAATTAATAAATCCCTACAATATGAAGTTAATCCATCATAAATATTGTGCCGTATATCATGATTCTAAAATTAAAAAGAAGGTAGGATTTGTAACTCCCCCAAATTTAAATCACCGCATGATCCAACATTCAGATCTGACCAATATTATATGCACATTCCTGTGACCCCCAGTTATAAGAGTTGACGATGTGACACGTTATATAAACCCTCTACGATGCTCGATTAGCCACCAGTAATATCAGGCCCTACCGATTACCAATCATTGAGCCCAAGTTATCTTTTATCCAGTCTATAATTGGTGGCCAAATCATCCTCCCTCGTCTCCTAGCACCTCTCCCCTATTACAGTTGTAGAAAGTTTTCTCATTTTCTATGAATTAAACATGCTTAATAAGTTATCCTCAAGCTCGCTTTCCCCAACTGAACAATTTGGCTGTTGTATAGTACAAATTGAAGATAGTTTTGTAGTGCTGAGTTCTCAAGCTAGACGTGAGAAGTACTTTCATTCTGACCTCAATTGAGGCCTGCAGATCTATACCCCATATTCCCATCTTGTCTCTTGTGGTTCTAGATCATCCGGCACCATATCCATCAGGGTTTTATAGATCTGGCTCATTTAACTTCCTGACTGCTGGATTGTGTCCAAAAGGGGAATTCTCTCAACCAATATGCACTCATTCTTTAGCTTGTTCATAAATTCCGTGATCTGCAGATATTTAAAAAATGTTTTTACCTCAACCCAAAATCCTGCCATAGATCACCAAATGAACACAGTTGCCCTTGAGAGAAGAGGTTGCCTACTCTGCTCAGCCCAAGTTGCTCCCATTGCTTATAAAACCCATCATCAAATGTTGCAAGGGGAAATCGGAGATCGCCACAATAGAGTAAACTGATTATGCTTTTTAAGTCCCAGCTGTTTCTTAACGTTAGTCCAGATTTTCCAAGCTGCACCCATGGTCTTCAAACTCACTTTCTTGTAGTAACTCGGCTTGATCCACCTTAACAGGCAACACCTTGCCTCCTCTCCTAGGGATAGTTCATAGATGGTTGAAAGTACATTCACAGAACCATCTGTTATGCCCCATCTTGCTATAAAAAAATATGTTGGCAGAGTAATGCCCAGTAATAGAACATACAATTTGGACTTGCCCAGCCCCCCCCATACTTGAGGGAGAGTTAAACATTTTAGGCCCGCCTTCTCCTTTTCTAGTGCCATTTAAACTTTGTGCAAGTGGCATCTATTTTCCTAAGCAGCAAACCTTCTAGCTTGAGTGTATGGTTCTAAACAAATAAAGCACTTTTGGGAGCACAGTCATCTTTAACATATTACATCTTTTAACTAGAGTAAGGTGTACACCATTGACTTGCCTCAAGTCTCTACTGATTTTACCCAATAATGAGTTGAGGTTCAGCTCATAGATAGAACCTACCTTGTGTGATGTTCTGATCACTTAGTAGCAGTCTCTACCCCATGACTATGTAGCATGTTGATATTATCAGTGCATACAATCTGTGTTTTCCTTATTAAGAAGGTATTCAGAAATTGACTCACATTTTTTCCGCCAGTTTTTCCATTACCGGTAGCACATTTTGGGTTCTGGGGTAAGCATAGCAATGTCATCAGCATCTGCTAATACTTTTTTATCATAGTCATTAACCTCACCAGCTTAATGGTCTGGCTCCTTGATGGTTGATTCATCAGTTGGTCAATGTAGAGGGCGAAGAGGATGGAGAGCAGGGACATTCCTGCTTTGTCACCCTAGTTACCGCAATCCTGCCTGACTCTTGGCCCATAATTTGAAGTTGAGCAAATGGAGAGTGATACAGTGTCCATTTAGCTTTGATCAAACCTGGGCCAAACCCCTTACACCTAAGAACTCCACTGAGATAAAACTCCAGGACTCTCTGCCAAACGTCTTCTTTGCAGTATCATAGCCACAGGTTTCCAAGTCAACTCAGTGATAATAAATAATGTAATAGCACATCTGACATGTTCAGTGGTCCCTCTGCCGGGTATAAACCCACGCTGCCAGGGCAAAACAATCTTGGCTATGATCCTCCCCATCCATGTTGCAAGTATTTTCAAATACAGTTTGGCATCAAAATTAATCAAAGAAATAAGCCTATAGGAGACCGGTTTGTCTGGTAACTTATCCTTTTTCCTCAAAGTCACTATATTGGTACCCCACCAAGAAGTTGGTGGAATCCCTTCCCGCTGAACCCCAAGAAACACTTCCAGCAGGACTTCGGCCAGTTCTTTAAGGAATACCTTATAGAACTCTGAATGTATTATGGAGGGACCTGCCTCTTTACTGGGGCCAAAGGTTTTAAAACATTGGGGACCTTCTCTAATATGATATCAGATTTTAGCACTTTGATCTCATCAGCATCTAAATATTCTTTCTTTTGTTCCTCAAGTAAGTCCCCTACCTGAACCAATGAGGGAATACTATCCTCCTGATGCAATTTCCTATAATAGTCCTCAAACACTTTAACAATGCTAGCTGGTTCTGTGACTAGACTACTATCACGTTTTTCAATGCTTTCAATACTCCTATCCACATCCCGTTGCTGTGTACAGGGGGCCAATAATCTGCCTGCCATTTCACCATAGTCAGAGGTCTCTGCTCTGTGTGTCTGTAACATTTCCACCAGCTTCCAAGTGTATTAACTATTGATCATGGTTTTGACCATCACAATTTTTTGTTGAGTCTCTGGAGCGTCATAACCTGCTGTGATCATCTGCATGTGTTGTTTTTCCAGATTCGCTAATTGATCATACAATAAATTGACCTCCTTAGCCTGTTGCTTCCAGTTATGAGAAACAAAGCTGATGGTCTCACCTCTTACGCCCTCTTTTAATGCACCCTTGACCACCCCTCTTGATGCGCTATGTTTATTAATTTCTAGGAAATCGGTTATCTATCTTTCTTGTGATCAACTTACTGTGTATTTAGAAGCCATTTCCTGTGAAAGGTCCACTTGCCCTGACTCCTAGTTGTTCCCATACCAGATATTTGTAAAATTTAGGGCTTGTGATCAGAAAAGACTTTGAGCAGTCTCCTAATATCAGCCTTGCCCAGAAGATATAAAAATAGTCCTACTGGACATACTTTTTGTGCGGACACAAAAAATAAGTATGCCCTGAGTTTGGAGCTTTAATTATATCCTATACATCCATCAGCCCATGGATGCTCATAAGGTATCTTATAGAACTGTATACCTGAGGTTTCCTCCTCTGATATGTAAATCTCTTGCTTCCTGCTGACATTCATATGCAGATTTAAATCACAGCACACAATCAACGGAGTAGGCAAACTGGCCAGCTCCACCACCAGTTCCTCCAGGACTGCTGCTTCACCTAGATTAGGTCCATAGAGGGAACAGATGGTGAGCCCGTCCCTTACAACCCAACAGTCGTCAGTCGCCCATCTGCCCAATTTGTCCACTAAGCCCAACACACCTTTTTGTCAATATAGCCTCTACTCTGGTGGAAATGCTCTGATTTGTACATGCAAGGAGGGAATAGCCCCCCACCTTTAACAGGTCCCTTTTTCCACGTATAATCCCCTGTTCACAGATGATATCTTGTCCCAGGGTTCTGAGTATCTCTGCCACCCTTTGCCTCTTAGAATTGTCATTAAGGCCACAGAAATGTACTGAACAAACACAAATCTTACCAGCCTACATCATGTAATGTCCACATATTGCATCACCAAGAAGACTTTCGCATCCACTACTTCCTTATACCACTCAGGGTAAGCTTTTCTGTACCTTAAGCTAACAGCCATGAAGCCCTGGTTCAACTGAACCATAACGCGAACCCCCTTCCCTATACCTTGGTCTTTGCAATTGTTTTTGCTATTTATGATTCTCCCTGCCCCATCCTCTCCCTCCTTCCCCTCCCCTGACTATCCTGACCCCCTCTGGATACCCCCTGCCCCACACACCCCCATCCCTGAGAAGTGCACAAACCATGCAAAGGCCTGTCAAGATGTTTGCACACTCTCCGTGCTATAACCAAAGCCCATTGCCCCCTAAGAAACTTTTACCATAGTGAGTGGATCGCATAGTCACACTGAAAAATCACATATCAGATTTTTTATTCATACCAAATGTCCAGTCCCGGGTCACACCCCGCAAAGATAGAGGGAAAACACAAAATACATCAAAATTCTCAACCACCCAGACTCTCAAAATGCATACTGTTTTGCTCTCCAAAGACTCTTTAGCTTTTATTTTGGTTGAGAACATCCATGTTTTATTGTTCCACACCACCTTGAGCCTTGTGGGGTTCTCTATAAATGCCTGAGCCCCCATATCGTGAAAGGGTTTGATCAGTTGTCGGAGCCTCCAATGTCTCTCAACTGTTTTGTGGCAGAATTCAGGTTTTACTAAAAAAGGAGCAGTCACCCACACTTCGCTTAGAATCTGTCCACGCTTTCTCAAAGATTGCTTGCCTCAATAGACAGTTCCCAATGTAGACCAGGATGGCCCTGGGTTTCCCACCTTTCTGATTTGTTTCCTTCAATACCCCCGAGCACTGATGCAGTAAAATATAATGACTGGATCGGCTAATTTCACTTTCACTTCAATGTAATGACATCAGCAAACCATGCACGCCTATCATCATTAGCTCTTCGCCCGCTCCCAATGCTGAAATGAAAAAAAGAAAATCCCTCTGGTGCTCACATCATAGGGATTTCCTGCCTCATGTGAGGGGAAGGCCTGAAGCTGTCCTCAGTATATGAGGACTGGTGTGGAGGAAGTCACGAAGCCGTACTCCACACCAATCAGGTTAAAGAAATGGGCTAACAAAAGAAAACACGCAATCAGTTTCACCTTTGGGACCTTATATGTATTTAGCTATGCCGCACATTAGCTTGGGTGCTGAAACATCTACTGTTCCTAAACATGGAGGGAAAGTATGCACCAAACTACGTGACACGCCAGGTATGGGAACACATGGAGAGAAATATTGCCTCTCAGCATGAATTGGTATAGTGCAAAGCTCTGTTTTTAATATAAAATCAGGGCCTTTGCTGATCATATCTACTGGTCGTTTTCCATCAAGACAGTTAAATAGAGGCAGTTGAACAAGCAGAAAGCAATTCTGGTATTTTACTGACCTCTACTGGTCGTTTTCTATCAAGACAGTTAAATAGAGGTAGTTTAACCGAAAAAAAGTTTCTAAGTGGAAGCAGACATGTCCTAGGGATGATCTTGAGAGCCCTCACAGTACATACACATATAAGCATATACTAAATATATGCAAGAGGTCTCGAATGCTTGACCTAAAAAGCAGTGGGTCATGTGGAGGAAATCACTGAGGTATTTGAGATCTTCTTGGATATTTCTATAAACAGGGAGAACACATAGATAATGGCCTGAAACTTACATAGCGTAGAGCTGTGTTTTGAAACCAAAGTCAGTTATTTGGGGATTGCAGTTATGCACGAGCTAGAGGAGGTGCTGAAACTTTATTTAAGCAGGGTGATGAAGGAGAAAGCAGTATTCCAGCATTTTCTGGGCCCACTTGCTTACCACTGGTCTTCCGAATTACCCTTTTATCCATATGAGAGGTGATGGGAGTTAGTATTAACAGCCAATCATAATTTCAATTAACTGTGCAACCCATTTGGCTACACGATGACCAATAGTTGGTAGCCAAGTTTAAAAGGTTTATTACAAGTTAATAATCAAATTCAAATAAACAACTCTTGAGACCATACCGTAAAGATACAAAATGACGAAAGGGATCCCCATACGCCAGAAGAAATTAGGGCGAATTAGTATCAAACAAACAAGAAATTCTGTGATGGCTATACAGAACAACAGCATCAAAACCTGATGCTCAGAGAATAATCTAAGGTTCTCTTTCCTATGCATTAGTAATCTAGAATTCAAAAGGGTCTTATAGGCATCAGGAAAGAGATCTGAGCAACACCCTAAGGGGAACAATATATTATAACATGCAAAGTCATTGGGCAAAACCCTCGGTCACACCATCAGGGGTCCATTGTAATCCACAAATCATCATGTTGTAGATTGCAACATTTCCAATTTATCCCACATTGGACTTGGAAACGACATCTTTCCCTCAGACATACGCCCTCAAACATACGTAGGTTGCACCTTTTGGACAATGGTTCATTCAGTTAGAGCTCTGTTTCTCCGTATACCTTGGTCGAGGTCCTTTTCTCAGGCTCCTGTTACCCTTATCTCTAGGACAGTAATGTATCTGCTCTAAACTAACAATGGATGTCGATACCTGCAAGAATTGTCGAGTTAGCAGAAAAATGAAATCATCTTTATGCAGCATGGTGAAATACAGGCCTTCTCATGTTATGTTTAAACATTAACTTCAATGGAGCAAATTTAATATACATCTGCACATTTAAACACAAAATATTATACATTTCTAATGCATTAGTTTTCATACCACATGAAATATTTAATACCTCATCATAATATTTAATGATAAGTATGACTAAGAACCTCATTTAAATCAAATATATGGAATGTTAATGCACGCATTACATAAATCAACTATCGTTTCTAGCCAGATTACATTCTACTTATATGTTTAATCACAGTATCAGTTAGTTAAATGCTGTTCGTGTGAAGTAGCACACACATTTAGAAAGTCACATTACATCTCTATGCTGAGTAAATGTTATACTAAGTGAAAATCACTCTTTATTTGTCACACTTAATTCAGACAAAACATTTATGTGAGTAAGTCTCTAATCCTACAGTGAAGGCACTCTTTAATAAATGTCAAATGCAACACCTACATTTATTTGTTAAACCATATATGAATCAAGTGCACTTTCAAAATCCTTTCTTTCTCAAGTGTCTGTAACATCTGTGACGTGTGAAGGGTGGGCAGTCTCTGGGCTGCACCAATCCACCCTATGAGGCAAATCAAGCCATAACGTTAATCTCTTATCAAATGGACAAATCACAATATGTTTGTTTTATCATCTTTTCTGTGCAATCCTCCCAAAATATCATGTCATCATAGTATCTGCTCTCTATATCCTGTAGTTCCAAATCTGCACTTTTTCTCTTCAGTCCCTTCTTTGTTTATACACGTTTGTATACCGTATAGATCACAATCAGAAATAATCCACAAAGAGCAATTATCACTAAGGGTTTTAAGGATGCTTAAAGTAATTCCACTCCATATTTTTCCTCACTATCTGCCTATAGCAGAAAATCAATTCCCTATTCTTTCCAAGGCACCTGTTCCTGTCAACCCTTTCAAATCTTTCTTCAGGTCAGTAATGTTTGCTCTTGTCTGGGATGTAAGTGCAGCATTGTTGAACTTTTAACAGGCTTGTTTTCTGGCCCGGGTGGCCCTGATCTGGCAGTTCGGGCTGGACTGTTTCCAAGGGGAGCAAGGTCAAGACTGACTTGCATATGGCTGGATCCAAGATGGAATGATGTGGCGAGCAAAAAACAATGGCTTTAATCCAGATCTGTGACTGTGCATAAATGTTTCATTTGGTCAACATTCCGTTCATCATTTGTTTGTGCTGTAATATTCAAGTGATTGGCACAAGAACTTCTGAAAGAATCAAGTTATAATTCAATATTATACCAAACTTTGAAATGCACCGCCAACAAATTTTAGATCTCCACCATATGTGGTTGATAAAGTCTATAGGCAAGGATGTTTCAAAATGAAAGACGCTGTATCCGTAAATGCCAAAAAGTTCAAAATTCCTTTAATAATCCATTAAGGTACCAGCCAACGCGTTTCGTTCCGTCAAGCGGAACTTCTTCAGGGCTGTGAAACAAAAAATAGAACATACAAAAACCCTTGTGAATTACTTCAAATTAAACCACACGTGAGATAATATACAGACAACATTGGACATTACATATACCAAGAAAAAACCCCGTTAAAAACCTCATTTGCGCATAAAATTGCAGCTTTCCTAACATACACTGTTTTAACTATTTCTTAGAGTTCTTATGCTGCAAAATCAATGGAGTGAAAATTTCATAATATATTTGCAAATATTCCACAGGAAAGATAAAAATGGAGGCAAAAACCTCTTCACTAAGTCATATATTAAAAAGCAAATCCACACGGATTTCTACATTTCATTTTCAATTATTAGAAACAGCGTCTTTGTTATTTTGATCATTCACAAATGGTCATATAGCTATGGTCATTACTTTGCACCAATCATTTGCATTACCAAACAAGTTCTGTTAGTTTCCAAAACAAAGATACTTTTTCAAAAATATTTTTTATTTTTTAGGCCATGTGGTCCCATGATACCCTTCTCAAACTTGTCCCCATCCTAAAAACAAGGCAGTTTCCTGGGGACAACATTTTTTGGGGAATAACCCTTTATCCCAACCACCATTGAAGCCAGCCCTGGCCATACGAAAAAAGCAGCGGCAAATCCCTCCGTATTTAAATCTTATAGTTACACAATAAAACACATGGAAAAGTCATGTCAAAACAAGGACATGTAATCTTCCTACCGCACTAAATGTTGAGATGGGATGCAAGTGTGTTCACCCAACGTCGGTAAATAACAAACGAAGTGGGTCCAGAATCAAGGATTTTCGTTTTATCCGTTTTTTCTTCGTTTATTTTGTTTTTTCGTTCTTCACAAATAGACTATTTCTTGCCAATTATTTCAAAATATCTATTAACGATGTAACGTATACCTAGAATCGTGTGAAATAATAATCCATGAGATGGAGATCTTAGATCCCAACCTTTTCCTACATTAGCACATATTTAGTAAGAAAAACATTTTTACGAACAAAACGCAGTTTAAGGTATATGATAAAATTGGATTTAATTCTATACCTTATGATTTCAACGGATGTATCTCTTGGAAAGTATTTCTATTTCTTCATCATGATTTTCGATATGCTTGATATTTTCTATTTTCCGTATGGCACTAACCTAAAAAATATATATATATTACACAATATAACTAATTCCATTGCAGTCTGTGGTTGTACTCCACATTGCCAACGTTTCTCTCTAAGTGCGGATAAGAATCGCTTTGGATATTGACATTGAGGGTCACATACCTTGGATACCGTAACGTGCACGTCCTGCACCGTTACTTTAGTCAGACTTCTAAATCCTCAGTTGACTTTCAGTTCCCAATTATGTAAAGGCAGTAACCTATAAAAAACGATATAGGTATGGGTGTTCTTATACCACAATGGAAAGATTACTCGCAAGAAAAAGTCTAAAGTGGCATTTATTTTTCGGAATTCGCCGTTAGTTTGAGCTCCACATAATTTAACCAGAAGCGACCACCCATATCGACCCTAGGGACCGCACTGTGTCAACGGGACATGCAAATCAGCCCCTTTCCCAATAACACCGAACACGGCACGATTCTGTTATGGACCCACAGAGCGGTCCCAAGCACCGTAAGAATGAACCAACCAAAGTATATGCCCATGCGATAGGGACCCGCTATGTTAAGGGATTGTTGCCATACCAAAAGTTATTTCATTGGCATGTCCCAGATACAATAATTATGTGTAAATCTTACCTGTCGGGGTCAAAATGTAGGACCCCCAGCTGGCGTCTCAATAGTCCACGCGCCAAATCCTTTCCGGTAAAGTTTTCCAAGGCTCCTTCTCTTTGATAGGTTTAAAAGGACCCAATCCCAGGCCACGTGTGAAAGACGCTGATTCTCGCCATCGTTTACCACTATCGTTTGTACTACAGTGGGCGCCATTTTAAGCTAGTCAAAACTGCACTTATACTAGTTCTATTCCGTGTGTCGACCTGAATAGATTGTCGGAATGGTCTCAAAACATTGTGTAATTATTCACACGAATTTCAGAAATTCGTGTGAATAATTACACAATGTTTTGAGACCATTCCGACAATCTATTCAGGTCGACACACGGAATAGAACTAGTATAAGCGTGGTTTTGACTAGCTTAAAATGGGGCCCACTGTAGTACAAACGATAGTGGTAAACGATGGCGAGAATCAGCGTCTTTCACACGTGGCCTGGGATTGGGTCCTTTTAAACCTATCAAAGAGAAGGAGCCTTGGAAAACTTTACCGGAAAGGATTTGGCGCGTGGACTATTGAGACGCCAGCTGGGGGTCCTACATTTTGACCCCGACAGGTAGGATTTACACATAATTATTGTATCTGGGACATGCCAATGAAATAACTTTTGGTATGGCAACAATCCCTTAACATAGCGGGTCCCTATCGCATGGGCATATACTTTGGTTGGTTCATTCTTACGGTGCTTGGGACCGCTCTGTGGGTCCATAACAGAATAGTGCCGTGTTCGGTGTTATTGGGAAAGGGGCTGATTTGCATGTCCCGTTGACACAGTGCGGTCCCTAGGGTCGATATGGGTGGTCGCTTCTGGTTAAATTATGTGGAGCTCAAACTAACGGCGAATTCCGAAAAATAAATGCCACTTTAGACTTTTTCTTGCGAGTAATCTTTCCATTGTGGTATAAGAACACCCATACCTATATCGTTTTTTATAGGTTACTGCCTTTACATAATTGGGAACTGAAAGTCAACTGAGGATTTAGAAGTCTGACTAAAGTAACGGTGCAGGACGTGCACGTTACGGTATCCAAGGTATGTGACCCTCAATGTCAATATCCAAAGCGATTCTTATCCGCACTTAGAGAGAAACGTTGGCAATGTGGAGTACAACCACAGACTGCAATGGAATTAGTTATATTGTGTAATATATATATATTTTTTAGGTTAGTGCCATACGGAAAATAGAAAATATCAAGCATATCGAAAATCATGATGAAGAAATAGAAATACTTTCCAAGAGATACATCCGTTGAAATCATAAGGTATAGAATTAAATCCAATTTTATCATATACCTTAAACTGCGTTTTGTTCGTAAAAATGTTTTTCTTACTAAATATGTGCTAATGTAGGAAAAGGTTGGGATCTAAGATCTCCATCTCATGGATTATTATTTCACACGATTCTAGGTATACGTTACATCGTTAATAGATATTTTGAAATAATTGGCAAGAAATAGTCTATTTGTGAAGAACGAAAAAACAAAATAAACGAAGAAAAAACGGATAAAACGAAAATCCTTGATTCTGGACCCACTTCGTTTGTTATTTACCGACGTTGGGTGAACACACTTGCATCCCATCTCAACATTTAGTGCGGTAGGAAGATTACATGTCCTTGTTTTGACATGACTTTTCCATGTGTTTTATTGTGTAACTATAAGATTTAAATACGGAGGGATTTGCCGCTGCTTTTTTCGTATGGCCAGGGCTGGCTTCAATGGTGGTTGGGATAAAGGGTTATTCCCCAAAAAATGTTGTCCCCAGGAAACTGCCTTGTTTTTAGGATGGGGACAAGTTTGAGAAGGGTATCATGGGACCACATGGCCTAAAAAATAAAAAATATTTTTGAAAAAGTATCTTTGTTTTGGAAACTAACAGAACTTGTTTGGTAATGCAAATGATTGGTGCAAAGTAATGACCATAGCTATATGACCATTTGTGAATGATCAAAATAACAAAGACGCTGTTTCTAATAATTGAAAATGAAATGTAGAAATCCGTGTGGATTTGCTTTTTAATATATGACTTAGTGAAGAGGTTTTTGCCTCCATTTTTATCTTTCCTGTGGAATATTTGCAAATATATTATGAAATTTTCACTCCATTGATTTTGCAGCATAAGAACTCTAAGAAATAGTTAAAACAGTGTATGTTAGGAAAGCTGCAATTTTATGCGCAAATGAGGTTTTTAACGGGGTTTTTTCTTGGTATATGTAATGTCCAATGTTGTCTGTATATTATCTCACGTGTGGTTTAATTTGAAGTAATTCACAAGGGTTTTTGTATGTTCTATTTTTTGTTTCACAGCCCTGAAGAAGTTCCGCTTGACGGAACGAAACGCGTTGGCTGGTACCTTAATGGATTATTAAAGGAATTTTGAACTTTTTGGCATTTACGGATACATCGTCTTTCATTTTGAAACATCCTTGCCTATAGACTTTATCAACCACATATGGTGGAGATCTAAAATTTGTTGGCGGTGCATTTCAAAGTTTGGTATAATACTGATTTCTCCCAAGGATTTGGGATATACTCTCAGGGCAGGGAGTATTTGAAAATTGCACGCTATTTGAAAGATTGAGTTTATATAAATATTGGTGACATTTGAGTTGGTGCTTTGAGGGTGTTAAAGTGGTCCACTGCCCACATTGTTTTGTATAAAAGTTATAATTCAAGTAATGGTATGGAAAATACCCTTTCCTGTAGAATACACTCATCAATAAACTACAGGTAACTCCATATGTCAAAGGGCTATTATCGTAAGTTATTCCCTCAGCAAGCAATGCAGGCAATTCCATACATACGTAGCAATCCCTAGCATCCAGAGTTTTAACATATTCATAAAACAGTTTATAATGAATATTCAGCGCACAATCTCTTCTAGAAGCACCTACATGTAACTTTTTCTTAGCTATTGCAGGTAAACTATTATCTGTAGGAAAGGGCACTTGTGGGTTATGTTTACTCTTAGGTTCCTCTACCTGTGAAGGGGGGGAAATTCGAAATGATACGCAAAATAACTAACACTATTGCTGCAACACCAAATACTCCAGCACATATGTGTTTGCATCTAATAGATTTTGTGCTAGGCTCCATGAGTTCGTTACTAACAGACCGTTAGCTCAGAGATTTGTAACACAGCCCTTTCAATTAGTTCACTGGCACAAACAGTAAAGCTCAAGTGTCTCTTCAAATCTTGTTATGGTCTGTCTCTAATAAATGTGCAGTTTGAACTCACTAATGATCACTTCCAGGATAAATTGAGTCTATGTAGTGGAAATGCAATATCAAAACTTAGTTCAGCCACAAAGTTCAGTTCAAGGAGGCTCAGCTAGATGTGAATTGTTATAGCAAAAGGAGTAAAATACTCTCTCCCAGTCATTGACTGCTAAGTATATCCATTCAGGTGAAGAGTAAGTTTGACAGGGCACCCTTGCTCTCTTTGATCTCCTTACTGTTGGCCCTTCTTCGACACTGTCACTTTGACCAACTACCTCAATATCTTCAGGTACAGTGCATGGTACACGCACTTCAGACAGACAGTGTCTTCCTCTCTCTTGATTGCTTGGTCAATGGTCTCCAGGTACAACTTTAACTCAAGGTCAAACCAGGTTCAAAAGATCATTCGAAAACATTGGTCGATCTTAAATACAGGTGTTGACAATATACCAATGCCCCTCTTTGCGTTCAAAAGAGGACAGAGTCTAAAGGACCAATTAGTCCATACTAGACCGAAAAGCATAGAACCTAGACAAGTCGGTACCCTTTGGGATCTTCTACCAGTGCAGGGCCATCATCCATGCGGGACGTGCTCTGTATGTCCGCAAACTTGTAAATGGCTCACTGTAGACATAGGTACCAACAGACCATGGCAACAACGCAGATTCACAAACTGCAACAGTGAGAATCTTATCTATCTGGTCACATGCCCATGTAAGAAACAGTATGTCGACATGACGACGAGAAAGGTAAAGATTTGGATTGCAGTGCATAAGAGCACAATACGATGCTGCAAACAAGCAACCCGTTTGACATCACATTTTTTGGAAGCAGGCCACGGCCCGAACGATTTTATTTCGACTGTCCTCGAACAGCCTTTCCTACCTGATCATTGCTCCGATGTAAGCAAATTTTTGTTTAAAAAAGAACAAAAATGGGTCTACAAGCTAAATAGCGACAAGGATGGACTTAATGAACAAATACCCTGGATGTCGCTTTAAGTCTTGGGGCCCCTTGAACCCTTGATCTTAGGTTTGATGTTTCTGATCACCAACTGCCATCATTAAGGTCATACATTGATGTCTTTGCCAACAACCATTAGTCGCCTCGCCACAATTGTAGTAATACAACCTTTTTCTTTTCAAAGGCGGTAGTAAGAAGACTGGGTTTATGCTATTGTAACCTCTTATAATGGGTCTGAGGCGTTACTAACTATTCTGTCCCTTAAATGCCAAACGTAGTAACTGGCCTGTCTGTCTGCGAGTGCGAGCAAATAACTTGTCAATTAAATACAGATGGCTTTATAGAATAGTCATCATGTATCTATTTACTGTCCAACTGTTAATAGCCACCGTAACTACTAATATCACGGTCAAAACTTTGTGGGCACAATATCCCGATACAACAGAGTAGGTTCTTTTTTAGATCGGCACCTCAGTGAACTACATTACCCACGATTCTTGATGTCACGTGACTGCAAGTCACGTGCACGGAAATACTTCGGTAACAAAAATGGCCTGAACCGAACGGCCGGTGCCTCCCCAGACAGCACAGAAGGAAGTCTGGAGACACCGACGGTTAGGTAAGCCCAGGACGGTTCGTGGTTTCCTAAGTTAGGATTAATTGAATATAAATAGTCGGTACGCCGGTACTGCACGCGGCTCCACAAGGTTACAATTATTTTTTTGCTACCATGATAGAGGTGATGGCTCAAAAGATTTGGATGCAAACAAAGACCAGATATGGCAGGGCCTGTGGTACATGGTGTTACGATCATTGAATAGCAAAAGCAGATCAATGCCATTTGCACTACATATGGCTCAATAGAATGGCGTTGTCAAAACTTTATTGTTCCATTAAATGAAACACTAAGGGCTATACTTATGGAGCTTGGTGCTATGACAACTGAACGGCAACAGCCGACATATGCCGCCCATATCTTACACGGCTTAAGGCAGTTGAGATTTCAATACTTTCTTGCCAGCCTCAATGAGATACATAGGGTTATGCTTTTCTGACTAAAAACCAACTAAATGAGCACGGTCAAGCAGATACAATTTGTAATAACTTGAGAGATACCGTGCATTGAAATAATGACTTGTAATACTGGCTAGATAATTCAAACAGTAGATAGCGAGTTATCGATTACAGCTGACCAGTCATTAGTGAAGCCGCATGATCACAGCAGTCTCGACTCGCTTGAGCTGTGGTCGGGCGTCTTGTTTGCGTATATCCCGCTGCGCAGAGATAATATCGCATATATTTTGGAATACCATCCGTATAAATCCAACTACTAATGATTTTGAATGTTTCCTTATTTTAAACCAGAGCGGTGATCCTCTATACCTGAGCTGCAGCCAGGTGGGGTGAAGTGCCATCCCCACAACTAATTGGTGAGTGGCTGTTAAATTTTGCAGTTGTACAACTAAGAAACGCATTTATATCCTAGACAATCCTTACATGATGTTCTAATGTTGTCCACATAAATGTATTGTGAATTTGTCTGTGAGTATGTTAATTTTGTCCTTTGTGTTTCTCCTGTTTTTTCATATCTTCGACGTGACGCTACAATAGTCTGTGGTGGAGTTTGTAACCTGGAATTTGCAGGTGACATTATTTTATTTTACACTATATAGCAGTAGCAATCACCTGGTCCTGAAGAAAGCATTGGCATAATCGCCATTAATGCTGAAACATGCCGACCGTCATTGCTCACAGATATTCTGTTAAATCTGTTCTTGCACATTATTTTTAGCTTTGGAAGAGCTGAGAGATAATATTAAAGTTAAGCATCGACTCAGTCCTATCCAATTTTAATTTACTTTCACTTACACTTTTGCACTGCTTACTCAGTTGCCACCTATATTTATACAATTTTTGCACCTCCCATTTATTAACACATCACTCAAAAGGTTAAGACACAGCCTTGAGAACATCTGTAGGTTGTGGACTTTGTCTCCTGGGTAAGGAGAACCCATATGTTGTTAAAAAGGGCGGTACAGAACGGCTACTGATGGAAAATTTCACCTATGCCCTTGAGTCTTAGCTCACATATTTTTTGTCACATTTAATTGCACATTTGGGTTTTTCACATCCACTAGTAATAAACATCTTGCCGTGTCAATGTCTGTCTTTACAGTTGAGATTCACTTTTGCTTGACCCCTAAATATAATTTTTGTTATGAGTACAACTTATGTTACAGCTGCACTAGGCCCTTCACCCGGGTCTGAATCTGGCGCACTCAACGCTACTGGAGAGACCCTTCTGTACCGACTTCAAGTGTTGACTCTCTCAGACCCCACTCAGCCAAACGAATACTGACCCAGCAGCTTGCTCATCCCAAACAGCTTGACTAACATCCTCTCTCTGACTCACTGTAACCACCAGCACATCAGGAACAGATGCTGTTATATCGTCAAAGGGTACACAAAACTCTGCGAGTATGGGCAGCATGCTCCCAGTTAGGGAGATCTCCATACTTCATAGCTGTCATTGTAACCAGAATCACCTGGTAGGGGCCACGCCACTGAGGCTCCAGGCACAATTTGTGAATGAGCTTTTTCACCATTACCCAGCAGCTGGATCAGACGTCATGGCATTGCTCCTGTTGAGGCAGGGCTGTAACCTCTCAAACCTGGTGAGACACACAACCTACCACATCAGCCAGTCCTTTGCAGTAATCAAGAATCATGTTATCTGTAATGTTTACAAGTGCATTTGCAGGCACAACTGGCATTCTCATGGCCCTTCCTATAATGATCTCATGGGGCAACAATCCTATCCTCCCACCTGGAGCACTGCGTACAAGGGGCAAAGCATCAGGGCATTTCAGAGATATCAAAGCACACACTTTTGCCAACCTGGATTTCAAAGTGCAGTTTACTTGCTCTACTATTCAAAAAGCATCACATAACATCGACAGGACCTCATTGTTAAAATGAGTTCCACTGTCTGATTCCAAAGAAGTTGGGAAGCCGAAATGCGGTACCAACTCCCTCAACAATAACATTGCTACTGTGAGACTGATATTTCTCTTAGTCAGGTAAGCTTCAACCCACCTTGAAAAGATGCAAACAATCACTAGGACATATTTCAACCCATTTCACACCGGCCTCTCAATGAAGTACAGTTGTATCCTGTTAAAGGGACCGCCTGATCTCCATATATGAAACTGTTAAACTGCTATTCTTCTACCTACATTCTGATGTCGGCACATAACATATCTTTGACGCAAACTTTCAGCCATCAATCTGAATCTGGGAATAAACCATGTTTTGCTAAAGAGGCACACCATGTTGTCTTGCCCCACATGAGCAGGTCCATGATAATTTTTCACCTGGTGGGTTGTTTCCGTTATCCTATTTAGGTTTCAGGGTCCCTCTTTTGTTTCATTGCCATGATAATTTTTCACCATTGAAGGCAACAAGCTATCTGGCAGTACAGTTCTTCCATATCCTGAAACCCAAATGTCATCTTCAGCTCTTTTGACACAACCTGTTCTTACCCAAAACTTGTTGTTCTGCTGCTGGCACTTCTTCCTGTAAATGTTTAACTTCCTCCCAAGTATCAATTGTAAACAACAACAGATTGCAGTTTGTGACATCTAAATTTTCATTGGCGTATTCCCCATTAAAGGTGCACAAATTTAGTGCGCAGTACCTCGCTGACTCATCAGCATATCTGTTACCCACAATCACATAGTCTGTGCCTTGTCTATGAGTGGCACATTTCACCACTGTAATTTGTAATGTAATGTAATCCATACTAATATTATAAAGAGAGAGCCCAAACCTTTGAGGCGGGTAATCTCAGTAACCACAGCACCAATCACAACACGCAATACAGTGTTGGAAAGGGCAGTTGTAGCAAAAGGACACAGGCTATGCAGACGGCCACCATATACATTTAAAAAATAAAAATGAAAAAATAAATATTACAATTTCAATATTTTTAAAAACATTTTTTTTCAATTTATATTAAAAATATGTAATGTAATTTAAAAAAATAAAATATCTAAAAATGAATACTTTAAAAAATGTAGTAAAATAGTATAAAAAAATAACAATGAATACATTTAAAAATGATCATTCACAAAACCTTTGAAATTCACTGAAAAAACCATAGGTTTCAGCCACGTTATTGTTAGGAATTAGCATTTAAAAAACCTTTGAAATTCACTGAAAAAACCATAGGTTTCAGCCACGTTATAGTTAGGAATTAGCATTTAAAAAACCTTAGAAATTCACTGAAAAAACCATAGGTTTCACACATGTTATAGTTAGCTGGACATTTCACTCATACAAAACCATTGAAATTCCCCCGTTATAGTTAGTTCAGCTAACTATAACTCGCGCGCCCACAATGCACTGCTGATGACGTCACATATTACATCACTCATGACATGGTCAGTGACATCACTCATGACATCACTGATGACATCTCAAATTACATCACTGATGACATCATCCTTGTGAAAGAGTGGCAGACCTCCTCTCAGCGTAATATAACCTTTGATACATACCTTCAACAATAGAAACTACAATTTAAAAAAAAATGGACATACCAATACCAGTTAGAACAACCTCTTTAGTAATTCCAAAATCTACATACACATCCACTCATTCACCAATAGTTCTATATAGTCACTCATACATGTACTCACTCATCATATGTACTTATACACCTATACATCCTGTTACACACTGATACTCATCCATACAGTTACTCACACACATATCACACATGCAAATAAACTATCAAGCATCCATGTACTTGCATATACAGCTATACACACACCACTACACTTACTTTTACAGAATCGTATACATACTTACTCTCATAAACAATCACTTATAAAACCACATACTTATTTATACAGGAACTCTTCCAATCTCTCACACTCTCACGTATAATCACTTATATACATCAATACTCACATATAGTAAATTAAAACATATGTAGTCCATACCAATATTATAAAGAGAGAGCCCAAACCTTTGAGGCGGGTAATCTCAGTAACCGCAGCACCAATCAAAACACCCAATACAGCGTTGGAAAGGGCAGTTGCAGCAGAAGGACATAGGCTATGCAGACGGCCACCATATACATTTAAAAGGTAAAAGAACCGTGCCAGCAAAGTAGTCCCTTGTGGGCGTGTCTGTGTTGTGCTGTGGGCGTGGGCTGGGGGCTTGACTAACGCTGGGGGCCTGTAGTACGGCCATCATATCGTGGGCTGTGGGCGTGTGCTGGGGCATGACAAATGCTGGGGGCGTGACAAATGCTGAGGGCATGTGTCCGTCCTTCATGCCATGTGAGTCGTACATACAAGCGCCAATTGCGTTGCTGCGCAGCATCAAGGGGCACGCTGGGGGCGTGACACGCTGGGGGCATTAGAAACGCTGGGGGCGTGTGTCCGGCCTTCATGCCATGTGAACGCAAGTGCGCCGCATAAAGGGGCACGCTGGGGGCGTGAGAAACGCTAGGGGCGTGTGCTACGTTCCGCCCTTCATTCCATGTGGGTCGTACATTAATCAGAAGATTGTCTGCTGTGGCCGTTTGCTAAGGGCGTGACAAACGTGTTCAGCTGGAGGCGTGGTAAGTAACGTTACTGCAGCCTCTCCTGCGTGCTGTTACTGAACTCTAGCTCTAGCCGGGCTCAGGCGGCGGAGCAGTACACTAATTACACGCGCCTGATAACATCAACCAGGGTTGCCGCTGGGCCTCAAGTGGGGGAACACGCGCCTGCTAACATCAAACAGGCCTGCATCTGGGCCTCAAGCGGGGGAACACGCAAATGAGCGTGTCTGCGGGGACAATTACTGCAGCCTCTCCTACTCGCTGTCACTCAACTCTCTCATTAAACGGATTTACCCGCGGCTGATAACTCTCTCATTCAACGACGTTACACACGCCTGCTAACATCAACCAGGGCTGCAGCTGGGCCTACTCCGTCCCGATTCTAATGAAACAAAAAATGTTTTCTACCGCGAGATTTTAAAATAAATTGCCCTTGCCAAATACACACATTACACACATTCCATTTCATGCCCGGACAAGGTCGGGACCGGCTGCTAGTGTAAAGTATACTTATAAAACGCACTGCACCCATCGGGCATCCTCACGCTAGAGAGATGGAAAAGACACTTATGACAGAAGCAAGTAGGCATTAAACTTTAGAGTCAGGTTTTTATTTGTTTACAAAATGGCAAAAGAACTTTCATGGGCAGCGTATTCCAGTGTCTTGCAGCAGCAACACTGAAAGCTCCCCCCCCAGCTTAGCTCTTCTAACCAAGGGTACTTTCACCCAGTTAGCTGAGGAGGACCAAAGGCAAAGGGTGGGGACATACCAGCAAAATTTACTCTGCAATGGTATAGGCCCCAGACCGTGCAGTGCCTTGAACACAACACAGAGGGATTTGAAGTGAATCCTCTGCAATATAGGGAGCCAATGCAGCTCTGCGAGGGCCTAAGAGGAGGAAGATTGGCAAGGACGCATCAAAGCCAACTTGGCTGCCATATTCTGAATTCTCTCCAGTCTCCCAATTAAGTACTTCGGAGATTCTAGCAGCAAAGAATTACAATAATCCAGCCTGCCCAAAATCAAGCTCCTTACTACCAAGGAGCGTGTATGTGCGGGGAGCAGGAGGAGGATTTTCCTCAGGATCCTAATAAGGGAGAAGCAACTCCCCACAGTCTTATTAACATGAGTTTCCATAGTCAGCTTCTCATTAAAACACACTCCCAAATTGCGAACTGACTTGGATGGCACCAGTGGGGGATCAGCAGGAATAGGCCAGAAGTCGGCTGGGAGGGGGTAAGGCACTCTCCCACCCTCAATACAGAGGATTTCAGTTTTATCTGCATCGAATTGCAGAGAATTGTTTCTTTTTTTAAACTTTATTTTGCATTTTCATCATATCAAAGAAATGAATGCACATGTACAAACAGCAGTCCAAAAGAGACAGTCCAAGCTTCCCAGAGGCAGCGGCCGCAGAAACAATAATAGGAAGAGAATTGTTTCTTAGCCAATGAACCACATTGTGCATTCAGACATGGAAGTTCTCCAATGTGGATGACTGTTCTCCCTCCAGAGATAGAATCAGCTGGGTGTGATCCGCGTAGTTTACCGGGCCTATGCCGTAGGATTTGATGACATCCATCAGGGGACGCATATAGACGTTAAATAGAATGGGACTTATTGCAGAGCCCTGCAGCACACATGACAGGCAGTTGCAGAGAATGAAGCGAGTTCTTCACGCTTTCCCCATTATGGATTGGTGAGCCCAAAGAGGTCATGAAACTGCGTTGGAACCACAACTGCCCAAGGCCATGCACCGCACCCAATCCGTACTGGCTATCAGTGAAAATTGTCACTCTCAGTTTGTCTGACACACAGCATGCCATAGTGAGAGCAATCAATTCTACCACTTGTGCTGAACACACTCCTTGAAACCAGGAAGCTTCATTCACACCTGGGACAGTAGAGACTGCATAGGTAGCTCTCAGGTTTCCCTCATGATTTTGTAGGCAAGAGCCATCAACAAACAGCACATACATAATCTTATGCAGTTAGTGGCACATCTTGTTTGTGAGGTCTTGGTTTGGTGCACAGTTCAGTAACATCAATACAATCATGCTCTACTTCTTCCCCAACACCCTAATATCCAGGAAGGGACAGTTATGTAGAGGGTTTCAGGACAGTACACCTTCTCAATGCAAGATTTTCAGCTCCAAGAATGACTTGATCATACTTAGTAAGCCGACCGTTGGTGAGGTACCGTGTTTGAGTAATAATTAACAGCACTTCAAGTAAGCGGGGGATACAAACAGTCAACTGGTGACCCATAACCAATTCTTTCAAACTGCTCAATGCTCGATGTTGAGGCAACAGCTTTAAGACAACCAGGGCATGCGCAGCTATGGGATCAAGTTGTAGCAGAAAAATAGGCCTCTGGCTTGCCAGCATTGCCATATATATGGGTTAGCAGTGAAATAGTGCAGCCTTCTCTCTTACTGCAACACAAAGGAAAACATTAATAATAACCAGGCATTCCCAGTTCTGGGGTGTGGCAGAGACATTCACTCAGCTCTGAGAAGGCATGCATGCAGCTGTCATTCCATGGTACCGGATTTGAAACGTTCTTGTGTATCAGCCTCTATAAAGGCCTGGCCATCAGGGAAAAGCTGGGAATCCACTGTCTACAGGAGCCCACCATTCCCAAGAACATTATGATCTCTCTCTGTGTTGTTGGCAGATTCATTTTCACAAGCACAGAGATTCTCTCTTGTAACATCTACCTTGCTCCTTTCTCAATGTGATGTCCTATATACACAACTTCTTTTTTACAGAACTGCAATTTGGTTGGGGACCACTCGGCCTCACATGGAATCTGAAACAAAATCACAGCTGGATTCAGTACCGCAGAACAACAAGGAATAACCATGGAATTTACAGTTCACAAGTCCTGAACGATGTGGCACTTGCCATTATATTTCTGCAAACCCATGATGGGAAAGTTACAGGGACCTTCCATAATCTAATTCAGAGTGCCTTGCTCAATCATTAAGGTATTCACAGGAGTAATCCCAGCAACAGTTTCAGGGTTCAGAGTATATTCTGGGATTCTCAGGTACTGAGCATTTGGCTTCAATGTCTTTATCTGAAAAGTTCCAGACTCCAGGTAGCACTGTGTCACCCAATTCTGGGGGCAAATTGTCTTTTGTCAACATATGGAAAAATCCAATTCCTGATCCCTGTCTGACAAGTTTAAAGGCAAGGCCCCCTCATGATTCTGGATCTCAAAATGGGGTACAGTAAATGGAACAATTCTGCTTCCAAGCAGATTTACATTACTTGAATCATACACCACAAATTGGTGATTGTCCTCAAAGGATCCTATCTTTTCAGGTATTGCTTCTGAAACTGATCTAGTAATTTGTGTATTTGCAACTCCTACATCTTGGATTCTTTCTCTTGAGAAGAGTAGGTTGGGAAGCTCTGCTGATCTCACAGTAGGGAGGGGGTAGCACCAGTGTCGATGAGGAATGAAACAGGATTTCCATTTACCTCATCATCCAAGTATGGACGGCTCCGGTCTACCTCTAAGGTTGTGCCAAGTATACAATCCTCCTCCCCTCTCGGGCCATGACATTGTGACAGGTCTAAGCTGAATTCATCATCTGTCTGAATTAGGGAGTACTTTTGCAATGTACATTGATCTTCAAAGGGATCAGTATTTCCATTGGGCATTTGATTTGCATTGTATGTCGGCATTGACATTCTGTTGTGGTATCAGTGCTTGTGGAACCTGCATAACTTCATCATTTTGAATTCTCTGTCTCACCACCAGCTGTGTCTGAACCATATTGTTTCCCTGTGATTGCACAACTCCACCATCTTGAACCTGATTCCCATTAACCACGTTACCAGTATTGAACCAACACTCGTGCTTCTAATGCCCTAACCTGCAGCAGACGTGGCAGGGGTTTGTTTTCTACAAAGTCTGTACTGATCTGTCAGAAACCCCATTCTCTACCTTGCAGTTGGAATCCATGCTGCTGAAATCCTAGCTGTTGAAACCCATTACTACCTTGCATCACTGGAGCTCCCTGTTAATACACTCCCTGCATGGAGCCAGTATTCCCAACAAACTGTGGATTCTGACCTCTTTGTGCCGCTTTCATCTGAGTAATCATCAATGTTTCCTTCAAATTCTTGTGTTTTATCTCCAGTTCATCACTGCAAAACTTTGCGTATAGTAGAATTCCATCAATAGGCTTTCTCTGCCAAAAAATCAAATGCTACTGAATCATGGTACTACCCTTGTGCTTCGGTCCATACACTAGCCTCTAAAGAAAATGTCCTATTTCCTTTTCCTCAATAGTCTTTGTCCCACTAAACTGTCTGAAAATCTGCAACAATTTCTCATAGTTACTATGTATGACTCTTTGGACTCTTAGGTTGTTCTGTCAATGTTGACCCAATTGATCTCTTTAGGAGAGCTTTTCGCTTTCAAAAATGTAATCACCTGATTACAATTTTTCATTACCAATGCTGATGGTGCATGTGATTGAAGATGTCTCATCAGGTCTACCTCGGGCCAATCCACCACAACTTTGCATTAAGCCCACAATCACTTGGGACCACAATTTCAAATAAGTATCCAAATCTTTCCACAGAACATTTGAATTTTCACAAATCTATCAACCTATCTGTACCATTCCACTGGGTTCTCTCTCAACCTCAGGAAATCAGTTGTGAATGAAGTGAGATCAGCTCTGCTCCATGGTACAGCAACGCAACCTCCACCAGGCACCTCTCTCATGGGAAGCATTTGCACATCATACTGAACCTCCTCTGTTACAGATGGAGGCCTTGGCACCTTAACTTTCTTCATCTTCCTTTTCTTTGATCATCTTACTTCCCATTTATCTAATTCACTCCATTTTCAAATGTAGACAATTAATTAGCTAATCTGCCCTCTCCCTACTGAGTGACGCATGTTTATGAGATCTCTGTCAGTAAAGCATAACCTGTAATTTTTTTGCAATTGATTAGACCTCTGTACATCAATTCCATCTCTCTCGGCTAATTCAGATAATCTCTTACCCCTGCACACCTGTTAATATCTTTAAATAGAAATTGTAGTTAATTATCCTATTATGCATTCAGTCATGACAAGTCAAGAGTCACTATTATCAAGTCAAGTCAAATAAGTCTTTATTCGATATTTCATCATAAAAGACATGCTACACAACATACATAAGCAATAGGTATCATAATTACAATAAAAGAAGTAAGTAAAAAAGGTGTGAGCAATATGTTAAGACAATAAGTTAATATATTTTTTTAAGAACATGCTAAGAATAGTATTAAATCACAACGTCAAGACTTCATTACACAGTAAAAAACAATTATAAAAGCAATCCAATATAAGAACCATTTCATTCATTGGCACAGCAAACTACTAATCCAGCTGGCGGTTTACACAGTAATCAAAAGACCCTTGATCAACCTTGCCCGTAAAATCCATGCCCAGCCCAGGAATTTTGCGACCCCGATAACAATCAGTGTCGATGTGTCTGTTTTTAATATTCTACTGGCTGTTTTAGCTGAGCGTGTGCCCAATATTCTACATACTGGGCGTAGCCACTTTTGTCTTGGTGCGCGGTATAAAGGGCACACAAAGAAAAAATGATCTACTGTTTCACCCATCTCTAGGCACAGTGGGCAGTGACCGAACCCGTCGTGACCCCAGGACCTGGTGAGGCCCATAAGCGGAAGTGACCCTGCTCTAAATTGATGGAATAACTTACGATCCATAGGTCTAGTAATGACATCCCAATAATTTTCCAACTGGCTGACATCCTTCACTACCACAAAGGACGCCGTGAGAGATCCATCTGTCATTTAAGAATGCCTCTTACAAACAATCCTCTCCCAATACATGCCTCTCAACACATTTTTTGTGGAAAAATTAGCTGTGTCTGGGTTGGACCACAAGTCCCCTATCCCCATATCATATAGGATGTTTCTTAGGTCTCTTAACCATCCGATCTTATTGGAGCCTTGAAGATCCTTAACTTCCAGACACGCTTTCGCATACAGCGAAAGTTCTGGCGTCGTCCACAAACGGTGCCAGAACGCTATGGGTCTGTATCTAGCTATATCCTCCACTGGTTGGCACCCGAAATTGTAGAGAAGGGGTATACGTGGTGTAGATTGTATACGTGTGTAGTCCTACTGCCGCCCTAAGAAATTTATTTTGGGCCACTTTTAAGGAGTCTAAATTACTAAAGCCCCATAGCTCTGCACCGTACAAAACTGAGGGCAACATTTTTAATCCATAAATCTTCATAAGGGGAGACATTGGTCTTGTATACGAGCTTTTATGTTCTTTTAGTAGGGCACCACCAATTTGGGTGTGTTTTAGGGCTAAGAGATCAATCTGCGGGGCCCAACTAAGGTTCTCACTGAAGATTACGCCGAGGTATGTAAATAGAGAGGTTTGTTCAAGGGTGGTTTCGCCCATTGTTACCCTGGCTGATACTGCATTCTTCCCACGTAAAACTATAAACTTGGTTTTGGATACATTTACCTCTAACTCATGTTCGCGCCAAAACAGTTCAAACCTTGACAGGGCCAATTGTAAACCCTGTCTCGTTTTCGATATTAACAGTGTATCGTCCGCGAACATGAGTAAGGGTATTTTTATCCCTGCCAGGGTAGGGCGTCAGTAGGGTAGTTAAAAAAATAGTTTGTGACCCCATTAATAAATAGCAAAAAAGGGGTAGGGGACAATACACATCCTTGTCTTACACCTTTTGCTACTGCAAATCTATTAGTCACCTCTTATCATTTATTTTAATTCTTCTTTTAATTTAGTCATAACCATTGCTTTTTCTCTCTCTCGAGAACCTGGGCATTTGTCCCACTCATTCCAGGATTCACCCTACTTACTGGGGTATCTATACCTTTGAACCAGTCATCAAGTTCATGGGCATTAAGACCTGTTTGTTCTGCTGGGGTATAGAGAATTATTTCTCTGCTCAACGTTGAGTTCAAAAGAGACATGTCAGACATTGGCTTTCCCATAGGTATTTAGGTCCTAGAGATACTGTAATTTATCATTGGTGGGGCATTTGTGCTAGGCAAGAAAAATAGTGAAGATCTCTAAGGAAATCTTCTGCTCAAGTCAATCTGTATGATTTAATGTATGGTCTGCACCTGCAGCACATGGAGTATACCCTTGGGTCGGAACTCTAGGAGTCTGAGGAATAGGTCTTATTGTTGGGTCTACCGAATTGTTAGTGTTGCTAGCCTTGGCACTCACTTCAGTAGGACAGGCAAAGTATTAGTATTATTTCCTGCTACTCCAGGCTTATGCAGAGGAAATACAGGACCAATTGTGACAGGAATGGTCAATGCGTTTGGGGAATTTACAGTTTAATCATACTTAATGGTGCCGAAGGCACACCAAACATTTCAGTCATAGGCACATTACTCGCTCCATCAATTGGAGTGTCATTGTATTGAGGTGGATGATTTAACAGTAACTCAGTCATAAAGTTATAATTTATGTCGCAAACACTGTTCTCAGCTGCATTCTCTGTGTCATCTGTCTCTATTCTTTTTCTTCTCCTTTTGTTTACCTGTTCTTTCTTCTGTGGGTAGTACAGGTTATCATTTAGCACCTTCCACCATATCCGTTCTCCAGGCTTTCTGTTCTGCATCCCATCTCAGGGGCGTAATACAGGCCCCCGCAGCCCCCGCAGTGCGGGGGGCCCTGCGCTCCAGGGGCCCCTCAGGGGCCCCTCAGTCTGAGCAGAGCCAGCAAGGCACACCATGTCATCTTCTTCACTACTTAATGCACAGGCCGGGGCCAGCCTCTTAATAATTGGTCTCGAGTCCAGGCCCGGCCCGGGCCTCTGAAAGTGTACCAGGCACACACGAAGCAGGGGGAGGACAAACAGCGAAGGAGCGGAGACAGATGGGGGGAGGGGGAGAGATGCCAGCGGGGAAAGGGAAGAGAAGAGGAGGTGAAAGTGAAACCAATGAGTAAAGGAGCTTGAAGAGAAGACAGGCCTGGGATGGAAGACAGAGGACACACACGGTGGGGGTAGGGGGGCAGGCTTCAGTAAGTGAAGGGGGCCCCCTCTGTCTCCCTAAAGCAGCCTGTAAAGTGGCCTGCCCTGCACGTGCTGTGGACTGAAGAGAAACAAAGTATCAACCCTCCACCAGGCCCGGGACAATGATGGGGTGGGGGCCCCAGAGAAGGCCCTGCTCCTCTGAGGTAGCACAGAGCTGACTTGACCTGGAGAAAGTTTGCAGCTCCAGGCTTCCCTACTCTTGAAGGGGCCCCCTCAACCCCCACAGTGAAGAGAGTGCTGAGCACAGGCCTGAGCACTGCACACCAGTTCTGTCCAGCTTCAGCCATTCTTTTGGCAGGAAGCAGTTTTCTGAAGATCTTGCACACACAAAAAAAAGTTACAATTTATAGCTTTTGTTTCTTGCTTGTGTACAGAGGCCTGGAAGGGAAGGCACCCCAGGATTTATAAGGAAACCAGAGTGCTGGAGTGCAGAAAGAAACAGTGGACAGAGCAGTGATAGCAGTGATCAGGAGAAGGTCAAAAGGAAGCTCAAAGGAAGAAGCAATGCTGAGAGGGAGAGACAGGTGATAGAACTCTGTGTGTGCACACAATGGGCCCTCCCCCCCCATGCCCCAGGTGCAGGAGGCCCGGGACCCCTCAGCCATGCACCTTGCTTGTCCTGATATTCAGCAGACACCAGCATGCTCTGTTCTTTGTGCAGAGACAGTGCAATAAGGTGACAGTGCTCCGAAGAAATGTAAGTAACCCTTTATTGTTACATTTAAGGAAGCCACTGATTCTACAGGAAGCCAGGCAGGGTTTTTTAATTGCAGGAGTGGGTGAGAACTCTTGCAGAAGGCCTGGAAGGATGACTGCAGTAATATTCAGTGTTTGACTGTGGACCAGGGGTGTAACACAGGCCCCTATAGTCCCTGCATTGTTGGGGGGGGGGCGGGGCGGGGGAATGGGCCCCCTCACCCAGCGAGAGCAAGCACTGTTGAGCAGAGCTGCCCTGCCAGTGGCTCGCCGTGTGCTCTTCATGGCAGAGTGTTGCCTACGTGGGCGAGGGGTGGAGGGGTGGCCGTCGATGGCAATTCACTTGAGGGAGGTAGGCAGAACCAGCTCACGGTTTTGGGGTGATGGTTCTGCCGAGGGCACTGTGGGGTGTTCACGGACCTTGGGGTTGGGAGTGGGGGCATACAAGAGCGGGTGGTTACGGGCAAGCGTTGTGGCTTGTAGTGGGCACGGGGGGGGCTGCTGACTCCAGGCACTAGGAGTTGCCCCTGAGGGGTACATTCAGGCCCGGCTCCAGGATTCAGGATCTGGGAGGGCCAAGAGAAAGCATGGGTGGGCCGTGAAGATGAATGGAGGTACTTAGCATTTCCCAGGTATCAGTGAGTTGGGATCAGGCATGCTGGAGGGGCTTTGAAGGGGGTTGAGCTGCATACTGTACCTACTGCTGAGGGCATGTACACCAGATTTAGTTCTGCCTTTCTTGAGGTTTCACCTATGTGCTTAATCTCTTCTGTTCTCTCCGCATCAGGCTTCTTTCTCTCTACCACATGATCCTTTCTCCCCACCTCACCCATCTTTCTTTCCACCTCAACCTCCTTCCTTTCCACCTCACCCTGCTCACCTACCCACCTCCCCCTCTTTTGTTTTCTTTTTTCCCCTTTTCTTTTCATCTCTCCTTTCACTTCCTCTGCCTCACCCTCCTATTTCTCCACCGCTCCCTGCTCTCTCCCTGGCTCGGCTTCCTCTCTGTTTGACCCACCCCCATCGTTTTCTCATCTCACTCGCCGCTCTTTCTGCTTCACTCTCCCCTCTCTCTCCACCTCTCGTTGGTCTGACTGCACCTCCACCTCCACTCCCTTCTTCTCTCTAGCTCACCCAACACTCTCTTCTTCACCCTCCTCTGTCTCTGGCTCACCAGTCACGCCCCCTCTCTCTTTCTCACTATCCTCCCTCTGCCTCATTCTCCTCCCTCTCGTCATCACTCTTCTACCTATAACCCTCCCTTCTCTCTGCTTTACCTATTCTTCTTTCTATCTATCTCAACCTTGACTCTCTCAACCTCACCCTCTTGTGCCAGTCTTGCCTTTCCTACTGCTGCATGAGGGATAGTGGCTGTACTTATGTGGGTGCATGGATGTGTGCAATCCTGCTGCCCTGCACCTGTTCCTGTTCTTCCCTGGTGGCCTTTACCATTTGGAATGACAGCAGCAACAAGGCCTGAATTATTTAAATAGTGTGCTCATGAGCACGTAGAACATCTACAAACACTTGAAAGCCATACATGTTTTAAAGAAGAAGTAATAGCCTATGCAACTTTAAAAGAAAGTTTTGGATAGTGCCTACTGCGGTACATGTACTCCAAAGAAGAGAAGTAACAATTGGATGATCAATCAAAGTTGGCAACCTAAGCTGAACCAACCAAACTTCAAACAGAGAGAGGTCTGTTTCAACCCCTAGCTTCCCACTGTGCAAAGATTACAACTTCTGAGAATGACAAGTGGTCCTTCAATTTGGTGGCTAGTTTCTCAAACAATATTTGACTGTCAGCTCTTTGAGCAGAATGCATTCTAGATGAAACCCAAGAAAACATACACCTTATGTGAATGCTTCAAACCTGAACTATCTCTTCTAAATTGTGATTAGCTTGTCCCCTCCTCTTTCCTGTTTTCCTACTTACTCCTACTAGTATATCCACCCTTCTCTCTGATCACCTTCCTTTCTCATCATTTTTATCTTTCACCAGACTCATCTTCCACCTTCACCATTTCATACTCCTCTCCTACTACTCCCATCTATCTTATCACCCTCTCCCAGTACATGCCGACCAATCATCAGTCTACTTGCATCACCCAATTTGCTCATCATTCTCCTGCTCCTATATTCTGCTTTCCCAGAGTCCTCTTTCATCTTCCTTCATCCAACTCAAACAACATCTTCATCACCTTCTCTAGTTTAACACTCATCACCCTCATACTCTTCTCTAATCAACATCTGTTAAATGTGTTCTCTTGCCTTCTACTCACTCGGTTACTCTTATTTCACCTACCTCTTTCTTTACCATTCTTTTGTTTTATCCTTTTTTCTTACCTTCATCTTTTTTATCCTCACATTCTCCTCTAATCACCCTCCTCCAATTCTCATCTCTGCACCTCATCCTCATTTACTCATCAAAATTCTATAATTGTTGATAATCTTCCCTGCCCTAAAGTGCCACAGGTATGAAAACTGTTTTTCAGGACTTCTGTCGAAAAGACACCATCCCAGCTGCTAGTTAATCGACAACATTAGTGCGCTGTGTACTAACTTTTGATATGCCCCAAAAGACCAGATTTATTTGAAGCTTAAATATCTGTGTTTACCCAGATCAGAGACACTGAGAAGCTCAGAATATTTATACTGATGTAAGGACATACAAGTTGTCCCACTATTGTGTAAGTA
Organism: Lissotriton helveticus; assembly: GCF_964261635.1. Classification (NCBI taxonomy): domain Eukaryota; kingdom Metazoa; phylum Chordata; class Amphibia; order Caudata; family Salamandridae; genus Lissotriton; species Lissotriton helveticus. Next base: position 1,248,052,115 of record NC_136057.1, read on the forward strand.
ATGAAAGGCTGACAAGATTTTAACTTACTAAGTCACAGATTATAGGAACATCTTTGAAGCAAGTGCATTAGCCCACAGGAGTATCTTATCTCTTTATGATCTGAGGGGCTACAGCAGTGCTATATTCCATTTGTATCTATTCATATGACAAAAAAAGAGAATACAACGAATACTCAGCCACTGTTGCTCGCAGCAATGTGTGGTGTTTGTGCCATAATTGAGGTGTAATTATATTAGACTCAGCCATCAGCGAGTACTGCTGGAAATTAAAAGTAGGCAGTGCTGCCACAGGACAGCCGCCAGTGTTTTTTTCGTTTAATAAGAACTTGCCCTGCCCCAGTCAATGCTGTATCTGTGTTGTATTAGTGAAACTTGTCAAAAGTCTTCACTTCACAAAAGTCAACGGATGTGGTATTTGCAGTATATAGTGCTGCACTTTAAGAATAGCACAAAAGCACACTAAGATATAAATACTAATTCCACATTTTCAATTACTTACCATGGGATGGCAAAATACTATCAGATTATTGTGGCCCTGTAGTATCTCCCTAATGCTGTGTGATGAGAGCTTTTGTGTCTCTTTTGATCTGGTAGGAGTGTCACAGGCTTTCCTCCTTTTCACATGTGCTCATTGATAACCGCAATCCTCACTGACTTCATGCCTGTCTCCAGGCACTTCAAGCAGCCCATGGCATTGGTGCCTATCATGTTTATTAAACAATTAGGATGAGAAAGCGAGGCCGCTGGCCCAAATAAATCATAACGAAAAAGAACAAACAATGTTTTTCTGCTTGCAAATCGGCTTTGGGAGGGCCATGGGGCTGCCTTGGGTGGGCCTGGCCCACCTGGCCCTCTCGCTAGAACCGGGCCAGGGTACATTCGAGATCAGGGGCACGCTCAACGAATAACAGGCGGTTTGAGGGTTCCTTAAGGGCTCTCTAGGGAGGGCTAACAAGGAGCACTAGAGTGCTGGCACGTCAAGCAAGTGTGTTTACGAGGTAGGGCCAGGTGCCCGGGACTGGGCGAGGCTGATTGTAAACATTGGGGCATTGACTGTGGTCACTGGGGGCTGTTCACATGGACAATGGCGGCTCACAGGAGCGCTGGAGAGAGGCTGTGGGGAGGCCTTTAGGGGCAGAGAATCACAGGCCAAGTCTGGGTGGCATGGGGCCCCCACTCACTGATGAGTCGGGGACAGTCTGGCAAAGACCCGTGGTCCCTTTAGGGTGTTGAGACACTAGAGAGAAGCTTAAGGAAGGGTCTGCTTACTGTGGCACCCCTTACAGGCCTGGGGAGAGGAGGGTCTGTAACTGGTGCCACTTTGCCTCCCAGCCACCAGTGCCGCATGCCTACTTCTGAAATCAGACCCCCAGTTGGCCCTAGTGTCCTGTCATCTCCCACTGCCTACTACGTCATGTGCATTCTAACCTTCAAATCCAGTCCACCCATTCCACTTACCCAAACATCCATCCATCCAACCAACCATCCACCCAACCAATCATCCACCGTCCTCAGCCACACACCCATCATTCCATCCACCCGTCCATCCATCCAGCCATTCAACTATCCACTCATTCATCCAGCAGCGACCGGTGCAGTTAATCGCCGAAGGGGGGAAATCTAGACGATAGAATAAAGTAAATTAAATAAATCCTATTCCAACGTGAGTCAACATCACCCGCCCGCCGAGCTTAACGGCATCACCCGCTCCTGCATCCATCCATCCATCCATTCAGCCATCCATTCCCAGCCATACACCCATCCTTTCATCCATCCAGCCATACATCTGTCCATCCATCCGTCCATCCCCAGCCACAAATCCATCCGCCAATCCCTAGCCACACACATCCGTTCATCCATCCATCTATCCATCTGTCTGTCTGCCCATCCCCCTGCCACACACCCATCCTTCCATCCATCCACCCACCCATCCATCCGTCCGTCCGCCCATGCAACCATCCCCAGTCACACATCTATCCTTTCAGCCATACATTTTTCCATCCATCCATCCCCAGCCACACACCCATTCTTTCATCCATCCATCCATCCATCCATCTGTACTTCAGTTCACCCGTCCAGCCATCACCAGCCACATATCCATCCGTACATCCCTAGCCACACACGCATTCGTTCATTAATTCATCTATCCGTCCGCCCAGCCACCACACACCCATCTGTCCTCCACCTATCCACCCATCCCTCCACCTATCCACCCATCCCTCTACCTATCCATCTACATCCATCCATCAATCCGTACCTCCGTCTGCTCATCCATCCATCCGTCCATCCATCTATCCCCAGCCACACATCCATCCATCCATCCACCCACATCCATACATCCGTACCACCGTCCACCCACCCATCAATTCATCCAAAGTGGGGCAAAGTGGTAGGTGGTGGGCCGGGCCACGTGGGGGGGGGGCCCCCTCCATGTATTTTGCAGGGGGGCCCCCTCAAGTTTCATTACGCCACTGTCCCATCTAGCAGGTGGGTATGGCTTTCTTGACTCTCCCTTGATAACTGTCTCTTGGTCTTAACTCAGCCACATGTTTCCAAGCATTATGGGCTTTGAATTTTGTAGGCCTAGTAGGCGGCTTCATTTCATACAGTGTCCTCCTTAAGTTCTCAATAATTCTTAAATTAAATGTCCCATAATGAGGAAATTGCATTGCACCATCTTTCTCAGTAATTCTATGCCACTGTTCGAGTCAAATACAAATGTGAAAATCCTCTTCTACCACCATTGTAGGACCTAACATACCTTCAGGTGGTGCCTCCATTCTCTTTCACATATCCCCTCTCTAGGTTTTGTAATACTTTAAAGAATTTAATTTTACAATCAAAATATGCCATATTTACAAAAGAATTTCCTTTGAAACCAGGAAATGTTTTTCCACACACAATTCACAGTTGAGCAATGACACCCAATCCCAGCGCAGCTCTCTATGTTGTATTCAAGCAACACCAGTGAGGCGTTACACCAACCAACGGCACATTGTGACGTAAATCTCACTCCTTGCAGCAGCTCACCCTCTTTTACAATTTCTCTCTAGCGTGTTCTCTAGGTAATTCATGCGAACCAATGCAAGCATTTTCAAGAACTAACTTTGTCTGCTCTTCTAAAGATGGATGATATGCATTGTGTTGTCTCATATGACCCACTCTGCCTTCAGAAAACTTCATACTGGAGGGAGGACAATGAATGTGTTTACCACATTTGCTTCTAAAGCATTACACTCACCAAAGGGTAGAAGAGGTGGGTTAATGCTACTCCTCTTAACATCTTTTAAGCTTAGAGACAAACCGATAGAACTTCACTATGATTCTTTGATGGCAGTTTGGTTCATGGTCCTACAGGTACAAAGTGACTACCTGCATATTTTTTTTAAATAGCCATTCACCTCCAATGAAAGCAAAACATGTGGATAATATAGCCACCTTGATGGATAGGTACCTATTAAGTTCATTATTTTTTAATGGACGATATAAAGTCTAGCCTGTTTGATATTGATCCAGACTACAGGTGTTTTGTCATTATTTGATGAATTAGGGGATCTACCAGCTCTTTCAGAGAGCAGTTATTTGCACAGCATGTTAGGCAATCTGACAGGTGTTTTTCCAAAGATATTTCTATGCATTCCACCCACCTGCCGGTGCATGGTACCAACAGTGATCTTTAATTCATGCTGCTACTAGGTCCTTGTTTTGAACGAATGAAAGATTTTCAGGTAATATTACAGCCTGGAAGTTACAACCTGCTTTTAGTGAGCATCTTTTTCTAGTCAAAGGGAAATTGCAAGGGAGGTTTGATATTGGAGAACTGGCCGAGATTAATGCTAAAATATGACGGAGATACAAGACACCTCAGCCCTCATTCTAAGATGGCTAGTAACTGGAGGGGGTGTCTGACTCAAAGTTACTGATTCCATTTGGGATCTCAAACCTAGTTATTGGCCATCCAAAGTTACCAACCTCAGAAGGAAATAAAATAAGTGTTCCAGAATGACCAGGCTCTGGCTTGCATGGGGTTCTCCAATTCTTTGGCCTTTTCCATGTAAATGTACCTCCTGCTTTGATCAGGCAGAAGGGTTTGACCAAAAAGTATTCGTTTTTATCTGGTGCATTTCCACAACTGGAAAACTCAGAATCATGCTGGTGATAAATGACTCCCGATGAGGGCCGAACCTGTTAACTTCAGAACAACCTTCTGAAATAATGCATCTTGAAGTGCCCTTTAAGCTATACTCAAAGTTAATTGTGTGGGGTTTACACAAATGCTGACTCCTTTAAACATGGAAAAAAGTAATTGGGGCCGCTACAGAGGGTTTCCTGATAGTCTTAAAACGTATGGCTGAGACCTACTTTAAGCTGCATTGATATCCCTCTTGAAATTTTAAAGTTAAAACAATATTTCTGGTCTAGCATGTTGCTGTCAGTTTTCCTAACAGTAATTATTCAGAGAGTGATTCCCTCATCATGGAATTGCAGCCTCCTTATTCCACTTTTCAAAAAGGCAAGTCACACTTGATAATAAACGGGGACCTTTGCCAAGTCCCTCCTTAGCCACTTAGAAGGCCAGATGAAAATGAGAGTTCTGATTCCATTGGCAAAACTGTGTTTAGAAGAGGATCTTCCATTACAGATAGCACACTGCCTTTGAATTTGATGGCTTCCTTGCTGCTGGCAAAGAAGGGGCAGAGATTATCCTGTTATTTTGTTGGTTTTTCAACATGGTGAATTCCGGTCGTCTGCAGAAAAAGTAGTGTTTTATGGACATAGGCTCATCCTTGTTTGGGTAATTCAAATCTTACATGATGATACATGGGCTAGAATACAGTTGAGCCCTACATATTATTAATCTGATAAAATATTCATTGCTAACAGAAAAAAGCAAGACTGCATTACAGCCTCTAAGCGTATTAAGCTCTAGGTTGCTGAAATGAATGAACACCTCACCCACGCTAATGGCTTTACACTTAAGGTGGGGACTAGAACATTTTAATTTTGTCACATGCTGCTTATTTGATAATTATTGAGCAAACACATTTTTAACTGCAATGTTTGTGGACCCTTTGGCGATATATTTAAAACACACAGTGACTTTAAATGAACATCTACAAAACAAGCCAATGATGAGGGATAAAGAAAGTAATAATCCTTCATGGTTTGCATCAGTACCAAAAACTTGAGAGAGTGAACAACTATGTCTATTTAGGAATTGAAATGTTATCTACTCCGCAGGATACACATCACTGTTTGTTTATGTTATTTCTATAGGATGAACCTTGCCAAAAGGCAGCTGAGCACTGTACATGGTCAAAGACAACAAAGTTGATAAGTAAAGGAGCTTGAGATGGGATGAGATTGGTTAATGTATTGTGATGAGGTGATCTTTAAATCATCTGCCTGCCCTTGAACTCTTGAATGCGTTTTGAGTTAACACTCTTCAATATTAAATTTGTAAGTGGCTTACCTAGCGCAATGGTCATATCATTCTTTGCAAAGATTATATCCATTGGTTTGAATGGGGCGTCAGTGGAAAAACGTTGTCAGGGGTTTGAATATCTTGCAATGTAAAATGATAAGAATTTTGTTCAATTTACACCAGAGACGCTGCAGTGAGTAGCAAAATTGGAAGTGGTGCAACAATATCAAATTTGGTGGTCAGTCTTTAATTATTTATTAAAGGCTCCTACATAATGCAGCAACAACTCCCTAAATTGGAGTGATCTGGTAAGAAATGTCATGAAGTTAGGGTTATTTCTCGTACTCGTGAAGTTGAACACTATCAAAAGGTGGAGATATGGCAAGATATTACTGTGAAAGATCCAAAAGTTGATTTATAAAGTCATGATTACGATTGTTTGCAACCCTTGCTTAAACACCTTTTTGCAAAGGTGTCCTAATTACAAGAAAGCAGAGTTTACCACAGCCAGGCTGGGGTTTTTGCTTTGATGCATTCAACTTGTATAAAAAAAATTCACGGAACTATCAGTGACGACCTTCTTTTGATTTCCAAATTGTATTAACTTTATACCTTAGATGTGTGCCCAGGACCTGTTTGTTCCAGCGGGGTATGTTGGCTACTGCAGAGCAGATGGAGGCTAACTGTCTGCATCTGAACACTCGCAAAACTGAGATTGTCCTTGGGAAATATACAGGCTCCTGGGGTGACCACTGGTGGCCTCCTTGTCTCAGTCCCCTTCCTTCTTCTAAGTCTCTAGTCAAATGCCTAGGTTTCTGGGTGGACAATGCATTAACTTTTGAAGTACAGGCAAAACCAGTGGTAGGCATGTGCTTTGGACTTATGGGTCGGCTCAGACCCATTTTTGGATTTTATAACCCTCCCACAAGACAAGTATTCATTCAGGCAGTAATCCTTTCCCTGCTAGACTATTGCAATATACTCTACCAGGGAACCAATAAGGCTGTTATTTGCACACTCCAGCTGGCTCATAACACCGCGGCCAGGTTGCTGTTCTCGCTTAAAAGTGATGTCCTGTTGCTGGTTTTATTCGCATATTGCATTGGTTCCCTGTGAAGAAGCGCATGCATTTTCGAACCTTGTGCACTACCCATAAGATCTTTTTTCCCCAGGGCCCACATTCTGTCTAACCTTGTTTTCCGGTACAAGCTTTCTCCTTCACTGTGCTCAGCGGATCACAATTTGGCCTCAGTTCCTTGTGTGAGTAGAGCCAGAGCGGGAGGCCATTCTTTCAGCTCTAAGGCCCTAGCACTCTGGAATGCCCTCCCTTAGTCCATCAGGAGTGTTCAGAACCACTGGAAATTCAGAAAAATCCTGAAGACCTGGTTTTTCTCTTTTTAGGTGTTTCCCTAAGCTCTTCGTGATAGTTCACTTTTGGTAGTGCTCTTTTGAGACTAGCACTAGGACAACCCATTGCTGGGGCACCTATGTGTAGAAATCTTTTAACATTAACATTTCAAAATTCTGTTACGATTTCCACATAGAGCAGATTCTTAAACCACCTACTCCATGTCCTTGTTCCTACCTGGCCACCAGAACAACTCTCTCAACCTACTCTTTTTCCTCCCCAGATGGTCCTGGTGCCCACAATCAACAAGTCTTTTTGTCAATGCCACAGCAAGAATGAATTTGCCACCTTTCGTGACACCCAACTCATCCACACTCAATTCATTCCTAACTTGTACGTACCCTTTCATGTCCCTAACATCAGACTGGCGTTCCATAATAACTTTAGCGAAAATTACCAATGAAGCATCTTTCCTAACTGCATCCAACCATTCTTTCATTATGATGGATTCTTCATTAACCTGTACTATGTCTGCAACCGAACCATAGTCCTGCAAATCGTCCCCAGAAAGGTTGCGTTCCTCCACCACAACTTTGTTCCTAGATAGAGCATCAGCTAAAAAAAAATTCAAACCTGGAACAAATTGCATCACAAAAATAAATTCTTCCAGGCTGGCCAACCATATAGCAATTCTATGCGACAATGTGCGGAACCCTTTGCTGATTTTTTTTAATTAAAGCTCATGATCCTTTCTGATCACAAACAGTATGCAAAAAATCAAATGGGGAGGGATCACTTGTCCTGCATGAACCAGGGTATGCAGGAGATCGTACAACGGTGTCTCCAATAAAAAACCCTCATGCACGTGTTGGGTAGTGTGGTAAGCGGTATATCTTGGTTCTCCGCTCTTCAGACACGTGTGTGCATAATCATAGGGTTAGTTTCGGTATGCAGCCTCCACCAGGAGGATCTTACCCTTGGTAAAAACAGTAGTGACCCAGTGATGTGGACAATGTGCAAAAAATTATTTAAAAATCCCCCGGATAGCCAGAAAAAGAAATTTATTAGGTCTGGGTTCGGGTGGATCCCTTGAGGGAATGCTCAACTGACGTGCGCTCTATAGAAAAGATTAAATTTTCAGGACGCACTGGCATTAATAATTAAAATGGCAGACATGTTTCAGCCCTTTATGCCGGGATTCGGACTTAAGGGCTTTCTTCAGGACCAATAGTGGTAGGTGAAAGTGATACTGGTTTACTATATTTTAGCAAGCAAGTGTTAGAAAAGGGAAATTATCAACCTGTTTCTTTTCTTCAAGGTCGCGATGTACCTATAGATCAAACATAATAGAAACATACACAAAGGGAAAGAAAGGGTAAGGGAGACACATAGCGTAGTGAATTCACTACTTGACAAAACAAGTTGATGCAACTTAAAATGGCAATACTTTGTAACCCCCAGTAAATGGCAGTGTCAACTCTCTCTTTTTCCAACAAGCGTGTGTCATGCAAAAAGGGGGAATTCAAATCTCTGGTTTCGTGGTGTGTAATACAGTCATGCAGAGCAAAAAATAGGGAGCTTAAATATCTCTTTTCACTCAAGTCACTGTTTTGGTTGGGCATTTAAAATGCAATATGGTGATATGTCATGCCATGCAGCAGCGTTGTCATTCGTGTTCAGTAACTGCAGATCTGTTGCATTCATAATTAAGCCAAATTATTCGTGCTTTTTTTAGGATCTAAACATACATGCCATTGTTCTCTATGCGCCAAAGATCGTACCTGAAGTGTACATCAGTTACACCTCCTTCGGGTGTGACAAGGGCTTCGAGGGGGCTAGGTAAAGAGGAACATTCGAACATTAACGGGGTGAGGTGTGTGATACTTGCGGTTTTGTTGTTGAATTCTGTTGCAGATGGATACCTCACGCTCCGCTCCTCGCGCTTCGCGTTACGCTGCTGCTGCCTCTTGTGACCCGGAAGTAGCAGAACTCCGCTTCCGGGTCGTTTTTGAAGTTCATGGTTCAAGGCAATAGAAAAAAGACTAAATGTCTCTTATTGTTGAATATATTGCGATGTGCAAATAAACGATTGTAGTCAGATATCGACAGGGCGTGATTCTGAATAACTTATTTAGAAAAACTGAGGTTTGTTTCTTAATAAAAATAAAAATAAAATAAAAATAAAAATAGGACTGATGATTGTTTTAGAGTTCCGAGTTTGAGGGCACACAAAATATAAAAAGGTATTACTCACTGATGCTTGACTGATTGTCTCTATTATTGCAACTCTTGAATTGATGTCCTATATTGTGGAGGCAGATTGTAATAAAGGATTGAACCTTCGGGGAATGCGTAATTTCTTCGTTGTCATTACAATGAGATGGAAGTGGTCACGAAGAATGTATAACTCGCTATTCACATGGCTATCTTAACCACTCTTCTGTAAATTCAGGAAGATTTTTTTGCGCTAGTTTTGTGGAGTAAGAGGTGGTGAATCATATTATTTTCCGAATCTGTCTCTCTATGTATATGGTTGAGGTCTAGGTGGGTATGGTTTCATTAGTTAGTTTAACGCTTTTATCTCAGCACACTAAGCCAAGGAATATTATCATTCAGACCTCTTGTGTCTGTCCCCAATCGATGTACCCAGCGTTGTTCCTTTTCAAAAAGGATTCTTTCTGCGTTACTGTCCTTTATTTCTAAAGTTTCGAGGATGACCCAGTTGAGGTCATCCACTGTGTGTTTTTTTTCCAGAAAGTGACTAGCCATCTTGGTTGTACTCTTTTTACATTTTACGTTGCTCCGGTGTTCTACAATCCTTTGTTTAGCTTTCCTACATGTCATGCCGATGTAGTTGAGGTGGCAGGGGCAAGTAATCATGTACACTACATGACTAGTATTACAGTTAGTGTGTTTCAACATTCTCCATTTGAAATTGGGAAGTAATTGTAATTCTTTAGTTGGTTGAGTCAGTTTACAAACTGAGCATGATCCGCACGGATAATGACCAATGATAGGGGGATTCCCCCATAGATTTGTTTTTCCTCGTGGTTTTACGTGAGGTGGTCTCGTGTGTACCAAGATATCTTTCAAGTTTCGACTCCCTCTATTGGCAAATCTCGGTTTGGGCCACGAGAGTGTACCAGACGTGAGAATCCTCCAGTTTTTATTGATGATCTTCTTGACTTTATCGGTGACTGGACTGTAGGTGGTGACACATGTGGTTAGGTCCTCTGGTTCTGTTTTTGTAGTGATCTCCAAAAGACCTTCTCTGTTTTGGTTTTGTGCTCTTTTCTTGCATTTGTTAACCACTCGCCTAGGATAATCTCGATCTTGTAATTTTTTGTAAAGGTCTTCTGCTTGGGACCGGTATTCAGTGTTCTTGCTGCATTTTCGCCGCAGCCTAAGAAACTGGCTATAGGGGAGATTTTCCTTCAAAGGGCGGGGATGAAAACTCTTGAAGGATAGCAGACTGTTCTTTGCTGTTTCTTTGAAATATGTACGTGTTTGTAGATGTCCATCTTCTGCATAGATTGTAATATCAAGGAAATCCAGGCTCTTGTTGTCAGCACTGTACGTGAACTTGAGGCAGTTGTCTTTTGTGTTTAACCAGGTGCCAAATCTATGGGGGAATCCCCCTATCATTGGTCATTATCCATGCGGATCATGCTCAGTTTGTAAACTGACTCAACCAACTAAAGAATTACAATTACTTCCCAATTTCAAATGGAGAATGTTGAAACACACTAACTGTAATACTAGTCATGTAGTGTACATGATTACTTGCCCCTGCCACCTCAACTACATCGGCATGACATGTAGGAAAGCTAAACAAAGGATTGTAGAACACCGGAGCAACGTAAAATGTAAAAAGAGTACAACCAAGATGGCTAGTCACTTTCTGGAAAAAAAACACACAGTGGATGACCTCAACTGGGTCATCCTCGAAACTTTAGAAATAAAGGACAGTAACGCAGAAAGAATCCTTTTTGAAAAGGAACAACGCTGGGTACATCGATTGGGGACAGACACAAGAGGTCTGAATGATAATATTCCTTGGCTTAGTGTGCTGAGATAAAAGCGTTAAACTAACTAATGAAACCATACCCACCTAGACCTCAACCATATACATAGAGAGACAGATTCGGAAAATAATATGATTCACCACCTCTTACTCCACAAAACTAGCGCAAAAAAATCTTCCTGAATTTACAGAAGAGTGGTTAAGATAGCCATGTGAATAGCGAGTTATACATTCTTCGTGACCACTTCCATCTCATTGTAATGACAACGAAGAAATTACGCATTCCCCGAAGGTTCAATCCTTTATTACAATCTGCCTCCACAATATAGGACATCAATCCAAGAGTTGCAATAATAGAGACAATCAGTCAAGCATCAGTGAGTAATACCTTTTTATATTTTGTGTGCCCTCAAACTCGGAACTCTAAAACAATCATCAGTCCTATTTTTATTTTTATTTTATTTTTATTTTTATTTTTATTAAGAAACAAACCTCAGTTTTTCTAAATAAGTTATTCAGAATCACGCCCTGTCGATATCTGACTACAATCGTTTATTTGCACATCGCAATATATTCAACAATAACAGACATTTAGTCTTTTTTCTATTGCCTTGAACCATGAACTTCAAAAACGACCCGGAAGCGGAGTTCTGCTACTTCCGGGTCACAAGAGGCAGCAGCAGCGTAACGCGAAGCGCGAGGAGCGGAGCGTGAAGTATTTGTCTGCAACAGAATTCAACAACTAAACCGCAAGTATCACACACCCCACCCCGTTAATGTTCGAATGTTCCTCTTTACCTAGCCCCCTCGAAGCCCTTGTCACACCCGAAGGAGGTGTAACTGATGTACACTTCAGGTACGATATTTGGCGCGTAGAGAACAATGGCATGTATGTTTAGATCCTAAAAAAAGCACGAATAATTTGGCTTAATTATGAATGCAACAGATCTGCAGTTACTGAACACGAATGACAACGCTGCTGCATGGCATGACATATCACCATATTGCATTTTAAATGCCCAACCAAAACAGTGACTTGAGTGAAAAGAGATATTTAAGCTCCCTATTTTTTGCTCTGCATGACTGTATTACACACCACGAAACCAGAGATTTGAATTCCCCCTTTTTGCATGACACACGCTTGTTGGAAAAAGAGAGAGTTGACACTGCTATTTACTGGGGGTTACAAAGTATTGCCATTTTAAGTTGCATCAACTTGTTTTGTCAAGTAGTGAATTCACTACGCTATGTGTCTCCCTTACCCTTTCTTTCCCTTTGTGTATGTTTCTATTATGTTTGATCTATAGGTACATCGCGACCTTGAAGAAAAGAAACAGGTTGATACTTTCCCTTTTCTAACACTTGCTTGCTAAAATATAGTAAACCAGTATCACTTTCACCTACCACTATTGGTCCTGAAGAAAGCCCTTAAGTCCGAATCCCGGCATAAAGGGCTGAAACATGTCGGCCATTTTAATTATTAATGCCAGTGCGTCCTGAAAACTTAATCTTTTCTATAGAGCGCACGTCAGTTGAGCATTCCCTCAAGGGATCCACCCGAACCCAGACCTAATAAATTTATTTTTCTGGCTATCCGGGGGATTTTTAAATAATTTTTTGCACATTGTCCACATCACTGGGTCACTACTGTTTTTACCAAGGGTAAGATCCTCCTGGTGGAGGCTGCATACCGAAACTAACCCTATGATTATGCACACACGTGTCTGAAGAGCGGAGAACCAAGATATACCGCTTACCACACTACCCAACACGTGCATGAGGGTTTTTTATTGGAGACACCGTTGTACGATCTCCTGCATACCCTGGTTCATGCAGGACAAGTGATCCCTCCCCATTTGATTTTTTGCATTAATTTAAGGAAACTGAGTGATCAGATATTTCCTTCTCCCCCTTCCATTTGATTAGTTTATCACAAACAGTATGCCCCATAAATACGTTATAAAGTGTCTGGCGGCCTAAACAACAGCTAATCCTTCCATTTGATGCTGAGTAGCGTCGTTCTGTTTCAGTTAATGTGCAAGGAGCATAAGCAATTTCATATTCTTCTCAATTCTGAATTTTTCTAAGAACTAATCCTAATCCAAATGCAATGGCATCAGTGGAAAGCAGAGTCTTGCAGGACATATCAAATCTTCTTAAAAGGGGTGCATTTGCAGTTACCAACTTGATGTTCTCAAATTCCTTTTGACAACTTTATCTCATCCTTGTCACCAATTTGTGGTGGGTATTATACATCACAATGAGCCATCTGAATACAGTTAAAGAAAGCTTTATTTCCACGACTCCCCTGAGCAGCTTGTCTCCTTCCTGCTCAGCTCCAACTGCTCTTTTCTTAAAACACTTTGTTGCCAGTGTTCTGCATACACATTCTATTACAGAACACTGGCTCAGGCCACTTTACTACATAAGCCAACCTTGTAAATGTTTTAAACATAACAGTAATATAACAGATCACTTGTTCTCAGGCCCATAGTGTCCACTTTTCTAGATATGTATTGCACATATTGCTGAGGGTGGCACAATTTGAATGCCAGTGTAAACAAATATAATGTTCCGTATTCTGTACAGACTCTTAGAGTAGGTAACTAAATATTTAAGAAAATTGTGTTTATGCGTTTTAAACTGTTGATGTTGCATTGTCAGTGCATTACTGTCATGTAGACTACTTGCCTGCAAATAAAATAACTCATTTACATGTTGAACTCTACAATAAAAAAAAATTGCGGGCTAAAGTTTAGAAATGTACAGCCAATTTGAGTGTTTCTTTGTGAAACAGGAGACTATAACAATGTTAGAAGGCAGTTAAAGTAAACAAGCTAATTTGATTAACTGTACACTGAGTGGTAACACATTCAAAACAGGAGAAATACCGTTCTAGGCCTTTCATACAGTTCAGGAATAAATCCATAAAGCACCGTGAACACACCCATCTGGGTGCTCAGGTATCGAGAGGAAATCAGGCAATCAAAAGTGTTGATTGTATGGTCCATTAAGCAAGTCTCTGTTAGTCCAGGAAGGTGGCAACCAGGACACATTTAGAAGTTTTGGCTTTGTAGAGCAAGTTTAGAAGCGGAATGTGGGGCAATTAGGCCAGGTTTAATGAGAGGAGCGGCTATTGGCTTAAGGTTGAGTGAGCACGAGGAATAATATGTCCTATATCTGAAATGGTATTACATCTTTTGGGACTTCTCGTGATTTTAAGAATTCTAAAATGCTGCTCATACTAATATTCTTAATTAGTATATCATTTTTAAGTTCCTTCCATGTACCTTTTCAATCAGGAATGTTGTGACTACCTGTGACCAGTCTACCCCTAAGCCAACTAGGGGAAATAACTTTAAAAAGGACGGATTCCCATCACTTACCACTGGTGACATGCTAGTGATACGCTAATGTCACTTAGGGCTACAACCCTTTTGAAAGGAAAGGGGAGCTTGCGGGTGTTTTATATTTTTCAGCTGTATATCTTACAGATGTGAGCAAACAGTTTGTGTGGGAATGATAAGTGCAGTGCAAACTGGTGAATAGTAGTGAGTTAAAAATGGGCAATGAGAGAAAAACTTTAATCGATATCTCTCATTGCTCATGCTTAAAAACAGTACACCTCCCCATATGGCTTAATGAACCGACAGAGGTACCGACGGATAGAGCGGTGCCTCCTTTTCCTGAGCCGTTGCCAGGTGAGGTGAGGTCTTGGTCTCATGCAAAGCGGATATACACAATGTACCGCTATTTGCAGAGAATTCGTATATCCATGTAAACAGGTGACGAGGTTGTATTTCGTACTAACCTCTTTTCTCTTCTTTTTTCACTTTAGTAATCATTATTCACTGATGCAGTAGCAATATTTGTGGTTCTGAAGAAAGTCTAGGACTATCAGGTCCTTTCTTGGCTGAAACATTTCGACCCTGTATTTTCACTCACAGTTATTTGTTAAAAACTGTCTTTGCACTGTTTTTAAGCATGAGCAATGAGAGATACCGATTCAAGTTTTTTTCTCTCATTGTCCATTTTTAACTCACTACTATTCACTAGTTTGCAATGCACTTATCATTCCCACACAAACTATTTGCTCACATCTGTAAGATATACAGCTGAAAAATACAGTCACAGTTGCTCTAGGTTCCCAGTAGGCTCCATTACACGTCTGTATGAGTGAGGCCCATGGATATTGTGTTGTGTATACAGTATCTGATTGGGGAATATATCCAAGCTAGGTCTTTAAATATTCCCTGAGACCCCTTTTTCACTTTGAATGTTCTTTTTGTTGTTTTTATGTTCTGACTACCACCAGGCCCCTTCTCCTGTCCATTTGCCAATGACATTTCATATGGAAAACCATATACTCTTTTGTAGTCCACTTCTCTACCTTATCTTTTGTCTCACCCATTTAATTTTGCAACAAGTTCAAACTTTCGGTTATTTACCCTCTGATCTCGTTCTTGTTAGCGTTCTGTTTTTAACTTGCGACTCTGGTTTTTGCGGGACTGAAATTTGTTTAACTGTCTACTTTATCAGTGTAACTTGCATATCGATTTATGAATTGAATACAATTTTACACAAGCTGGTGAATGGAAAAAACACATTATTACCTTTTCCTAATTTTGGTTAAAATTTCTGTAAAAATACAAATTACACATATTTATCCAAATTCTTCACTATCATCATGCTTCTGGACATTACCTTGCAATTGCTTGAGGTTGTATGTACAGTGGCCCCACTTAATAATTTTGCTCACCCTGTCAAGCAAATATGTCTTTAAATTCCTTAAATAAGACTTTCACAAATAAGTAAGGCACTGCAAACATCTAATTTCTCGAAGACAGAGCTTTTTTCTTTCTTGTCACATTTCTATAACATAATTCATAAATCATGAAAGTTGCAGCATGAGCCATGAATTATGAAGGTTGCACTCCCACACATGGAACTACCACACTTAAAAACCCTGGTGTCATTCACTGCATATTGAACGATGGTGATGTTTGCCTCTCCATCTTTCTTGATGGATGGCACTGGCTATCAGAGGCTCTTCACAGTTCTTTTATCCCACCGGTGCTAGTATGGTAGGTTCCCAGATGGTTATTTTCACTTCTAACTAATTGCAAGCTTTTATATCGATTGCGTAATACCTCTGCTGATCATATTTGTGTCACCTCTGTGTATCCGTAAGGTAGTGTTCTTATGCCTGTGTTGTATGGCATGTATGTGCAACTGCTAAAAATGAGGCCTTTGCAAAATGTATATTATGCTGAAGTAATTTTCATTATTCCAGAAATTTCGTTTTACACTTGTTACGTGAAATTCCCAAAATGACACCATTATGCCATTTTGCATAATTCCGCACCATTTGCAGTGAAAATTTACCACAAATGTACCGTTCTCTGTAAACATTTACAGCAAACAAACAGGAACAACAGAACGCGCGTGGCTGTTACTGGTAGTGTATTTGTTTTTGCATGTGATGCAATTAATGCAAGAATGCATTTCATGCTAAATTATAACACAAACTGACAAAGTTGCATTTCACATAATTATGCATAATTTTTTCAAATGTTGCTGCAATTTATCATCATTACACCATATCAAATTCCCAAAATGTTGCACACTCCTTCTGAAAATCACGACGAAAGAAGCAGGAATATATGTAAACCCATATGCAGATGACACACACATATATCTATAAATATCCTAATTCCATGAAATCTACTCTTCTATAAATTACCTGGAACTAGATGTACGAATGTAAATGCTTGCTATTACCAAACACTAAATATTTGCAATTTGCTAAATGGTAACCACAAACAGCAATGTATAAATGCGTGTTTAATACACTTTACGATTCACAGTGCATCGCAAATTGACCTAGCTCATTCCTATTCATGAGGTAGGTTTCGGGTTGCGACCCATTTGGAATTGCAGAAATCACAGGGATGGTGACCTGCTAGTGGCAGCAGACCACCATGTCTGTGATTGCTTTTCAATAAAGCAATCTTTTTTTTTAAATGCAGCCCATTTTCCTTATAGGAAATTGAGATGTGTTTCAAAAAGATAAATGAAAAGTTTTCGTTTAATTTTTATATCAGTAGGCAGTGGGCCATAGGACCACTGCCTACTGCCTGCTCTTAAAAAATGTTTTTACCAACATTCACAAGGGGGAAGGGCCCCCTTCCCATTTGAGAATATGTTAGCACCTACTTGAGCAGGTGGTAAAATGCAGCCACTTTTCGTTAGAAAAATATTCACACATACCACTGTGATTAGGTATTAGGAAGGGACGCCCTAAACACGCCCCTTCCTAATACCGAATAGCAAACTCCATTTGCGATTCGGTAATAGGTTACTGAATCGCAAATTGGGCCTTTGTACATTGGAAAATGCCTTTTAGGTCGAGCCTAGAGCAGCGCATGCTCTGCTTGCTCGGCTCGACTTTTAGTAAGGGGGTTTTCAAAGTGCTACCTTTGCTGGCCACCAGCTTGCTGTTACACGCACAAGCGCGCGCAGCGTGCACAGCTGCCATCTGGCTTTCTACAGCACGTGAATCCCCTCCCCTACCCCTTCCCACTCCCTCCTCGTCAGCTTCAGCGCGCGCTTGTTCTCCTTTGAACCCGATCTTTCCCTTTCTCAGTCTCACCCTCTCCCTGCCTTTGGCAACTGCGGCCGCACCACTGTGCCCGCCCCCACTCCCCCTTCCCACTCCCTCCTCATCAGCTTCAGCGCAAGTTTGTTCTCCTTTGATCCCTATCATTTCCCTTTCTCAGTCTCACCCTCTCCCTGCCTTTTACAACTGCGGCCGCACCACTGTTCCCGCCCCCCCTCCCCCCTACCACTCCCTCCTCCCACTCCCTCCTCGTCAGCTTCAGCAAGACTATTAAGTGCCTTCGACATTGCTCTCCTTGGCGTCTATCGAAGAGTTGATTAGAGAGAGAGAGAGCTATTCAAAGTGCAGAAATGTGATGGTGCCTCGACGCTGAAGAAATTGCCATTGGCATCGAATGACTGTGCCATGGAGTTATCATCATCAAATGTGTTGTCATTATTCGGTGATGCACCAGCATCATTGTTTGCTCCTTGCTGGTGTTGCTGTCGTGGAAAAATAGGGGCATCTTGAAATCTAGGGCACGGACATCAAGGGCAGTGGTACCGAAGAAGTAGTAATTGGTACTTGGGCTCTCGGAGTTGATGCTGTTGGAACTGTAGAGGCCTTTGATAGCAGATATGTTAATGCTCAAGGCATCAATATTTCAGTGGAGTGTGGCAGTGCTTGGAGTGATGATGGTGGTGTTATCAGTGCTTTCTCTACCTGATCTCACTCTACAGGGGTCCGTTTTACAGGAGAAGCCTGTTGTAGAGGCAGTCCCTTCTCTTTTCTGGCTCGTCCTTTCTTCCTCAGCCCAGAGTTCTTCAAATTTTTCTCTCACGCATATTCCTTCCATGTCCTTCGGAGCCCTTTTTGTCATTTTATGATAAAAGTGGCAGTCCTGAATATTGTGAGAGGGAGGCAAACAGACCACACATAGGTCATGAGGAGCTCAGAAGCAACATTGTAAATGCGGCGCACCATGGGTGGCGGAGCAGCGGCGCAATATAACTGGCGCATCACTGGGGATGCGCCAGTTATCATAAATCTGCCCCTAAATGAATTCTAATTAGAAACCGCACAACTCCAAATTTAGCAAAGATTGTCTCTCCTTAATTTGGCAAGAAAGTAAAATGACTAGGATGGTGGATTTATATCCATCTTTCTATGCAATGACAAACCATACACACTGCAAAATATGCAAGAGCGGAATCTGTGATTCACTGATTATTATTTGTTCTCTTGTTAATAAATGTGTCAGACTTTGATTGGAATGTGAGCAGATATCCTTCAATAGACCAAGGGGCTTTCTAGAGTACTGCCTGCACTTGTAGTTGCTTTTTGTTGCTCACACATCAATAACAGACATCAGGATATTTCAATATTACACTTTTTTAGAATATCTAAACCTCGATAAATATTTTCCTCTTATTTCTGAAATGTTTATCATGTCATACATACAAATCCTTGCATCAAATATGGTGACAGGTTTGTGATTGCAGCTGGTCATTAAGTTCCATGTACACTGGAGTATGGCACATTTTTACGATTCATATCACAGTTCAACGAATGGCTAATAAATAAAGCCTCACATAGGACAATGATCCCACTTTATTGCATAGATAAGAATGCAATTTCAAGACATACCATCAGGAACAAAATACAAACATGTGTTCCCAGTTTATTGGAACTGAATAGTTAGTGCTGAAGACAATTGCACAGAAATCCGTAGAGTGAGTTCCTGAAAATGAATGAAAAAGGATTTTGTAGTTAAAATCGTATAACCATAACACAATTTCGCAGGTTGTTCAAATAATTGAGCATTACGTACTACATGGTGATTTTTTCTAAAAAAAATAATGAGAATCGAGTAGCTTGAAAACATGTTCCCATCTACTTTTGACAGTGTTGACTATACTCACAGGTACAGAAATGATGTGACAACAGAAGACCAAATTATTCATCAAAGTTGACTAAATTATGCAGCAAGAAAAATCTATTTATGTAACATATTTCTGACAGTTTTAGTTCATTATCTTGTAATTTTATCGCACACTGGTATGAAGGAGTCCCAACAGTAACCTTGGTACAAAGGCCTCTCAAGAAAGACGGATGCACGATAGGTGTATTTCATCTTACTAGGAAGCTAAGAAATACAAATTAATTATACTGTCCCTCATATTTCCTAGAGTAAAATGCTATGAGTGAAACATATAAGGTTGCAAACAATAGAAAAGATGCCTACATATTCACGCCTCTTGTAATAGAAAGTGTGCCTTTTTTATTCTGCACCACAACTACTGCTCTTCTATTTCGATTTGAATCTGTGTCCACACTGTGGCAGGTAGAAACGCCTCTCTACATTGAAAAACAGCGTTATGTAGCAATATTTGAGCATTACATAATTACAATGTGAGTGTCGTTTTGGGAGACATAGTATAAATAAAGATATTCAGATCTTAAAAAGAGAAGTGACATGTTTGGGATATTTCTGTACTGATTGCCCTCTTGAAACAATTGCCTCTTTTGTGACCACTGTCTCTGGAGTAATATGAATTTGTCTGATACTGAAGTAACTGATATTTACAGTCTGTTCGGATAACATTAAATATGTCCGTACTGTTCATATGCTGTTTAAGCTGTACATTAATGCGCTTCCGACAGAAACAAATTGGAACGTTGATAATGCACGAGCAACTGTTTCTCCTCATCAGCAGGAGTTTAACACTGGAATACAAAAACCAACATGTAAAAGCTGACAATGAACCTTTGGAAAGTGCCTGCTCCTGCACTGCACTACAAGTGGAGCAGCTGTTTAATAACCTTTGATCTGAACTTGCATGACAAAGAAGGAATCATTATCTTTGAATTACATTGAAGTATGCTCTAATTTTTTATATGCTGCCTTAAAAACCTCTTTCCCCGGTCCATCAATTTAGGATATTATCACTGTTTGGGCAAAGATTTTACATCGTTAGGCCAGATTTCATACCAGAATACAGCAATCAGGAATTGAAAGGTGACTGTTGACTTTTGTTAAGTGTCTTCAACGGAGATACACCACATGTGATGCATTTATTTTTAGTACATTTTGATCTCAAACTTATGTTTTTTACGGCAGATGATGTAATGTGTGGCCAGTGCAGTAAACAGTTGAATGGAAAACGCAGCAGCTACAACATCGTTTAATTCCATTGTCCTTGTATATACTGTGAGGCTGGCGATGAAGAAACCCAAAAATTAAGAAAAAAATACAAAGAATAAAGAATCGACATATATTTTAGTTTGACAAACTTTACAATTAAAATTCTATATCTTACTATTTGGTAAAAAAAAAGGAGCGTGAATGTTTTTAAAAATGTTGGGGAAGGATTTGGGTAATGGTATGAAATAGAGTTATGTTTATATTTTACAGCTAATAATGTTAGGGTAAGGTTACGTTTAAGGAATAGGGTTGCACATTGTGTGAGAGTTGTTAAAAAGTGTGGAATACAAGTTATATCATTGTTGTCACCAAAGAGTAATAAGAAGCTTCGTCAAGAATTTTTCACTAAGGTGTTTACATAATGGTATTTCATCACTTAAGCATTCTTATTATAGGGACTTTAGAAGGGTGGTACATCATGAAAGCATTCTTAACTACCCTCTTTTTAAGGTCACAGAACTGTGTGGTGACTTGCAGTATCCTTAATATTTGTAGTCGGGTGTTGTATTAATTATAATATAGGGCCATCTCATCACACATCGTTGGAAAACCTTTGTATGTTGTTTCTTCTTATGGAAGCGATACTGTAATTACAGATAGTGTTATTGTAATTGTAAATTGTATTTATATAGAGCTTACTAACCCTGAAAAGGTGCTGAATTACTTTGCAATTAGCATACTAGTCCAGAGCCCAGATTGTTATGGTAAATAAGTAATAGGTAAGTAATGTGTGCTTCCTTTTTTGTAGTAGGGTAAGTTGTGATCAGGTTGTTAAGTTTGTGCTAATGAGATGGCATGCATAAATTTGGTCTAGTGTTTTGAATAGAGATATAATGATTGAAGTTGATTAATAAATGGAAGATACAAGATATCAGGAGTGGTGGACCTGTGTGTCAATTAGTGGGATTAATTGCACAGAAAATAGGAAAGAGTCTGGAAAGCATGTTTTCGAGGACATAGTCAGGGCCGGACTGGCTACCGGGCAGTTAGGAATGCTGTTGAGCTGGGGGATGATTTCGTTAATGGGGAGAGGACTTGGACGCCTCCGGGCAGCAATTCGCGCTTTACAAATCTACATCCAATCCAATCCAATGACATCATCCAGTGAATGTGATTTGCTTCGTTATTTAAATATGCATTATATATATATATATAGCAATTTGCATTGAGGAATGAGTAGATATATATAAATAAATATTTGGATGGAGGATTTAGTAGCATTGTAATTGACTGTTTACTTGACCAATTTATAATGTCTCACTAAATATAGTGGATAGTGACTAAACTGTGTGAATATCTGTATCACCTTGTCAGTTGTTGTGTAAACTGATTCTACAGTTGGTTACTAGCTATGTGAAAGTCTATATTAGGTATTGATTAGTTAACTGAGTATTTGTATGAGAGTGTGAAAGTGTGTGTGGTTCGGTGGGGGGTGTGTGACTGTCCAAAGATGCGTGAGTAGTTGATTCAGTAGATATATGAAGTTAAAACTACATGTTCTAACAGTTTGGGTGAGTGAATCTCTTTATGGGTGTGGTGATGAGGAAATATATTTCTCAATGGTACAGGTCCAACAAACTAGAAAAATAAAAGGCAGTGTATGTGTCAGTTGTTGTATATAAATAAGTATACATAAGACTCAATGATTGTGTGAGTGACTATATGGATAAATGTATACTTGTAATAATGATTTTATAATTCACTAAGTATGACTTACTATATAAATGAATAGAAGAAGTGGTGTTTGTATAAGTGTTTTGCTAAGTAAATATGTAAGTATGATCCATTGTTTGCATAAGTGAGTAGGATGACTTCATATGTGAATAGGATGCGTGCTGTTGTTTAATGTCGATATAGATGTATACGTATTTTTGATAGTGTTCTATTGTTCATTGATAGCATGTATGAGTGAATCCATAGGTAAGTGATTAGATATGTGTATACATCTATGAATCACTGAGTGGATTTTTAGATACTTGTATTGCTGTGACAATCGATTTAAATATGATACTCTGTATTTTACAAAGAGTGATGAAAAATTGTAATAGTGTATGAAAAGGTGTATGTGATTTTCACGTGGATGTTGTCATCAGTGATGTCATCAGTGATGTCATTTGAGATGTCATCAGTGATGTCACTGACCATGTCATGAATGATCTAATATGTGACATCATCAGAAGCGGATTGAGGGTGCGCGAAATATAGTTAGTACAACTAACTATATAGGAGCAATTTCAATGGTTTTGCATGAGTGAAATGTCCAGCTAACTATAACACCCCTAAAACTTATAGTTTTTTGAGTGAATTTAAAAGGTTTTTTAAAAGCTAATTCCTAACTATAACTCCTGAAACCTATGGTTTTTTCAGTGAATTTCAAAGGTTTTTTAAATGCTAATTCCTAACTATATAAGGCCTGAAACCTATGGTTTTTTCAGTGAATTTGCAAGGTTTTTTAAATGCTAATTCCTAACTATATAAGGCCTGAAACCTATGGTTTTTTCAGTGAATTTCAAAGGTTTTTTAAATGCTAATTCCTAACTATATAAGGCCTGAAACCTATGGTTTTTTCAGTGATTTGCAAGGTTTTTTAAATGCTAATTCCTAACTATATAAGGCCTGAAACCTATGGTTTTTTCAGTGAATTTCAAAGGTTTTTAAATGCTAATTCCTAACTATATAAGGCCTGAAACCTATCGTTTTTTCAATGAATTCGCAAGGTTTTTTAAATGCTAATTCCTAACTATATAAGGCCTGAAACCTATGGTTTTTTCAGTGAATTTCAAAGGTTTTTTAAATGCTAATTCCTAACTATATAAGGCCTGAAACCTATGTTTTTTTCAGTGAATTTCAAAGGTTTTTTAAATGCTAATTCTATTAGCGGATAACGTTTAAATTTATTAATATCCTAGTGGGACCACCTGAGCAGCCGTAGGGGGTCAGGGTGTTTCTACCCTGCCCCCTTTTTGTGTTCTACATGTTTATTTTTCTGCTTTCTTGTGCCTCAGTCTACTAAGAACCAAGAGGGATGCCAACACTTCCTGGTTAGAAGTGTTGACAGCCAATGAGCATGCAGCTTTCTCAGGAAGGCATGCTGATTGGCTGTCACTGTCTGTCAACACTAGCACAAGATGGATGCCAACACCTCCTGGTTAGAAGTGTTGACAGCCAATGACCATGCAGCTTTCTCGGGAAGGCATGCTGATTGGCTGCTACTGTCTGTCAACACTCAAAACCAGGAAGTGTTGGCAGCCATCTTGTGCCTTGTTAGAACCAATATATTTACAACAAGGGGTGGTGAGGGACAGAGTCTCTGAATTAAGCAGAATACTCTCACCCAGTCAAGAGATCAGGGCTAGATCCAACACCGTTTTTTAGCTCATTGCACCATCCCAGTTTCAGAACCTGGCTGTATGCAAATTAGTCTGTCCCTGGCCCAGTGCATCATGGGAACAGGGCAGACCAGACTACAAAAGCCAATTCTTACACTGGGAAGAACCAAGGCACAAGAAAGCGGTGAAACAAATGTGTGAAACTCGCAAAGGGGCCAGAGTAGAAGCACCCTGACCCCCTAGGTCTGCTCAGGTCCCACAAAGACCCCCAAGGCAAAAAAAAAGTTGCGGGGTACGCATACGTACGCGTACGTACGCGCACAGTACGCGTCCCCGTGACTTTAAAAAAAAATATATATTTTTTTTTGCCTTGGGTGTCCTTGTGGGACCCCCTGAGCAGGCCTAGGGGGTCAGGGTGCTTCTACCCTGCCCCCTTTTTGAGTTCTACACATTTGTTTTTCTGCTTTCCTGTACCTCACTCTACCGAGGCACAAGATGGCTGCCCACAATTTCTGTTTTAGAGTGTTGACAGACAGTGGCAGCCAATCAGCATGCAGCTCGTGCACGTAGGGGTATGCGCACGTACGCGTACCATCCGCGTACGTACACGGACGGTACGCATACGGGTAAGCTTAGGAGTAAGCTTAGGGTGAGCTGCTATAGATATATATGGGTTTTTGAAGTTAATTTTCTTAAAAACCACTGGAGCAATTTTCACCAAACATAGCAAAGGCACATCTGCGTACCAGTCCCTACAATTTTGCCAAGTTTGGCGTAATTCCGTTCAGCGGTTCGGGCTGTAGACTTGTCAGACCGTCCTATGGAAATTAACATGGGGAAAACATGTTTTGGGACCCCCCTTTTTTCTCAGCCCTCACTTCACGAATCCCCCCGAAACTTTCAGGGAAGGAGCGAAGCGCAGCGAGACCATTTTAAGGAAAATTACAGGCAGATCCCTCAACCGGCGCCAAAGTTATTCGCAATAAAATGTTGCGGATTTCCTATGGAAAACAATCCTAACTATATATACCTACTGACTATCGCCAGTAGGTAATATATATATATATATATATATATATATATATATATATATATATATATATATATATACATGTTCGTATGTACAGACACATTACACATGGCAATTAGCAATTTCTCTAAGCAAGGAAATGTATATATTACCTAGTGGTGTTCACCAGTAGGTAGCTATAGTTAGAACCTAGCTTCTATAGGAAAAGCATTTTTTGACTTGCTTATATCTTTGGCGCCATTTGATGAATCCTTACGAAACTTTCCTAATAAAATGTGCCAGTCATTCTAGTTGTGCATGGAAAGTTGCAGGGTGATCTGTCAATCAGAGACCGAAAAAGGGGGGGCTAAAAAAAAGTGTGTTTCCCATGTTAATTCCCCTAGGAATTTTAGACACAGCTATAGCCTGAACCTCTGAATGGAATTACACCAAATTTGGCAGAAAGGTTCAGAAAGCAAGATTTTAGTGATTTGGTGTAAATCTGTTCAGTAGTGTTTGAGATACTAAAGAAAACCACATTTATATATCTAGGGACACGACCACTCCAAGAATCCTCTTGATGCTGTGCAGAGATCTGATTGGCTGCCAACACTTCAAATAGAAAATATTGCCTACTGTAGGTCGCTAGTAGGTAGTTATAGTTAGGAGCTATTTTTCATAACAAAAGCATTTATTGACTTGCTTATGGATCTGGGGTTGTTTGACGAACCTTCAAATAATGTTCCCAAAAAAATGCCCTCCTCTGTCTAATTTTGCATGTAAAGTGTTGGAGAGATCTGTCAAGTGGGTGGTAAGAAAAATGGGAGGGGGTCGGAAAAAAAGTGTTTCCAATGCAATTTCCCATATGGATTTTCAACAAGACTCCAGCCTGAACCAAATTTGGCAGAGAGGTAGCCAGTGGTCCAGAAAGAGCCCTTTTAGTGATTTCATGTAAATCTGTTCAGTAGTTTGAGATAATAAAAGAAAACCAAATTTGTATATCTAGAGGTGCAGACCCTCCACAAATTCAACAGATCTCATGCTTAGATCTGATTGGCAGCCATTTTGGGACTCAGACTAATCCGAGTCCCAACAAAAAAAGTTAAAAATAAAGAAAAAGGAGCAGGGTAGTAATACCCTGAACCCCTTGACCCAGTGCTGGGGTGCCCTAAGGACCCCATTTGGGCCCAAAAGTATTTTTCTTTCAATTTTGCTGTAATTGTGCTGTAGATTTGCGAATCCATGGCAAAACTGAAAAAAATATCTCCTGTGTTTGTTACTTTTTGAGCCCCTGGGTGGGCCTGGTCCCAGCGTGACATACGAATATGTCCACAAAGTCTTCTCCCTGCAGTAGATCTCCTCTTCTTTATCTCTGACCGATCTCCTCCAGCCCTTTCCGACAGTTACTTCACTATGCTGCCCTCTAAACAGCTGAGTGCTGGAGTGTAAACACAGCGCACATGTAGGCAAGGAGCACCCCGAGACCGTAGGGTGGTGTGTCTGCTGCTCCACCACACTGCCTTTAACTCTCTCTGGTGCTGACTGTGATGCCCCCACACTGAGTGCCTCTCTGTTTTCCCTCACTCCTGTCTAGTGAGCGGAAGGGGAAGTGCAAGTGCTACAAATCTCTATTTATCTGACTCAGTCATCGAAGTAACTGTGATGTGCTAATTACCCCAAAATATAAATTTGCTGGAAAGTCATATTTTTTCAATTGCACAGAGTTACGGGTAAGTATGATCAGAGTAATCCTGGGTGGTATATAGCGCAACGTTTGGTGCTGGGGTGGAATAACCCTCCTTATGGCTTGATAATGGCCCACTATTCTATTCCTCTCCTAACTTTGAGTATCTCCCCAGCTATTCCTGTCCACCATGTAGCTGTCAATTTCTCTATCTTGCCCTGTGTGTTCCCCATCGAGGGCCAGGTTGTGGACCTCCGCCTAATCCCACATTGGCAGCTGATCAGCCATCTTGTTTACTGATGCCCTTGTCTGATGCCATGTGCTTCCCAGCGTGTCCTGGCTTGGCTTTCTCCTCCCACATATTGATGGTGGCATGGTCAAGGGCAAAGATTAGCTTCCATTACTGCAGCAGGTATAGTGGCACCGTGGCTCAGAGGTCTTAGAGGCCCACTGAATCCTGATTATTGCTGTGGTTGATAATTCAAAAAGCAGCTAGACGGGTCAGTTTTTTATGGTCACTAGCCCTTTGACAGTGGCTATGCTACTGTGGTTGCTGCTGCTCCTCAAGGTGCCTAATATCCCAGGCCTTTCTGCCCTGCCTTGTCTAAGATCACCTCTCTGCTGTGCCCTGTGGTTAAACACATGCACAGACAGTGCTCTTGCCTGCAGATTACATGGGCTAAATTCCCAGGCACCTCTTTCACCAGCCTTTAAAATACATGTCTGCCAGGCAGAACCGCAGGTCCAGACTGATTCTGTGGGGGAAAAGTGGGTTTAAAAAAGCAACTGCCTTTGGCGCAGAGCACCCCACACAGCTAAACCAATATCAGGACTCGTTTCTCACTCAAACTGAGCTGAACATGCTAGTGGTGGGAACCTGCTCAAATAAACTAACCCTGGGCTAAAAACTTCGCTACGCAGACGGAGCATGTAGTAAGTGCACATAGTACAAATGACCAATATTCTCAGATGCTTTGAAAGAGCAATTGTTCATACTTAACAGCATATAACCAATTCACAAAAATGAACTTTTACAATGAAAACAATAGGTAATGAGAGACCTGATGATTTTGGGGTCCCCCCTAACCTAGGGGGAGCACCAAGCAGATGCCTTGAACACAAAGAGCATAAACAAAAAGCACATTTTGTTGAACTTCAGAAGTGATTCCATCATTTTAGGACCGCCCCAAGCACAGTTATTGGCAAAAAACAATCCCAACCAAAGGCCCTGCAAAGCATTATGGGGCAAGATTAGCAGTGGCAGTGAATATTGTAGTATCCAATATCAAAATAATTCTACAAAGAGCTGCAGTTCCACTGGTCGTCCCTAGATGTCCCTCACAAGTCAAATGCAAAGCATTGAAATTATTCCACTGGTCGACCCTAGATGTCCCTCACGAGTCAAATGCAAAACCATTGAAACCCTTTCATCAAGCATTTGCATTTGACTCGTGAGGGACATCTAGGGACGACCAGTGGAACTGCAGCTCTTTGTAGAATTCTTTTGATATTGTGTACTATATAATATTCACTGCCCACTGCTAATTTCATCCCATAATGCTTTGCAGGGCCTTTGGTTGGGAAGGTTTTTTTTTGCCAATAACTTTGCTTGGGTTTGTCCTAACAGGATGGGACCACAACTAAATCGTTCAATAAGATGTGCTTTTTTGTTTTCAAGGCATCTGTTTGGTACTCTCCCTAGGTTAGGGAGGATCCCAAAATCATCACATCTCCCACTGCTTGCTAATTTTTCAGTTTCACTATTGTGAAAGTATTATATGTGCTTTAGCACATAAAGATAGAAAAGCTTATTTTATCATATCTGGTCATGTACAGTGAGCTTTTTGCAATTA
Organism: Lissotriton helveticus; assembly: GCF_964261635.1. NCBI lineage: Eukaryota > Metazoa > Chordata > Amphibia > Caudata > Salamandridae > Lissotriton > Lissotriton helveticus. The sequence continues at coordinate 1,248,080,590 of NC_136057.1, forward strand.
TTTTGTGATATTAGCACAGTACAGACAAGCACACAGTGTCTTCAGCTATGAAGCTATGCAAACTACGCCCAGGCTTAAAATAAACTAATGCCTTATGTATGTACATAATAATGAAAAAGCCATTTAAATTTTAGAACACGCTGTTGAGGTGGGTTTTTTTTCAGTAAAGACAGCCTTGAAAAAAATCATGGAGCGAATTGTACGTATTTTCATATAAAAACATGAAAACAATATTGGTCTATTCCTCAGACGTAATCCATTATCGTCTGTAATTGTTCGTTTAAAGAAAAGACTATTGGCTTTAGAGAGCGAGAAATCTGAGCTGTCAAACTTCCAGTGGCACCTTGACAACTCGTGCCGGACAGGACTCTAGTGTACCTACAATGCCCTCCCCTCCACACCCAGTCCACGCAAAATCAGTGCACCCGCTGACAGCTGCTTTATGTTCCCCTTGACAGGTCGATAACAGTACATGCTGCTGTCCAAATGCATTCAGGGAACATGGATATTTGTGATAAAGAAGGGGCACTTGTCTGTCAGTGGCGCATTGCACCAGAATGGCATAGCTGGAGGGCACAGTGGCCAGTTATTTCCACAATATATGATGGCATTTTTAGGAATATATGCTCTCTTAAATGCATCTTGGCATCAAATATTCAAGTTATGCTCTTAACGGTATGGAAATCCTATTATTCATGGAGATCAAATCCTAGAGCTGAATGCCGATCGGCATGCTAATGCTCATGGAAGACAGGGCATTTAAAGGGAAATCCTTACCGCTGGCTTTGTGGAGAGGTGGCTACCTATAACGGTCGGTATATTAGGGTGAAATGTCTCATTTTTTAGGAATCATGCTGTCTTTTTAGGATGAGACAGCAGCAGCAGCTAGTAGAGGTGCTGTTGAACTTCCGTTACCGCTTCCTCTGATGGTGTCCCCGGGGCCTAAATCCAACCCCCTTCCCAAGGTAGAAAGGCCTAGAGGGATGGGGTTCCCAAGGGCAATATTGACTATGGAAGGGGGGTTGCATGGCCCCCTCTCGTTTCAGAATTTGGTTCAATGATGTAATTTGAGATTTCATCAGTGATTTCACTGACCATGTCATGAATGATGCAATATGTGAGGTCATAAACAGTGCATTGTGGGTGCGTAAGTTAAAGTTAGCTCAGTCAACTATAACTGCTAAATTTCAATGTTTTTGTGCATGTATAGTCTGAGCCTAACTGTAAAGTCCATGTAAGCACTTCTGAAGAAACAGGCTGCAACACAGCTTGGGATCAGAATGCAAAGTAGTCTATTGTCTAAGCGCAACTACTTGGTAATGCATTTGGGCCATATTACCGGCCTTTCTCACAACAACGAGCACCTTTTTCTGCACAACATTTACATCGTAACAGGGTTTCCATGATGACATGTAAAATGAAAATTAAAGAAACACTATACATGTAAAGTGCACAATAAAGACTTTTTAAATGAATCCCATAACATGTTTATATTCAATGCAATAAAAACTCCTGTTGAATTCATTTTTGAAAGTCACAATAATTTTCGATAACAATGTAACTTAATCAATATTGAAAATAACATTCTGTAAGTCAGTAAATGAATTCAAATCATTTTCATGCAAGTGCGTTTCCTCCATATTGAATGATCCACGTGTAGAACAGTATTATGTTAACTTTAAATAAAGATCAAATGGCCCAAGTAGGCTAATGACTGTGGGGTCCTGTGGGGTGTTGGAATCACTGTACAATACACCGAGGGCCAGATGTGTGACCAGCAAAATAGCACTTCATAAATTGAAACTCATTTGCGACTCGCAATGTACAAGGTGCTATTTGGTTCGTACAACAGTGTGTTTAACACTGTTTGGGATTCCCAATGGGGTCGCAAATTGCGAGGCTCATGAATATTAATGAGTCTCTCGCAATTTGTGAGCACATTGGGAATGGCAGTCCCTCACAGGTATGGTGGCCTGCTGGGCTCAGCTGATCACCATGTCTGGGACTATTTTTAAATAAAGCAATATTTTTTAATGCTGGCCATTTTCCTTAAAGGAAAACGGGATGCATTAAAAAAAAGAAATGTTTTTGTTTCATTTTTTAAGGGCAGGTAGTGGTCCCTGGGATCACTGCCTGCCCTTAAAACATATTTTCAGAGCCTGTCACAAAGGGGAAGGGGTCCCATGCGGACCCTTCCCACTTGCGACTCCATTACCACCCTCTTGAAGAGGGTGGTGATATGCCAGTGTTTTGTTATATATATATAAAAACTTTCTTCCATTGAGTTCCATTGAGTTCCATCGATACCGGACACCAAAAACGGATATATATGTGTGTGTGTGTGTGTGTTAGACAGTTTGGTGCTCTTAGTGTGGGTGCGGGAAAACGGCGTGACCAAGCCATTCAAAATTAAGATATCAATGTGTTGCAAACCAGCAAATTGAATAGATGGGGGTGGCCACTGCCACACAGCATGAAGGAAACTGAGTGCTCCATCTCCCCCTGCTGAATGGTTGAGGCTCTGGTGCGCTGTGACTGAAAGTTAGTGGCTAACCAGACAATTAACAGGAGGTATGAAATGGAGGGGAGAGGGTGCTATAACATTGAAGAAGGCAACTAGAGTGGCTTTGTGGTCCCGGAATAGTTCATGACAATGTATTACTCTAGGAACTCATTATTGTAAATCACATGTTTAGCACTATGACATCAGAACTGGAAGTAATATTTTAGATATAATATTGTTTTTTTCATGCTTAAGATGGAAACTAAGGGAGCAAAACGGAATGGAGCCACTGCTCTATTATTTGCAAACAATATTAGACCAACAAAAGCAGCAAAGAAAAAGGACATAAACAAAAAACATAGATATAAGATTAAAACTATGGAATTGAGAGAGAATGGCAAGGAAGGAAGTTAACACATGGTGGGAAGATTTCAGTCTTAAGAGGTACAATTCTGAGAGGATTATGCATCTCTCTAATGCTAATCAATGCCGATAATAGTATGAAATTATTACAGGAACAGGGAGAGTATATCCTCAAATCATCATTAGGACTAGTGGAGATTCTAACTCAACATGCAAATGAGAGAGACAGAGCAAGATCTCACAGTAAAACAAAGAAAATTGAAAGCTGATGTCAATGAACTATAGACAAATATGAAAAGGAAGTCAAAGCAAGAAAACATACCAAATTTCAAAGAGCGAAGGTAGATTATGAGCATGGCAAAAGCTTTACATTTGTAAAAAGATCAAATAACTTGAGGAAGAAGGAAGAAAGAAATGCTACATTTAACTATACTGGAACAATTGGGCAAAGATCTATATCAGATACAGATTTGAACAAAGGAGAGGGAACATCAAACAAAAAAAAGACCCAAGATATACCAAGCTCTCTTTTTTAGACAAGATGTGTCTCACCCACCAGCAACAGCAATGAGACAACAAAGGATGAGGACCCCTGTGACTCAGGAAATGACAATGGAAAATCTTTCATTTCCTGGAACATGACAGAAACTGATTAGGTGGTCCTAAAGAAGGGACTGAGCTTCTGACCTAGAGAACAATATCACCTTACTCAGACAGAATTTGCCTATACAAATTTATTCACAAAGTGAAATCAGCAACATTTTTCACAGAGAGACAAGGAAATAGTGAAGCCTCCCCAACCATAACTCCAGCAAGAAAAAACAACTTACCAGCTGAGGACCTTACTCTCTTAAGAAATCTTATACATTTTGATCAGAACTCGACGAAAATGAAAAAAAATAAAAAATAAACTTGTGAGGCTTCACAAATCACCAGCATGGATTCCTATTTTACCACCAGAAAATAATTGATTTATTTCACAATTAGCAATCTGAGTACTGGATAAAATGAAAGGATCTCATGCTAAAGGAAAGATAACTAAAGAAGAAAGAAAATCACTGGTAACCTTACAACAAGACATAACTATGGAAATACAAATTGCAGACAAAGGTGGAATTATCATAATCATGAACAAAGAGGATTATATTCAGGAGGCAGGATGCCAATTGTCAGATATCAGATGCTAAAAAAGCAACAGAAAATCCAACACCTAACCTAATGAAAGAACTGACAGAGAAATTAGAGACATGAAGTGATCTTGATCTAATTGAAGATGACGAATGAAAGTATCTGACTGTAGAACACCCTACAATGCCAACGATCTACTTTCTACTGCAAATCCATTAACATTTTTAAAAACACACCAGGCAGGCATATAGTTTTCTCCAAAGGATCATTATATGAACCCAACTCAAACTATATTGATCACTTCTTGGCACCGCTAGTCGTACCAATTACCTCAGAGATACAGGGTATCTATTGAAGCATCTTCAAAATACACCATGCAAGTTGCCTACATGGTCATATCAGTCAATGTGCTTTCACTATATAGCAGCACTAGCAGCCCGTCCCGACGTTGACCGGGTAAGAAATAGAATGTGTGTAATGTGTGTATTTGGCAAGGGCAATTTATTTTAAAATTTCGCGGTAGACAACATTTTTTGTTTCATTAGAATAGGGGCGGAGAAGGGCCAGCTGCAGCCCTGGTTGATGTTAGCAGGCGCGAATAATTGGTGTAGTGATCCGCCGCCTGAGCCCGGCTACAGCCCTGGTTGATGTTAGCAGGCGCGTGAAATGTCGTTGAATGAGAGAGTTATCAGCCGCGGGTAAATCCGTTTAAAGAGAGAGTTCAGTGACAGCGAGTAGGAGAGGCTGCAGTAATTGTCCACGCAGACACGCTCATTTGCGTGTTCCCCCGCTTGAGGCCCAGATGCAGGCCTGTTTGATGTTAGCAGGCGCATGTTCCCCCGCTTGAGGCCCAGCTGCAGCCCTGGTTGATGTTATCAGGCGCATGTAATTAGTGTACTGATCCGTACTGATCCGTCTAATTTCATTGAATGAGAGAGTTCAGTAACAGCGCGCAGGAGAGGCTGCAGTAATGTTACTTCCAGGCCTCCAGCTGAACGCGTTTGTTACGCCCCCAGCACACGGCCACAGCAGACGATCTTCTGATTAATGTATGACCCACATGGCATGGAGGGCGGAACGTAGCACACGCCCCCAGCGTTTCTCACGCCCCTGCGTGCCCCTTGATGCGGCGCAATTGCGTTCACATGGCATGAAGGCCGGACACACGCCCCTAGCGTTTCTCACGCCCCAGCGTGCCCCTTGATGCTGCGCAGCAACATAATTGGCACTTGTATGTACGACTCACATGGCATGAAGGGCGGACACACGCCCCCAGCGTTTGTCACGCCCCCAGCACACGCCCACAGCCCATGATGTGATGGCCGTACCACACGCCCCCAGCGTTAGTCACGCCCCCAGCCCACGCCCACATCACAACGCAGACACGCCCACAAGGGACTACTTTGCTGGTACGGTACTTTTACCTTTTAAATGTATATGGTGTCCTACGGTACAATTGTATGTCTTGCACTGTATGATTGTGATGAACACCATTGTTTCTTGAAAAGTTAATAAAAACAATTTTTTTAAAAATGTATATGGTGGCCGTCTGCATAGCCTATGTTCTTCTGCTGCAACTGCCCTTTCCAACGCTGTATTGGGTGTTGTGATTGGTGCTGTGGTTACTGAGATTACCCGCCTCAAAGGTTTGGGCTCTCTCTTTATAATATTAGTATGGATATGGATTGAAGATCATATAGGATTACAATCCTGTGAATACTTCCTGGGAAAAATAAACATCCACCTACATCATCACAACAGCATGCTCATAGGCATGATTAAAATGTACTTTAACAACATCTTCTTATTTGCTAAACAGATTTATACGCAAACATGCTGCCCAGAATTTGGTATTTTCATTCTCAACAAGTTGCACCAACCTCATGATGTGTTATTGAGAACAACAAATTGCATGGGCCAGTGACAATTAACCATATTATCATGTGTTTTTTATCATATGGAATGGAACAGTGTAAGACTTTGAAACATATTTCCAAATCCTGAATAACAATCTAGCAAATGTAAAGTTTACATACAACATAAGGTTGACTAGGGTGACTTTCCTGGATACAAAGATCAACCTGCAAGATAATAAGATATAGACAGTGTTAGGTTTGAAATTCCCATCCCTGCGACGCACTAGTTTCATGCTATATATTAGGGTAGCAGTATGTGGCTAAATGGATGCCATATGTATTCACATTATGCAACCCACTGAGTTACACCCGTACTGTGCAGGCTTCAATTAGCAAGTGTGACTCCATTTTGCATTTCCTAAAACCTAATAGGCTGCTTAGACTGTGCCTGAACTAGGCCCTATTACTTGTATTGCTTGCCTCAGCAGAACACTGTATTTCATTATTATTTTCTCTTCTGTTCAAGGCTGTTTCTCAACTTACTTATGAAAAGGCCATTGTGCCCTCGCATACCTATCCGAATGTGTCGTTTCTGCTCCCACGTTCGGAGAAGCTGAGACCCAGCACCCTGAATCCCTGATAACATGTACCCATCTGGCAGGTGTTAGCTTATCCTACTGTGCCTCTTTGTTTATGTTCAGCCCAGGCCGGTAGTTGTCCATTGTAGACGTGGTTGGAGGCTTCTCAGGAGGAATGATTACTCACTGTAGACTGTTGGGGGGCCAGTCCCTCGGCAGACATCTTAGGGTGCAGGTAATGATGGACTCCTCTGCACAGTATTGCTAATAAAGATGTAAGTTTGTATATTCTCTACTGTCCGACCGACTCTTCATTCTTGGGAAGGCATAGCAGGTGGTTGTAAGTAAGCCGGGTGGCCCCTGAGGGCCATTTCCTTCAGTTGGCACCTGAACAGGGACCCCGCAAGGTGATTTGCAGGGTCGGGGTGCGTCTGGACGGTCGGGTTGATCGGGGTACCGGACAGGACATGGGTAATCTCCTGTCCCCATGTCCTGGACAGATCACCGATTGGTGACCATGACATTCCCCACCGAAGAAACACCCAATATTCATAATACACAGCGTGCACTCAAAAGACCTTGGAAAAAGCTTTGCCTCGAAGATCTCCATTCCCTCCTCATAGCCGACCCTCACATAGATAATGTAGATCTGAACTTGGGATATGAAGACTTCTGTAGCTGGATCAACCAGCTGGTTCAACCAGGCTCTAGACACCCTCATACCGGCCAGATGGACTAGGACACGCTCACGGGAGTCCAGCCCATGGTACAACGAAGACCTTTTCTCCCTTAAAAAAGTATGTAAAACTGCCGAGCGTAAATGGAGGAAAGATTATGACCCGGTACTTAAAGGTATATACGTCCAAGCACAAAAAAATTACCATCGCAATATTTGCAGAACGCAGGCCGCATTTTATGCGAAGGAGATTAGCAGTAGTCAGAACACCTCCAAAACAATTTTCAAAATATTCAAAGAACTTAGTACCAAAAAACTGATTGAAAAGTCTAAACCCTCGCCCTCGCAATGCAAGAATTTAGCCTCCTTCTTCTAGGATAAAATCCAGAAGATTTATAACTTTTTTCCGACAGTACCGTACATCAAAGGACTGGACGTCATGACAACCCCCAAGCTCACAGACATACCTGCGCTTATTCCAGAGGACTTTTACAAACTTTGCCATAAAATCAATTCCGGTTCACCTGCAGATCCCCTAAAACCCGCACAATTTAGAGCAGCAGACTGGACGGTACTAGGCCCTCTTTGTGATATCATTAACTTATCCTTCTCCTCTGCCAAGATCCCCTCCAGGTGGAAACAGGCATGGGTCTCCCCAGTTCTAAAAAACCTACACTAGACCCCACTCTGCCTGAAAACTTTAGAACTATATCACTGCTTCCATGGCCAGCCAAAGTGGCAGAGTCCCATGTTAATACCATCTTGACTAACTTTCTGGTGACCAATTCCATTCTTGATAAATCTCAACATGGCTTCCGTGCTGGCCATAGCACCGAAACAGCTCTCCTGAGTGTGACAGAGCATCTCCGAGCCATATTAGACTCCGGCGAGTCGGCAGCACTGATTTTGTTAGATCTCAGTGCTGCCTTCGATACGGTATCACACGAAGTGCTGCTGGACAGGCTAGAGGAGGTAGGAATATCGGGACAAGCCCTCAACTAGATTAAAGCATTCCTCTGTGAGAGATCCTTTAGGGTGTCCATCCCCCAATTCCTCTCTAAAGAGTGTCCCATCAGACAGGGTGTCCCCCAGGGATCAGCACTCAGCCCTATCCTATTTAATCTATATGTGCGACCACTGGCTGAGGTAGCAAGGAAAGGGGGGCTGTCGCTGGTATCCTATGCTGACGACACTCAGCTAGTGGTGACACTAAGGGACACGGGCGGTCTGAACGCACATACCTTTAAACAGAGTCTTACCGGTATTACCAGCTGGTTGACATCTAACTTCCTCCAGCTTAACGCTGGGAAGACCGAGGTACTGGTTGTGGGGAAAGAGGCAGCAGCCTGGGGCGACACCTGGTGGCCGGAGTCACTCGGCACACTGCCTGACCCAAAATCTCTTGTGAAAAATCTTGGAGTATGGGTAGATTCCGCCCTTAACTTCACTCATCACACAAAAAAGGTTGCTGCCACTTGCTTCGGGATCCTACGGAACCTTAAGCCAATCCTCAAGTTCTTCGACCCACTGACGCGGCAACTCGTAGTGCAGGCAACTATTCTCTCTCGGCTGGACTACGCAAGCTCGCTCCTGCTAGGGGTAAACACAGCCGAGAAAGCAAGACTGCAACGTGTTCAAAATGCAGCAGTCAGAGCTTTGACAGGCCTTCCTCGGCATCAATCAGTGGCAAGTGCGTTATCTAAACTCCACTGGCTTCCAGTGGAGAAGAGGATACACTTCAAGACTTTATGCCTCGCATTTAAAATACTGAAAACCGCTGCTCCTCCCATGCTGAGTCCGCTACTAACACCGTATACTCCTCGGCGTACACTACGCTCGGAAGGTCAAAACGTTGCAGTTATCCCTCGCGTCAAGCTATCACGGATGGGTAGCCGCTCCTTTCGATACTTGGCAACCAAGCTCTGGAATGCCCTACCCCCCCAGATCCGTGGCCTAAATGACCTTCTGCCTTTTAGGAAAGCGTTAAAAACCCACCTCTTCTGCCAATAAATGTTTATGTCATATAGTGGCAATCTACATCTGCAGTCACCCTCTCTCTATATTAGCGTAAGCGCCGGGATGCCCCTTTGCGGGGGTCGCCGAGCGCTATACAAATATAAATAACATAACATAACATAAGATCAAGCTTGGTTCTCGCAGCTGCCTCGCCCGTCTGATCGGGCGCCACCTCGTCTAATGGTCACCGGCTGGGGTCCTGAGACGGCGAAACCTTGGAGTTGACCGTTTGGTCCAAAGAGTCGACAGTGGAGAATAATTTGACTCTACCTGAGTGTGCCAGGTGATCGATTTGATTCTTGGAAAATGGCGCTATTCTGGAATGGCATGAGCCTGAGCCTGCAGTCTGTGTCCTGATACAATCTATTGACTGCCTCAATGCAGTTTTGAGACTGCCTTGCTTGAACGGCACAAGCTGACGGGCTGTGTCTTGGTACAGTTTTTTGGGCTGTTTTAGTTTGAACTTGGTTGGTTTGCGGACCCTTTTAAAAGATACAGAGTGTTTGCGAACAATCTGCCAGACCAACTGGTAATTTAGTTTGTTTTTCCCCGCAAAAGGTCTGGGGCTAGAGCCTGTCTTCTTGAACCTGGTACAGCCTCCGGACTGCAGTGGGTGATTTGCAGACCGTCTTGTTTTGGTTCTTGAACAATTGTTCTCATGTTTATTTTCCTTCTATTATTTTCGTTGATGTATTTGTTCATTGGGGACTGTGTATGGATTTCATTTTAAGATGCCTTGCTTAAGTAAGTTCGGATGTTTTGGATGTCGATATTGTTCTACTGATGCTCGATTGGAAGAGAGCCAGCCTGCGCCTCCGGAGGGTTCACCAAATGTTCACGTATACATCAATAAATATACGAGGAACAATGCTGAGTTACAATGGCCACTTACTGGCTCATTTGATGAACAGAAATTGAATTTCTAGCAGGATAAATTATTTGCTAAAAACAGCAGGCAGTCGATGTTTGATTCTCTAAGAATATGGCAGAAAGAAGCAAAGCAGTGACGTTTGAGAGCATAGAAAGAGTCCCAGAAGAGACAGACGCAAACTATAACATGGAAGGCAGTGGCTATGAGAGGGAAAAGATAGAGAAAGGCATAGAATGTGCAGATAGAAAGTTCCGATTACAGACTGATTAATGTTATGTTACTAGAGAGGAAGGTGACGATTTTGTTGAAATACTATTGAATTTCACCCCCACCTCCTTATGCCCCTGAACAGATATACCCAACAGTTCCGACATCGCAGTCTCTGGTCCCTAGTGCCGCCCTCTCTAGCGTTTCAGTTTCTGGCACTACTGCTTCAGCCCTGGTCCCACTTGCTTCTCCTCTACCTGCACCAGTCACTGGGGTGGGAGCCTTTAACTCTCCTGTCCTGTCTATTAGTTCCGTTTTGACTGCTACGCTCCCTTTCACACCTACAACCCTGTCTCCCTACATGATGGTACCTATCTCTGCATCCGCTCTTTCTCCCTTGGGTGTGACACCCCAAATACTGTCAAATGTTGAAACGCCTGTGCGTGAGATGCATGAAGCGAATTGTGCAGCAGCGCGATACTGCATGGAGAAAATGTTGGTGTGTTCCGCTGTGGATGATGAGGAAAAGCAAATTGTGGCGAATCGAGCAGTTCAGTGGGCCCGGAATACAATCTATATTGTGGGGGATGTGTGGAGTGTGATGAAAGATATGAGCCCTTCATAGAGCAGCATGTTCTTAAGCACATGTCGGCCGTGTTATAGGATTGTGGGAACAGTGTTTTCAGGGTGTTGCACCGCAGATCATCTATGACATACGAGACATGGTATATGCTACTGGTATGGCTCCCAATGAGGTTTTTATCAATGTGACGACACTGGAGGGTTACTGAGGCAGACAAAAGGGTCCGACAATAGGGACACAGCACCCCATGAGTGATGTCCATCCCATTTACCATCCTGAAATACCAGAACTGGGTGACTCCGCGGACAATGTAATTAGGCCAAGGGTTGATGCTCGGTTCCAGGAACTGTGGATATATACTCCTTGGAAGAGGAGTGAGGTCGTATACCTAAAGAGTCAGCTGCCAGACCCCATAAAAAACCCCACTGCATATTAAAAGGAATTGACAAAGGCGGCCTCCTCCACAGTGATGACGTTAGCTGATATTGAATTGTTCTTTGGTCTGCTGGTATCGGTGGACATAAGGAGGCAGGTACACACGCAGGACCATGCTCTGGAGTTGGGTGGCACATGGGATGAGATCAAGGCATGGGATAAGGAGCGTAAGCCCGGCGATAAGCCAAAAGTGGAGCTCCTAGCTTTACCGGGCGTAATTTCACTTACATGCACTCCCTTATCCCGCCAAAGAGAGTGGACTGGGATAAGTTGACTGCATGTCATCAGAAGAAGGATGAAAGTGTGTCTGATCTCTTTACTAGATTTGACGGGGTGTTTTTAGATTTTAGTGGTCAGGACCTGTCACCGGAGGGTGGTGTTCATTTGTTTGTTAACAGATTTGTCACTAATTTGCTTCCCGAGATTGCAACTAGGTTGCAGGCTTCAGAAAGTACTTGAACGACCTCATCCCCATCCATGATTTTGAGTATGGCACAGTACTACAAGCTTAGAGAGAATGAGGACAAACAGAGGGTGTAGAAAAAGTCAAAGGATCTGAAGATGAGGGTGCTGATGCAGCAGGTTGCGAGTGGGAGAGGCAGATGTTTGGCCCAGCGGTTACCCAGGTCTAATAGGGGTGGTGCTTCGAGTGCGTCCCTTGGGCTTAACCAATGTGCATATTATAAGCAGGAGGGACATTGGCGGAATGAGTGTCTGGAGTAGTTGCAGAAAGGTGAGGCCTGAGAGGTCGGGGTTTAGAGGATGTGGTAGAGGAGGAGGAGGCCAAGGGGAGATGCAGTCAGAGAGTACATCATACAATTGACAGAGTGGGAACTATTTTAATGATCCCCGAGGCCGACAGTACTATCACGATGACTATGACATGGATGAGGTGACGGGATTGTCCCATTACTAGGACAGCCATGGACAGTGTGAGGGACCAGTTTGGGTGCCTGTAGATTAGTGCAGACCCTTTGTTACGGCAGATTTGCAGGATACTACTAAGACTTCCAGTTGATACAGTGGCTATGGATAGCTCTGTTTCCGGTTCACTGGTCCCGGGAGCAGATCTGTCTGGCCCAAAACATATGTTGTTAGGCTTTTCACACATGCCGGTTGTTAGCCCCTTTTCCAAACCTCTTGCTCTGACTATTGGCCCCTTCACGGTTGATTCACCATTTTTATTGACGACTAATTGTAGGGAGAATTTGTTGGGATTGGATTTGCTAAAAAAGTTACATGCAACAACATTTTGTTCTCCTGATGGTGTATACATGACTATTGGACGACAGGTGGCCTGTGCAAAGCAAAGCTTTGCAAAAGATACACCCCTCCCCACAGAGTTCAAGAACGTGCCACAGACATTGTGGCCTACAGGGGACACGGATGTGGAGTTGCTACAGATCCCACCGGTCTCCATTCATATAAAGGACAATGTCAAATTGCCACGCATTCCTCGCAGGCAGGAGAAAAGGCTTTATTATAAATAATTCAGGATTTGATCAAGTCTGGTGTGGTTGAAGAGACAGTGGCGAATGTGTGTAATAGCCCTATTTTTCCTATTCTCTAAAAATATACCCTTGGATTCTTCTGATGCTCACACTGACGTTTACACTATTGTGATTGACCATAGAGAAGTAAATAAGATTGTGGTTACCAGTACCCTGGTGTCCCAGACATTATCACGATCCTGACAATGATTCCCCCATCAGCAAAATTATTTTCCGTAATTGACTTAAAGAATGCTTTCTTCAGCATACCAATCCATACGGATAGCAAATATCTGTTTGGATTTGCAATAGCCGGTCGGAGTTTTAGATTCTGCTGTGCTCCACAAGGCTATACAGAACGTCCTAGTATCTATAGCCAAGCCTTGAAAGCTCAATTGGATTCTTTGGAGCTTCCCCCTGATAATGTACTGTTGCAGTACGTTGACAACCTCCTTGTGGATTCGGACAGTGAGGATGGTTGCAAGGAAGCCACAGTTAAATTATTGTTGCATTTGGCACATCATGGACACAAGGTGTCACTTTTGAAATGTCAATATTGTCAACAGGAGGTCACTTACATAGGTCGCCTACTGTCGAAAGAGGGTTGCAGACTAACACCTGAATGCATAGATGCTATTACTAATGTACCTGTTCTTAAGACCCAACACAAGGTACGCACGTTCATTGGGATAACATCGTATTGTCGGCACTGGATCCCTAACTATTCCCTACTAACAAAACCCCTTCTTTACTTAACCACCAAAGATGTGCATGAACCCCTTCCTTGGACACCTGCATGCCAGCAAGCGTTTGAGGAATTAAAGGTTGCGCTTTGCTCTGCTCCTGTGCTTGGTACTCCTGATTACCAGAAGCCTTTTGTGCTCTACATGCATGCGGCGGACGGTTGTGCGCTTTTCTTACACAGGGTTTCGGTGGTAAGCAGAGACCCTGCGCCTATTTCTATGCCATGCTCAACAATGTCGCCAGAGCTCTCCCGAGTTGTCTGAGAGCTGCCGCTATGGTGGCCGTTTCTATCAGACAATCAGCAGGGCTCGTCCTTGATACTGATCTCACATTATTGGTACCTCATGCTGTGGGTATGCTTTTGAATAAGACAAAACAAGAAAGTTGGGAGCGGGACTCCGCCCCCATCCAGGTGCATAGCCTTAATTTATTTGCATAATGAAATGCCACGAACTTCACCATGTTTTCCAGTTGTTTATTTTTGCAAATGTAATCCAATGTTAATCATTTCTTCAAGTTTTTCCATGTCACAAAAGGGACGCTTACACCGTCACTATATTCTTAATGGAGCAGGAATGCCCATCCAGGCCTTCTCCTGCACCATAGTGAAGGTGTAAGCGTCCCTTTTGTGACATGGAAAAACTTGAAGAAAGATGTTTGTGGCAGGTTCCGCTGGGTCGGTCCTAGACAATTGAATGTTCGAGGACACATTGGAAATTGTCATGGAAATTCAGGGTGAGGCGACTCTAGATGAATTGGCAATGTGGGAGGAGAGAACAGGTCATTTGAAGGAGGATGGGTGTTGGACTGACTTGTCTGGGAAACAGTGATGGTTGCTGCCCAATTCATATGTGCTCCCTGTCATTACCATGGCCCATGGTCCAGCGCATATTAGTGCCAAAGGATTATGCAAGCTACGGGACCCAGTATGGCAGAACGATACTATCTCTAAGGTAGCCACACACCTAGTAAAGCATTGTATCATTTATTTGAGGCATAATCCTGGTAAAGGTACTCCTACACCATCGGCTAACTTAACACCGCCATCCTTCCCTTTCAAGGTCCTTCATGGAACGAGTGAATAACTTGAAGTATGTGCTGATATTGATTTGTGCATTCAGTAAATGGATTGAGGCTTACCCCACTAAAGAGAATACAGCTATGGCAATGGCAAAGGCACTTTTAAAAGAGTTCTTCCCGTGCTATGGATTGCCACGCGTGATTTAGAGTGACAAAGGAAGTCACTTCAATTCAAAAGAACAGTGAATTGGTGTGCACAGGTTTGCATATTAAACAGAAGTTTTGTGCAGCGAATCACCCACAGTCAGCAGGCCTGGTTGAGAAGTACTAGCAAAGATTCAAGAAAGCACAGGATTGCAATGACCAGATGCATTACCCTTGGCTTTGTTATCTACCACAGCCACAGTGCATTCTAGAACAGGGTTGTCCCCATATGAGGTGGTCTTTGGATGCCCTGCTAATGTCTGGGGCATCACAAGAACCAAGCGCTTTTCCGAAAAAGTGTACACCCTGCTTGTAGACGATCTGTATGAATTGTCTAAAGATCTTAATTTTTTTCACCAACAGGTACACACCATGCTGCAACCAGTACCAGAGGGACCCAGGCACCAAATACAGCCTGGAGACTTTGCGTTGATCACAAATTTTCAACGGAAAAGCTGTTAGGAGCTCAGGTGGAAGGGGCCTCTCCTCGTCCTTCTTGCCAGCCGCACAGCAGTGATAGTAGATTGCAGACAACACTGGATCCACGGTTCACATGTTAAACGGAAACCACTACTGCTCCCGTATGGCCGTTAGGTCAACGACGGCATCGCTGATCAGGGAGGAGAGAGTGTGCCACGCTTCATTCCCTTCTCTGAAGCCCAATTGAGGAGGGCGCAGACGGATGAAGAAAGTGACGCAGCCCTATTCGAGGCGATCCCATCAGAGATAAGGGCCGCCCGAATAACACTGTTTTTAATACACCTGAATCTGAGTCTCGATGCCCACCTGACCCTGAGTTTCTGCCCCTTTTTGTTGATGAACAGTGCCTGGAGTAGCAAAATATAATCTGCGGCCCCGAAAGAAGAACAGTGCACCAGCCGAACAGTCTAGGATTTAGGGAAGGACTTGAGCTTAGGGCGCAGGTGCATTGCCTAAGGTGCCTGTATTAGACTAGAGTGAGCTACACTGGTGCCCTGCTCTGGACACTGGACAGGATAGTTGAGGGTACTTGCCCAGGATGGAAGGTGCCCTATCCTGAAAGAAGACGATTTGTTTTTCTGCAAGGGCTGCGATGGCGCAGCTCCTCCATGGGAGTGCTCCATAGCACCGTCATTGATGAATGATAGGAGCCTACCAGCGAGGCTCTAAACGGACGCTGGGTGATATGTGTCCCCTCGGTGCTGTTGTTGCAGTAGTGGCTCCAGTTTGTGATGTTCTTCCTTGTGACACTTACAAGTTGCCCTTGAAGTTTTATAAATGTATCCCTTTGGTCGCCCCATCCATGATGAGGAGCAGCCCTTTGCGGCTCCGCGTCCCACTTCAGATGGGCCTGTGTGGTCCTCTTGGTCCACTAAGAGTAAAATAGTGTTTGTTGTACTAATTTTGCTTTCCCTGCAATTCATATTTTGGATGCGGTTCTTCCTAGAAGTGAAATATCCTGTGCCCTTATCCTATGTTAATAGTTGTGAGGGATGGTTCCCCTTACTTATTTTAATCCGCTCATTCCCTCAAGTTGACTCCTTGGAACAAAGAGCACCAGTTCCCGTTCTTTGACAATGAATGGATATTCCCAGCACAGGTCTCCACCTGGTGTTTCCCCTGGAGATGGGCGGTTTGATTGAGTGTTATTAAATTCTTGCCTCAGGGCGGCAGATCGAGGTAGAAAGGCAAACAGAACAGAGATGGATAGAGATAGGGTTTCGCAGTTCAATGAATCAGAATATTACCAATCCTTTCAAGTTCGCAATGTCACCAAAGGTAAGCCCATACCCCTGGCGGTGGTAGACATACTGGCTTCTTTTTGTGTTCAAGGGGCGGAAAACACAGGTGGGGGACAGTAGATGAAGCCCCACTTCCATATTGAGGATGCCCAAAAGTCCGCCCTTGATCCCGCCACCTAATGTTTATTTTGTTTGTGGTGCTCGTGGTTATGTGTGGCTCCCTGAGGGATGGTCTGGGCGGTGCTACCTTTCTTATCTCCTTCCCCCAGTCTATATAGCCTCTCCCAACTACCACAAAACTCATCACTTACAGCGTAGGGCTGTCTTAGCCTCCCGATTTAAGAGAGTAGTCAATACAGACAATATTGTTCAGACAGATATTTCCTTACAGCAATTTACTGACATAAGAAAGGGCATTCTGCCATTTTGGGATCCCATGTTCAATAGCCGTAATATTCGTCGCTTTGCAAGAGTAGTTGAGGGAATTCATAATACTACTGCAGGTATACTGACCAATATTACAGTTGAGCTTCAGGCTACAAGGCTTGTTGTTCTTCATAATCACATGGTTTTAGACGTCATTCTGGCTGATAGGGGTGGAGCCTACTGCATAATCGGCAGCAGCTGCTACGTGTACCTTCCTGATAACGCCCCTACTGTATACTCTGCAATACAGAAATTACACAGACTTGCTTCAGACATTCACCAAGATAAGGGTTCCTGGTCCCTCACAGGGTGGGTCTGGGGTCTATTGACATCATGGGGTTGGAAGATACTACTTGTCCTAATAGCTATCACAGGTGTCATCTTTACATGTTACTTATGTATTAATTGCCTTTCAGCATTTTGCACCTATTGTGTGAGCAAGCTCACCCCTTCTCCTAACTTCTCAGGGTGTGATAATAAAGTCTCTACCATGATGATGTAGGAGATCCAGGATATGATGCTCATAGACAAGGGCATTTTCAAGTATTAGTTTGATTTTCATACAAAGGGTGTTGCTTTCTTCTCCATTGTTACATGATTGTCACATGAGTGCTTATTCATTTTCTCCTCTCCCCACTTAGAATTGTGAAGATCCTACTGGATAGTCAATAAAGCATTTAGCCACTCCTGCTAAAATGAGGGTCTGTTAGATTTGAAATTCCCATCCCTTCAACACACACGTTCCATGCTTTATTAGGTTAGCAGTGTGTGGCTAAATGGATGCCATTTGTATTCACGTTATTCAACCCACTGAGATATCCCTGAAATGTGCAGGCTTCAGTTTGGGAGTGTGACTCCATTTTGCATTTCCTAATCCCTAATAGGCTGCTTAGACTGTGCCTGAACTAGGCCCTATTACTTGTATTGCTTGCCTCAGCAGAACACTGTATTTCATTAATATTTTCTTTTTTGTTCAAGCCTGTTTCTCGACTTACTAATGAATAGGCCGTTCTGCCCTCGCATACCTATCCGAATGTGTAGTTTTTGCTGTCATGTTAGGAGAAGCTGAGACCCAGCACCGTAGCCTGGAATCCCTGAAAGCATGTACCCATCTGGCAGGTGTTAGCTCATCATACTATGCCTCTTTGTTCTTGTTTGTCCGAGGCTGGTAGTTATCCATTGTGGGCGTAGTTGGAGGCTTCTCGGGAGGAATGATTACTTACTGCAGACTGTTGGAGGGGCAGTCCCTCAGCAGAAATCTTAGGGTGCAGGTCATGATGGACTCCTCTGCAGAGTGTTGCTAATAAAGGTGTAAGTTTGTATTCTCTACTGTCTGACCAACTTTTCATTCTTGGGCAGGCATAGCAGGTAGTTGCAAGTAACCCGGGTGGCCCCTGAGGGACACTTCCTTCAACAGTATGACATGGGAAAGCTATGGCAACAAACTCTATCTGACATGCAGAAAGTTTTCGCCCAACCAGTCTCAAATGGAGAATCACCTATGGGGAATTACTGCGAATAAGAAGACATTTTCACAGTAGGACAAATTTCTGAGACATAGCACTGAAATTTGCAGGAGATTTACAACCATGAAGTATCAGAAGAAAATCAAACAGTCTGATCTACAAAAAGCAAGTGCTACATACAGACAAGCAATTCTATGTCAGGACTGGAGGCTCCGATTATGCTTATTCTTTCTTCACTTTAATCAACAATTTCTCCACAGCAGCAAAAAATAACCAACGGGGGGGAGGAGCCACGCTCCCGGCTCCGCCGACCTCTTACTCCCGCCGGAATAACCTGATATTTATCCTGCCCGTGCGCCCAGCCACAGTGTGTATGAACCTGCCGTGAGATTAATGGTGCTTTCCCGAGATCTCTAATTGCTCGGCTGACGAAGATATGTCGAGTGGAAGTTTGCGGCCTAGATTTGCCCAGAAGCCGGGTTCTCGAGTACTGGCCCATCCGAGTTTCAGTTCAACAACATCGGCTGTGGTGGTGTGATTGGGTCCGGTCTACCGGAGTGGGGGAAAAAATCTTTTTCCTCGCTTTTTCGGATTGATGTGGATGACGGTTGGCTGCCTTGCTGAAAGTCGGAGGAGGGGTGACAACTCAACGCTTGCAGCATTGGACGGGGGCCCTGCCCAGTGACCCGGTAATGGGCCCGCTGGTGTTCGCTGGGTTTGGATCTCCGCCAGCGTTGGCGGCCCTAGGATATTATCGAAACAACCGATAAGTCTCCCTCTGCAACTGACCGTTCCCTATTCGCCCGTCCCCCTCAGAGACATCGAGCCTGCCCGGGGAAGCAATCATGATCGACACTGATCAAAGAGAGATTGAACGGAATGTGGGTGAACCGTCGCTACGAACTGTGTTGGCAGCCATTGAGTCAATTCATGTGTTCGTTGAAGACCGCATTCAGACGATGATGGTGCGCTTGGCTGAGATGGAACGAATTGGACCGGACCCTACTCCACTACAAGAAACAGCGACAACGGAGACACCTAATATGGCCACTCTGATGAAGGGAATAGACCCCCTAGCGTGTGAAGTATCGAAGCCTTTGACCAGTGTTTTGGACGATGTACACAAGCTTGATGCCACCAAGGGATTGTTTAACCTACGATCGTTGCCGACTATGGAAGGACTAATTGATGTTCTCACTCCAGAAACTTTTGACGGGAATTGTTATCGGAATACAACTGCGCCACTTCCCTATGCATCTGAGCCGCTAACATGGCGGACGACTCAACGCTGGGAGTTCATAATGGGGAAGGGAGTCTCTGGACCTGACGCTGTTAACGGCACTATCGTTCTACTACTTTGTTTTGCATCGAGTTCTATTACAGTCTTATCATACTCGGACTGTCCTATGGAAGAGTGGTTTATCCGCAGGGGACTCATGTGTCTGTTCGGGAGGGGCAAGGATGAGATCGAAGGACTGGGTTTGACTCAAATATCGATGGGCACGGGATCTGCTAAACTTATGCTATAGTAAGGCTGGGCGGTGTTTGAAGATCCCCTTGTTGAGATACATATTCGCTATCTGATAGATTTTTTTGACTTCACTTTGGGGATCCTTGGTTCTGGCGGGGGGGAGGGGCGACCGGGAGCCTGTACGAACATGCCCTCCTCCACTTCTCTTCTCTACTTCGGTAGATTCTTCTTTTAGAACCTTGTTAGTTGGGGCGACAGGCACGCTGCTACTGGGGGTTAGGCGATAGCCGTTTGCAGGGGTGCAGGGTGGAGGGATGGGTTTATTGTTTTCTTTTTGTTATCGCCCATATGGTTTTTTCTCTTTTTCATATTTTCTCAGTCTTTCCTTTACTCGTAATATTGGCGAAATATCGTGACTTTGATCCTTAACCTCTAGTATCTGGTTGCCATGATTTTCCTGCCCTTTCGATTTTATGGGTGGGAAGATATTGAGGACCCGCAACTAAACTGTTAACCGATTATACTGATGCACATTTTGTTTTGTGCTTAATTGTGTGAGCCTCTCGAGTATATTTGCTGCTCTACGCCTATCCTGTTTTTTGTACCAATTCACCCTGTCATTATTGGATGTATGTATGGCACCGGATATGTCTGTTTATTTTTTTGCTTTAAAATAATAAAAAGATTTATATAAAAAAAAAAAAATAGCTAACAATAAACGATAATATTTCTTCTCCATGAAATATCCAGAAACCGTTCAAACAGGTTCCAATGCCTTGGACGGACTACCAATCCCATGAGTCCACCAGCACACAAGGTCACAGTCCTTTCTCCATGTCAGCACTCCCTAGAACAGTCTATCACCAACGCTGTCCCTCCTCTTTCTTTGCTGCTCAACAGCACCAGATAAGTCAATTTCCTTGTTCTGTTCTGTCGTTTTCTTGAATGTTTTTCTTAATGCTCATTATGCTTTGAGGCGGTTGTTGGCGGGTCTCTGCCTCGCCTTGAGGGGGATTCTGGCGGTTGTGGTAGGTTTGCTACGTTTTCTTTTCCAGATTCCTCCCTGCCGCAGGAGCTCCGCTCCTTTCGCCGCTGTCCCGAGAGTGCAGTTCTTCTCTGGGCCGCTAGGGGGAGCTTGCGGCTCTTGCTGGTCTCCACAATGCGTCTCCTCAGAACGAGCGAAACGCGTCGTGCGAGACACAGCGAGCCTTGTCCCCATCGCCGCTAAACCCGAACGCCCCTGAGGGGGTCTGTATTTCCCCGCATCTTCTTAGTACGCCCCGGCGGGGGTCCGTATCACGGTTCTACCGCGTTGCTAATCGCCTTCGGGCAGGTCTGGCCTGTATTTACAAAGCCCGCCGGGTGGCGGCTGGCGCCCTGTCAGGCTCGACCTGAGGACGCGTGTGCCTGGGGCACGGACAGCCCACGCGCTGGGATTTCACCCCGCCCTTATCCTTACAGTCTGCCAGTCTGCCCATATTTTCAAGGATTAACCCCTTGGTGCCCCGTGTATGTGTGAGAGGCCTGGTGTTCTTGAGGCCTGGTGTATTCTTAGGGGCTAGAGTGTTCTTAAGGGTTTTAACCCTTGGTGCCCCTGTGAGGGTTAGAGGGGCTGATGCAGATGTTATTCTTCCTCGTGTGTGTGGCTGTAGGGGGCCCTCCTACAGGGACTAGCAGGCAATCATGAGTGCAGGCAAGTTTTATGAGGAAGAACAGCAGTACATTCCTCTGGATGATCACTTCTTTCAGGCAGTGGATGAGTCCATCTTTAAGTGTGTCAATGATGTGGTTACTCCAATGGAGGAGCGTTTGATGAACTGCATCATTGCGGAGTGCGCCAAGTTGGCACAGGGCCACTTGGAATCCCCTAATCCCACCCCTACCTTGCCACAGGGGGAGGGACCCCCGGTACCTAAGAAGGGTTGTGTGGAGGAGGGCCTGGGGGGTTACCCAGGGGATAGATCTGGATGCTTTTGACCGCCTCAGGGAGGCTTTTGTCGCTAAGCCTTCCAGTCTGCCCCAGGGTCCTTCCCCAACCCTGACTCCCGCGCAGACCGTTGGGCCGGCCTTGCCGTCTTTTGATGGCGGTTCCCCGGCGGACTCGGACAACGAGGATGGGTCTTCGCAGTCCTGGCGGCCATCCACTTCCGCGGTCGACTTGCCTCAGGACGACTCGGGCATGCTTAACCCAGATGACATTGTTCATCCACGGTTGGCTGCTTGGGCACCTGGGGACAAGGTGGCCAAATTTGTGGCGGGCCTCCTCCGCAAGCCCTTGGAAAAGGAGGCAAGGGGCTGCTTGTGGGCGGAGTGTCCTAGACCTACTTTGGGGGGGAAGGTGGCCTGTACACTGGAGCTTGACTCCAGATGGCCACACTCCTGGCCAAATGCATGAAGGATCCCCGCAAGGGTATAGATTGGTCCTGGTGCTCCTGCCAGGACAAGCTCCTTGACGCGGTGGGGCCCATGACAAAAATCCTAGATATGGCGGAGGAGGCGAAGGTGTCGGGCTCCACCATATCCCCGGACGTTCTCTCGAATTGGGCACAGCGTATGATTATCTTTTTAGATAACGCCAACTGTGCCCTCTCTACTGAACGGCGGCGCTCACTTCTTATTAAGCTGGATCCCAAGTTAGGTGACCTGGCTTCGTCGGAGGCGGGGCCGGTTGCGCAGGGGGGTCTCTTCGGAGACCCCTTTGTCAAGGAGCTTAGTAAATTTGTGGCCACTTTCACGAGCTTGGATAAAGCCCAAACAATTTTACGATACCCCTTACCTAGACGAGGAGGTCGCGGAACTTTTGCGCAAAGGGGCCATCTGTCAGTCGATTCTGCACCCCCGGGGGTTTTTGAGCAATATTTTCCTCGTGGAGAAGACAGACGGGGGCGGCGCCCGGTGATCAACCTGAAAGAATTCAATGGTTGGCTGGTGTACCGGCATTTCAAAATGGAGGGGATTCATCTCCTCCGGGATGTGCTCCTACCGGGCAACTGGATGGCGAGATTAGATCTCGAAGACGCGAATCTCGTAATTCCTATCCATCCACCTCATCGCCGTTTCTGCAGTTCCGATGGCGGCAGCACATTTACGAGTTCGTCGCCCTTCTATTCGGGCTGTCTTCAGCACCCTGGTGCTTCACAAAGGTCCTCCATCCGGTGGTGGAGTTCCTGCGGGACCAGGGAATTCGGACGATCATTTATTTGGGCGACACCCTTCTGATGGCTCAGTCCCCTCGGGCCTTGTCCGCTCAGGTACACCAGACAGTATCACTCATACAGGATCTGGGCTTTTTTATCAACGTGGACAAATCAGTTCTCTCCCCGACGCAGTCTATTCTTTTCCTAGGCTTTGTGGTGGACTCGGTCAGCGAATCCTTGAGTCTTCCCCCGAGCAAGATGACCAGAATCCGTGACCTTCTGCGTCAAATGGTAGCAAGGACTCACATCTCTCTCCGGCAGATTGCTCGAATAGTAGGATTGTTGTGGTCATCCATTCAGGCAATCTTCCTGGGACCCCTGCACTATTGTGCACTGCAGCGTTTGAAGGCGCACCGGAAAAGGTTGTCTTACAATCAGCTGGTTCCCTTATCCGCCGAGGTCAAGGAAGAAATGTCCTGGTGGCTCGCCCACATGGATGCATGGAATGGTAGGGTCATCTTTGGGGCAGCCCCCGACATAGTCATAGAGTCGGATGCCAGCAGGTCGAGCTGGGGGGCCCGCTGAGGCGATTTCTCAACTGGAGGCGCTTGGCCATTGGACGAGCAGGAACTGCATATCAATTGCCTAGAATTCAGGGGCGGTGGGTGACATTTGAAAGTGGTGGGGCGCAAAGTGATTTGCATACTGCACTGTAGCGAGCGAGCGCAGCGAGCGAGCCCATACCCCAAAAGGGGGGTTTGGGAGGATAACCCCCCCCCAAGAAAATTTTGAAAAAAAAGAAGAAAAAACGTGCATTTTCGAGCAAATTTGAGAAAGCAGGAAGGTTAATAAAGCAATTGTGAAAGTGCAGTTATTACATTAGTAGATGGCATAACATAGGTAGCTGCTTATTCAGTATAACCACAGAGCTTCATACATTCCGTCCTATTACGCTCAGGTGCTGAATTCAGACTATAAGACTTTCATGAAAATCTCAGCTCTAAGAGTAGAAGAAGTTGCACAGCAGTTGGGAAACAGCCTTCACAAAGCATTAGGAAAATGAGAGGCAATTACTTGAAAGCAAACTGAAAGCAATGCATCAAGTAGTAACTTAAAGCAATGCATCCAGCAATACAGTGCATGCAGTTAACCATACAAAAGTAAACTAAAGCAAGAGTGAACCTTCACTTTGAAAGCAGGGTGTTAGTCAACAGGCCAGTCACATACATTTAAACTGAAGAAGAGTACACTTCAGCATGCAGGCACCAACATAAAAGCACCAAGCAAGTCAAAAAATGAAAGCAATACATCCAGCAAACTAGACAGTGACTCAAAAAGTAAACTGAAGCAAGTGCACACTGAAAGGAATGCGCAGTCATAAGTCAGAAAACCAGTCACCCAGAAAACCAGACCAGCACACCAAAGCATCCCACCCCTGATTGGATGGCAGCTGTGCTCTTAGGGTCACCCCTCAGTTTTTTGGCAGGGTTGAGCACCCCCCCGTTTTACGCCCTCTGCGTCTGAAGGGGAGACAGGCAAAAGGGGTCATAATGGGACATCTGGCACAGCCACTTTGTAATCGAGGTCACCCACCCAGCTCAAGACTGAGTTACAGGCTGATCTTAAATCTTTAAACAACCACAAGGGTCTCCAGCTAGTTGGTTCTTGAGCCAAAAGAGTCCTCAGCTCACTGGTAATCTTTACATTGCGCCTGAGATGACATGACAATGTCCCTTAATCCGGAGCAACTGTGGGGACTGGTCTGGGTCCGGATCTGACTTGGTACGAGCAGGATACAAAAAGTAAAGGGTAGGTGGTAACCCACTTCAAGTGAAGGAGCTGTAAGGAACCTAAGCATACTGGTGTTCATACCACTTACAGGGCAGCTCTGGCTTTCTCAGTGTGGGTGTCAGCTGTGTGATGAAACCAGCATGTGAAGCATTTACCTCAAACAAACTAAAACCAATGCACTCATCAAGACAAGGAGTTACATGAAATCAAATAGAAAACCACCATCAAGCCAGGTAGTCACCTAAAGGCAAATTGAAGTGACTGCACACTATGGGAAGTGCACTTCACCAGCCAGCCTATTACACTAAAGGAAAATAAAAGCAATGCTCCCAGTAAACAAGACAACATAAATTGAAAATGTTTCCCCGCAGGACCAACAGTCACAAAAAGTAAAGTAACAGAACAAAGTCAGAGGCACTCCAGGAATCCAGGTAGTCACACAAAATCATAACTGATTGAGCAAACTGTGTACTGAAAACTATTGCAAATAAGACAATTATATCAGAACAAACTAGTCACAGGGAAATAAACGCATGCACCCATCAAGCCGTGCATCACAAGTCAGCAAACGGAATCGAATTAAACCAGCAATACTTGGTGTCACTCAAAAGCAAGTATAAAGTGCACTTCAGCAAGCAGGTCAGCCACATTACCAGGAGACTTTCGAGGATACACCCCTAAAAGTCATAGAATCAGTTGCAAAAAAAACAAATGCACTCCAGCGACATAGGAAGTCGAATGAACACCACTGTACATAACAGCACTGTACATAACGCACACATTACACAGAGACTAGCAATCATGTGTGTGTAAAACAGTGTATGGGACATGTTATATAAGACAAACGTGGCTGACTGCTTCGTCTGCGTTCTCCCACATTGCCCTGTCCCTTTTCTCCACACACCCCAAAAAGCCCAGCTCCTTTTTCTTTTCTCTTTTTTCTCTTCGTACATTTATTTAGGTTTTATTATGGCGAGGTCTCGATTTTCCTTCCTATTGCTCTACTGGCTGCCTTCCTCAACTCTTTGTGAAGCCAAGCCCTCCATGTCACCCCTTCTTACTTTCAGGGTTACCTCTGCCTTTTTCTCCTAAAGCATAATGAACGCATGCTCTCCCTATAACCATAACTGATGCCCGTCTCCCTTTGCCATTGGCACAAGGTCTCCTTTCCATGGACCACTCTATCCATCTCATCACTAAAACCACTGCCCTCTTCGTTAAGGCCCACGTCTCCATCTCACCACGAATGCTCCTCAGAGGCGTGATAAAAACGGTGCCCACTCCCCTCCCGGAACACGATGAGGAGCCGCCGAGTCTCCCATGTCTCCAAATATATTCAGTGGCCTTGGGCAGGAAGCCCCGCACTCCATGAAGCGTAGCAGGGGCCTGCCTGACGCCCCGGTCTTCCTTTCTCTATTAATGCCCGTCTCCCTCTTAGAGTGCCCCCGTCGCCTTCTCTCTCCGCTGACGTCCTGTCTTCCTTCTACCATTAACTCTCCCATCTCCCTCCTACTGTTAACACCTTTCCCACTCACTAGTCACGCCCTGCCTGCTTCTCGCTCCCCATAACTGCCCTGATGCCTCTCTCACCACCACTAATGGCCCTGCTGCTTCTCTCTCACCATTATTCGCCCTGCTACTTCTCTCTCACCATTAATCACCCTGCTGCTTCTCTCTCACCATTAATCGCCCTGATGCTTCTCTCTCACCATTAACGCCCCTGTTGCCTGAAAGCGTCATTATTACCTGGAAGAACCTGTGGCGTGAGTGGACTCCAGAGATTTTGAGTTCAGCAAGAGGCTTCGGCTCTTAAGAGTCATTGCCCTTTCCCACCCTCTGAATAGTAGTAAATGCCATACGACACTCTGCACATTTGTATATACTATAGCAATATGCACATATAGTCTTTTCAATCCATTCCAAATTACTATCATAAAGTTATAGGCTGACCTGACAATTCGCATCCCAGTAGCTCCATCCTTAAAGTGCAATGTCTTCTGCACACCTGTGGAAACAGCCGTACGTACTGCGCTTCTACTAGAGGTGTGAAAGAAGCACAGCTCTCCCCTCCACCCCGTCCCCCTAATTGCCCTCCCTGCCCTGGCTGCACCCCTGTGACCCACACCTGCCCCCTGCTTACACCCCCTGCCCTGGCTGTACACCTCTGACTGCAGCACAGCTCTCCCCTCTACCCTGTCCCCATGCTTGCACCCCTGTCCTGCTGCACCCCTCGGACTGAAGCACAGCTCTCCCCTCCACCCCGCCCCCCCTGCTTGCCCCCTGTGCTGGTGTACTCTTCGGACTGTAGCACACCTCTCCCCTCTACCCTCCGACCCCCCCTGCTTACACCCCCTGTCCTGGCTGTACCCCTCGGACTGCAGTACAGCCCTCCCCACACCCCACCTCCCTGCTTGCCCTCCCTGCTATGGCTGTACCCTTCAGACTGCAGTACAGTCCACCCCCCTGCTTGGCACACCTGCTTGCCCCCCTTTCCTGGCTGCACCCCTCGGACTGAAGCACAGCTCTCCCCTCCACCACGGCCCCCCTGTTTCCCCCCTCTGTGCTGGTGTACTCCTTGGACTGTAGCACACCTGCCGCTGACCGCTTCTCAAAAATGTCAAAAAGTGCCTCTTTCAAAAGTAACTGGAAGACTTCTCAATATGAAGAAAAAATAAACACTTTGACAAGAATAATGGAACACAGTCTTAGAAAGGATGTTCAAGTTTCCCACACTTAACACAAGACCACCATTAAAAAGGGAAAATCATTGCTTCTGATATGCCAGTATATTGTAATATGAACCAATCTGATTTTTTTATCTATCCTCTTATTTTAAATGCATCATCTTACTTGTATTCTTATTCCCGGTGCAATACTCCTGGAATCAGTTGCCATGTTACTGAACCATAAATTACGGCACATTTTCAAAAATGTTCACCCGAACATTAAAAACACTAAAATGAGGTGCCCGCTGACCCATAAAAGCAAAATCTGTGTTTCGTTACTAAAATTCAACATGGGTGTTAATGCCAGTCATTTAACTAACCTGTTGCTATGGGAAACCTCACAGTGTATGTACACATTGACTACTGTTCTCAACTGGTTGTTGACAGGAAGATTTCGCTTTCCATTATATTCCAGAGCATTAAATCTTTACTTCAGTGTCTTCTAAATTCTCAAACTCTGAAACCGGCCGGCGACGATCACAGATGTTCGCTCGAACTCGCCCATGGGAAAATATGTCCGTCCTGTGCCCCGTGAATGTCTGTGGTTAAACTTCGATGCTTGTTACGAAGTGCACACGCACCCCAGCATAGTACACGACAGGGAACTGTCCCTGGTGGCTAATTCCGTTCTGCAAAGGGGAATGCAACATACATAGACATTACAAGACTTGCCGAAGTTTTCTTACCGCCGTCCGCCGACATCCTGATCCTCCTTGCAGCGTGTGCGTCGACAGTGTGTGCGCCACCCCCGCGCGGCATCCAATGATGGCTGCTGCGTGCTGGTGGACCAGCCAATCCTGGCGCTGGGGGGGCACATTTAGTGCTCGCCCTGTCGCCCTTTGAAAACCCGGGCTGTGGCACTGGCAGCAGGCGAACAAGTACCCCCCTGGGTCCCGCTGGGGAACTTAGTGCGCATGATTGAGATAGTTTCCAACAATCCCAAGCATGCGCACAGCGCACTACGGTCTGCCTGAGTGTCACTCAAGCTGCAGGCCACCCCCCCCCCCGCACAATTCCCGGCGGTGGGCTGGGGCGGAGGCTGATTGTTGCAATGTATTTAAAAAATGTATAGATAGGATTGCGGCCGCGATGCGGGTCCATTGTGGCTGGTGGGGCTACGCCCCTACGCCCCAATGGACGCACCGCTGCTGCTAGAATTACTGGCAGGCTCTTTTGCGGTTCACTGCTGGACCAGGGACAGAATTCGCTTGTGCGTCCTTTTGAAGATGGACAACGTGTCCACGGTGCGGTATCTCAACCACCTGGGGGGCTCTCGGTCCAAAACGCTGGCGGACTTGGCGAAGGAGTTCTGGGGTTCTGTCTGGCACACCACGTGTCTGTGACAGCGGAATATTTGCCGGGTCAAGACAATCAGGTGGTGGACTGGCACTCCCGGTTCCTGACGGATTCCAGTCAGTGGAAGCTGGATGTCTGGGTTTTTCGATGGCTGTCCGATCTCTGGGGTCCTTTTTTGGTGGATCTATTTGCATCGCGCTTGGACCACCAGCTCCCACAGTTTTACAGCTGGAGGCCGGATCCGCTGGCACAAGCGACGGATGCTTTTCTACAGGACTGGGGTCAGGAGAAGGGTTACGCGTTCCCACAGTTCTCCATGATTATCCGCCTGGCGGCTCAAGTCCACCGCCAGAAGGCAGAGATGGTGTTGGTTACGCCGCTGTGAAGGTACCAAGTGTGGTTTCCAGTTCTTCTGGAACTTTCTTGGGATTCTCCAATCCTACTTCCCCTATTTCCTCTTCTTCTTCAGAATCCGGAGGGAGACCCGCATCACCTGGTGCTTCAGGGCTCTCTGCGTCTCATGGCATGGCGCATTTCCGGCGACGCTGGTCGCTCCTTGGCCTTTTGGGACTGGCTGAATCTCTTTTATCTAAGGCATGGGCTGCCAGCACCTCGAAACAGTATCGGTCTGCCTGGACGAAATGGTTACGTTGGTGTCTTCAACGGGACTTGGATCCCGTGGTCGCGGGAGTTGTTCCCATCTTGCATTTCTTGGCTGAGTTGGCGACGAATGGTCGAGCGTACTGCACTATCAATGCTATGCGCTCAGCTATTTTGGCGGGTCATGAACTGGTTGATGGCACTCCGTGGAGGAGCATTCCTTTGTGTGCAGGCTCTTGAGGGGTATACGTTTGTCATTGCCCCCGGAACCGAGGTATTCAGTCCTGTGGGATGTGAATGCTGTCCTCAATTTATTCTTATCTCGGCAGCCTAACAGGTATCTCTCCTTGAAAGAGTTGTCGGCTAAACTGGCCATGCTGCTGTGTCTGGTTTCTTGTCATAGGGTGTCGGATGTGCGTGCTCTTGGTGTGTCGGCACAGGTTTTTCCCCCGGAACGGGTGACCTTTACCATTGGTCGACGGACAAAATCTGCCTCTAGGACGATCTCCTATCCGACCTTTACGGAAGTGCCTAAACTCAGTGTGATGCAGTGTCTCAAAGCTTATGAGGACTTAACTCTAGATCTCCGCCCTCCGGGCAAACAACAACTCTTGATTGCCTTAAAGAAACCGCACAAGGCAGTCTCTTCCCCTACCATTGCAAGGTGGGTGCGTTGGGTCATGCAGGAAGCGGGTATTGACGTAAAACAGTTTGGAGCTCATTCTGCCAGGGGTTCCATGGCATTGAAGGCTTTTTCTCTGGGTGCTTGCCTGGAAGACCTTATGCGAGCGTCGAATTGGTCCTCGGAGTCTACCTTTAGGCGGTTTTACTTCAAACCATTAGTGGATGTTGCTCATTTGGTGGTGAGTAAGCTTTAAACTAGCATAATCGGAGCCTCCGGTCCTGACATAGAATCAAAATTTGCCTAGCTACGTAACAGTAAGTTTCAATTCTATTAAGGACACGGAGGCGAGGATTATCCCTCCTACACACTATTGATCTTTAGTGAGTTTTTGTGCTAATATACTGTAGCCACCAGGTTGGCGGTGACCTTTTTGTATGGTTGTGGTGTGTACGTTGTGGGGTTGGTATGAATTAGGTGTGTATAAAGGTGTTTATAAAGAAATCCCAGAGGACGCTCTCTTTTGGATTTTCAGTTTAATCCTAGTCCTTTGGGTGACCAAGGGTTCCTCTCTTTTATTGAAATAATCACTAGCATTAAAACGTAACTACTTCAAATTGGAAGATGAATTCTTCATGTAGGCACAAGGGACCGCCATGGGATGTCCCGCTGTGCCAGAAATGCTGGTACTCTTCATGGCGATGTTCGAAGATCAGTTTATTTGCAACAATAACCCCTTCTCCATCCATATTTCACATTAGCTACGCTATATAGATGATAAATGGTGCATATGGAGTGGAAATGAAGAACAGTTAAATTAATTTTATGATTGGATAAACAGAAGTCCTGGCATCAAATTCAATTGTTCAAAAAACAAATTAAGTATGACGTTTCTGGATGTTGAAGTCAAGATTGAAGAAAATGTATTGATAACTGCTTTACACAAGATACCGAATGATATGAACAATGCCCTACATTATAA
The DNA here is from genome assembly GCF_964261635.1 of Lissotriton helveticus. Classification (NCBI taxonomy): domain Eukaryota; kingdom Metazoa; phylum Chordata; class Amphibia; order Caudata; family Salamandridae; genus Lissotriton; species Lissotriton helveticus. Next base: position 1,248,111,502 of record NC_136057.1, read on the forward strand.
AAGTTACCATCCTCGGAACTTACGAAATAACTTGCCATATGGGCAATTTCCAAAAATTGAGTACTAGGAAAGATGATTATTTCCTCCATGCTGCTAGTTTACTTGATAAACTAAAGGAAAGAGGGAAACCACAGAAACTTCCCAAGCATTCTATTAGAAAGGGCCTAGTTCACACCATGAGAGAATTTACTCAACAAGAAACAAAAGGAGCCAATGCAAAAATTGGTGTGTGTTTCAACATATTTCCCCCTAACAATTTCAAAAAGATCATCTTAAAAAATTGCCATTTAATAAGAAATTCCGAGCTCAGTTATGAGGTAACATTGCTTGCGGTGAATAAAAATAACGGCATATGGACACAACTGGTTCGAACAGACAGAAATCCACCCAACAAAAATAGAGATCGGGTTTCCCAGGGGAATCTAAACCAATTCAGGGACAACACAGGTGTGGTAATTGTATTGCCTGCGCCCAGACAATAGAAGGTTCAGCGTTCACAAAATATAAAATTCAGTGAAAACACAGTGCATTCACGAACTGCAGAACAAAAAACATTGTATATATGATAATCTGTCCATGCAGAAAATGTATATTGGAAAAACGAATCAAGAAATCAAACAACGAATTGTCCAGCATAAATCACGCATCAAAATAAAGACAGTCTCAGCACCTCTAGTCAGTCATTTCACGAAAGAAGGTCACACAGAGAAAGACTTTAGATGGACAGTCTTAACTGCCATCCAGCCCAATTCTAGAGGAGGGGATGTAGAAACAAGCTTGATGTAAAAAGAAGCATATCTAATATTATAATTTAACACTATCAGCCATGGACTAAACAACATGCCAGATATCAATAAATTGCTATAGGTGATGACGGCAAAAAGTACATGTTATGTAACTTGAATGTTGAAAAATCACACCACTCAATAAGGTCCAACCCACGAGTACCATAAGGCCTTGCGAAGACTTGATCTGGAATTACTGGCAGGCTCTTTTGCGGTTCACTGCTGGACCAGGGACAGAATTCGCTTGTGCGTCCTTTTGAAGATGGACAACGTGTCCACGGTGCGTTATCTCAACCACCTGGGGGGCTCTCGGTCCAAAACGCTGGCGGACTTGGCGAAGGAGTTCTGGGGTTCTGTCTGGCACACCACGTGTCTGTGACAGCGGAATATTTGCCGGGTCAAGACAATCAGGTGGCGGACTGGCACTCCCGGTTCCTGACGGATTCCAGTCAGTGGAAGCTGGATGTCTGGGTTTTTCGATGGCTGTCCGATCTCTGGGGTCCTTTTTTGGTGGATCTATTTGCATCGCGCTTGGACCACCAGCTCCCACGGTTTTACAGCTGGAGGCCGGATCCGCTGGCACAAGCGACGGATGCTTTTCTACAGGACTGGGGTCAGGAGAAGGGTTACGCGTTCCCACAGTTCTCCATGATTATCCGCCTGGCGGCTCAAGTCCACCGCCAGAAGGCAGAGATGGTGTTGGTTACGCCGCTGTGAAGGTACCAAGTGTGGTTTCCAGTTCTTCTGGAACTTTCTTGGGATTCTCCAATCCTACTTCCCCTATTTCCTCTTCTTCTTCAGAATCCGGAGGGAGACCCGCATCACCTGGTGCTTCAGGGCTCTCTGCGTCTCATGGCATGGCGCATTTCCGGCGACGCTGGTCGCTCCTTGGCCTTTTGGGACTGGCTGAATCTCTTTTATCTAAGGCATGGGCTGCCAGCACCTCGAAACGGTATCCGTCTGCCTGGACGAAATGGTTACGTTGGTGTCTTCAACGGGACTTGGATCCCGTGGTCGCGGGAGTTGTTCCCATCTTGCATTTCTTGGCTGAGTTGGCGACGAATGGTCGAGCGTACTGCACTATCAATGCTATGCGCTCAGCTATTTTGGCGGGTCATGAACTGGTTGATGGCACTCCGTGGAGGAGCATTCCTTTGTGTGCAGGCTCTTGAGGGGTATACGTTTGTCATTGCCCCCGGAACGGAGGTATTCAGTCCTGTGGGATGTGAATGCTGTCCTCAATTTATTCTTATCTCGGCAGCCTAACAGGTATCTCTCCTTGAAAGAGTTGTCGGCTAAACTGGCCATGCTGCTGTGTCTGGTTTCTTGTCATAGGGTGTCGGATGTGCGTGCTCTTGGTGTGTCGGCACAGGTTTTTCCCCCGGAACGGGTGACCTTTACCATTGGTCGACGGACAAAATCTGCCTCTAGGACGATCTCCTATCCGACCTTTACGGAAGTGCCTAAACTCAGTGTGATGCAGTGTCTCAAAGCTTATGAGGACTTAACTCTAGATCTCCGCCCTCCGGGCGAACAACAACTCTTGATTGCCTTAAAGAAACCGCACAAGGCAGTCTCTTCCCCTACCATTGCAAGGTGGGTGTGTTGGGTCATGCAGGAAGCGGGTATTGACGTAAAACAGTTTGGAGCTCATTCTGCCAGGGGTTCCATGGCATTGAAGGCTTTTTCTCTGGGTGCTTGCCTGGAAGACCTTATGCGAGCGTCGAATTGGTCCTCGGAGTCTACCTTTAGGCGGTTTTACTTCAAACCATTAGTGGATGTTGCTCATTTGGTGGTGAGTAAGCTTTAAACTAGCATAATCGGAGCCTCCGGTCCTGACATAGAATCGAAATTTGCCTAGCTACGTAACAGTAAGTTTCAATTCTATTAAGGACACGGAGGCGAGGATTAGCCCTCCTACACACTATTGATCTTTAGTGAGTTTTTGTGCTAATATACTGTAGCCACCAGGTTGGCGGTGACCTTTTTGTATGGTTGTGGTGTGTACGTTGTGGGGTTGGTATGAATTAGGTGTGTATAAAGGTGTTTATAAAGAAATCCCAGAGGACGCTCTCTTTTGGATTTTCAGTTTAATCCTAGTCCTTTGGGTGACCAAGGGTTCCTCTCTTTTATTGAAATAATCACTAGCATTAAAACGTAACTACTTCAAATTGGAAGATGAATTCTTCATGTAGGCACAAGGGACCGCCATGGGATGTCCCGCTGTGCCAGAAATGCTGGTACTCTTCATGGCGATGTTCGAAGATCAGTTTTTTTACAACAATAACTCCTTCTCCATCCATATTTCACATTAGCTACGCTATATAGATGATAAATGGTGCATATGGAGTGGAAATGAAGAACAGTTAAATTAATTTTATGATTGGATAAACAGAAGTCCTGGCATCAAATTCAATTGTTCAAAAAACAAATTAAGTATGACGTTTCTGGATGTTGAAGTCAAGATTGAAGAAAATGTATTGATAACTGCTTTACACAAGATACCGAATGATATGAATAATGCCCTACATTATAAAAGTTACCATCCTCGGAACTTACGAAATAACTTGCCATATGGGCAATTTCCAAAAATTGAGTACTAGGAAAGATGATTATTTCCTCCATGCTGCTAGTTTACTTGATAAACTAAAGGAAATAGGGAAACCACAGAAACTTCCCAAGCATTCTATTAGAAAGGGCCTAGTTCACACCATGAGAGAATTTACTCAACAAGAAACAAAAGGAGCCAATGCAAAAATTGGTGTGTGTTTCAACATATTTCCCCCTAACAATTTCAAAAAGATCATCTTAAAAAATTGCCATTTAATAAGAAATTCCGAGCTCAGTTATGAGGTAACATTGCTTGCGGTGAATAAAAATAACGGCATATGGACACAACTGGTTCGAACAGACAGAAATCCACCCAACAAAAATAGAGATCGGGTTTCCCAGGGGAATCTAAACAAATTCAGGGACAACACAGGTGTGGTAATTGTATTGCCTGCGCCCAGACAATAGAAGGTTCAGCGTTCACAAAATATAAAATTCAGTGAAAACACAGTGCATTCACGAACTGCAGAACAAAAAACATTGTATATATGATAATCTGTCCATGCAGAAAATGTATATTGGAAAAACGAATCAAGAAATCAAACAACGAATTGTCCAGCATAAATCACGCATCAAAATAAAGACAGTCTCAGCACCTCTAGTCAGTCATTTCACGAAAGAAGGTCACACAGAGAAAGACTTTAGCTGGACAGTCGTAACTGCCATCTAAGCATGGGCGGATTTTGCGGATCCACGATTCGCGGATTCAGCGGATTCACGGATCGTGGATCCGCAAAATCCGCGGATTCAGCGGATTTGTGGATTTGGGGGCGGGGCTTCCTCGAGCGTGTGGGCGGGGCCAAACGGACGGGGCTTCCACGCGAGCGCACATGCCTCTTGTGTGTCTAAAAGGTCAGAGACCGATCAGAGCAGCAGATTAAGAGACAGAAGCCCCTGGTCACAGGAACAGCACGGGGGTTGCGCTCGTAAAAGTCAAAGATGCCCAGCCTCCCAACGCTCACGTTTTTTTTTGGGCTGCTGAATGAGTCACTGCATTTGCGCTTCAACTAGTTCCAGCGACCAAGTGTGTGTCACTATGCAATCGCGCCGAAGTGCGCAGGGGTCCCTTGAGTGAAATGTCCATCATAGTGGGTAAATGGCGGGAAGACGGTGCACACCTCGAGTGTGTGGGCGGGGCCAAACGGACGGGGCGTCCATGCGAGCATGCCTCTTGTGTGTGTGTTTATTTTTTTGTGCCAGGACCGTCGTGCCCGAATGAACCCTGCCCTTCATATTTATTCAAGAAGACACACACCACTGTTGAAGTAATTTACGATGGCGCCGGCAAGCTGCCAGCGCCATCCTGCAAAAGTTACTTAATTAGCTTCAACAGGAAGCTCCAACTGCTAAAATAAAGCAGGCGCTCGAGCCCCTGCTGTATCTTATCTGTTAGAGCTTCCTGTTGAAGCTAATTAAGTAACTATTGCAGGATGGGCGCTGGCAGCTTGCCGGCGCCATCGTTAATTAGGCGCGCTTGAACTTTTGACCGCAAAATCCGCTCCGATCGCGGATTGCGGATTTTCGGCAAATCCGCGAGAGTTCGCGGATCGCGGATTTGCCGAAAATCCGCAAAATCCGCGATCGGAGCGGATTTTGCGCTCATGCTTACTGCCATCCAGCCCAATTCTAGAGGAGGGGATGTAGAAACAAGCTTGATGTAAAAAGAAGCATATCTAATATTATAATTTAACACTATCAGCCATGGACTAAACAACATGCCAGATATCAATAAATTGCTATAGGTGATGACGGCAAAAAGTACATGTTATGTAACTTGAATGTTGAAAAATCACACCACTCAATAAGGTCCAACCCACGAGTACCATAAGGCCTTGCGAAGACTTGATCTGGACAGGGGCGGTGGGTGACATTTGAAAGTGGTGGGGCGCAAAGTGATTTGCATACTGCACCGTAGCGAGCGAGCGCAGCGAGCGAGCCCGAACCCCAAAAGGGGGGTTTGGGGGGATAACCCCCCCTCAAGAAAATTTTGAAGAAAAAACATGCATTTTCAAGCAAATTTGAGAAAGCAGGAAGGTTAATAAAGCAATTGTGAAAGTGCAGTTATTACATTAGTAGATGGCATAACATAGGTAGCTGCTTATTCAGTATAACCACAGAGCTTCATACATTCCGTCCTATTACGCTCAGGTGCTGAATTCAGACTATAAGACTTTCATGAAAATCTCAGCTCTAAGAGTAGAAGAAGTTGCACAGCAGTTGGGAAACAGCCTTCACAAAGCATTAGGAAAATGAGAGGCAATTACTTGAAAGCAAACTGAAAGCAATGCATCAAGTAGTAACTTAAAGCAATGCATCCAGCAATACAGTGCATGCAGTTAACCATACAAAAGTAAACTAAAGCAAGAGTAAACCTGTGAACCTTCACTTGGAAAGCTGGGTGTTAGTCAACAGGCCAGTCACATACATTTAAACTGAAGAAGAGTACACTTCAGCATGCAGGCACCAACATAAAAGCACCAAGCAAGTCAAAAAATGAAAGCAATACATCCAGCAAACTAGACAGTGACTCAAAAAGTAAACTGAAGCAAGTGCACACTGAAAGGAATGCGCAGTCATAAGTCAGAAAACCAGTCACCCAGAAAACCAGACCAGCACACCAAAGCATCCCACCCCTGATTGGATGGCAGCTGTGCTCTTAGGGTCACCCCTCAGTTTTTTGGCAGGGTTGAGCACCCCCCAGTTTTACGCCCTCTGCGTCTGAAGGGGAGACAGGCAAAAGGGGTCATAATGGGACATCTGGCACAGCCACTTTGTAATCGAGGTCACCCACCCAGCTCAAGACTGAGTTACAGGCTGATCTTAAATCTTTAAACAACCACAAGGGTCTCCAGCTAGTTGGTTCTTGAGCCAAAAGAGTCTTCAGCTCACTGGTAATCTTTACATTGCGCCTGAGATGACATGACAATTTCCCTTAATCCGGAGCAACTGTGGGGACTGGTCTGGGTCCGGATCTGACTTGGTACGAGCAGGATACAAAAAGTAAAGGGTAGGTGGTAACCCACTTCAAGTGAAGGAGCTGTAAGGAACCTAAGCGTACTGGTGTTCATACCACTTACAGGGCAGCTCTGGCTTTCTCAGGGTGGGTGTCAGCTGTGTGATGAAACCAGCATGTGAAGCAGTTACCTCAAACAAACTAAAACCAATGCACTCATCAAGACAAGGAGTTACATGAAATCAAATAGAAAACCACCATCAAGCCAGGTAGTCACCTAAAGGCAAATTGAAGTGACTGCACACTATGGGAAGTGCACTTCACCAGCCAGCCTATTACACTAAAGGAAAATAAAAGCAATGCTCCCAGTAAACAAGACAACATAAATTGAAAATGTTTCCCCGCAGGACCAACAGTCACAAAAAGTAACAGAACGAAGTCAGAGGCACTCCAGGAATCCAGGTAGTCACACAAAATCATAACTGATTGAGCAAACTGTGTACTGAAAACTATTGCAAATAAGACAATTATATTAGAACAAACTAGTCACAGGGAAATAAACGCATGCACCCATCAAGCCGTGCATCACAAGTCAGCAAACGGAATCGAATTAAACCAGCAATATTGGTGTCACTCAAAAGCAAGTATAAAGTGCACTTCAGCAAGCAGGTCAGCCACATTAACAGGAGACTTTCGAGGATACACCCCTAAAAGTCATAGAATCAGTTGCAAAAAAAACAAATGCACTCCAGCAACATAGGAAGTCGAATGAACACCACTGTACATAACAGCACTGTACATAACGCACACATTACACAGAGACTAGCAATCATGTGTGTGTAAAACAGTGTATGGGACATGTTATATAAGACAAACTTGGCTGACTGCTTCGTCTGCATTCTCCCACATTGCCCTGTCCCTTTTCTCCACACACCCCAAAAAGCCCAGCTCCTTTTTCTTTTCTCGTTTTCCTCTTCGTACATTTATTTAGGTTTTATTATGGCGAGGTCTCGATTTTCCTTCCTATTGCTCTACTGGCTGCCTTCCTCAACTCTTTGTGAAGCCAAGCCCTCCATGTCACCCCTTCTTACTTTCAGGGTTACCTCTGCCTTTTTCCCCTAAAGCATAATGAACGCATGCTCTCCCTATAACCATAACTGATGCCCGTCTCCCTTTGCCATTGACACAAGGTCTCCTTTCCATGGACCACTCTATCCATCTCATCAATAAAACCACTGCCCTCTCCATTAAGGCCCACATCTCCATCTCACCACGAATGCTCCTCAGAGGCGTGATAAAAACGGTGCCCACTCCCCTCCCGGAACACGATGAGGAGCCGCCGAGTCTCCTATGTCTCCAAATATATTCAGTGGCCTTGGGCAGGAAGCCCCGCACTCCATGAAGCGTAGCAGGGGCCTGCCTGACGCCCCGGTCTTCCTTTCTCTATTAATGCCCGTCTCCCTCTTACAGTGCCCCGTCACCTTCTCTCTCCGCTGACGTCCTGTCTTCCTTCTACCATTAACTCTCCCGTCTCCCTCCTACTGTTAACACCTTTCCCACTCACTAGTCACGCCCTGCCTGCTTCTCGCTCCCCATAACTGCCCTGATGCCTCTCTCACCACCACTAATGGCCCTGCTGCTTCTCTCTCACCATTAATCGCCCTGCTACTTCTCTCTCACCATTAATCTCCCTGCTGCTTCTCTCTCACCTTTAATCGCCCCGATGTTTCTCTCTCACCATTAACGCCCCTGTTGCCTGAAAGCGTCATTATTACCTGGAAGAACCTGTGGCGTGAGTGGACTCCAGAGATTTTGAGTTCAGCAAGAGGCTTCGGCTCTTAAGAGTCATAGCCCTTTCCCACCCTCTGAATAGTAGTAAATGCCATACGACACTCTGCACATTTGTATATACTATAGCAATATGCACATATAGTCTTTTCAATCCATTCCAAATTACTATCATAAAGTTATAGGCTGACCTGACAATTCGCATCCCAGTAGCTCCATCCTTAAAGTGCAATGTCTTCTGCACACCTGTGGAAACAGCCGTATGTACTGCGCTTCTACTGGAGGTGTGAAAGAAGCACAGCTCTCCCCTCCACCCCGTCCCCCTAATTGCCGTCCCTGCCCTGGCTGCACCCCTGTGACCCACACCTGCCCCCTGCTTACACCCCCTGCCCTGGCTGTACACCTCTGACTGCAGCACAGCTCTCCCCTCTACCCTGTCCCCATGCTTGCACCCCTGTCCTGCTGCACCCCTCGGACTGAAGCACAGCTCTCCCCTCCACCCCGCCCCCCCTGCTTGCCCCCTGTGCTGGTGTACTCTTCGGACTGTAGCACACCTCTCCCCTCTACCCTCCGACCCCCCCTGCTTACACCCCCTGTCCTGGCTGTACCCCTCGGACTGCAGTACAGCCCTCCCCACACCCCACCTCCCTGCTTGCCCTCCCTGCTATGGCTGTACCCTTCAGACTGCAGTATAGTCCACCCCCCTGCTTGGCCCGCCTGCTTGCCCCCCTTTCCTGGCTGCACCCCTCGGACTGAAGCACAGCTCTCCCCTCCACCACGGCCCCCCTGTTTGCCCCCCCTGTGCTGGTGTACTCCTTGGACTGTAGCACACCTGCCGCTGACCGCTTCTCAAAAATGTCAAAAAGTGCCTCTTTCAAAAGTAACTGGAAGACTTCTCAATATGAAGAAAAATAAACACTTTGACAAGAATAATGGAACACAGTCTTAGAAAGGATGTTCAAGTTTCCCACACTTAACACAAGACCACCATTAAAAAGGGAAAATCATTGCTTCTGATATGCCAGTATATTGTAATATGAACCAATCTGATTTTTTTATCTATCCTCTTATTTTAAATGCATCATCTTACTTGTATTCTTATTCCCGGTGCAATACTCCTGGAATCAGTTGCCATGTTACTGAACCATAAATTACGGCACATTTTCAAAAATGTTCACCCGAACATTAAAAACACTAAAATGAGGTGCCCGCGGACCCATAAAAACAAAATCTGTGTTTCGTTACTAAAATTCAACATGGGTGTTAATGCCAGTCATTTAACTAACCTGTTGCTATGGGAAACCTCACAGTGTATGTACACATTGACTACTGTTCTCAACAGGTTGTCGACAGGAAGATTTCGCTTTCCATTATATTCCAGAGCATTAAATCTTTACTTCAGTGTCTTCTAAATTCTCAAACTCTGAAACCGCCCGGCGACGATCACAGATGTTCGCTCGAACTCGCCCATGGGAAAATATGTCCGTCCTGTGCCCCGTGAATGTCTGTGGTTAAACTTCGATGCTTGTTACGAAGTGCACACGCACCCCAGCATAGTACACGACAGGGAACTGTCCCTGGTGGCTAATTCCGTTCTGCAAAGGGGAATGCAACATACATAGACATTACAAGACTTGCCGAAGTTTTCTTACCGCCGTCCGCCGACATCCTGATCCTCCTTTCAGCGTGTGCGTCGACAGTGTGTGCGCCACCCCCTGCGCGGCATCCAATGATGGCTGCTGCGTGCTGGTGGACCAGCCAATCCTGGCGCTGGGGGGGCACATTTAGTGCTCGCCCTGTCGCCCTTTGAAAACCCGGGCTGTGGCACTGGCAGCAGGCGAACAAGTACCCCCCTGGGTCCCGCTGGGGAACTTAGTGCGCATGCTTGAGATAGTTTCCAACAATCCCAAGCATGCGCACAGTGCACTACGGTCTGCCTGAGTGTCACTCAAGCTGCAGGCCACCCCCCCCCCCGCACAATTCCCGGCGGTGGGCTGAGGGCGGAGGCTGATTGTTGCAATGTATTTAAAAAATGTATAGATAGGATTGCGGCCGCGATGCGGGTCCATTGTGGCTGGTGGGGCTACGCCCCTACGCCCCAATGGACGCACCGCTGCTGGATCTGGATTGATTATTCATGCCTGGCCCTTGATATGAGAGCTGAGCACGAACAAACAGAATCCTCACTGACTCGAGATTGAATGGCAGCCGTGAAAACTGGTTTCGAACATATGAGAAATTTAAAGTAAGTGTGACTCATTTTTTATTCCAAGTGTCCTATAATTAGGCGCACACAGTGTGAACAAAAGTTCACCACCCGTGACTTCCCCATCAGCAACGTACAGTAGCACCAATGCTTCCCTTTCACTTACAAATACCAATGGAAAAGTATAGCTCAGCGTGAACCGAATGCTCACTGAATAGCACAATTTAATGTATATATTGTATCCTCAGTGTTGCGATACCGAGCTGTTTTTTGGATTGCTCTGGAGGCTTGCCGAACTAGCTTTAACTAGTTAATAAAAATGGCAAAACTCTTCATACACTACTCAGCAATATGCCCGAGGACATTATGCCAATACGCATGCATGTGTTGAGGTGTCAATTATTCACAATCAAAACAAATTGTTGGGTTCAGATATAAAAAGAAGCTAGCCCATTTCAACAATGGCTGACATGAAGAGAAATGATTCGGATAGCAGCAGACACCCCTTACTATGAAGAATAGAGGTACACATTTTTATTAATTAGTTTCTTACATACAAGCCAAAAACAAAATGCATTAATTTACCATAGTACCATTCAATCCAATGGTTACAAACCGCAAGTCTGCACAAAAAAAAGTTAATGACTATCTACAAAGAGAAAGAAGAATAGAGGAAATACTTCTCCAGAATCTCCACCAATCAAGAGCTGAGGTATACTTCTCATTTCTTTGAATTTGTGAATAAAATAGAACAAACATGGAGGTGGCCATCAGCTAACTCAATGTATATATTATTTTTTTCACAGAAAATGCCCAGTATAGGTCTTGATGAGAACCCAAAATCCCTAGCAGTTCGAAACACGTTGACGACAAAGGCTAGGGGATTAGTATATAATGAAATATGATAGCTAGTGGAAAACAATTAAAAACATCTATCACACTCTTGATCATTCTTGTAACAACCCCTTGGCATGTAGCAAGAGGATCACAACATTTCCATCAAATGTGATAATTACCTCTGGTTTTTCAAATCCTGCAATACTGGTATTGTTATGGTGGTCTAAAACGATCCTCACAAGGGTGCTTATGCACTGAACTATGTTGGTTTAAATCATATATACACTGTTGTGAATGTATGTACGTACTCATTAGTTGCTATTGTGCTTTATTGTTGTTTTTCCTTTCATGTTGATTGATTATTGTTTTTCACCTGGACCGCCTGCTTGAATGCAGACCCACCAAAGTAACTCCAATGGCTAACTGACTGGCCTTCTGTTCTGAGCAACAGGATCATAATAAGCTCCAGAGACCTAGCCTACATGTGCTCAGCTGCCCAGACTCCTCTGGATCTGCCTGTACCCTTCTGCTGGCCTCTGCTGGAATGAGTCCTAATCACCAAGAGGTGCCCCTCAGGTCCTGGCTGGAATCAGAGTGTACTCCTCCTCGCCCAACTGTGTCCTCAGAACTGACACAGCTTGATGCAGTGCGACCTTGCATAGCTGCACCTTGCAGCCGCTGATCGGTAGGGTCGGTGGAACCAATATAGCATTATGCAACTCAAAGCAGGACATCACATCCCAGCCCTCATAGCTCTTCATTGGACCCAAACCAGTGCAAGACAACTTGACACAGGACTTCGCATTGCAGCCCTCGCAGCTCCTGTTTGGAACCAACGCAGCTCAGTGGGACGCTCCGCATCAAGGACATAAGGTACAATTCTTAGTGGGACTAATGTGGTTCATGTATCCAGTCGCACTCCATTGTGGTCATCCTGAACTTGAGACTTTGTCCCAGTATGGAGTGACCAGATAATCAAAGATGGTGCTTTGTTCTTTTAAGCATTATACTTACCTTAAAACTCTGAAATTGCATATCTCCACACATCAACCCAGGAAGTGTTGGCAGCAGCAAACAACCATTACAATGCCGTCACACACTAACTTTACAGCGCAGCTGTTACAATGCAACTGCCTTTACATCGCATTCCATTACAACTCATGCCATTACAATGCATGCCATTACAACGCATGCCATTACAACGCATGCCATTACAATGCATACCATTACAATGCATGCCATTACAACACATTATAAGGTAAGTAATGGGGTCTTTTAGTTTTAGGGTGGGTATGGGTTTTGGGGTACATGGGTATAGTATTTTTACTCCTACACTATCCAACACGTACCCCACTGTTGCACTCACTGGAGTGGGAATAGTAATGTTTACCCCTACACTATCCTACACTATCCAACACTTACCCTACTGTTGCACTCAATTGAGTAGGAATAGTAATTTTTACCCCTACACTTTCCAACACTTACCCCACTGTTGCCGCAAAAGTATTATGCGTTGTAATGGTATGCGTTGAAATGGTATGCGTTGTAATGGTAGTTTCTAAAAATGCGTTGTAATGGCATGAATTGTAAAATCATGCATTGTAATGTTAGTTGCAATGTAAAAAACGTGTTGTAAAGAATGCGTTGTAATCGTTTGTGTTGTAACATCATCTGTTCGTTGGCAGCCAGCTTTGGACTTGGCAAGAGCCGAGTCCCACACAAAAGTTAAATATTAAGATAAGTAAGCAGGGTAGGAATAACCTAACCGTGTTTTTTTTTTAATATTCAGCAGGAGTCACCTTTTTCTCACCTTGCCAGGCAATTATCCTGGAAAACCTTTGGCAATCGATCATTATCTACCAAGGGGGTATATCTACTAAACCAACCAATTCCCAATTTTTTCTGAACACCCGCCCAGTTGCAAAATGGGGTAATCAGGGTCTTGAACCATGTCCTTTTCAAATAACTTGGTCCATAGATATTTAAGAGGCATCCATTAGCCCGTGATCCAATCATCATCTTGTAAATTGATGGAATAAAGCTGGGACCATATTCTTCTCTAAACCTGGTACTGAAAAGGGGCCAACAATATTGTAAAGATGCGGCAAGGTAATACAATTTAAAATTGGGAAGCGCCAGGGACAAAATACATTGGATCTTCTGGTTCTGCCATATGACCAGATGAATTGTGCCACTTCTCTCTCTAAATTACCTAAACCAGTCATTATGTATTTCTAAAGGAATTGTGGCAGAATATATATATAGTAATTTAGGTAAAATCGTCATTTTAATCAGATTGCAGCTTCCAATGATAGACGGTCTTAAATTATCCCATCATCGCAGATCGTTCTTTAATTTGCCCGTTATAGGAGCCAAGTTTAAGAAACCTCCATACTCACCATTACTTCCGTTGGTTGGCCTCCCCGTAATGATAGCTATTATACCTCTCGCGCTCTCCGGATCTCTATGATCTCCCACCTGGCCAATTCCTCCTACACCGACAGCTCATAGACAGTTGCCGCCCGTTCTGGAATGCGCGGGAAGGTGAACCCCCGACATACCCGGTCATACACACTATCATACATATGGGGGTGGGCAGACACCTGGTCACATGGTTATACAAGGCAATCCGAGAGCTTCTTCTACGACCCTTGGACTCACTACGGCAGACATGGGAGGAAGAAGTTGGTCGGGTATTTAACGATAAGGAGTGGGACAAAGTCTTGGAGTATCCCCAAAAAGTATCTAGGAACGCCCGTTTTCGAAACATCCAATTTAATATACTCGGCAGAACGTACCTCACCCCGCAGCGACTCCACTGGTTCTTTCCTAACACACATTTCGCCTGCCCCGATGCCAGACCCCCAAAACTGACTTTAAACACATGTTCTGGGATTGCCCCATCATTACACAATACTGGAATCAGGTACACCGTATCCTTCTGGAAGTCACTGGTAATACAACCCTGCCCACATGGGAAGCTAGTGCCCTGGGGTTGTTCCGCAAACGGAAAACCGAGAAAGTGCCCTGCCGATTCGCCTCATTAGCCATCCTTCTAGCAAAAAGGGGGATAGCCATGCACTGGCGAGCCCCGGAGGGACCCCCGGAGGCAGCATGGACAGGAGCAGTGAAGAAATGGGGGGCAGCAGAGAAGGGAGTATTGAGAGACGAGAAGGTAAAAGGCATACGAAAACACCCAATCTCTCTTGAATGGGCGCAACTGATGCACCTATTCACCAATGTCACAACGCAGCCACACTCCCTACCCACCTCTCAGTCGCACTCCACATTGGGTTCCCCACAGTGGCAGATAGGAGAGGTCTCACGAGTAAATGCTGATGCCTAGAACATAGGATAGCCTGACACTAGCCCCACCCCTCTCACAAGATGCACAGCTGACACCTTCGGCCTCCGCCACCCATTACGCACCGACCACTATCAAAGCATTTACCCGCATTCAGCATCTTCATTTTCACCCTTTCTCCCCATATTGGAGTATCCGCAGCATAATCCCCCAGTTCATTCCCCCCAACAGTTAGTTGTTCTCCTCAATATTCGGAAGTTCCGATTCCGATACACAGTTCCTAGGAATGCATGCATCAAAGGCCTGGACATAGAGGTAGCACACAGAGCTCCCGGACGCCCCAAGCAACATCACCATATGACCCGTGCCTCTCATAGTGATGCGCTAACAGGGGGACGTGGGTTCTTTCCCCACTAAGTAATAGTTACATATGCACAGGGACTATGTTTGGGATGATAACGTCAACGGTCGAATTGACATGTACTGCTGTCCGATGTATATCCACTAGTCAAGAATTACTGTATAATTTTTTATAATATCTTAAAAACTGTATACACTTGCCAGGATACTGGTTGTAATGCAATATAAACCTTCAATAAAAACATTTAAACAAAAAATAGGAGCCAAGTTTAAGTTGACAATGTCATCTATCTTTGCTGTGATGTGGATTCCTAGATAAACTGTGACCTCCACAATCCTACTATCAGTGGAAGTGATAAATCTATTTGTCAACATCTGAGTTATTATTTTGTTCAAGGAGAGAAACCCGAATATGTCCCAACATTATCTGCAATGGTTTCCACTGCAAGCAATGCCCTATCAGGGTTGGCCCTAATAATTGTCACATCATCGGCATAGGACAATCACTTCATATCCCAGCCATGTAAGGTTATAGGTACAATTTTTGGAGATGCCTCCAGCCTTCTAAGGAAGGGATCTATGTATAGCGCAAATAGCAAGGGAGATGAGGGGCACCCATGTCTAGCTCCCCTACCAATTGAAAAAATCCCAGACTCTTCACCCATAATCTGCAATCGTGCTGTAGGATTACAGTACAGTACCTGTACTGATCTGATAAAGGAGTCCCATAGACCATTAGCTTCCAAGACTCTCCATAGATACCCCCATGAAACCCTATTGAAGGCCTTCACAAAGTGAGATGACAAGCCTAACATGGTCAACAGTCCCCCTCCCTTGGAGGAATACATGCTGCCATACTGAAACTAAATGGTGCATTACCCTATTCAATCGAGTGGCGAAGATCTTTGAGTTAAGCTTAGTGTCGCTATTTAAGAGTGTTATAGGCCTGTAGGAGCCTAGATTCATGGGGTATTTTCCTTTCTTTTAAAAAATAACGATATTGGTGGTGCCCCATGTGCCTGGTGGTGCCGCCCCCTCCCTTACCTCTTTAAATAATCCAAGTAATTCCTGGATGACTTCATTGACAGAGGTTTGGTAACCTTTTCCCTGCGGCGGATATTCCACAGGGGTGCGGCTGAATCTGATGTGTACGCAGATCGGATGGATCCCGACCGTCTGACGCACATGCCCACCGTGAAAAGAATAACATTTTAACGGAATGCAGTCAGTCCCCGTAGCCTTACCCGATGGAAGAGCTTGAAGAGCTAGATGAATTTCCTCCTGAGAAAATTCAGACCCAGTAGGAGACTCTCCTCCTGGGGGACCCTCATCTTTGGAACAAACTTGCCCCAGTCATCCTGCCTATCAGGGCTCCTTACAGGTAGCACAGTACATAACCCCTCATAGAACCCCCTAAACGCTTCCCTAATATCTGCGGGGTCAGAGACTATATCTCCCTCCTTATTCATGACCTGCTTAATATGTCCTGCAGCGATTTGTTGCCTAGCCCTGACTGCTAGCAATCAACCAACATTCTCCCTATATTCATAACACTGCTGCCTTTTCGCAAGAAATTTACCTGATGTCTTCTCGGTATTAAAATCATTTAAAGAGGCTTTAGTGATAGCTATTAGATACATAACTGAAGTAGTATTCCCTCCGCTATTCACAATATTAATTAGTTCCAGAAGGGCGAGTCTGTGATAGAACTCTTTAATCTGAGCTGCTCCTTTTTTCTGTTTAATCGGGCTATATTGAAGCGTCTTGCCTCTTAATGACGCTTTGAAAGCGTCCCAAATCATTCCAGGAGGGGCGCTATCTTTTTTTTTTTTTTTTTTTTAAGTTTTCAAAAACCTTTATTGCTTGGTAAGAAAGTGAACACAGCTGGTGGCCTACAACCTTCCAAGGGCCGGCCGCTCCATAAACTTATGTCAGTCAACACAGCGTCCCGCCAACAACCCCGCAGGGCCGGCCGCAGTTAAATCCTCATGGCTATCATATCAAAGAGAGCACATATGACTCAAGTGGATACAGCATGATGAAGTATGCATTATTGTAGTGCTGTGGAGCACTCCACGTGTCCATAACTGTGAAACCCATAGGAACATTATCAACAATTTCTCATTGTAAGTCATCAGCTTATCGATCCTAAATAAGGTAACCATTTCAACCTATATACAGAGCACAGCCAGTGCAGTGAAATCAGGGCAAGCAGCAAGCAACATCACGCCTCCCGTTCTCGCCAAACACTCAAGCCAAGTTGGACAATGAAAAAACCTGTAAGGGTAAGGAACCTGTCAGCCCCATGCCTCCTATCAATGCAGTGCAGTCATTGAACATGCCCCAGTAGTCCCATTGCTCCCACCAGTGTAGAAGGTAAGTGTGGTAAGGGCTCTCGCAGTCTGTTTCAGTCGGCCTCAGAGTCAGACTCCGCTCTAGCAAGCATATAAGCAGTGTATGGTCCCCAAATATCGGTAGGCCGAGAACCAGCCGGCAGTTCTTCGTGGTAACAGAGCAGTTGATCCCGGCAGTACGCCAGGTCCTTCAGCCAGTCTTGCAGGGCTGGTGCTCTCCTACCACCCCAACACACTGCCACCCTTCGTTTAGACATTTGCAGCGACAGGCATACAAGTTTACGCACTCCCCTCGGGACCCCCGATATCAAGCCTAAGAGACACACTCGAGGGGTACAGTCAATCACAACCTCAGCCATAGCAGATACTGTCGCGGCCACAGCAGCCCAGAATTCTCCCACCTTAGGGCAACCCCAAGCTAGATGCAGAAAGTCCGCAGACCCAAGTCCGCAACGCGTGCAATTATCGGTTTCACGAAGCCCATACCTGCACAATTGCACCGGAGTATAGTAGAGTTGATGCAAATACTTATAATGAATAAGTCGAAAGTTGCCATTTGCTGCATAATTACCCGTCATGGAGCAGCACTCCTCCCATTCATCGTCCGTCAATGGGTGCTGTAACACCGCGTCCCATTTATTTTTGGAGTTAGTATCCAACACTCCCTCATCTCGCTGCGCAGCTCTATATAGCCGAGATACCAGCTTCGTTCTGTCTTTTGCCGAATAAAGGAGTTGCAACCCTTCCAGCACCGGAGGTTCCGCCGGAAAAGACGGATAGTGGCTCCGAAGTGCAGCTCGGAGTCGAATGTATATAAACGTAGCCATACTGGCATTGCCGCCCTTTGCCAAAAAGGCCGCCAGTGTAATAAAGGTGCCACCCTGGAATACATCCCCCATGAGGTGCAAACCGGCAGATCGCAGAAGGCGAAGCGCCCCCGCGTCCCCCAGCACTGATATGTGTTCATGCCACGAAAGGGGCATCGCCGGTGCATACAGGGGAAGTTTACCAGCACGCTGACCGAGCGCATTCCAGGCCGCAGCCGTGCTACGTACCGTATCCACGTCGTTCCGTTCATATGCCGTTTGAGAGTTTACTATCATGGCTTGCAGCGGCAGCGGCCCGGACGCCCCAGCCTCCACAGCAACGTGTGGCGTATAGGGCGGCGCTGATATCCAATATGTGGCAAAATGTGCTTGGGCACACAGATAATAAAGATGCATGTCCGGAATCGAGAATCCTCCGAGCTCATATGGTTTCGTCAAGGTAGTCCAGCTCAGGCGTGGCTTCTTGCCCCCCCAGACCAAGCTTATCAGCAAAGAACGAAGCGTGGCAAAAAAATGGCTCTTGAGTGCTAACGGGGCATTTACAAATAGATACAAAAATCTCGGGAGGACTACCATCTTGATCAATGCCACTCGATCAGCCATAGACAGTGGTAGTCTTTTCCACCTATCCACCTGGTCCTCGAGCTTAGAAATAGCCGTGCCATAGTTCACCCGAAGCATTTCATCTGGATCACGGTGTATCCAGATACCAAGATAGCGGACCGGGTCGGTAGCCCAATCTAAGGGGAAGTTGAGCGGGAAGCGCACTGTGCTGTCAGTAAGTGGCATAATTATCGATTTATCCCAGTTTATGGACAGGCCCGCAAACCACTCAAAGCGAATATATTCTCGTATCAACCCCTCCAGATAAATCTCAGGCTCCCTTACATACAATACCATGTCATCCGCGTACATGGACACAGCCAGCGGTCTCCGATCGAAACACAGGGCAGATTGCGAATGCCGTTGACGCAGAATACACGCCAAAGGTTCCATAATTAGCGCAAATAACAGAGGCGAGAGAGAACATCCCTGCCTAGTTCCACGTTTAATGGGAAAAACGTCCGAAACATGTCCGTTGATCCTCACCCGGGCCACTGGGTTCGTATACAATAGCCTTACCCATTGGACAAAGACGAGAGGGACTCCCATGCGGCGCAGCACTGAGAACAAGAAATGCCACGCAATTGAATCAAACGCTTTCGCCGCGTCTAAAAAAACAGCGGCGGCTGGAAGTTCCGGTTTTATCAGATGTAGGACCGCGAACATGGCCCGCAAATTATGGGCAGTAGAACGGGAAGGAATAAAGCCCGATTGGTCCGGCAGGACCATCACCGGAAGAAGCAAGCGCAACCGCGTCGCAAGCACTTTAGCCAATATTTTCACGTCAGTATTCATTAAGGATAACGGCCTATAGGACTCACACTGATCAGACGGCTTGCCGGGTTTGGGCAGCGCGACTATGAGGGCCTCCCTCAACGTGTCTGGCAGACGCCCTTGCTCAAACGATTCCTCGTACATTTCGGCCAGATGCGGCAACAACTCGTCTGCATATTCTTTATAGAATTCGGACGGGAGCCCATCCGTACCCGCTGCCTTCCCATTGGGAAGATCAGCTATGGCTTCCCGCAGCTCTTCGGCTGTGATGTGATGCATTAGAAAGTTTTGTTGAGCCGCAGAAAGCCAGACCAACGCCACCTCATCCAGATACTGGCTCACCCCATCCTCACTGGCTGTCGTCCTGTGGCCATACATTCCCTGATAATAATCTACAAATTGGTGAAGAATCCCCGCCGCATCAGTCACGCTGCGATCATCTACCGTGATCCCTTGCACAGTATAGTGTTTCGCCCATGGTTCCAGAATACGCTCTGCTAGTGCACGACCTGGTCGACCCCCCTCCCCATAATGCCGAGCTCTTCGTCGTTTGGCCAAATGGCAAGCCTCCTGATCACTCAACTTGTTATATTCGTCCACCTTGGACCGTATTTCGGCCAACGTCGCATCAGAGGCAGAGGCATCATACCTGCGTTCCAGTTCCTTCAAGTCACGCTCTAAGCGCGCGAGAGAGTTGCGTAATGACTTGAGTACTCCAGCTTGCTTCCCAATACACACCCCTCTAATAGTGACTTTGAACGCCTCCCATATAGTACATTTACTCATCTCCGGACTCTCATTCTCAACAAAGAAAAGCGCTATCGCTTCACGCAAGTCTGTCTTAAACACCTGATCCAACAAGGCAGTGGGGTGTAATTTCCATGTGTAAGGCGCAGATGCATACTGCGGTATAGACAGTGTCAGTGCTACCGGAGCATGATCCGACAGTGTACGTGGCAGATGTTCTACACCCTCTATCCATGCATTCACATCCCGCGTCACCAACCAGTAATCTAAGCGGGACCACGTGTCTCGTGCATACGTATAGCATGTGCCCTCTGCGTCCCCTGGGTGTCGCAGTCTCCACACATCCACCAGTCCCAAATCAGTCATACCATCCCGCAGCACTTTCGCAGACTTTTTCTCATGGGAGAGATGAGGAGTTTTCCTATCCACTTCGACATCTAGCACCACATTATAATCACCCCCACAGATAATGGCCGCAGGCGGCAAATCATATACCTTATTCCACAGGACCCGAAAAAATTCCGGGTCATCCGTATTAGGCCCATAGACATTAACCATAGTAAACAACTTGCCACATAGCCTACCATGCAAAAGGATATACCTCCCTTCCTTATCGACCTCCTCACACAGACTCTCAAACTGAATACCCCTCTTGATCAGGACCATAACACCCCGAGCATAGGAAGAATATGTCGTAGCTAATCGGAAACCAGCCCACTGCTTGGCCACAGAAACTGCCTTTTGAGTCGTCAAGTGTGTCTCCTGAAGGAAAACAACATGAGCGTTATGACGTGTCAGATACCCCAACACCTGTCGAATCTTTTTGGGACTATTGAGGCCTCTCACATTCCAAGTTAGCCAGTTGAGTGCACTACCGCTAGCCATCCTGACAACTCATCACAGGACTAATGAGAGCTGAGACCCTTAGCAGCGCGGAAATTCTATGAGAGATATACTGAGTCGTGGCGCGCAAGCTGAACCTACCCATCCAACCCCGCTGCGCTAGCAACAGGGTGAACAGCATAATAAAAACTCTGACATGGCTGTGTGTGCTCATCAAACCCTCCCAACGGGGGAGGAATCCAAAACATTCCCAAAACTGACCCCCCAGCCCCAACAACCCCCCTCCCACTTCAGCCACCCAATCTAGCCAAAGCCATCCCTTCCCGATCCCGAAGTCTCCAACTCCCCCCCTTCCATACAACAGTTGGGGCACACCCATTGGAGAGACGCTAGGGTGCTCAGACCTCCCGTCACGGCCGTAACAGGAGGGGATCAAGCCTCAAATACTTGACATCCCAATAGAGTCAGAGCGTGATGGCATCATTGCAACCAATCGAAATTACGCAATGGCTATCAAGTCCCACACCCTCCAGTATTCCCGAGATATGTGTCCAACCTCCCGAGCCCAACCCAAGACTACCAGGCACCCCCATGACCCAGGAGCAGAACAACCTTCATACCAGCATCCGAGCATGCATAGAGTCCGCCCCCAACCCCCCGGAAACATAGACGCCTAACGCAGTCTCGTTAGTAGAGTGTGTACACATTAATGAAAGAGGCCCAGGCAGTCATCACAGAGCCCCGTCCAGGGGGCCCCGGGATATCCATAACACTGTTCAAAGTTCCTCGTTGGCCCCCTCTTCTTCCCCATGTGCCGTGGCAGAGTCTCGCTTTTTCCGTTTAAGCTTTTTTGCGTAATCCATCGCCGCCTTCGGAGTATGAAAGATTTTATTGTCAGCATGGGCACCAATTCGAAGTCTTGCAGGATAGAGCATAGCATACGGAACCCCCTCCTTTCTCAGAAATTGTTTCACTGTGCCATACTCCTTTCTAGCCGCTTGCACAGCCGCCGTGAAATCCGGAAAGAACTCAAGCTTGTTTCCTTGGTGTTCGATGGCGCCCTTTTCCCTCGCCATACGCAAAATGGCGTCCCGGTCTCTGTAGTTCAGGAGACGCGCGATGACAGGGCGCGGTGGAGTGCCCGGCGGCGGCACGGCCGCCAATGACCTGTGCGCCCTCTCAACAATAAACATGGTCGATAAGTGCTCTGTCCCGAAAATATCAGTAATAAGACGCTCCATATATACCTCCATTTTCCCCACATTTGTCGATTCCGGCAGGCCCGTGACGCGGATGTTGTTGCGTCTTGAGCGGGCCTCCAAATCCTCGTTCTTAGCCCTAATGACCGCCAGTAGTTTATCCATGTCGGAAGTTTTGCCCGCAATCTCCGTGAGGCCCTCTTCAGTGGCCGAGACCCTCTGCTCAACTTCCCCCATGCGGGCGTTATGTTTTTCCAGTTGCGAAGACATGTGGTCAAGGCGGTGGGTCACCGCCGACATGGCGCCTTCAATAGATTGCAGCGTTTTCTGCATGGCTGCTAACGTGTCCTCTAGTTTAGGCGCCCCACCAGTAGCCGTTTCAGATTCCGAATCAGAGGCCGCTTTTTGCGACTGTTTGGCCAGTCTGCGCGAGTCAAAATTTATTTTCGTTTGACCTCTGTCCGGCTTGCCCATGTTGTGATGTGGTCAGCTCCTCGTGCACAGGAATATAGACGACCGGATACTCCTCAGAGTCCCCAGGAATGGCAGGGTGTTAATGTCCCTGTGCCTCTGTACACACCCACCTCACTCATAAAGGAAAGCAACTCACAACGTTGCAGGATTGTGTAACAAAAAGCAGTTGCCAAGCAGAGTACCAGTCCCCCTGCAATCAGAGCCCCGAGCAGGAGCTCCCGTCCTGGGCCACGTAGTAATTGAGGTCGGGGATCTCCGGCCTGCACGCCGTGAATTTGCCGATCAGAAAATGGCAGCTCAGTGTATGCAATAACCACAGGGGTCTCCCCGGTCACCACAGGCCGTATGCAGTATCCCCTCCAGGCACCCCGCCCGTCCCTCCCGTCCCGACCACAGCTCGCAGAGCAAGGGCGCGCGCTAGGCCCACAACCACCTCCGCGGTCCCAGGCCGCGCCCGAACCCAGCCCCACTCACCGCAGCCAGAGCCGAGAGCGTCCAGACGCCGCCCGCACCTGCACTCCGGATTTCGCTGTTGGCCGCTGGAGCCCAGCAGTCCCCCGGGGCACCGCTCGCGGCTCCTCCCAGGCAGCCTCCGACGTCCTCCCGGGATTTGTTCGCCGTCTGCGGGCCAGGCTCACCGCAGGATGTGTCAGGCAGACCGCACGTCCCCAGAGCCGCTTCCGCCGGGCTCCGACACTAGGGGAGAGCCGAAGCACAGCCTCACGCGGTTATCTCCACCGCTCTGCAGGCCCGCCACGGGGCCAAGGATATCAATCAATCCTCGGGGCTCAGAGGCTCCGCAACCGCCACAGAGCTCTGGGTGAGCTGGGGATAGCCAGCCGCTTCGGCAGGGCCGTTCAGGCTGCAGGATGCATAGGATTACTGTAGGATGTTTGCTTGATCCGACGGAGCCTCACTAAAGTGCGGCCATCTTGTCTCGCGCCCTCTAGCCGGAGGGGCGCTATCTTTATTGTTGCTAAAATATTCTACAATCCACCCCTTCATATACTCAACGTACTCTTGATCTGAAAGGAGTGCTCTCTCAAATGACCACTTCTAATGCTCCTTTCTTAGCCCTGCCAGCAAGAATTCAAAAGCAAGGGGATTGTGATCTGACATCACCCTAGGAAAGAGCTCCACCTGGAGTAGGGATGGTGAGAATAAAAAATAATCAAGTCTTGCAAACTTACCATGGGGTGCTGAATAATAAGTATAGCTTGGCTCCTGAGCCCTCAGGCCAGGTCATAAATCCACCAGGCCGATGTCCCTTAAAAAGTATTTCATTGCTTGGATGATTTAGGTTTCCGCCCTTTGCTGAATACCCATTCCTCTCTGTATCTCCTCTAGATCCGTTAATATTAATATCCACACACATTATGTACAGAGTAGGCCAAGACAGTAACTCGATTGCTAGAAAATTCAGCACCCCAGGATCGTCCAAGACGGAGCATAACATAAATGTTTCTGACCCGCCGCTGCATTCCATAATTATCCATCTACCATTCTTGTCCACAGCCTTTCTCCCATGCATAATGACCCTACCTTTCATTAGAATGGCGACCCCCTTAGTCCTAAAGTGTTGTGTTGTATGGGTGAGAACTTTTAAGACTAAAGAATTAAACAAATTACTGACATGCAAGCTATGTGGGTCTCCTGAAAACACACCAAATCTGCTTGTAGAAATGTAAGATCTTCGCTAATCCTCATTATTTTACCTCCATCATTTAGACCACAGATATTTATAGAGGTGGCTTCTTTAGGATAGAGTATATGCTTGCGGAGGACCATATAGCATAGTTCGAAATGGTTAGGGAAAGATTTAATTTGGGTCATCGGGACTTCTTCAAATTTTTGCAATTAAGGGATTTTCTCTTTAAAAAAGCAGGCGGAGCTGCTGGCTTTTCAAAAGTATCCCTGATGGAATTATTAAGAAGGCCTTCTAGCATTACGATCTCACAATTATATAACTGTATGCTAGAAGATGTGACGGACGATTTGGATAGGCATGGGCAGAAGTGGAAAGATAGGCTTGGGGTCCGGGAGTCCCATTTTTTGGAGTCACTGGAGATGGGCATCGCTATACTATGTTCTGCAAACCTGCAGGCCCAACATTTTAAAACCCTCTTTGATTTATTCATCACCCCTGCAAAAATAGCAGAGTGGGGAGGAGTGGAAGGGACCCAATGCTTCAGGTGCAAGACATATGGTGCGGATCTGGTTCATATTTTTGCTACATGCACATTAATAGAACTTATTGGTCGAGAAATAGCGGCCTTCCTGCAGCATATATTGAAAGAAGATGTCCTGCTCTCACCCCAGTTGATGCTACTAGGGGTAAATGAACGAAATGGGAAAATCGAGGAGGAGCTCACGTTTATAGCAATGGCAATGTTCAGAGTTTGTGTCGCGTCAACCTGGTTAGATTTCTCTCATTGGACCTTTCAGCAGTGGAAAGGTCACTTCCTACACATATTTTATCTGGAAAAATCACTCTATGATCAGAGAGGCCTAAAAAGTAGGATTAAAGGTAAGAGAATCTGTGGGCCATTAACCACATGGATGACTCAACTTGCCCCGGTAGAATTAACCCAACGTTTTGTTTAACTAGGGTCCCTTTTTTCCATTCTGTGTGTATTTTAAAAGATTTGTGACAAGTCTTTATGAATTTTGATGACACAGGTGAATGTACTGCACCATCATCTACGATATCTGTTGTTATTTTCACGGTACCCTGCTTTCTATAATTATTGAAAATGGAGAGATCTTAATAGCCTATTCGCAGGATTGTTTAACTTCATTTCTACATAAGAAATGTTTGAATTGTTAATGATTGACGTAAGAGAAATATAGCATCTCTGAATTGCATTTATTTGCCTTTTATTTGTTTTTTGATTTACGTTAAAAAATATATATATATATAGATCAGATCAGAGGCCACCGAAGTCATCTGAGGCGTACCACAAGGATCATCACTCAGCCCCACCCTCTTCAACGTGTACATGAGCCCGCTCGCAGCCATCGCACGCCAACACAGCCTCAACATCATCTCCTACGCCGATGACACCCAGCTGATCCTCTCCCTCACCAACAACCCCGCCACCGCCAGAACCAACCTGCACGAAGGGATGAAAGAAGTAGCAAAGTCGATGAAGAACAGCCGTCTGAAACTGAACTCAGACAAGACGGAAGTCCTCATCCTTGGACCATCACCATCTGCCTGGGACAACTCCTGGTGGCCCCCGGCCCTAGGCAGCGCACCCATACCAACGGACCACGCACGCAACCTGGGATTCATCCTGGACTCCTCCCTGTCGATGACCAGACAAGTCAACGCCGTCTCGTCCTCGTGTTTCAACATCCTACGCATGCTCCGAAAGATCTTCCGTTGGATCCCCACCGAAACCAGGAAGACGGTCACCCAGGCACTTGTCACCAGCCGGATGGACTACGGAAACACCCTCTACACTGGAACCACCGCCAAACTGCAGAAAAGACTCCAACGCATCCAGAACGCCTCCGCACGACTCATCCTGGACATCCCCCGCCACAGCCACATCTCCGGACACCTGAAAGACCTGCACTGGCTCCCCGTCAGCAAAAGAATCACGTTCCGCCTCCTTACCCATGCACACAAAGCCCTCCACGACCCTAGGCCCCAGGTACCTCAACGACCGTCTGACCTTCTACACTCCCACCCACCAACTACGATCGACCAGCCACGCTCTCGCCGCCGTGCCACGCATCCGAAAAGCCACCATGGGAGGAAAAGACCTGGAACTCCCTCCCCATCCATCTCCCTCTTACTTAAGACCACCTCTCCTTCAGGAAGCAACTCAAGACCTGGCTATTCGAGCAATAACGGCCCCCCCCCCCAAGCGCCTTGAGACCCTCTGGGTGAGTAGTGCGCTATACAAATTTCTTGATTGATTGATTGATTGATTGATATATATATATATATATATATTAATACACAGTCTCATTTGAGTCTCCCATTGGTGTGTGTTATATGGAACATGGAGAAGTGGGTTAGCGGTTGCGCACACCGCTTCCGTTAAAGCCCCTGAAGAGAAGCATATGGAGCTTCGAAACGCGTCGGGCAGATCCATTACGGAGCGGCATCTACAAGCGGATCCCCGTCCTCACCTACACATAAATCAAGCTGCTGCTCGTGTGCTACTCAAAGGTGGACAACCTTGGAGCGACAATTTATACGCGGCCGTCCAGCCACGGAGTATGCACCACCCCGTCATCCTTGGGGCTCACGGAAGTGAAACAGCAGCCGTACACGGGATCGAGGACGGGCCCACTTGCGGGGTCCATACAGGACTTGATTATGTGTTTTCCGCACCACACTTCCCATAATACACAGTCTCATTTGAGCCTCCCATTGGTGGGTGTGTCATATGGAAAATGGAGAAGTGGGTTAGCGGTTGCACACACCGCTTCCGTTAAAGCCCCTGAAGAGAAGCATATGGAGCTTCGAAACGCGTCGGGCAGATCCATTACGGAGCGGCATCTACAAGCGGATCCCCGTCCTCACCTATACATAAATCAAGCTGCTGCTCGTGTGCTACTCAAAGGTGGACAACCTTGGAGCGACAATTTATACGCGGCCGTCCAGCTGCGGAGTATGCACCACCCCGCCATCCTTGGGGGTCACGGAAGTGAAACAGCAGCAATACACGGGATCGAGGACGGGCCCACTTGTGGGGTCCATACAGGACTTGATTACGTGCTTTTCGCACCACACTTCCCATAATACACAGTCTCATTTGAGCCTCCCATTGGTGGGTGTGTCATATGGAAAATGGAGAAGTGGGTTAGCAGTTTTGCACACTGCTTCCATTAAAGCCCCTGAAGAGAAGCATATGGAGCTTCGAAATGCGTCGGGCAGATCCATTATGGAGCGGCATCTACAAGCGGATCCCCGTCCTCACCTACACATAAATCAAGCTGCTGCTCGTGTGCTACTCAAAGGTGAACAACCTTGGAGCGACAATTTATACGCGGCCGTCCAGCCACGGAGTATGCACCACCCTGTCATCCTTGGGGGTCACGGAAGTGAAA
The DNA here is from genome assembly GCF_964261635.1 of Lissotriton helveticus. Lineage (NCBI taxonomy): Eukaryota > Metazoa > Chordata > Amphibia > Caudata > Salamandridae > Lissotriton > Lissotriton helveticus. The sequence goes on from NC_136057.1 coordinate 1,248,139,233, forward strand.
CAGCAGCCGTACACGGGATCAAGGACGGGCCCACTTGCGGGGTCCATACAGGAATTGATTATGTGCTTGCCGCACCACACTTCCCATAATACACAATCTCATTTGAGCCTCCCATTGGTGGGTGTGTCATATGGAAAATGGAGAAGTGGGTTAGCAGTTTCGCACACTGCTTCCGTTAAAGCCCCTGAAGAGAAGCATATGGAGCTTCAAAACGCGTCAAGCATGGATCAGGCAGATCCATTACTGAGCGGCATCTACAAGCGGATCCCCGTCCTCACCTACACATAAATCAAGCTGCTGCTCGTGTGCTACTCAAAGGTGGACAACCTTGGAGCGACAATTTATACGCAGCCGTCCAGCCGCGGAGTATGCACCACCCCGCCATCCTTGGGGGTCACGGAAGTGAAACAGCAGCCGTACACGGGATTGAAGACGGGCCCACTTGCGGGGTCCATACAGGAATTGATTATGTGCTTTCCGCACCACACTTCCCATAATACACAATTTCATTTGAGCCTCCCATTGGTGGGTGTGTCATATGGAAAATGGAGAAGTGGGTTAGCAGTTTTGCACACTGCTACCGTTAAAGCCCCTGAAGAGAAGCATAGGGAGCTTCGAAACGCGTTGGGCAGATCCATTACTGAGCGGCATCTACAAGCGGATCCCCGTCCTCACCTACACATAAATCAAGCTGCTGCTCGTGTGCTACTCAAAGGTGGACAACCTTGGAGCGACAATATATATATATATATATATATATATATATATATATATATATATATATATATATATATATATATATATATTGCCTACTGGCGGTCGCCAGTAGGTAGTTATAGTTAGGACCTACTTTCCATAGGAAATCAACAACATTCTATTTGGAATAACTTTGGCGCTGGTGGACGAATCTTCGCGAATTTCTCCAAGAAAATGGAAATGGCCTGCTCTGTTCCGCTCCTTCCCTGAATGTTTGGGGGTGATTCGTCAAATGGGGGCCGAGAAAAAAGGGGGGTCCCAAAACGTGTTTTCCCCATGCAATTTTCCATAGGGACCTTTAGCCAGAGCTACAGCCCGAACGGCTGAACGGAATTACACCAAATTTGGCAGAGAGGTAGAGTTCATTTCGCAGATTGTGCTTTTTGTTAAATGGTGTAAATCTGTTCAGTAGTTCCTGAGAAAATCAAAAGTAAAATCATAGTGTTATCTAGAGACGAAGTACGGCACGCGTACGGAAATCCGTACAATTACGAGCACGAGCTGCATGCTGATTGGATGTCAACTGTCTGTCAACACTCCAAATCAGGAAGTGTTGGCAGCCATCTTGTGCCTCGGTAGCACCGAGTCACAAGAAATCTGTACAAGAAAGTTGAAAAATAAGGAAAGGGGGCAGGGTAGAAACATGATGACCCTCTAGGCCTGCTCAGGGGGTCTTTAGCCTCCAATTTTTTTTAAAATAAAAAAAACGCGGGGTACGCGTATGGTACTCATACGCGGTGGAAAAGGAAAAAAAAACTAGAAGTCCGTGTTATTCTTAATTAGCTCCGGGGGGGGGGCAAATCCCGGGGGCAATTTTTTTCTATAATGGGGGGCGTGTAAGGTGCCCCGGGGAACGCCATCCCCCAGGGTTTTATTTTGAAGTATGCGGCACGGACAACTCAGCCGCGGGGACAACCACATATCGTGGCTTTTTAATGTTGGGAGGGGGTGTTGTGGCCTCCCTTCTGGAGCTCTTGATGGCCCTGGGGTCCGACATCTCCCAGGGCCGGCTCCTGCAGTGTCCCGGGGTGCCTACCCCCGGGACACTGCTGTTTGCTATGGTAGGGCGGTAGCGTCGCGTCTTCCACTTTAGCACAGCAAACCGTTTTCCTATTTGAAAGAGAGAGCAAGTTATTATGCTGTCTTTTTTAAGTAGGAAAGCAGATTGCTATTTGTTAGAGAGAGGAGCATATAAACTGCTCTCTTTGACAAAGCAATGCTGGCTCTTGAACGACGCAGAGAGCTGGCTGGGACGTTGAGGTATTGGGGTTCCCCACATGGTCCCAAATGTTATTTTTTGAGTCCCGGGGGATGGGGTCCCTTTGCAGCTCCTTAAACATTCGTGTGGTGATGCGCTCTAGGTTACCAGAGCGTGCGCTCAGTGCATTCTGGGAACGTAGGCGGCCACGGTAGTTGCCGCGAGTCTAACAATGGGCAAGTAGCGTTCCCAGCGCTAGGGAAATTAAATCCTCACATTCTTAACTCCGTGTCCGTGTGGTTATTAGGAGCAGATCGTTATAATTCTGTTTTTTTGTGTATTTAGTTTTCTAATTTGTTTGTGTTTTGTCAATAAGTTTTTTTTAAAAACCAAAAAAATTGAACTGGAACTCAAAAAGTGTCCAACAAGAACAAAAGAATGAAAAAAAGAAGCTAATGTCGAGGACAGCGATGCTCCTGCTTCTTGCGTTTTATCAGGTCAATAGACTGTTCCCCATAACACAAAAGTTTATTGCAATAAATTCATGGAATTTTAACTTTAGCAAAATCAGGATCAATTTGTGGGTGTCGACTGCTTGCTGAAAATGCTGGTGCAGCAGTTGATGTGCTTGGTGGAGCAGCAGGTGGGTTGTCCTCGAACCTCCGTGTTGCAGCTCGAGCAAAGTTGTTGGGGTGCAAGTTCTTCACTTGTCGCTCTATATTTGCTGTGCCAAAGGACTATTTTTTAGATGGATCACCCCTTGAAAGAGTTGTTTGGCAAATTTTACAGGTTACTTTTGGCGCATTAACCTTTTTTTGCCCTTCTGGAAAAGTAAAAAACTGCCAAATTAGAGCTTCTTTCCTCTTCTTTGGAGGTTCTTTAGGAATGAAATATTCCTCTGAAGAATGGCTGGAAGATGAGTCCATTTCTGTTATTATGGTAATCTTCCTTCTATTTGACAAGATTCTCAGAAGAGATGCTTCTTTTTAGAAAGTCAAAGTAGAATGATTAAAATGGGACGGAACTTTCAACAGTTGGAATAGGAAGTGTTATGAACCAATCAACCCTCTTCTTTTAAAGTCACATGGCTTTGTGTACGCTTACGCTGTGCTTACGGTGCTCTTACGATGCGAGTACGCATGACGTTCCACCGTGATTTTTGTAATTGCTTTTAAATATACAATTGTTCAAAGTTTAATAACTACCATATATAATGTATTCTGTTAGTATGTTCATTAAATACATAAATATATGTTTTTAAACAATTAAAAACATTTGCGTCTTTCGCGTACGGGGTGCCGTACATGACGTCACACGGAAGCTTTGATGCGACGCGTAACGTGAAAGCGTATTCGTAGCGTATGCTGAGAATGATTAGCAGTACAAACTATGGTGCGATCACTCTCTCACTGTCAAATCACAGCACAGGCGCGCTATGAGAATGGTTACAAGTGGTCACTCATTGGAGATCCGATTCAGCTGTGTGGCTTATCCATGGTATCATAACGTTACCTTTTAGCCTGTTTAAATTTGAGGTTTGCATGAAATACTATGCTATAGGCAGATATGGATCTTTAGGCAGCGCTTATCTCCATGAAGCTTGGTAATTACCATTCACATATAGGTGCCTGAGGGAGGAAAAAGAAGTTTATCTGAATGGCAAGGATTGCACAATAGTACCAGATCACTTCTTAATTTGTAGACACATACAATTGCATGGCTCTTGTAATCAAGATGCGCCTAATTCGTCCTGAGTTTTGAAAGGCACTCCGACACCTGCTATCATAACAACGTTCAGTTTACTGGCAAACGGGAGTTATTTACTTTGAAATAATGCAGATTGTTGTGCGATGTTAGCAGGCATCGCTTACATGATTACGGTAACTGAGCGTGTGGTTTGCTATAAAAAAGTTGTGTTTACTCCTCTGCATGGGAAGCTGGATGTTTCCATCTGGTCGTCGATTCCGACCTTGAAAGGAGAGTCAACCAAATGAGCCGTATAAGAGTGCTATTGTCTCCAAAAGAGGTTGCTCTTACATCTGTTAGAGAAACATTTGTCCTTCATGTAGCAAACACCCGCACAGAAGTGCATGCTTTATTAAATACAGACGTTCCCCTGCATTTTGGGGAGTTAATTCAGACTATCTTTAATGCATCCTCGACTACGGGGTTACCTTACTTTTTTAAAGTTATAAGCAGTGGCCTTGTGACTTCTTTTCAAACTATATTTTCATTCGATTTTTTCCAGCATCTTTGGTGGATTCCCCTTAATACTCGCATTAGTTGCCGGTGTGCTTCTATTAATTTGTTTACTTAAATATAGATGCACATCCTGCAGCACACAACAATATTTCTCGGCTGTTGCTGGTCCGCAACCGAATGCTTAGTTATTACGGAGCGCTGCCTCTGGCAACATTGAGTGCAGTTTATGGATTATCGTTTCGATTTTCCTTTTTCACATGTGTTCAACCTTGTCTGAGTTGCGATTTCGACTGGGCCCTGGATTTGTGTCTCTGCAGTACGGTGTCTCCCAGCGCGGATTATGACCAGCTGATGAGCCCCTTAGTGGTTCACGACTTGCTCTGTTCTGGCGGCGGGATTATGGCTTTAGCAGTGATACATGGAATAAAGGGACGTTGGAATGTTTTTGCAGCAGCGCATGACTTCTTGGCGCGGAGTTACATTGAAGATGACCTGAGTTTTCCTCCGATGGTAATAGAGGCTCCGGTCATTGAGGAACATGTATGTTCATTCCCACTATTGAATTGGATGGCTGAAATGTCTTCAGATGAGAACAATGACTTCCTCTTGGAGGCTGTTGGAATAAGACTTTTTGATTTTTCTACCTATTCTTTATTATTTAGTTACTGCTTTCTATGAAACAGCGAATATTTTTTTTTGCAAATTTGAACTTGACTCTGCTTTTCAAGCTTGGACTCTGCGTTCGTAATTCGTCCACGTTTATATCATGTGCTTCGATCAAGAAAGGGTACCGTGGGGCTGAGCCTTGCACTCACACTGTGTTAAGTTAGCATGGGTTTATTAGAAGTTTAAAGGCCATTTTTGCTTTCCTGCTCTGCTTTGCACACGACACGCACTTGCGATATTGTTTAGAGAAGGCAGAGTATTTTCTTCACATGAGAACAATTTGTTATGCTAAATTTGTAGACTGCCTCGCTAGTTTAGTGTGTATAGTGAGAGCACGGAACATCAGGTTATCTTGGACACAGTGTCTGTTATTCGGAATGATCCTCGCACGTTCGAGCCATCACACATATGCAGCTGTGGGCACCTCTGATACTGGCGCATTTAATAATGCACTGTGCAGGCATGATTACACACAGTTGGAGAACATTCGTATACTGACAGTTTGTGCAGAACTCAATGTGATCCACTACTGCTGAGTGCCAGAGGCATGGGTCCGCCCATGTAATCCTATGAGACCATCTGTAGTTATAAACTAACCTGCCAAGTAAGGAGGGTGAAATCTAGGTATATTTTAAATCTGTTTCCCTTTAGCATTATAAGATGCTTTCTCCCTTTGTATTTTATGGAATAGTAACAATGCTGACAGCCTTGTTTCTGATAATATGTTTGCTTGTATTATCTAAGGTACTGTGCATGAGATTACGGTGTTAGAAATAAACATTTCAAACTTGCACGTGTCTTTATTTACTCCTTGTTTTGGACTGGTGTAAGACTATAATGAAAGAGTGCTCTTGTTATTCATCTTACTTGAGGTAATCTAAGTCCCATGTTCTGGGTTGACTAGTCATTGGTGTTTTTGCTATAGGACGAAGAACCAATGAGTCACTGATTGCTAGTCTGTTAGGGGTTTGGGTACTAAGGTGGGTTTTAGAACACCGTAATTCACTGAGGTCCTAAGTCTTTATGCACAGTTCTGTGTAGGAGCAGACTCCCTGCAACAGTAGTTACAACAAAAATGCTCGATAAAGAGCTTTGAGTTTGAATCAGAATATCTAATTGAAGAATAATTGATAACCCCAGCCAAGAAAGGGAGCAAGTGTGCAAATTTCACTGTGCCTTCGGCCGGGGTAGTTGTTACAATAAAAAGGCTTAATAAAGGCCTGCACTTTGAATAGGAATATGAAATAGAAGAATAGTTGATAATCACAGCTAAGGAATGCAGCAAGTAGGTGTGTGTATGTGTGGATGATGTGTTGATTGAGTGGAATTTGAAAAAGGTGAAAAATAGCAAAGGCTGGAGACGCGCAAACTACCCACTGCCTGGTCAGTGAAGTGGATCTTTGGCTTTCCATCTCATTACACAGATAGGGTGTTGGATTCCGCAGTGAGAGCAAGAGAAACGAGTACCACATCTAAGGAAGCAAGCTAGTGCACAAAGTACACACAGTGTGCGGTAGAAAGGATGCAAGAAAGGACGCAAGTGTGCAAATTACCCACTGCCATTCACGGGTAGTAGTTACCAAGAAGGCTGAATAAAGGGCCTGCACTTTGAATTTGAATTAAAGAAGAATAATTGATAACCCCAGCCAAGAAAGGCAGCAAGTAGGTGTGTGTCTGTGTGGATGATGTGTTGATGTGTTGATTGAGCGGAAGACGAATAAGGTGAAAAATAAGAAAGGCTGCAGACATACAAACTTTCCACTTCTTTGTAAGGGAAGTGGGTGTTTAGTTTTCCAGTGCATATATATATATATTCACTGAAAAAACCATAGGTTTCACACACGTTATAGTTAGGAATTAGCATTTAAAAAATGTTGCAAATTCACTGAAAAACCATAGGTTTCACACACGTTATAGTTAGGAATCAGCATTTAAAAAACCTTACAAATTCATTGAAAAAACCATAGGTTTCACACTTTATAGTTAGCTGGACATTTCACTCATACAAAACCTTTGAAATTCCCCCGTTATAGTTAGTTCAGCTAACTATAACTCGCGCGCCCGTAATCCACTGCTGATGACGTCACATATTACATCACTCATGACATGGTCAGTGACATCACTCATGACATCACTGATGACATCACTGATGACATCTCAAATGACATCACTGATATATATATATATATATATATATATATATATATATATATATATATATATATATGCACAGGAGAACCTACTAGCGGTGGGCATTAATATTAATCAACCTTGTGTTACTGATTTTAAACCTCCCTCCACCTTCATCCCCCTAATACCTAAAGACGCAATTGACACGTTTAGTGATATCATAATAGAAGACCTGAAGGGGCTACAAACCATCACTTCAAGAAAGGCCAAATAACAAAAATATATGGAAAAACAATATACACACCTCATAAAAAAGCTCAGAAAGGACTCTAACCTTATAATCAATAAAGCAGATAAGGGAGGCAATATTGTTATCTGGCCGCGTACGCTTTACATGGAAGAAGCGCACCAACACTTGATCAATGTAGCATGCTACAGGAAAGGAACATTCGACGACATAAGATGTCTAAAAGACATAGTACATAAAGAGCTTAACCAATGGAAGAGAGAAGGACTCTTAGGCAAACAAGAACACTCTTTCCTAAAAAATGACTTTCCGATGACACCAACCTTTTATCTCATTCCAAAGATTCATAAACAAATGACCCCTGTACCTGGACAACCAATCATCTCAGCCCAGGGGAGTCTGTTGGAAGCAATCTCTAAATATGTGGACCACTTTTTACACAACTTTGTAGAAAATCTACCCTCGTTCATTAAGGATACAGGTCACTTTCTCACCAAACTTAAAGATGTTGAATGGGAACCAGGCTTTGTACTCATTGCCCTAGACATTAGTACATTATACACTAGTATCCAACATGCAAATGGGCTCAATGCTGTCAAATACTTTTTAGACAAACGAAACATTATATATAGACAGCACAATGCTATGCTGCTTAGGATGATACAACTTTGCCTGACTAACAATTATTTTTTGTTTAACAGAGAAGTTTACCAACAGCAAATGGGTGAGGCTATGGGGCCATGCTTCTCCCCAACCTATGCATGTTTGCATTTTGGGTGGTGGGAGGAGCATGTCCTCATGGGAACACACAGATCCATGTTTTCTGACAGCATAGTCCATTTTTGGAGATTTATAGACAACATCTGCATGGTATGGAAAGGGTTACAAGAATCAGCTAGGGATTTTGTGAATGTAATAAATGAAAATGATTTGAACCTAAACTTCACGTCACAAATAAGTATGACTCATGTTCAATTCCTTGACGTAGAGGTCTATATTCATGAGAATAAAACTGAAACTAGGCTGCACAGGAAATCCACAGCGGGAAATGCGATTTTGCACACCAGAAGCGCCCATCCAGGCCACCTGATTAAGAGCATACCCTATGGTGAGTTCATCAGAATGCATAGGATATGCAGCTCAGACTCTGATCTGGAGACATGCCAAACTGAGGCTCACAACAGATTCCTTGCCCGTGGTTACTGCCCGAAGGAACTTAAGAGCTCCAGAGACAAAGCCAACAGTCAGAACAGCAGAGAGGACTGTCTGGCAGGTAGCAGTAGCAGCAACCAGCTTCAAAATAACCATGACCCTAGCGAGGAAAAAGAAAGAATAAGCCTGATCACGACCTACAACACAGAGGAAAGAAAAGTGAGGGGGATAATGAAAAAACGCTGGCCGTTGCTTAAGACAGACATTAGTCTAGCCCCACTACTACCAGAGGAGCCATCTATCACTTTCTGGCGGGTTTCATCCATGAGAGACACCCTTGTGAAATATAGTCCTGAAGTGACAAATGTAAGAAACTGGTTGTCTAACAAATCAGGTTTCCATAAGTGCATATCAATCAGGGCATGTAAATTCGGTATTAATACCAGCGAATATTACTCTGCTTTTGACCCTAACCCTATTCAGATTAAAGGGTTATACACGTGCCGCACAGACTTTGCGATGTATGTACTACAATGCACCTGCGGGCTCAAGTACATAGGCAGCACAAAACTACAAGCCTTTAATCGTATCCTCTAACACTTGAGGACAATTGTGAACTCGGATGCAAATTACCCAGTGGCCCGCCACTTCGAATTAGTTCACAACAAAAACCTTAATGATCTTAGATACTTTATAATTGATGCGGTACCCAAGAGTATAAGGGGAGGGAATAGAGAGAGACAACTTAGGCAGCTGGAAAGCAAGTATATTTTATTATTGGACGCTCGGATCCCGAACGGGATGAACACAGGGGAAGATTTACACCGTTTCTGTAGTAAATCAGACTGATAACGATCTATTTACTGTGTAATTGGAGAAATTAGTTTTGATTCTAATCCCCTAGCCCACTATTATATAATAGTGGGTGTGGTTAGATCCTAATATTTCAATCCAGGGAACCCATAACTTGTTTGACCGCAATGCCCTGTAAATTGGGCTGTCTCCATGAACATTCCCACACCATGACATAGGTTGTCTTATTCAGTTATGCATATTTGAGCAGCTTTGCACTTTTCGAATGAAGCACTTGCACTTTAATGATGTGATCAGTAGTCTAATATAACATCTCAGTGCCAGGAATTTGAACAAGCAAACTTAGTTATAATTATAAAATGACATAAACATATATAAGATCTATCAGGCATTATGTCACAATAATTATTTCTAACATGTTACCCGTTCAGGCTTTTACTGAGAACAACCATTTCAATGCTTTTTTCTAAACTTGGAGATTTGATATGTCGTTTTTAATATCTTGTTTTCCAAGAGGCTTTTAGAAATTTGCACTTTGCACAATTTTGCACATAATTTACACTTGCACTAGCACTTTACTCTTACACGCAGAATACACTAGGGCGCAATAGGAATACATGAGGACTGTGTGCATTATTTGTGGAACACCGATGGTAATACTTGATATGTAGTTAACAGATGTATGAGATTGTTGCCATTTATAAATGCTACATTTTATCCTATTTTATCCAAATTTATTTAAATTTGATTTAGGATGTTATCTTATTTATGCCTCCATTTTTTATCAATAATGTGTATTTATTATGCTTATTTGCACTATTACTTGGCGACCAATACTGTTCCTGTGCCATTAGTATGTCTCTTATGTCTATGGACCTGGTGACCTGCAAAAAAATGATCATTCACAGTATTTAAGCACTCCCATTGGTTCTGACTGTCATGTGAACAAGGCTGCGATGATGTAGCCGAAACGCGCAATGCTGGAGACGATGGAGAAATAAACCACTTTAAAATTCAAATTTTCTGCGTAATTGTGATCTGTACCTGTGTAAACGTTGGCGATTGGGGCCGAGGTTCAGGATTCAAGGATTATATATATATATATATATATATATATATATATATATATATATATATGTATACTAGCAACCCGTCCCGACGTTGTCCTGGTATGAAATAGAATGTGTGTAATGTGTGTATTTGGCAGGGGCAATTTATTTTAAAATCTCGCGGTAGACAACATTTTTTGTTTCATTAGAATAGGGACGGAGAAGGCCCAGCTGCAGCCCTAGTTGGTGTTAGCAGGCGCGTGTAATTGGTGTAGTGATCTGCCGCCTGAGCCCGGCTACAGCCCTGGTTGATATTAGCAGGCACGTGTAATGTCGTTGAATGAGAGAGTTATTAGCTGCGGGTAAGTCCGTTTAATGAGAGAGTTGAGTGACAGCGAGTAGGAGAGGTTGCAGTAATTGTCCCCGTAGACACGCTCATTTGCGTGTTCCCCCGCGTGACCCCAGATGCAGGCCTGTTTGATGTTAGCAGGCGCATGTTCACCCGCTTGAGGCCCAGCTGCAGCCCTGGTTGATGTTATCAAGCGTGTGTAATTAGTGTACTGATCCGCCGCCTGAGCGCGGCTAGAGCCCTGGTTGATGGTAGCAGGCACGTGTAATTTCGTTGAATGAGAGAGTTCAGTAACAGCGCGCAGGAGAGGCTGCAGTAACGTTACTTACCAGACCTCCAGGTGAACGCGTTTGTCACGCCCCCAGCACACTGCCACAGCAGACGATCTTCTGATTAATGTACGACCCACATGGCATGAAGGGCGGAACGTAGCACACGCCCCCAGTGTTTCTCACGCCCCTAGCATGCCCCTTGATGCGGTGCAATTGCATTCACATGGCATGAAGGCCGGACACACGCCCCCAGTGTTTCTCACGCCCCCAGTGTGTCACGCCCCCAGCGTGCCCCTTGATGCTGCGCAGCAATGTAATTGGCGCTTGTATGTACGACTCACATGGCATGAAGGGCGGACACACGCCCCCAGCGTTTGTCACGCACACAGCACACGCCCACAGCCCACGATGTGATGGCCGTACCACACGCCCCCAGCATTAGTCACGCCCCCACCGCAACGCAGACACGCCCACAAGGGACTACTTTGCTGGCAATGTTCTTTTACCTTTTAAAGGTATAGAGGAGTTGGCCTAACGGCTAAGGACCTCGGACCTGGCGATCTGGGTTCGAGTCTTGGTAACGGTGTCAAACATCCTGTGTTTCTGGGCAAATCACTTAATCTCCCTGTGCCTAACAAAAATGAATGTATGTCCTCATGTAACGTAACTGGTGCTATGTAAAGCGCTCTGATACCTGATTCAGTTTGGGTCAAGTCGCGCTATATAAAACTCTGCAAGAAAATAAAAATAAATATGGTGGCCGTCTGCATAGCCTATGTCCTTCTGCTGCAACTGGCCTTTCTAACGCTGTATCGGGTGTTGTGATTGGTGCTGTGGTTACTGAGATTACCCGTCTCAAAGGTTTGGGCTCTCTCTTTATAATATTAGTTTGGTTTTTTATATATATACCGGTAATCTTCATTACTCCGAGTATAGTCTTCCTCGCCACATGACTAACAAAGTGAGCTTCAGCTCCACACCAGAACCCCGGGCAAGCACCGCCAGTCACCCCGGCACAAGAAGTCCAAAACCCACCCTACGGAAGGAACACAGCAGGGCAGACAACCCAGACATGAACAGCCAGGGGGCCACACAAAACCAGACAAAGGGGGACAGCCACCCAAGGGAGGAGACCAACCACAGAGCCACAACACCACGAGGGACCAAACTCAATTAGCCAGGATTGCAAGAAACCAGTGCCAAGGAGCGCACGGGACCCACGACTAGGCAAACCCACTCGGGGTGACAATGCAAAAAGAACAAATGATGGACAGAAAGCAGAACAATGTTATGCATTCAACCCAGTACAGAGACCTGGGCCTAAATCCATTGAATACATTCCCACACCATGCCTTCCCATATTGGGCCCAGCAAAAAATATCACCAGGAAATACTTGTCATAACCTGTGCTCAGAAGCGTGCGGGGAATACAACATTGTCAACTACTGGCAATCTGGTACCAGCAGAGACCTCAGAATGAGGCCGTAGAAGGGAACACCCACCACTTGCACCAGCAGAGAACAGTGACAACACGACGCAGCGGAGGGTGCAAGGGACGCCCGCAGAACCATGGAGCAGGCGGCGGAGGGAACACCACCGCCGTCGCCCAAGGCAAGAAAAGACAGACTCCAGGAACAGGAGCAGAAGCCAAATCCCACTACAGAAGCAGCCCGAGTAGGTAGAACAGGAGCCAGCAGAGGACTGCCCACAGACATGCAGGCGCCCACAGCCCCCGGAATCTCACACCAACCAGGACCGACCACGACAGACCCCGCACCCAAAACCCAGAAGCGAAGCCAGGGAAGTGGAAACACAAACCTCTCCGGGCCAAAGGCCCAAGAAAGCGTGAGCAACCAGCAACTACATGGCTCAACAAGAGGAACTGAGTACCACACCACGGAACACAGAAAAAAGAAAGACAGAGAAAACACCCGGAAGGGCCAAACTGTGTCAAGCAGAGCACGTAACAGGGCATCTAACATTGGAAGCAGATGAGCACGGACACCCAGAAAGGAATCCTGCCACCGAATAACTCCACCGCTGCTCAAAGGCCCGCAATCAACACCCACAGACGAAAGAAATGTATGTTCAGCAGGAGTCACGCTGGATCCAGGGCTCCCACCAAAAATTAACTAAAAAAAAGTGCGGGTTCCCAGGCTTCTGTAATCTTTAGCCCATAGGTGGTCCAAGTCCCGTGGGGATTAGCATTTATAAATATGTGACAAGTGCCGGCACGGCACTCCCCACACCCCGGAGATTGCCACTTCCCCAGAGCAAACATGTAAATAAATGCGAGGGCCCTGCACCACCCCGTTGCAGGCCCAGGCACTACCACCTCTTCGGGTCAAAACATATATGCATGTGGGCCCGATTGGCCTGCCTGTGCCCTGTGGACCACCACCTCCCCAGGGCAAGTCACATTTAATTAATGCAGGAGGGCCTGCACTGTCTCCCCTCAGCCCAGGGGACTGCCACCTCCCCGGGACTAAAGTAAATTAATGTAGGGGGTCCACCACCAACTCCCGGCTCCAGGGACCGCCACCTCCCATGGCAAAGGGTTACAATGGAGGGGGGCCACGGGCCCCCCTCTTGGAGCCATAAAGGGCCCTAAGGACAGTCACCCCCTAAGCCCGGCTCCTGCTATGTCCTGCGGTGCCCAGTTTGAAGGAATTGTTTGTGTTGCTAATAACTTTGGCCCTGTTTGATGAATTTCCAGAAAATGTTCCCAACAAGTGCTACTTTGCGACTAGTTTGTGCATGAAAAGTTTCAGGGTGATTCGTCCAGTAGGGCTTGAGAAAAAGGGGAGGTCCCAAAATTAGTTTCCTCATTCATTTTCCTATAGGACCTTTTGACACTGCTACAGCCCAAATTGCTGAACATATTTACATCAAATTTGGAGACAGCTAGAGCTTGGTCCAGAAAGAGAGCTTTTTAAAATTTGATGTACATTCGTTCAGAGCAATTAGTGCTTAAAAACGTTGCATATCTTAAGACACAGAGTCTCTGTTGATCTGAAAGATCTCCTCCTGAGATCTGATTGGCTGCCACCACATCAACAAGGAATTGGTGGCAGCCATCTTAAGACTTAGGACTCAGTCCAGAGTCCTAAAAAAAAGAATTACATAAGAGGGCAGGGTAGAAATACCCTGGCCCCCCCGGCCTGGTGATGGGGTCCCAAAGAGCTAAAAATGTTTTTTTTAAATAATGTTGCCACAAATTTGCAGAGGATCCACAAATTTGTGGAGGATTCACAAATCTATGTTAAGCTTTTAAAAGAAGCACAGGCTCCTGCCATTCTTTTTCAAAATCTCCAAGTGTGGGCCAGGGCCCAGGTGTACAACACAATTATTACTTTTAATTGGGGGGGAGTGGCCCCCTCCCGATGTCAATTTTGTTTCTGGGGAACCCATCCCCCGAGTATCAGCAGTTATTTTCAGGGGAAGTGGAGTGTGCGGCAGCCCACCCAGGCCACTTTTTGCCATGGGGACCCCATCCCCCGGGACCCATTGTAATTTCTAAAGGGAAGGAGGCCACACAGTGCCCCTGAGGGTCCGCAAGACCCATGTGACCCCCATCTCCAGGGACTGCTAAACTTCTTAAAAGGAAGTAGGGCCGCATTGCCCCACTCCCTAAACCATTAATGGCACCAGGGACCTCATCCCCTGGGCCAGTTTACATGCAATGTCCCGGAGAACCCACCTCTTTGACACAGAAGTTTCCCTGCCCACACTGGTGCGTACAGGGAAACTTGTGTTTGATCCCACCTGGTGGGAGAATTTCTTTAACTCCTGGCAAATGAAAGCAAACACAAAGTCTGCTCCCAGCTGGCAGGAGCTTTAAAAATTATTCTGCCAGCTGGGAGAAGACTTTTCATTAACCCTAGGCGGATTTCGCGGAGTTGCACTACGTGGAGCTACGCGAAGTGCAAAGAAAAATCTCTCACATTACGTGCAGCTCCGCAAGCGGTGGTGATCCATAGAAAAATGCTGTTCAGGGTGATTGCAGTGCTGATGCTTGTACGCCCTGTGCAATCATTGCGAACGGCACCTTGCACTGCGCAATGGGTCCCTTCTTCCTCTTTTCTGCTTCTCAAGTAGAGTTTTACTCGAGCAACAGCTTTCTTAACGCAAACAAGCAGTTTCTCATTGCGAGCAGCCGCATCACTTGCAATGAGAAACCTCGCCACCCCGTGTTGAGAAATCTCGCAGGGATGTTTATTTTCCACGCTCGCGCTCGCCAACTTGATGTTGACGCTCGCGAACGAGGAAAAATCTCACCGGAAGGTTGATTTTCCTCGGTCGTGCTCCTCAACTTGACATTCGTGAACGTGAGCGAGGAAAAAATCTCCGCTCCGCTGTGTGAAGCAGAGTTTTTTGGAACTCCTAGAGCTCCCCGTAACGTGGAGTGCGGGAAACTTCGCAAACTCCGCGAGCGGAGCGGAATTCAGCGCCCAGGCTTACTTTTGATCTGTTTCCCCACCCGAACTGATGTGGGGAGGGAAACAATACAAGGTATTGCTCTCCTCCAGAGGAAGCAGCATAAATAGCTGCTCCTTGTGGGCAGGAGTAATGCTGGCTCCTGCTACATGCGGGGAGCTGGCTGGGGCTGCGGAGGCCCTGGGGCTGCCCCCACTGCCTTTCGTGAGGTGCATGGTGAGTGCCCTGGGTGGGCACCAACCGATATGAAACGTACGCCCTGGGGATGGAGTCGCTCGGTCAGTATAGGCTCAGTGAGGGGTCTAGGGGATGGGGTATACATATAAGCATTTTTTGACTTGCCTATAACTTTGACATCGTTTGACCAATCTTCATGAAAGTTTCCAAAGAAAATGTAAAAGTAGGTTCTGTGTGTCATGGAAAGTGTGGGGGTAATCCATGCAGTGGGGACTGAGAAATAAGAGCACGAAATAAGGGAACGTTTGTAATGGTAATTCAAATAGGAACGCGTTGTTGAACCTACAGCTCAAACCGCTGGATGGAATTACACCAAAATTGGAAGAAAGGTAGATGTTACGTGTATTTTGCTTTTTTTTATTTGGTGCAAATATGTTCAGCAGTTTTTGTGTAGTTACATCCAAACAATATAGTGATATCTCTGCCGGTGGATTTTTTGCAGCAGTTTTGTGGTGGTCGCCGTTAAATCGCGAAATGTTCAAGATAAATCATGAAAGCGCACCAGCGGGAATGCTCTGAAGGGCTGGATGCAATCTGAACAGAAAGTTGCAGCTGCCATTTTATTGTCTGTAAGTGGTTCCAACTGCTGAAAATTTGTGTCAAAGCAAAGATAAGGGGTCAGGGTGAAGATTTTCTGACCCCATGTTTGAGAAATGGGGGGATTAGTAACACAAGGTATGTGTCCAAAATAGATTTTTTTTAATCGCATGCAATATTCACGACGATGCTTAGACCACCAACATGGTCCCCCATGTACCGTCATGGGGACGTAGCAACTATCGGGACTTCATCGTGAATATTGGTGAAAACATACAGCCTCGCCAGTCACGGTCACAGACTCATGTATGCACTCAGACACTTATACATCCATTCACATACCCACTCACACACTTATAATTCAGTCACATACCCACTCAGATACTCATGCACCCAATCACATACTCATTCAGGTACTCATGCACCCACTCACAGACTTGCTTGGAGAATGAAGTACCCATGTACAGACCCGCTCAGAAAGGCATGCACCTACTTAGAGACGCACTCATAGACTTATGGGCAGCCTCATACCCACTTAGAAACTGTTACACCCACTCAACGACCCACCTGGGCACTCATGCACCCACTCACAGAACCACTCAGATACTCATACACCCACTTACAGACTCACTTGGAGAGTCACGCTCCCATGTACAGACCCAGTCAGAGATTTATGCACCCACTTACAGACCTACTCATATATTCAAGTATCCACTCCCGGACCCACAGAGACACTCACACACCCACTACAGACTTACTGAGACACACATACACCCTTTCACAGATCCACTCAGATACTCATACACCCACTCACACACCCATAGTCACTCACAAACCCAGTCACAGATCCTGTCAGAGAGATATATACTCAGTCAATCACTCACACACTCAGAGACTCACACACCCACTCACAGCCTCACTCAGATGTACATGTACCCACTCCAATCACTCAAAGACTTATGCATCCACTCACAGACTCATCCAGACACTTGCCTTCCCAGACACAGACCTACTCAGACACTCATGCATGCACCCATTCACTAACCACCTCAGAGACGTATGCTCTTACTCACAGATCCACTCAGAAACTCATACACCCACTCACAGACCCAATCAGACACTCACACACCCATACAGTCACTCATGAACCCACTCACAGACCCACTCAAAGACTTATGCACCCAGTCAATCATACACTCAGAGACTCATGCACCCACTCAAAGTTGCACTCATAGACCTAAGCACCCACTCACAGAACCACTCCGACACGCATGCTTCCACTCATAGACGCACTGAGAAACTCATGCACTCCGTCACAGACCCCCACTGACACTCATGCACCCACTCACTCACCCACTGAGACATGCACTTAGACACTCATGTATCCACTCACAGATCCAGTCAGACAGTTACATACTTAATACAAATGCACAAAGGCACTCATGCATCTACTCATAGATTGCCTGAGAGACTCATGCAACCAATAACAAACCCCTTGAGACACAGATGCACCCACTCATAGATGCACTGAGACAGTCACGCAGTTCATTACAGAACTATTGACAGAGTGATGCACTAACTCACAGGTCCACTGATATATTTATACAGTGAATGAGAGACTTGCTGATACAGTGATGCATGCAGTCACGGATTCCACTGAAAGAGTTATACACTGTATTATATAGATATTAAGGAAGTTATACATGCTATTATAAATTCTTTTAGATAGTAATATGTTAAGTGTGTTGGTTATGATTTGTTTTACAGTTATACGTTTTATATGTGGTGGTGGCTATTGGATGTCTGCTTTTGTTCTGTCATTTCACAATGTATTTGCTGTGATCACAGCTACTGATATCATTGCGGCACCCAGCATCACTATGAAAACGAAAAGTAATTTTTGGAAACTTCTCTTTTCGACAAATGCATAGAGAAAATAAACTTAAACCAAAATATTACTAAATGTTTACACTCAAACTTATGTAAATATGTCTATATATGTGTCTAACACTTTGTCAAAAACATGCGCTATTTGCGACTACCAACGGAATCGCGACTTTCGGTGGCGCCGCGATGAAAGAAAACTCATTTCAGATGCACTTTTTTGGCAAATATACAAAGAGGAAAGTTAAATCAATTTCTCACTAAATAGCTAGAGTCATACTTTAAATAAAACATGTCTGTATATCTGTTTAACACTGTAAAAAACACAAGCAATTAGCAAGTATCAATGCTATCGCGACTTACGGTGTCACCGCAAAGAAAGAAAAGGCATTTTAGGTGACTTTTTTTCAACAAATGTATACAAAGGAAAAAGTTGCATCAATATCATACTAAACAACTAGACTCAAACATCAAATAAAACACGTCTATATATGTGTTTAACACTTTGTTAAAAACACGCGCTATTCATGACAACGGACGCCATTGCAACTTCCACGAACAAGAAAAATACATTTTTTATGTTGTTTTTTCGACAAATGAATACAAAGCAGAAAGACAAATGAATTACTTACTAAACAACTAGACAGAAAATGTATGTTGAATATGTCTATATATGTGTTTTACACTTTGTCAAAAACACACTCTACTCGTGGTGTGTCTTCAGTGATCGTGACATCAGTGCAAAAACCAAAAATATCTTGAAATAAAATGATTAATGTACTTTTTAAATAAATTGATGGCAAATACAACAAAAAGTGGTGCACCATCCAAATGTAATGTTCAATATCTAGTTATAGAAAAAAAAATTCAAGGATGTTATAGTAATGAAATAGAATTAAAATCAACATATACATTTTCCGAAAAAAAACCTAAGGTTACAGGGGTGTTATAGTTAGGAAATAGATTTTGAAGAATCATAGAAATTCACTGAAAAAAACAAAGGTTACAGGGACATTATATTTAGGAATTGGAATTTTAAAAACCCTTCAAATTCACTGAAAAAAATGGTCAAGGAGACGTTATAGGGGGCTTTGAAAATGCTCCTGACAGCTGGGAGAAGACTACGGCAAGGAAACAGATCTAAATATAGCTCCCGCCCAAGAGAGAGCAACATAAACAGATGCTCCCTTCGGGTGGGAGCAATGCTAGCTCCCGCTGCATGCAGGGAGCTGTCTGTGGCCGCAGGGGCTTGAGAACTCCATAGCCCTCAATGAGTATATAGTAGGTGCACTGGGGGGGGCACCATGGCACTAACTTTTAATAGTTTTAGCCCCGGGATGTGGTCTCTGGGGTCGGAATAGGCTCAGGGAGGGGGGCTGCATGGCCCTTACCTTTAACTTTTACTGTTTGCCTGGGGGATGGGACACCAGGGCTGAAGAAGGCGTGGGGAGGGCTGTCACGCAGCACCTCTCGCCTTTAATTTTAAAAAAACAACCCTGGGGGATGGAGTTCCCAGGGCCTAATAAGGCTCAAGGGAAGGGACCACACGGCTCCCCTCCGCTTTATTTGTATTAGTTGTCCTGGGGAATAGGTTTCATAGTTTTAATGCTATGCCCGTTTATAGAGCAATATGTACAAAACAAGCTTGGGTGATGTCATCAATGACGCCATTTGAGATGTCATCAGTGATATCATAAATGATGTCTTCAAACATGTCCTACTCTGCCCCCTTATATTTATTTTTTACTTTTTTTCTGGGGCTCCGCTTCAAGCTGAGTCTCAAGATGGCTACCAACATTTCCTGGTTGAAATGTTGGCAACCAATCAAATTTTAGTTGGATCCACAAGCCCACTGCAAGTATTCATGTCCCCACATATCTCTATTTTTAAAACGTTAATTTTCCTGAAACTACTGAACAGATTTAAACCAAATCCCAAAAAAGCACACTGGACATAAATGTAGCTTTCCGTCAAATTTGGTGTTTGGGCTGTAGTTGTATTAAAAAAATGAAAAATCCCCATAGACACAATATGAGGAAAACACGTTTTGAGACCCCCCTTTTTTCTCGGCTCCTGCTTGACAGATCACCTCGAAACTTTCAACACAGCAGCAAACCACAAAGGGGAAGTTTTGTGAAATGTTCTTGGAGATTCATAAAGCGACACCAAAGTTTTGGGCAAAACATAAAACCTTTTTTCCTATGGAAATTTAGTCCTAACCATAACTACCTACTGGTGACCACCAGTAGGTAGTTATAGTTAGGACCTATTTACCATAGGAAATTCACAACATTCTATTTCAA
The DNA here is from genome assembly GCF_964261635.1 of Lissotriton helveticus. Classification (NCBI taxonomy): domain Eukaryota; kingdom Metazoa; phylum Chordata; class Amphibia; order Caudata; family Salamandridae; genus Lissotriton; species Lissotriton helveticus. Next base: position 1,248,159,465 of record NC_136057.1, read on the forward strand.
ATAACTTTAGCGCCGGTTGATGAATCTTCAAAAAAATTCCAAAACTTGTGGGGCGCTCCGGTCCGCTCCTATCCTGAAACTTTTGGGGTGATTCGGCAAGCGGGGGCTGAGAAAAAAGGGGGTCCCAAAACGTGTTTTCTCCATGCAATTTTCCATAAGAAACTTTAGACACGGCTACAGCTCGAACTGCTGAACAGAATTACACCACATTTGGCAAAGAGGTAGTTCTTGGTTCAGAAAGAACCCCTTTTGTTAAATGGTGTAAATCTGTTCAGTAGTTGCTGAGAAAATCAAAAGTAAAAACCTATATATATCTATGGCCGCGGAGGATCCACACACCCTCCCGAACGCGAGCTGTATGCTAATTGGCAGCCACCACTCCAAACCAGGAAGTGTTGGCAGCCATCTTGTGCCTCGGTAGAACCAAGGCACAAGAAATCAGTCATACAAGTGGAAAAACGCAAAAGGGGGCAGGGTAGAACCCCCCTGGCCCCCTAGGCCTGCTTAGGGGGTCCCACAAAAAGTAATTAGGTCCGATGTCCGATTTCTCAAAGTTACAACTTTGAGAAATCAGCCATCGGACCGAATTACTTTTCGTCTCGACAATTGATTGAGGCAGAAAAACACGATTGTGAAAATTTTGAGCGCCAACTGCGTTAACTGTGGAGAATATCCAACTCTGCTTTGTTGCAGGCACGATTTACAAAGTGATAGAGACCTGTTTTACAAATTATTGGAGTTTTCCTTTGAAAGAAAAAAATCGTCAGAAAGCACAAATACAGGATTACCAACTAAGCCTTGAAGAAGTCTCATGGAGACGAAACGTGCCGCGTCGGCTATGGCTATGACCATGTATTCTGTTCTAATGATTGAATGAAAAATCTCATCTATCAAATAAAGAAAGAAGACTAAAATATTTTTGGATTCAACAAAGTCTCTGGCAAAGTTATTGGGTTCTGGGAGTTTACTCAGTATGACTGAGATTGACAATTGAATACTCTGTAAATTTGATCACAACACTCATTAATTTTCTTGAATATATTGGTATGTGCTGAGCATTTCGTTGTTTATAACTCATTACATTTGGAGCACAACATCCTCCATAAAATGTTAAATACATTTTGGCACCTGATATTTAATGACCCAGTAATCGGTTCACAAAGTGGAATCCCAAAAATCGGTTTCCGAGACCTAGCTCATGTCCAGGTAACTGACCTGATTGATCAGTGGTACCTTTCAAGAAAGAAAAATTTCTTTCTAGTGTCCCCTCACTCACCGGGGTTGCCCCACGGTGACATGCTTCATCATTGGGGTCCTCCCAGCTCTCTACGAAAAGGGGCGTGCTGCGACTCACGAACTACGCAGGAGCACTTTGAAGTGAAAGACTATGTGTTGTGCAAAGGAAGTGGTGGAGTGGGTGTAAGTGAGTTAAAAATACCGTGCTTATGGGCCTCAACAAATTTATTATGCTCCTAGGCAGGTATGTTAAAAGTGGGGTGAGAATCACTGTTAATCAACCTATAATGAGGATTGGCTCAGTGAAAGGTCAACATGTTTCATGCTACCCCTAGCATTTCTTCAGGACCATGCCAGGACCAGCCCTGCATGTGCCACTCCTATGTCCCTAATTGAGGAAAAATAGATGAAATAAATACTTGATAATTAAAGCATGCGTTCGTATTAGAATACATACGTTTTATACTGATTTCAGACGCTGTAAAGATAAAGCACATCATTAGTAGCAATCACACCCTCCCGACAGAGAAGGGTCACAAGGTCTATTTTCATGCCGCAAACATCCGGTGCTATGGTGGATGGTTGCACCATATTGGTGCGTGCAGGCTTCCATGTCAAGTCTGAAAAAATTGCAGTATAAAGTGATTGTGAATTCACACATAAAAAAAAAACAGGACTTAATGTGACCAAAACGATAGACACAAGGAACACATATTGAGTACATAGGAAATAAGAAAAATAAGACTCTCAATATTTACTTTATGATGTGCTAAATAGCACCTCATGGTCTCTCAGGGGAATTGGTTTCACCTTATGGACACACTGCTGTTGGTCCGTGAGAAGGTAAAAAAAGAAGGGGGAGAGATCAGTAAAAAAAGGGGTGCGTAAACCGAAATGTCGGTGTATGCACAAACGCGGAATAAACGTTCATCCGCATTCTCAGGTTTCCGTAAAGACATATTACTTACTTCCTTGTTGGTGAAAGCGCTCAGGAATACCTATTGTCAGCCTCCCCGGGACCGCATATTGCTTGAATGCAGCTCCGGTCGGGTTAAGTAAAACGAAGCTTCCGGGTTCCTCCAAAAACCGCTAGACCTGCGGTCGCGGCGGCCATGTTGGGAGTATGCGATTTAGTGGTATAATAAAGTATATTGACAAATCGCTATTGGTGTTGAGAAGAACCATACACCCAACGATTTGAGATGGGTTGTTTTGGAAGTTGTGAAAATAAAAGAAAACCAAGAAAGAATACTCCATGAGCGTGAACAACGATGGGTGTTCAAACTACGTACGGACACACAGGGACTTAATGATGACATTCCGTGGGGTGCTTTTAGAAACTAACCTGTTTCTTCCTTTTTTGAAGTCCCAGTTTTAATAGGTGGCCCTCCGTTGGGTTAGGTACCAACATCAGTGCAAGTCAACCACAGTGCATCATCACCTGTATATCACCACCGTTAAAAAAGATTTAAACAGGTTAATATGATGACTGTATCCTCAATCATACCTTTAATGACCTGGGTTTTATAAAGCCTTTTACAAAGTCTTGACACACCATGCCTTCCTGGCATTTACCAAAAAAACACCAAAAAAAATCCCCCACTAGGAGCACTATACCAATACTGATGAACCTCCAGGGAGGACTTTTCTTATATCTTAAACAATAACTTGGTGATGATGACTCACCAATAGCGTTCAATTCATCATCTTTTGATTAACTGTGATTAAAAAATCCTTATCTGGGTTACATCTTACCAAGGTATTATATGCCACTATCCCTTGGGTCATATCGTACCAAACGGTTTCTTAGGTTTGCTCGCACCACTCGCTGAAGCAGATCTGTCAGCATTCGATATTGTATCTTAAAAATGCCCCACGACTTCTCTGGTAATTTTATATTGTACTGAACAAGTTCCTAGTCAATATTGTACCTAACAAGTTTCCAGTTTTGCTTGCGCAACCCGCTCGAGCAACACCAATAGCGATTTGTCAATATACTTTATTATACCACTAAATCGCATACTCCCAACATGGCCGCCGTGACCGCAATATGTGGTCCCGGGGAGGCTGACAATAGGTATTCCTGAGCGCTTTCACCAACAAGGAAGTAAGTAATATGTCTTTACGGAAACCTGAGAATGCGGATGAACGTTAATTCCGCGTTTGTGCATACACCGACATTTCTGTTTACGCACCCCTTTTTTTCCCGATCTCTCCCCCTTCTTTTTTTACCTTCTCACGGACCAACAGCAGTGTGTCCATAAGGTGAAATCGATTCCCCTGAGAGACCATGAGGTGCTATTTAGCACAGCATAAAGTAAATATTGAGAGTCTTATTTTTCTTATTTCCTATGTACTCAGTATGTGTTCCTTCTGTCTATCGTTTTGGTCACATTAAGTCCTGTCTTGTTTTTATGTGTGAATTCACAATCACTTTATACAGCAATTTTTTCAGACTTGGCATGGAAGCCTGCACGCACCAATATGGTGCAACCATCCACCATAGCACTGGATGTTTGCGGCATGAAAATAGACCTTGTGACCCTTCCCTGTAGGGAGGGTGTGATTGCTACTAATGATGTGCTTTATCTTTACAGCGTCTGAAATCAGTATAAAACGTATGTATTCTAATACGAACGCATGCTTTAATTATCAAGCATTTATTTCATCTATTTTTCCTCAATTAGGGACATAGGAGTGGCAAATGCAGGGCTGGTCCCGGCATGGTCCTGAAGAAATGCTAGGGGTAGCATGAAACATGTTGACCTTTCACTGAACCAATCCTCATTATAGGTTGATTAACAGTGATTCTCACCCCACTTTTAACAAACATGCCTAGGAGCATAATAAATTTGTTGAGGCCCACTAAGCACGGTATTTTTAACTCACTTACACCCACTCCACCACTTGCTTTGCACAACACATAGTCTTTCACTTCAAAGTGCTCCTGCGTAGTTCGTGAGTCGCAGCACGCCCCTTTTCGTAGAGAACTGGGAGGACCCCAATGATGAAGCATGTCACCGTGGGGCAACCCCGGTGAGTGAGGGCACACTAGAAAGAATTTTTTCTTTCTTGAAAGGTACCACTGATCAATCAGGTCAGTTACCTGGACATGAGCTAGGTCTCGGAAACCGATTTTTTGGATTCCACTTTGTGCATCAAATGTTTGGAGGGCGACCTAGTCTCTCATTCCCCCTTCTCCCCCGGTCTTATATCTGTCCAGTAATCGGTTCTACATTACTCAGGAGTCCGGGCATTGCCTGCAAAAGAGTACGGTCTATGAGGGATGATCTGGTGAGGAGTGTTCTGCCAGAACCCAGTACAGGGAACTTGCTGAAAGTGGTCCAAAGCTTCCACAAATGCAGTAGGTGCAAGGCATGTAAATGCAGTATTAATAGAACTCAGTACACAATACCTTTGGAGCCAGCACCACAAAAAGGAGCACTGAATTGTAAGACAAATCACGCCATTTATGTTTAGAATGTCCTTGTGAACTTCAGTATATAGGGAGCACTAAACTTTCAGTCCACAAGTGAATATTACAACACATTCGAACTATCAAAAGTTGTGACAGTGCATATACTGTTGCCAGACATTTTAGGGCCACACACAACAACCACAAGCAATTGCAGTATTATGTGATAGATTCAGTACCTCCATCAATAAGAGGTGGCGATCGTGATAATATTCTGAAGAAATTGGAATCGAGTTGCATCCTTTGCATTACATACATATTTCGATAGCAAGAACCCTCTGGGCCTGCACACTGACGAAGAGCTGCGCTCACACCTATCAAATGGAACCTTAATGGGTTTCCCTGCATATTCATGCCTGATATCTAGTTTTTACACATGTGTGAATTATGTTTACTCTCTTGCGTGCTTTTAATGGATAGCATTTTTAAAGAATTGTAACGACATGATGAGCCTTTTTTAGCTTAATTTGATAGTGCTGCTGTTAGCAAAAGATATTGCCATGAAAAACAAGAACATGTTTAGTTTTTGACATTATCCTTACCTGTCAAGGTTTCGTCATGCAGTAAGATATGTTAAAAAAAATTACATAAGTTGTAAGACAACACATAAAGAATATCCCTATTTGGGTTGATTTGCATGTGTGTGCAGCATCACTTCAACGCAACAATAGATGTATAAACTATGATAGGTTGAAATTGATCGCATGGGCTGAAGTGTGAAGAGCAACAGTACTACTATTGCTTTATTAGCCACAATGTTCGAATGATAATTACAAGCAAGGTTTAAATATATTTGTGAGTTGAATTTATTTGATTAATTAATTGAGTTGACATCAGCAGCAATTGGGTTCAATAGAATGAGATAATGGTTTACTTTGGCATATGTGTTCATGTGCATATATTGTGTATGACAAAAACAACAGATGCACTAATTCAGATAAGGAGTATTTGCCCACAAGGGCACAATTATGTTCAGCAATATTGTGTATACTTAATCAGTATCTAACAATGTGGTGAATGAGGAATTGCAAGTAATGTTTTATTTATTTGTGATTAGAAAATAATTTCACTACAGAACTGACTTGAAATTATTGCACATTTATGTAGGAAAATGCCATTTGTGTGTAGTATGTTTACTGTTTTTAGTACACATACGTATCTGTAGGCAATCATCATCTTTATACAGCAGACAATGCATCTGCAATGCATGCTAAGATTTGGAGTTTAAATAAATACAGAACATTGCATGGCATATTTGATGCTTAAAGTTGTTTAACTCGGGTTGCATTAGTATTTTTAAAACAAATGTTTCTGCACACATCATTAAACCAAATCATTAGCCTTCTAATGTTCAATTCACATCCTTGTATAGAGATAGTAGAGATAGAAAAGGTCAAGAAAGCTCAAGTGGGCTAAATATAGATTGTGGATATAAATAAATACTGATTAAGACATATTAGGCATGTATAGTGTTTACCAACAAACCACTCTATAGAACATGGAATGAATGGTTGCTTATTGCACTGGTTAAGGTATATCAGCATATGTTGCACATGATCTATGCCTATCTGTCATCTTTCTAAATATGAAGCTGACAAAGACTAAAACAACAACACAAATGTGCCAGGGAAAAGCTCAACTATGATAGAATATATACCTTTGCACGAAGATCTGATCCTCTAAGAAGAGAGGTTTCCAAAGATTATAATATCAAACAACAAGAAGCTATATCAGCAGGCTCCAGCACGGATATTATCATTAATTCTGAGCCTTACAACCTTGTACTCTTACCAGTCCTTCAACCCATTGTACCTTCTAACCTTACCCAGCCCAAAACACTAAAACTATTACAACACTGTAACCGTACCCATCTGTGAATCCTAAAACTCCTTTGTTGGAAATGGGGTCTCTAGTTGGCAGAGGTGGGTACCTTTGTCGAAATAGGGACCCTTGCTTCTAGTCAGTGTAAGGGGGATACACTTCTAAAATAAGCCCTGCTCACCCCCTTGGTAGCTTGGCACGAGCATATAGGCTTATCTCAGAAGCAGTTTGTGAAGCATTTGTGAACACACACAGTAATACATTGAAAACACTACAAATGGACACCACACCAGTTTAGAAAAATAAGTAAACTTTATCTAAACTAACAGGACCAAGAATGACACAAATCCAACATACAATACTCTTTAAAAAGGTTACTGTGCAAAATAACCTTTAAATTCCAGGACAAACGTGAAAATACAGTTCCTCCGAATCCGTAGCTCCATCTGGGGCTACTGCGATACTGAATACAACAGAGTCTAACAATTCCGGCCAACCACGTCGATACAGGTTAGCAAAAGCATTGACAGAGTCGGAGACAGTACCTTTTGTTGTTGCAGCCGACACAATGATACAAGCCGACCCAGGGCAACCGTCGGGGTTGCTTTGTGAGATGGAAGCGATGCAATGTGCGATGTCCTCACAGCTCAGTGAAGGCAGCAGCTTGTTGACGGAGTCGATGAGACCAAGGCTTGTGTTGCAGGGTGAGATGGTGCTGGCAGGTCACAATGCGGCGACGGAGCCGGTCAATGTTTGAGTCGGGCAGCGACGGAGTTGATGATGTCTGGGCAGTGTGTAACAAAATGCTGCGGAATGCAATGCCGCCAGGACACGGTGCAAGCAGCGACTCATTGACAGAGTCGGTGAGACCAGGGTTGTGTTACGGAACGAGGCGGTGCTCTGTAGTGCTTCCAGGACATGGAATCCTGCGACTGACTCGATAACAGAGTCGGTTACCCTTCTCCTCTCCCGGCCACTGAAACCAGTGTTTCCAGAGACGGTGCCCAGAACTTTGGTGAGGTCTTTGATGTTCCTGAGACCTTGTGAACAGGGGGCAATCTCAATTCAAGCCCTCGAGATCTTCCTCAAGTAAGGGACACAGCAAAGTCCTTATCTCCTTTCTTTGGCAGCAAGCAGCCACTGCAGGCCAACCCCAGACAGCAAAAGGTTCCTCTTGATTCCCAGAAATGATCTAAATGTCGCGGGTCTGGGCTCCAATGTTTACACTACAAAATCCGTTGTTCTCTGGTGGCAGAGAAGCCCTGTGCTAGGTCAAAACTGGTTCTGTCCTCTCTGGTGCAGCTTCCTGGTAGGAGGTGGAGACAGCATTGTCCTTGGCAGACCAGGCCCATTCAGGTGAAAGGAAATCTCCTCCAACTACTCTAAATGCAGCCCAGGTTCTCTGTCTAGCCCTAACTCATCAGGTTCTCTCGAGCGACTGCTCCTCCCCAGCCCATGTCATCAAAAAAGCCAGACATGCAATACACAAACCAGGCATAAGCATACCGGATAGATAAGCAAGAAAATACCTACTTTCTAAAAGTGGTTTTTTTCAAACACAGAATGTAAAAATCACCCTCACTAAAAGATTCATTTTAACATTTTGAGTTCAGGCATACTAATCTTTCTTTTCCTATCTTGTTCCCAGGGGCAGTTATGTTCATAAGATGTTATAAACAAACTCCCCATTTTATGGTGTGTGAGCAGGTAGCCTTGCAATAGTGAAAAACGAAATTGGCAGTAATTCACTATCAGGACACGCCACACACCAGTGCATGTCCTATCTTTCACATACACTGCACCCTGCCCACAGGGGTACCTTGGGCCTACCTTAGGGGTGACTCATATATTTAAAAAAAGGGAAGGTTAGGGCCTGGCAAGTGGGTATACTTGCCAAGTTGACATGGCAGTACCAGACTGCACACAGGCTCTGCAATGGCAGGCCAGAGCTACATTTACAGGCTGCTTCTGTGGGTGGCACAATCAGTGCTGCAAGTCCACTAGCAGCATTTGATCTACAGGACCTGGGCACACACAGTGCACTGTACTAGGGACTGACGAGTAAATCAAATAGCCAATCATGGAAACACCAATCCATAACAGTAATTTACAAAGGGAGCACTTGCACTATGGCACTGATTAGCAGTGGCAAAGTGCCCAAAGCATCTAGAACAGCAAAACAGAGTCTAACACACAACACAAACACAGGAGTCAAAAGCGAAAAATGCAGGCGAGACCCACGCCAATGGTGCCAGGTCTAACACCCTACTACCTATTAATACCCCCAACCTCTACCCATTACTGAATCCTTAAAACCCATATGACCCTCTACTGGGGAAATTGGAGGAATCAAAACAAACCGCTGAGCAGATTCTCTTTCTTTACCCATCAGGACAGGAACACTTTCCGGGTTGCCATTGTCTCCATCTAATATTCCTAGGCATAGGGAACTGGAAGCCAAGGAGACATAATAAAATTCATAAAAAAGGGTTTGCAGTGGAAGCAAACCAGGGGACAATGAAAGACTACCATGTATGCCGGAAGATACAACTACATCCAAATTGTGACGGAATCCCGATTCCAAAGAGAAGAAAGAAAACAGTGGAGAAGGACCACCTGGTACTAGGATGAAAACTCCATCCTCATGTCTCTATGAAATTGAGGCCCAATGAAGTCGTAGATTTAGAAGGCAGGGAATGAGACATGTAAACACTCGCCAGGAAGCCATGTTCTTGTAGCATTAGGGATACCACCTGGCATAGAATAAAGAGGACACAACAGTGGACCAGTCATCCAAACAGGGAAATACTATGATCTGCAGTGCATGAAGTGGAGAGACCAGTAGAGTCTGAACCAAAGTGATGTTCCCGAGGGCAGATGCCAAGCCAAAGGAAAATACCTGGACTGGGTAGTGCAGTCATCCTATGGAAAACTGGCTAAAACACCTATGGCTGCAGTGACTCATCAAGGTATTCCACAGAATATAATGCAGGATTATAATTTTTAATGGAAAATGGAGAAGGCACTTGTTTAGAAACATAAAGCACAGAACAGCTGAAGGGCACTGTTTGGCTTATCCTTCAGAAACAACATGCAGTAGCCTTTCACATGGGTACAGGCTGGATTACATTCCAAGTGAACAGAGATGTAACCCACTGCAGTACAGTGAAATTTACACTTGAGGAAGAGGCAGAGGAGCAGTAGGAACAAAGGCCTGAACCGGTAGGCACCGGAATCACATGTGAAACATTCTGGTGCTCATGACATGTCTAATATGGCAGGAGGATGCAGTGCTTAGTCATGCTTTCGGGGACGAAGGAAACACAGGAGAATGAAGGCAAAAGAGGCTGTAATCTGTCCATGCAGAATGATTATCACCTCAGACCAAGCAAAGGGCGACAAGGGGAGACTGCTGAACAGCGACGAAACTAACCAGTAAAGAACTTACTTAGTGGGACACAAACAAATCCATCACCTCAGCAGGGGCACAACACCTGGGAGCAGTCACTTCCAGTGGTTAAAATAAATGAGACAAAAAGAAACAACCTGCATCAAGGCAGAAAGAGTAACAACAGCAAACTAAACAAAAACCACTTACCTTACTTTGGGGCGTACTGTAATGCACAATCTCTGAAGGAACCAGAAAACCACATGTGTAGTAAGTTAGGGAGGGGGAGAGGCACTTGTTTTAAGATTTTTTAAATATGGGGCAACTGAATTACTGGTCTCCAGGGTGAGGACACATTGTGTTAGGACTATGACGAGGAAGGCAGACAAGTTTGTAAAGACAATCAGTTTTATATTCCTTCTTATGATGAACTGGGACTTCACCCAAAAAATAAAGTATCTAACGTTTGCCCATTAAGATATGAATGTCATCCAGCTCCCCTTCAAGGACTTAAAAACATTGTGACATTTGTGACATGGGCTAGTGCTGGTTAATCCACTGGGCTCCTATTTGACTGACCTTTAAGCATGAGCGGATTTTGCGGATCCACGATCCGCGGATTTGCGGATTTGCGGATTTGCGGATCGTAGATCCGCAAAACCCGCGGATTTTGCGGATTTGCGGATCTGCGGATCCAGCGAGGGGCGTAGGGGTCCCTTGGGTGAGCTGTCCATCAAAGTGGGTCAATGGCGGGAAGACGGTGCACACCGCGAGTGTGTGGGCGGGGCTTCCATGCGAGTGCACATGCCTCTTGTGTATAAAAGGTCTGAGACCGATCAGAGCAGTATATGAAGAGACAGACCCGCCTGGTCACGGGAAGAGCAAAGGGATTGCGCTCGTGAAAGTCAAGGATGCAAAGGCCTCTATCCAGCATCACAGCTGATTTTTGACGGTAGATTTGGGAAGAAGGCACACCTGCCCAGCCTCGACGACGCGCACAATTGTTTTTGGGCTGATGAATGAGTCACTGAAGTCACAGGAAGGGCATGTTGTAACTATTTTACGATGGCGCCGGCAAGCTGCCAGCGCCATCCTAAAATAGTTACTAAATTAGCTTCAACATGAAGCTCTAATAGATAAAATAAAGCAGGTGCTCGGCACCTGCTTTATTTTATCTATTATAGCTTCCTGTTGAAGCTAACTTAGTAACTATTTTAGGATGGCGCTGGCAGCTTGCCGGCGCCATCGTAAAATAGTTACAACAGGCCAGCCAGGCTTCAACTTTTGCCCCCGGAATCCGCCGCTCGCGGATTTGCGAATTCTCGGTAAATTCGCGGGAGTTCGCGGATCGCGAATTTACCGAAAATTCGCAAAATCCGCGAGCGGAACGGATGTTGCGCTCATATTTACTGACCTTCAACTACTGGTTTACTTCCGAAGCCAGCCAATGCAGCCATCTTACATTCTGACCTGTCAACAGTCCAACAAGTGAAAAACGTAATTAAGAATGTATTCATCTAGCACTAGCTCATCAATTGGATGTTTGCAACTACTGCTGACCTATCTTTGAATCAATATTTTCTTTTCAGTGATCCTGTTCGGATTTGACTGCTAAGATGAGAGCCACAGTGACCACATTGCGAAAATTATATGGATGTCCCTAAGAGCAGAGCACTATGCAGTGAGCCTAAGCTGTGGCTTATAAATGTGTGATTTTCATGTTAAGTTAGCCAGTGAGTCTCTTCACCAACCAAACATGGTACTGCGCTAGCAGAATGGGTGTACTGTTCCACAGTGGAGAAAATTACTCTAGAACTTCTCAGCACACATATCTGATTTGTAAGTTTTAGGACTCTTCCACATGGTTTCTTATCACACTAGATTATTCTCTGATTCTGCATTATTTCCTGAACCATGTTTGGTATGATAACGAATCAATAAAATTAAACCTGCATAGTGTTGGGTCTCAGTGAATTGCTGATATAGTTGTTATAAGAGGATGAGATTATCAATTTGTATTGAAGCATTAATTTGTTATTGCCCTCTCCTCCTTCTGGGTTTGGCAATCCTTTGCTATTTCTTAAGAATTAATACAAAAAATCTAACACAATCCGGAGATTGGCTCATCTATTGTTTAATAATAGTAAAAATAGGTTTTTAGCTGAGTGAAATTACAAAGGTAAATTTGCTGAATTCAAAAGGATTAAGTCTTACGCTATATACTGCAGGGAGAATATTATAAAACTATATAGTGACTATATACAGAAGAACTCATCAAAGGATTGTTTTACGTCATCATACTCTCTGAAGGCATTCTCTGTCCTTCTGGGACTTACTTGTCTGGTGGTTTTGACTTTTGTTGTATAGGTTTTTCAACAATACAGTCATAGAAATCTGATTGCTTACTGAAGCTCAGACTTTTCCTGAATATACTTAGGCTTATTGACAAAAAGTTCATTCATCACTAACTATACTCATCGTAACTGTTAATGGATACTTTCTTTAATAAGTTTTCATAAATATGAATCTTCTCTTCCCAGCATAAGGAGGTTATCACAACCTGCTTTTCCATCTTATTATCTTACTAAAAATTGTTACATGTTTGACAAAAACTGGGCAGAACAAAGCCATTATAGCGCGATGCCTTTTGAACATATCATCACACTTCTTATCCTCCTGTTTTGAGCATACCATAATTGTTCTTACTCTCCTGTTTTGAGCGTGACCTCTGTTTTTAGCATCCTGAGTTCGTTGCTTGTAGACAAATGTTTTCCCTTCACAGTCATTGGTATCTGTCAGTGCATTATCCTTGGGAATATATACCTTTACTATACATGCTTTACATTGCATACCATTACAACGCGGTCGTTACAACAACCGCTTTATTACAACGCAAACCATTACATCACAAGTCATTTCAACGACTTGCTGTAGGGGGCGCTCTGGACAAAGGAATACTATAATGTACTATTTCTACTCCAGTTTGTGCAACAGCAGGGAAGGTGTTGGATTGCAAATCCAACACCTTCCGCCCACTACAGCAAGTCGTTGTAACGACTTGCGATGTAATGGTTCATGATGTAACTATGCGGTCGTTGTAGCGACCGCATTGTAATTGCATGCGATGTAAAGCATACGATCTAAAGGCTGTTTCCCTATCCTTGGTAATGCCCCAAAGTCAGTAAACCTGGTGCCCTTATTTATTTTATTTATTTATTTAATGAGTTTTATATAGCGCTGGCTTGACCCGTAGGTATCAGAGCGCTTTACATAAGGTTCAACAAATAGAGTGGATAGGGGTAGAGGGGGAGGAAGAAGGGAGATGAAGAGAGGGTAGACGGTATGAGAGACTAAGGGAAAGTCTGCCCAATGATCTGCTGGGTAGGTGACGGCTGAGGCGGGAATCGACAGCCAGTCTCCCCTTTAGCTCTCAAGGTAGCTCCATCGGGCATCGGTCAGATAGCTAGGTCTCAACAGACAAGGGAGAAATCACAGAAGAATGTCCAGATGTGAAACAGGATGGGAACTCAGAACCAAGTGGGTGAGGGCAAAGGTCAGAAACTGGAAAGGAGATAAGTGGAGTGGATAGCCCTTAACCTCAATGTCCACAAACTAATCTGTAGAGTCCCCTCAAGGATACTCTCTCAGCCGACCCACTTTAATGCTTAAATGATCCCCCAGCTAGCATTGTTCTCTCTCATGACATCAACGTCCTCTTCTATGTCAACAACATGGAAATCTTTCTCTCTCACATGGACAAGATGCCCAGCATTCGAAACATGTTCAGGACATACATGACTGAATTCAACAGCTGGATTAATTCCAACTGTCTGAAGCTGAACACCGAAAAGACCAGAGTTGTGATCTTTGGGAAGAGCGCTTAACCTTTCGGCTCTACCGGGTGGCAGCGGAGATAGGATGGGCACCTACCCCACAACCGAAGCCAAGAACATCAATATCATCATCGACTGCAAACTCGACATGACTACCAAATCAATGCTATCACAGCATCATTCTTCCATGCCCTGTAAATGCTAAGTAAGATATTCAAATGGCTCCAAAGCATCACCCAGAAAACTGCTACCCACAACCTCATCACTAGCAAGCCAGACTACGGGAATACCCTCTATGCCGGAATCAACAAACATCTAACAAGGAGTGGGCAGACCATTCAGAACTCGGAGGTCCGGCTCACTTTCATTCTCCCACACCACACACACATCCTACATCACCTCAAGGAGCTACAGAGGCCACCTTTACACAGACAAGCACCGTTCAAACTCCTCACCCACACTTTCACAGCACTAAGTAACTCTGGCCCAGCTTACCTCAACAATTGCACCCACTTTCATGAACCCTATATACACCTCTGCTTGGCAGGCACCTACATGAGCATATCCCATGCATTCAAAAAAACATATACAGTGGTTGTGCCTTGTCCTGCATCACTTCTACAGCGTGAAATTACCTGCAGCTAAACACACAAGTCTCCCCTCCCCAACTTCTTAAATTCTGCAAGAAGCTGAAGATCTGGCTCTTCTAGTAAACGCACTAAGTCCTAAGATGGGTTAGTCTCACACCTGCACAGAGCCAGCATAACCGACTGTGTGACAGTGTGCTTTCCAACTCAACATAACATAATATAACATACCATAACAAAGTTTGTAAAAAAAAAAAGCCTCTTGGCTCTCATGCTGATAATTCAACATTTAAAACATGAAATAGGACACCCTTTCTCGGCTGCTGCCAACCTAGTCTGGAATTCACTGCCATTGGAACTGTGTTGCTTAGAGTCATGTCATGTTTAAAACATAGCTCATCTTACACTGACTGCATCCTTAATTTAAATGGTTATTCCTACTCCCTAGGAAAAATACATTATTTGAGTAAAGTGCCCAATCTGTTTGGGACTAAATATCACATGCTCTATATTTAGGCTGTCCTGTTTTCAGTTTCTATTTTTGGACAATTCGGGTGGGGTTTTTTCAGTGTTTTCAATATCTTAAAAAACAGTTGTTATCAGTGGTTACACATTTTCACACCACTAAAAACAACAGAAAAGGTGTTTTTCCGGTGTTTATGGTACGTTTTGCTTTTATCATTGCTTGCTTTCTGCACTGAAAGAACATGGTATATAGACAGTGTACGCATAGTGTATATGAGGTCCAAAGAGATTTTTGCAAATTAATCTTATTGTAGTACACCATACAATACTTCTTCAGTAAGTCTTTGGTCATGTGTGCTCGTGCTTTCCTTCCCATGTAAACTTCTGTGAAAAGGCCCTCTCAGCATTCATAGCCCCTTGGGCTGACAACCGTCAGCTAAGGGGCACAGTTGGGATGACTTTCTTTGATGCCACATAAAGCACGAAATGATAAATATTTGCGTTTCAGTTCCTGGGCATAAGAAAACAGTGCACCAGAATGGACTAAAAAGTCAACAGCATCCCTCATTAACTCTGAAGATTGTAAAGATACTTTCAGCATACCATCTAACAAGTGGCAAGGATCTCCTACAGGGAATAACTTCAGCTCGGGTATCAATTTTGGCAGGTCATCACACAAATTTTTTATATACGTAGCTGAATCACTACAAATACAAACAATATCACTCCAATCTTTGTTGAACTTGGAAAGAACCTTTTTTGCAGAGCATAACAAGTGACACTGCGTTCCATGTTTTCCAAAAGTCTGGTGTCTCGTTTTCACCACTATCCCAGATGCTTGGTGATATATATACTTGTCACTATACCTTGCATTTAATGTTTAAAGCCTGAGGTGTTAGCAATACACCTACTATCAATACTGACCCACTAGAAACTATGGTCTGATATAGTAAGGGTTTTTACACATTCGCTGAGGGCAAATGTGATGACACATATTAGGAAAGATTTTTATGAATCTAGCCATTATACCTATCAGTAAAAGAATCAAATGCAGCCAAAATATCAAATATGAGGCTGATATGTCCTGATTCTCTACAGTTTATAAAATAATTAAACTAAACCTAAAATGTGAAACTAAACCCTGCATCTTTAGACCAAAGGCCATAAAACTGAAAAAAGTCAAAGGAAGAAGAAACAATATTTTAGTGGCATCCCTAAAGAACAAAACTCAAGCAGAATAATGTTATCCAGTCTTTCCTACTGCTAGCTTGTATAACAAAGTTCCATTTTATTGACCCCTTCAGTAAGAACAAAATGACTCTTTCACTTTCTTTTTCCTTTCTTTGAATGGCATTTAGTTTGTGGTTGTTCAGGTGTTTTTTCAGTGTTTATATGTTTTCACCGGTGAGGGCTAGTTTTCTTTCAGTGGGTTTTTATCAGTTATTATAGGTTTAAACCTAAAACCCCACAGCCTATCTATATTATAAGGATATTGCAAGTCAACAAGGTGTTCTGTGGCCATATAGTGAAGGCTGAGTGCTTACCTCCGAGGTGACTTGCAATAGCCTTTTAACGTATAGCAGAAGGTATTTTATTCATCGTGAAACATGGTCACACCATCATCCTTCCCTTGCTCTAGCACGTGAAAGAGATAGAATGGTTGCAGAGTGAAGAATAAAAGGGGACTCTGTAGTGTGAAATTGAACACACAAAAAAGCAGTTAGCAATTTTCTGTAGAAATATATTAGGCCTTGTTTAATATGCCAGAATATAGAAATAGTGTACCTCATAGAGAGAGAGAATGGCCTACAGCTAGCAGGTTACTGTTATTTCTGAAAAAACTAGAAGAAAAAAACAGGTAGTCTTCGTGCATATTTTAAACTGCTGCTGAAATAATGTCCAGTGACCTACCCTTCACATTGACTGCTTGCTCAGGCATAAGATATTAAAAATCAAAACTCAACTGTATTAATCTTTTACAGTTTAGCAGTTCCATATTACAGGTGACTATGGACATAACAGATAGATTCCAATATGGAAATTAGATATGGGCTTTTATACTGGGACTGTAGGTTTGCATGTATTGATAATATCTATTCAGCATCATCAAATGCACTATCTTTCAAGAACAGAATTGCTCCACCTACTGTTTTAATGAAGCTCCTGTTCTTTTTAAACTGGTTCTGCCCCTATATTCCTATTAGTTACTAATGCTTCTCACTGTGTCTGTAAGTGTCACATTAAAATCAATTTCATTATACCTCAAAGGCAAATTATAAATACAGAGGCTTTGAATATTCACCATGTATGAAACTGTCCTTGTAAGAGTGTTACTTGAAATGTAAAATCTAGTTAACAGGATATCAGAACAATGGAAAGTTGGGCACTTCCTTAAAGGTAATAGCATTGCAGAGGCTGAACGGTGTATAGCATTTTGCTTCGAAATTCCAATGTTTCTCTTTTACACTTGCTCTAGTGCTATTGACACCCATTTATTTGTTTGTTATGGTGGCAGAAGTTTTTTCTAAGAATATTGCCTGACAAAAATAACGTGCCGGAAATATTGCATACAAAAATATTGCGGCATTTGCATTAACAACAGAAAATCTTCACCCACTAGGAGGATATTTTTGTAAAAAATGTTTATTTGAGATGATGTTTCTATATATGATATTCTGCCACTCAACCATATGGGCTGCAAGGGTTGTCAAATGACCTCTCTGTATATGTAACCATATGAGAGTGAATAGACCCATTGTTTACTAGTAGGCCTTAATGCTATATTAGGACACTGGAATGTTCGAAGCTCTAGTTAAGAAAAAGGAGCTGAAAAAGGCCAAAAATCGCTCCTATAGATCTTCTGCTTCAACATTCCAATGCTTGTCTTTCGGTTTATCTGTTTAATTTAGATCATTCTACATTCTGTAAGTGGCACGTTCTATGATGAGACTGTACTTGTTTTTCTACTTACACTTGGATAGTAGCCAGGTAACCTCTTTTTCCTCTGTTCTCCGTGGAGTTGGGCCTAATGAGTTATGCTTCTATTTAGGCCCCAGCTTCCTCCTTGTGCCTATCTGTAACTTTGATGAAGGGCTTTAA
The DNA here is from genome assembly GCF_964261635.1 of Lissotriton helveticus. Classification (NCBI taxonomy): domain Eukaryota; kingdom Metazoa; phylum Chordata; class Amphibia; order Caudata; family Salamandridae; genus Lissotriton; species Lissotriton helveticus. The sequence continues at coordinate 1,248,177,369 of NC_136057.1, forward strand.
TGACGGGTATTGCCCTCTCTCCTTAGGCGAGTCCTCTTTATGGCTCAGACTTGCAACTAGGTGCGATAAATGCCTTATTAGATCATTGGAATATCAGGGGCTCCACTGAAGGCAACGGTATGGTGAAGGGCACATCACAGCTGCTACAGACCTTTTGCTCTAACATCCCAACATCTTGTTTCAGTTAGAACATTCTCTGCTCAATTGGCGGATTGCTCTAATAACATTATGGACCTTACGCCTCTAGCTTTACCAGTCCTTAAATGCTCCTGTCTCGTGTTGGCCCTTGTCTGCAACCTGGCCTATCACAAGGGGACAGAGCATATTTAGCCCTTGAAGTTATGCCATAATGCTATTCCAAATATCTTTGTAATAATATTCTGTTTCTAGCCTACAGATCTTCCAGGATAGATGTTATTATTGGCAGGGTGCATACTTTCAGTAAGTCTAAATGGTATTTTAAAGGAAGATATTTTGTGCTATTTTTACATTGATGTGGTCTGGGACTTGACTACTAAAATAGCGGGGTGTACTAAAGCATCTTACGATTTAATACCATTGAACATGTGTTTTTTCCAAGTATGGCCTGTTGCAATTCTTGTTCCAATAAATCTATGTTTCTGTTCGGTTTCAATCCACTCTGTTTTCATGGAGATGTACAGTATCAAGATCCCTCTGCTGTATCTCATATCCCTTTTTATGGTGCTGTGTAGGAGGCGAGGTGTGGACCTTATTTTCTATCACAAGCGCCAGGGTGTTTACACGTTGAAGTTTCAGATGACAGAAGCCTGGTGCTAATGAGTTCTATGTGCTGCTGTCATAATTAAGGGCTATTCTTCACAAGATTGCATTTATTCTATACTTTTTGAATAGCATCATTAATAGAGTCTTACACGTGAAGGAGAGTAGAGTTTAATGATACGTGCACATATATATTTAATGAAATAAATTGAGGAGTGGATCTTCTATCTTCCGTCTCGTGACAACACTGCATCACACAGCATAATATATCATGAAAAGGAATAAAGGACCTTTTAACAGTCTCTATGGCCACATACCAAATCCTTCCAGTAGAGCAGGCACGCAGCCGTCGTGCGAACGCCTCCACCCCCTGGTCCACGTGCCAATTGATCCGCACACAGGATCAGGAGGTCGGATCTCTGCTGGAAGCTCGCTTTCTTAACTACTTATTTTGTGAGTGGCAAAAGTTTTTTAATTATGTGCCCCTCGGAAAAGAGCTCTGTTGTATTACCAGATACAACAATTATTTTATTTTAATTGTCATTGCATTCCGTGTAATATATTAAAAGGCATTTAGAACCTCCTTTTGGTAGACGTGTCACTCCATCACAACGTGTTGGATAGCTTGTCAACCCTATTACAAATGCAATAGGATATAATGCAAGAACTTTTTCTACTGGAGTTTCAGCATTCCGCTGAACTGATGGAGCAAAGCACCCGATCCTGTGAAGATATGGTTACCTACAACTTTCGGCTTTGCCCAGCTGCAAATCTGAGTACCAGAACAGAGACTGGGGGAGTTAGAACGATGTCCAAAAACTTGTCACTGTATGTAATCTAGAACTTGCTCTTACCTAGCCATCGACATTTATTCCTACTTACCCTTTCCGTTGACAGTACAATGAAAAGCTACAAAGAGGATGCCAGTGATTGTTGAACATCTTAAAGGACAAGTTATTTTGCTGAGACAATCAGATTAAAGTAATACTGATTTTTATTTGACTATATGGAAAGGTTGGAACAGAAATCATATTCGCCTGCTTCTTGTGTGAAATTCATCACCACTGGGCCAATGGGGGGAGGGGGAATGGGGGTGTTGATGAGCCTGGGTAAACCATTTTTTTAATTACACATCAATGGTGCATAATAGGAGTTATCCGTTAATTACGATGGCCTGGTAACAGGAGTTAATGGATCTACAAGAACTATGAATATAGTAGGAACACTGCTGCTCAGTGCTATTCCACCACAACATTTCACCTGCGGAAAGTCTAGAGGTGGAACACCAGGGGAAAATGTAGGAATTGTCATAGTAAGTATAATTCTCATGATATTCACCAAAATAATGGTTATTTTTCCATGCATCTATGTTGGCAAGGTTCTTTGGTGTTAGCAACTTGAGAGAAAGGTACTGTTGCCCTTCTGCTGAAAGCGACTGCATATTTTACAATGCTAACCATAAGTTAAAATTGATTAGAACAACAATTACCAATGTTTGCCAACATTACCATTCGTCTAATTTGCCAAGGAATACAATGCAACACTTAAGGACATTTATTTGCATTATTATTACGCTATCATGCTACTACTGAGGGCTCTGTAAGTGAATTACAGTCAGACATGTTTCTACCTCTTTCCATTTGACTGCGGAAATGCTCACCATTTACACTTCAGCCATGGAGTTCAGTACATTTGGCAACCTGTTAAAATATTATGGACTTTTGTTAAGGCTTTGAAAACCTTGGGAATTTTCCAAAGTATTCTACTTGTAAATATATATATATATATATATAAAGCAATGTGCAATGCTCCACTGACGTAACGTTTTTTTCCGAGGAGATGCGCCTCATGTTGGAGGCAAACGAACAGTCCATATGCGGAAGAACACGATTTCAAGGCCGAGGAGACAGAACAAAACCAAGAGATGGCAACAGCGGCTGAACAAAAACCAACAATACTGAAGTGGGAAACAGAAACCAGACACAGAAGATCAAGTAATGGAGGAACAAACACCAGAACTTACGGTAATGAACTTATCCAATAGACCCCTGTCCCCTATTGAGGAAAAGGTTTTAAAACTTGGACTGACTTTCTGTCCTGACTCACCAATAGACTGTACACAAACATGTATAGATATGTATCTTTTTGTAAGAAAACTGAAATTGTATAAAGTACATTGTAATAGAGTCCAAGATCCGCAACTGCAGGACACTAGTGATAGACAGTCCCAATCAGAAAGTGAACTGTTAAGAGTACTAGAGAGCTTAAACAAAGAGAAACCCCCAGATATAACCCAAACTCTGAACACACAGAACCCTACTCAACCTATTACAACCTCAGGACCGGCCACATTAGAGACCTTAGGTGAGAACCCAGTTCCAATGAGCACAGTACCAACACACTTTAGAGCAAAATCTAAATGTAGACACCAATTACCAAGAGACAACATAGATGTCTTCCATGACCTTGTAAACAACGATATGTTACAACTACTAAACAGACCGATAAGAAGACAAAACCTAACTCCAGAAATGAAAGCTGCACTTAAGAAATTGCAAAATGATGATACAATCGTCATCAAACTTTCAGATAAGGGTGGAAACATAGTGCTCTGGGGAAAGAAAAGGTATATACAGGAAGCAATGAGGCAGCTATCTAACACCACATGTTACAACAGAGTAGACCACTCCTACCTTAAGAATTTACAGAGTAGGGTACACGAACACCTTAGGGGCTGGGCGAATGACAAACTATTAAATTGGGATGAAACCAAATTTCTCATCAATGAGAACCCGACGACACCCACCTTCTACCTTCTACCAAAGGTTCACAAGAACCCCCTACAGCCCCCGGGCAGGCTAATAGTATCCTCCATCAACAGTCTGCTAGAAAATGTGGACCACTTTCTGAAAGATTATATGAAAAACCTTACGTCACACATTAAAGACACAAAAGACTTTTTGCAAAAAATAGAAAATATCTTATCTTATCTTATCTTAGGGGGGACTTATATAGCGCACTGACACCGAAAGGTTTCCTGGCGCTGGCTGAGTGCTGGTGAGATGGAAAGACAAGGGTCTAGCCAGTCTGTGAGAAGAGGTGAGTTTTCAAGAGTTTTCTGAAAGCCAGAAGGGAATTGGCAGATTTAAGAGGGAGGGGTAACTGATTCCAAAGGACGGGTGCTAGGTAGGCAAATCTCCGACCGCCGTTTTTTTTAAATTTGGTAGCAGGGACAGCTAGCAAGAGGCGATGGGAGGAACGGAGATTACGTGCCGGACGGTAGGGAATGACCAGTGATTTGAGAAAGGCAGGGGAGATCCCGAACACAGCTTTGAAAGTCAGGCAGCCGATCTTGAATGCAGTCCTCTGCTCCACCGGCAACCAGTGGAGTCTGTGAAGTAGGGGTCTCGCAGATTGCCACTTCGGGGTTTTAAAGGCCAACCTTGCCGCTTGGTTCAGTACAATCTGGAGCCTACTAAGGAGGAATTTAGGTAGGCCGTAATAAAGGGAGTTTGAAAAATCCAAGCGGGAAAGCACCAGGGCAATCAAAACTTGTATCAGGGCCTCTGGTGTCAAGAGATGGGAGACTTTCCTGATCTTTCTGAGCTGAAACATGCATGAGGACACAACCGCACCAATCTGGGGCTTGAGAGAAAGATCCGAGTCAATTATAACCCCCAGGCTCTTTGCTGACTTAGCTGGGGCGGGCGGGGAGCCGAGCTCAATTGGCCAGAACTGTGGGCCCCAGTGAGTAAGACTGTTTCCTGGAAGGATTAACTCGGTCTTCCCCGGGTTCAGTTTGAGCTGGTGGGCGTTTATCCAGTGTTGGATGTGTAGCATCGCTGCTTGGCAGTCGAGGGCTGCATTGGGGGTGTTAAGCGGAAAGATGATTTGCAGATCGTCTGCATAATTGAAGACGGTGATGTTCCACCTCTTCAAAGAGAAGATAAGCGGCTGAAGATAAAGATTAAAAAGCAGAGGGGACAGGGAAGATCCCTGAGGCACTCCGCAGATAGATGGAACCTGTGCGGCTGTGAAGGGGCCTAGCTGGACCGCCTGCATTCTGCCCGACAGGAAGGATTTGAGCCAGGCAGAGGCCAGACCCTGGATGCCGGCTTGCTCGGCACGGTGGATAAGGATGTTATGGTCCACCGTGTCGAACGCAGCCGACAGGTCCAATAGGACGAGCGCCTGTGGTGTCCCCCTATCGGCATTAGCCCTAAGCATGTCCATGACTGCCAGGATCACAGCCTCGGTGGAGTGGGCTGGTCTCAACCCAGCCTGGTTGGGTTCGAGGAAATTAGAGCGCTCGATGAATTCAGATAAGCAGCTAGTGACGTGTGCCTCCAGGAGTTTGGATAGGTAGGGCAAGAGAGAAATGGGCCGATAGTTGGCGAGGTCATCCGGGTCAGCTCCCGGCTTCTTCAGTAGGGGTACGAGAACAGCCTCCTTGAAGGAATTAGGTACTACTCCTGTCTTCAGTGAGGCATTTAATAAGGGCAAAATGCAGTCCGGTATGGACAGGCAGATGTCACGGAAGACAGAAGGAGGACAACAGTCATTGGGTGAGCCAGATTTGACTCTGGCAGCGAGTTTGGCCAGAGTGCTGGGGTCGAGGGCAGGGAAGGAAAGCAAGGAGAGCGGATTTTCAGGGGGGGAAGCTGGCATGTCATCAGGGAGGACTGAAGGAATCGTATTCCTGATCTTGGCAATTTTTTCGATAAAGAAATTATTTAATGCATTACAAGATTCCTGCGTCGGGGTCTGAGATGGAAGAGTCCTTGCATCAGAAGTAAGCTCCCTCATGATTGAGAAGATTTCCTGGGATTTGTTATGAGCGGTGAGGATCCTTTCCGAGATGTGGAGAGCTTTGGCTGCAATGATAGCATCTTTATATTTTTTCCTCGCAGCAATGTATAGCTCTCTGTCGATGGACAGATAATTACGTCTCCACCTACGCTCCGTTTGGCGTAGTTCGAGTTGCTGAGCTTTTAGGGTGGGGTTGAACCACTTGTGGGACTTACTATGCCGAGAACGGGGAAAGCAGGAGGGAGGAGCAAAGCGATCACTAGCTTTGATGATCCAGCCAGTGAGATCTTCCTCCAAAGAGTGGACAGTTGCAGTTTTAGGTAGCGATGGACGGGTCTCAGCCAAGAATGAGAGGAATGCCTGAGAGTCAAGAGTGCTCCATTTTCGGGCAGTCCCGCCGGCCATGGGAGGGACCTTACTACAGCCTCTGACTGTGATCGCTGTGTCGATCAGATAATGGTCAGACCAGATACAGGTCAACTGGGAGAAACACTTTTGGCTAGTCTGTTTAGACGTCGAAAGTTTATATACTAGTATTCGACACACTGATGGACTGAGAGCTTGTGAATATTTCCTGAAATCTAGGAGTATACACCTTGAAGCCCACTCAAAGATGTTGTTACAGATGATTGAACTTTGTTTGGTTGAAAATGTCTTCTTGTTCAATGGGGCACTATACAAACAGATCCAGGGCACGTCTATGGGCACCTGCTTTACCCCCAGCTACGCCAATCTATTGGTAGGCTGGTGGGAAGAGCAGGTGCTTAGGAGCGATGCCCTGGGGCACTGGACCACCAGGGTTAGCCTATGGCTCAGATATATAGACAATGTCTTCTTTGTCTGGGTAGGGCGATGAGAGAAACCTTCTGAGGTTCGTCGAACTACAGAACCAGAACAGTCTCAATCTGAAATTCACTATGCAGCACAGTCAGAAGAGTGTAGACTTCCTGGATATAAAACTAAAAGTGATTAACAACAGAATAGAAACAGAGATATTCAGGAAGGAAACTGCTGGAAACTCACTGCTCCAAGCCGCAAGTTGCCATCCCCCCAGTTTTAGATGGGCCATACATTTTGGCGAATTCCTACGTGCTAAAAGGAATTGCAGCACTAAAGAGACATTTGACAAACACAAAAAGGAATTGCAGAAAAGATTCGAAGCTAGAGGATATCATGCTAATATGCTTAAGAAAGGAGAAGAAAAGGTTGAAAGTATTGAAAGAAGAGATGCACTGTATAAAGCACCAAAGATCCTCCAGAAGAAAGTTGACTCACCAATCAGACTTATAACCACCTACAACACACAATCCCCCCAGTTCAGTCAGATCGTGAGAAAGAGGTGGGATATTTTGTTGCAAGACAAAATCCTTAAGGCCAAACTAGGACCTCACCCAGCTATAACCTACAGAAAAGGGAAGTCTATCAGAAATCTGATAGTAAATAGCCACCTAGAGAGTAAAAAACCATCTTGGCTGACAGCAAGGGGAGGATTCCACAAATGTTGAAAATGTAAGGCCTGTAGCCATAGTGTGAACGTAAGGGAGGTGTTACTGAACAGAATCAATAAAAGGTGGAAAATACAGAAGAACATCCAGTGCAACACCGACCATGTGGTATAGGTCGTGACATGTCCCTGCGACAAATGGTACATAGGTCCACAACCTTCCCAGTAAAAAAACGGATACTAGAGCACTGGTGTGCTATTACCGACAAAGATTTCTCCTATAGCACAGCAAGACATTTTCACATACATCATGATGGAGATTGGACACAGGCACGATATTTTGTACTGGACTCAATGCCCAAGAATCCTAGAGGAGGTAACAGATTGGTGGCCCTACGAAGGGCAGAATCTAGATTCATTCTCCAAGCAGGGACTGTCGCCCCAATGGGGATGAACATCGATGAAAGAGATGTATGTACACCTGTGATAGAACTAAATGACTTGTCTCCCGCTACCTGTTAGGAACTCGGTTTAGAACTGTTTTTAACTTAATCACTGATGTTTAGAACAACGCTTTTGCTTGGTCAGTTTTATGAATTTATGGTGGGCTGTCTCTCTGTAAAGTACTGATCAACGTAACTGGATGGATGCAATTTAGGTGATTATCCAAACTATGTGATTAACTGAATACCTATTGGCTAGCTCTAAAATCGATAGGATGCTTTTTACTAGTATTGTGAGATGGCACAACCTGTTCTACATGTATTTATTCTCTCTAATCTTGATTGTCTCTCTCTCTCTCCTTGTTTTTATAGATTATTCCGGATATGATGGAGTAAATGAGTCACACGTCAGCGATATGAGTTATGAGCACGAGATGTTGAATCAAACACTATCGATAAGAGATATGAACACGGAGTTGGGTGATTTGGGTTACACGAATTGATCTCTCCTTTGCTATTTTATTTTGAATTTATTCATATGTATGATTCTTGATACAAATGACTCGATACAACTACGAGACTGTATGAGTATGCGTATGCAGTAGGAGAGTAGTGAACGGAGCACTTATATGAGGCATGAACGGTTGGTCAGACACCATTAGCAAGGGTACTATACCCATGAATTTAATTTTGAAATTAAATTTTTGAATATAAGCACCCTTTATCAGAAACTAAAGCACAACCTTTGGTTAATATTTAAGTTATGTGCAATAATTGAAACCACTTAAAATCCTTCCAGTTCAATGCCCAGGCACCTATGTAAATATTACCAGGAGATTAGAGGGTACTAAACCCACGATGTTGCCCAAGAAATGTTGAAAGAAAGCTGTGAATTAATCAATGTCTCAATACATTAAAACAGTGTTTCAACTTCCCACAATAACTGTATGACCACGCTGAGCAAAGCATAATTGTTCATTTACTGTGTCGCAAATAATACGTTTATTTATGATTTAAATTGCGACACAGGCTCTGTGTGATGTTGTAAACACAGAGTCTGTCTTTCATTTCCATGTGACCAAGAGCCTGTGCGCTCGAAACGCGTCTGTTTTGCCCGAAAAATAAAACTTTAATGACAGTACCTCGGTGTGGCTCGATCTTTTCCTGATATGGAGAAGCCTTTGTGGATATATATATATATATATATATATATATGTATATATATATGTATATATATATATATATATATATATATATATATATATATATATATATATATATATATATATATATATTTTCACTGAAAAAACCATAGGTTATAGACCATATATAGTTAGGGATTAGCATTTAAAAAACCTTATTTTACTCACACAAAACCATTGAAATTCCATATATAGTTAGTTGCACTAACTATATATCGCGCACCCGCAATCCACTGCTGATGATGTCACATATTACATCATTCATGACATGGTCAGTGACATCACTGATGACATCACTGATGACATCTCAAATGACATCACTGATGACATCATCCAGTGACTGTGTGTTTCTGTAAAGTTTAAATATGTTTTACATATTGAAGAATGAGTAGATGTAGAAGTGTCTGGATGAAGGATTTAGTGGGTGCGTGACTGACTGTATGAGTGAGTGATTAAATGTGTCTCACTGAGTGCATGGGTTAGTGACTAAACTGTCTTAATTTGTGCATCATTATGTCTGTTGTTCTGTAAACTGCTGCATGTGTTGGTCAGTAGCTATATGAGTAACTATATGGGTTATTGATTGATTGCCCAAGTATTTGTATGGGAGACTGAGTGTGTGTGGCTGGCTGGGAGGTGTGTGACTCTGTGCAGATCAATGTGTACTTGTATCAATGATTGTATAAGAGAGTAAGTATGTGTTAGTATATGTTTCAAAATGTAAGGTGCTCTATGTTTAACTGTATAGATTAGAAAATGGAAGTGTGATTGATTATTTACAGGACTGACTAGGTGTGTGAGCAACTCCATGGATGAGTGACAGAGTGTGAGAGTCTGTATAGGTGTATGAGTGCATATGATAGTGTTGTAAAGATGAGTGATTGTATGTATGAATGATTGTATGGGTAAATGAGTGAATGTGTGTGTAAACATAGGAATCACTGAGTGCGTATGTAGTAACTAGTATTGGTGTGTCAATGGTTTCAAAAATTATACTCTGTATTTAACACTGGGTGTAACAGAGATTATATTAAAGTGTGAGGAGATGCATTGTATTGTCACATGAATGATATCATCAGTGATGTGGTCATTGATGTCAAATGAGATGTCATCAGTGATGTCATCAGTGATGTCATTTGAGATGTTATCAGTGATGTCATTTGAGATGTCATCAGTGATGTCATTTGAGATGTCATCAGTGATGTCATCAGTGATGTCACTGACCATGTCATGAATGATGTAATATGTGACATCATCAGCAGTGGATTGCGGGTGCGCGATATATAGTTAGTGCAACTAACTATATATGGAATTTCAATGGTTTTGTGTGAGTAAAATAAGGTTTTTTAAATGCTAATCCCTAACTATATATGGTCTATAACCTATGGTTTTTTCAGTGAATTTTCAAGGTTTTTTAAATGCTAATTCCTAACTATATATGGTCTCTAACCTATGGTTTTTTCAGTGAATTTCAATGGTTTTTTAATAGCAAATATCATAAGCTGTCGAATGTCAAGTACGTGGTAAGTAAAAACATTTTCGTGTTTATGCACACTGATCTGCTTTGAATGCTGCCCCCCCCACCTCCCCCTCATTTCTATTAGGAGTACTCTCTCTTTGCAGATAGTGAAGGGTAGTTAACGCAGGCCTTTGCCCCCGTTGTAATCCGTCGTGCCTGCTTCTCTCTCCATTTGATTGATTGTTATCCAAGCATTTACTGTTTTAGAATTGGTTCTCTTTGGTTCATTCTCTATTTACAAACAAGCACAGAGTCGCAATACTCTGTTTAGTCTTTGCAGATAGCGAAAAATCGTGTAAAAAAAAAAAGGAATCGAGCAAAATCAGTAGGCCACTAATGGGATCTCTTTTTGACCTCGCTAAAATAGAAACATTAGGAACAACCCCTCATGAGAAATACGAAACTAGTGAGATGAACTGAGCTCCACACCATGATGGCTGCAAGACAGCTCGGCTCCGCCACCCACCCCGCCCAAAATAACGATAAACTCTATGCAAATATATACAACACACCAGCAAAGTAACAGGGTAAAACATTTTATTAAACAACTATTTACATAACTATTTTATACTTTTTGTTGCCCGATCCGGCTAGCTCAATCGATCGAGCATGAAACTCATGCACTCTGATGGTTCAAAGTTTTGAGGAGTGCTTGTAACACTGTCTGAAGCCTATTTGCACTTGCTTCAGCTTCACTATTCTCAAAGTAAAGTGGGGGCTGGTTGAGGACGTGACTGCATTTGTGAACAATGTAATGCGGTGCCACCCTGAACCGCTTGACGGAGGCCCCCGAGGGACGGTGTGATGGCGCGGACTCGGAGGGGGCGCTTGGCTCCGGCTCCCTCCCCAAGTCGTGTTCTCCTGGTGTAGCCTGAGATCGCCGCCGACATAGGTGGCCGGCTCCCGGGATCAAGCGGAACTTTTTGCCTTTTGGTAACTCTTCCATTCTTGACCTTGTCCCACAATCCGTTTCACCTAAAGACACGCTGTAGTGGGTCGGCCCTTTACCATTTCAGTTGCCATCCCGCCCGCTTTTGCTACACTGTGCCTCTTCCGCTATTCAGCTGTTTACCGCCCGCTCTTTCGACTACAGCGTCTCGCTCACCATGTAGTTGAGTTGCTCCCGCTCTTGCGGTGCAGCGATAGCCGGCTGCCACAGTACTCTCAAAATGGCGGCCGGCTCTTCAGATTTGGGCGTGGTCCACTAAAATTGCCCTGCGACACCTTGGAACTCGGACGCTTGTCTGCTAGAGATTGGGCTCCATTCTCGAAAGCGTCCCCTCAGCCTTGAAGATTCTACAAAAGTCTTGGGGGCCCCCGACTCCCGCAGGCTTCTGGTGGGGAGCGGCTAGCATTATTGCTCGTCGAATTGCCACGACGGAGCTACGAAATGGTGGTGCTCTCATGCTAACGCCAGCTTCAGTCTGAACCATCCAGAAACACTGTAGACTACCAATTCGATCAGTTCCGGTAGCGCCCCAACGTGACCCGTTAGAGAAGAACTAGCCCTCCCCTCTTTCACTGATGGTTCTTGTTGCCTGTCCCTTCTGTTGTCATTTAACAGAACTATTTAGCCTGCTGAAAGGGGTTGTGTTCCGACCGCTGGTTGGTGGAGACATTTTGACTATATTCTGGACCTGCGTTGTCGCGTAATGCGTCATATGACGCGCCGCGTTAGCGCATCCGAAAGTGATCCGAGGTGCAACGCGCAGCGCGTAACGTAAGCATAACAGGTCATGTGACTTGTTAATAAAACTTTTCATTGGTTCATTTTACTTTTCTTATTCTAATGATGAAAGGCTTGGTCATATGACCTAAAAATTACGCAATTTATTACTTTCGAACATTATTTTTTCTTAAATATATGTTATAAAGTTCCAGGCTAATGTACTTTCCCGGAAAATTTACAACTGTCCTGCAAGTAAAATATATTCCTTTTTCGAGAAAAAGGGCGTTTCTTCGTCCCATGACGGAGCCATTGAGCAAAAGAGGGTCGGCCTGCTGTCTTAGTCGCCGATACGCCTGAATATGAGATTCTTATCGATCACTTTATGTTGCAGGAGTAGAAAACACAACAGCCCTTGACCATTTATCTTTACTGCGTTCCTGCGTATTATACCTTTTACCCTTCATGTAATTGGTCTCCTTTATTTCACTTGCCTTTTACTGATTCTAAAACAGTGACTATTATTAAAAACTTTACCAATGTATATACTACTACCATGTTTTCTTTTAAAAACCTTTATTGTGAAAATGTCATTATACAAATACGGGCCTATAACCACGTGGGCCGGCCACGGAGCAAACTGTAATCGTATATGATGAGTAGACATTTACACTGTAGAGGAACGTAACGGGCGGGCCATTAGGTTGCAAGAACTAAAGTGTCTAACAGTTGCGGAATCGGTGGACGTACATTTTATAATTAAAATACGACAGGGCCAGTTACAATAAAATTATCTAGATATACATTTGCGGGCAAGTACCATGGGTGACGTTAATTCGAACTTTCAATAGTACAGTAATCAATAACACATCAGAACTTAATATCAATAGGGATATCGAAATATTCAATCTATTCTCGTCCCCGCCCGCCATGTGCTTCAAAACTGCATACGTATCTCGTGATATCAAGGTTGTGCAACCAGTACACAACAAGGAGTTACGACTCCCATTTATTCCGGCGCCATTTTGGGCGAGGACGGGCAGGTCCAGGATATAGTCAAAATGTCTCTACCAACCATCGACTATGATGATGTTCATATGCTGTATTTATTAGAGTAACACTCATCTGTCCACATGAAATTAATTTGCCACAATCTAAACATGTCATTTTAATCTTTCCAAAGTTCTTCTAAATATTTGGGACCGTTTCCCTTGCCTCTGATGCTGTCAGTGCCACTTCTTTGATGAATGTACTGGCAGGTCAGGGTTCTCCTCCAAATCTCTCTTTTATGCAGCACTATAATTAATCGGTGCCACCTCTCCATATGACGATGCATGGTATAGTTACCATAACTATATTTTTTTTCGGTTCCTCTGGAGAGTACATCGTGGCAGATGAAGCGTGTAACGTACCGGGCATTTACCTTTTTTTGCATGTAGAGGAAAGGAAAAATAATTCGAGCGTCCGAGTTCTAAGGTGTCCCAGGGCCATTTTAGTGGACCAGGCCCAAATCCAAAGAACAGGCCGCCATTATGAGAGTCCTCTTGCAGCCGCCTGTCGCTGTAGCATCAAGAGCGGCCGAAACTCAGCTGAATGGCAACTGAAACGGTAAAGGGGCGCCCCACCACAGCAGACGAGCCTCCACCTAGGAAGGCCCGTTCACGCCGCCTCCCCCCCCCCCTTCGGGCACCCCACGCCGTTATTCGGAGCAGGATTGTACGATGGCCACACCAGTACGGCAACTTGCTAGACACCACCTCGGTGCCTACCGAATCTCAGCGCCTTGTGGTGTCTTCTATTCAGAAAACATTGTTGTGCTGCCTTCGACCTATTCGCCGCAAGTGCGCACGCAACTCAGCTGCATAGCTTGCTAGACACCACCTCGGTGCTAACCGAATCTCAGCGCCTTGTGGTGTCTTCTATTCCAAAAATATTGTTGCGCTGCCTTTGGCCCCATTCGCACATCGGTCCGCTACTGACGCCATCTCACAGGCCAACGGGGCGCCCCACGCCGACTTTCAGCATTGTAGAATGGCCACACCAGTGCGGCAACTTGCTAGACACCACCTCGGTGCCATCCGGATCTTGGCATCTCAGCGCCTTGTGGTGTCTTCTATTCAGAAAATATTGTTGCGCTGCCTTTGGCCCCATTCGCACATCGGTCCGCTACTGCCGCCATCTCACAGGCCAACGGGGCGCCCCACGCCGACTTTCAGCATTGTAGGATGGCCACACCAGTGCGACAACTTGCTAGACACCACCTCGGTGCCATCCGGATCTTGGCATCTCAGCGCCTTGTGGTGTCTTCTATTCCGAAAATATTGTTCTACTACTACCATGTTTTCTTTTAAAAACCTTTATTGTGAAAATGTCATTATACAAATACGGGCCTATAACCACGTGGGCCGGCCACGGAGCAAACTGTAATCGTATATGATGAGTAGACATTTACACTGTAGAGGAACGTAACGGGCGGGCCATTAGGTTGCAAGAACTAAAGTGTCTAACAGTTGCGGAATCGGTGGACGTACATTTTATAATTAAAATACGACAGGGCCAGTTACAATAAAATTATCTAGATATACATTTGCGAGCAAGTACCATGGGTGACGTTAATTCGAACTTTCAATAGTACAGTAATCAATAACACATCAGAACTTAATATCAATAGGGATATCGAAATATTCAATCTATTCTCGTCCCCGCCCGCCATGTGCTTCAAAACTGCATACGTATCTCGTGATATCAAGGTTGTGCAACCAGTACACAACAAGGAGTTACGACTCCCATTTATTCCGGCGCCATTTTGGGCGAGGACGGGCAGGTCCAGGATATAGTCAAAATGTCTCTACCAACCATCGACTATGATGATGTTCATATGCTGTATTTATTAGAGTAACACTCATCTGTCCACATGAAATTAATTTGCCACAATCTAAACATGTCATTTTAATCTTTCCAAAGTTCTTCTAAATATTTGGGACCGTTTCCCTTGCCTCTGATGCTGTCAGTGCCACTTCTTTGATGAATGTACTGGCAGGTCAGGGTTCTCCTCCAAATCTCTCTTTTATGCAGCACTATAATTAATCGGTGCTACCTCTCCATATGACGATGCATGGTATAGTTACCATAACTATATTTTTTTTTTGGTTCCTCTGGAGAGTACATCGTGGCAGATGAAGCGTGTAACGTACCGGGCATTTACCTTTTTTTGCATGTAGAGGAAAGGAAAAATAATTCGAGCGTCCGAGTTCTAAGGTGTCCCAGGGCCATTTTAGTGGACCAGGCCCAAATCCAAAGAACAGGCCGCCATTTTGAGAGTCCTCTTGCAGCCGCCTGTCGCTGTAGCATCAAGAGCGGCCGAAACTCAGCTGAATGGCAACTGAAACGGTAAAGGGGCGCCCCACTACAGCAGACGAGCCTCCACCTAGGAAGGCCCGTTCACGCCGCCTCCCCCCCCCCCTTCGGGCACCCCACGCCGTTATTCGGAGCAGGATTGTACGATGGCCACACCAGTACGGCAACTTGCTAGACACCACCTCGGTGCCTACCGAATCTCAGCGCCTTGTGGTGTCTTCTATTCAGAAAACATTGTTGTGCTGCCTTCGACCTATTCGCCGCAAGTGCGCACGCAACTCAGCTGCATAGCTTGCTAGACACCACCTCGGTGCTAACCGAATCTCAGCGCCTTGTGGTGTCTTCTATTCCAAAAATATTGTTGCGCTGCCTTTGGCCCCATTCGCACATCGGTCCGCTACTGACGCCATCTCACAGGCCAACGGGGCGCCCCACGCCGACTTTCAGCATTGTAGAATGGACACACCAGTGCGGCAACTTGCTAGACACCACCTCGGTGCCATCCGGTTCTTGGCATCTCAGCGCCTTGTGGTGTCTTCTATTCAGAAAATATTGTTGCGCTGCCTTTGGCCCCATTCGCACATCGGTCCGCTACTGCCGCCATCTCACAGGCCAACGGGGCGCCCCACGCCGACTTTCAGCATTGTAGGATGGCCACACCAGTGCGACAACTTGCTAGACACCACCTCGGTGCCATCCGGATCTTGGCATCTCAGCGCCTTGAAATATTGTTGCGCTGCCTTTGGCCCCATTCGCACATCGGTCCGCTACTGACGCCATCTCACAGGCCAACGGGGCGCCCCACGCCGACTTTCAGCATTGTAGGATGGCCACACCAGTGCGGCAACTTGCTAGACACCACCTCGGTGCCATCCGGATCTTGGCATCTCAGCGCCTTGTGGTGTCTTCTATTCAGAAAATATTGTTGCGCTGCCTTTGGCCCCATTCGCACATCGGTCCGCTACTGCCGCCATCTCACAGGCCAACGGGGCGCCCCACGCTGACTTTCAGCATTGTAGGATGGCCACACCAGTGCGACAACTTGCTGGACACCACCTCGGTGCCATCCGGATCTTGGCGCGTTGTGCTGCCTTCGGCCTATTCGCACATCGGTCCGCTACTGACGCCGCCTCACGTGCCAACGGATTTTCTACGCTTTTTATACCCTATGCCGCATAACAGGTCATGTGACTTGTTTAAAAAACTTTTCATTGGTTCATTTTACTTTTGGTTTCCTAATGATGGAAGTCTTGATCATATGACCTAAAAATAACACTTTTCATTGGATGAAAACTATTTTTTTTTCCCAAACGATGAAAGCCCCACCTTGTTTCTGGATGTTTCAGACTGAAGCTGGCATCAGCATGAAAGCACCACCATCTCGTGGCTCCGTCGTGGTCATTCCGCGAGCAATCATGGCAGCCGCCCCCCACCGGAAGCCTGCAGGAGTCGGGGGCCCCCAAGACTTTTGTAGAATCCTCAAGGCGGAGGGGACGCTTTCGAGAATGGGGTCCAAGACCTAGCAGACAAGCGTCCGATTTCCAAGGTGTCCCAGGGCCATTTCAGTGGACCAGGCCCAAAAAGGAAAGAGCCGGCCGCCATTTTGAGAGTCCTGTGACTGCCGCCTATCGCTGCACCGCAAGAGTGGGCGCAACTCAGCTGAATTGCGGATTTTGACACAGTGAACCAAAAGCGGACGGAATGGCAACTGAAACGGTAAAGGGGCGCCCCACTACAGCAGACGAGGCTCCGTTCACGCCGCCTCCCCCCCCCCTCCGGGGCGCCCCACGCCGTTATTCGGAGGGCGGCAACTCAGCTGAATTGCGGATTTTGACACAGTGGACCAAAAGCGGACGGAATGGCAACTGAAACGGTAAAGGGGCGCCCCACTACAGCAGACGAGGCTCCACCTGGGGAGGCCCGTTCACGCCGCCTCCCCCCCCCCCCGGGGCGCCCCACGCCGTTATTCGGAGGGCGGCAACTTACTGGACATCACCTTGGTGCCATCGTTCTGCTGCCTTGGAACTATTCGCACAACAGACCGCTACTGATGACCCACCCCCCGCGACGCGCCACGCCGGATACCGAAATCAGTGCGGCACCCAGGCAACATCACCTGGGTGCCGTCCAGAAATCTGGACGTTGTGCTGCCTTGGGACTATTCGCACAACCGACCGCTACTTCCTTCTTTTTCCCTAAAAATGTTTAAATGTTTATACTGTTTTTGTTTTGTTGTATATATTTATAAGTTATTAAAGTTTTATAATCCTACTACTTTGTTGGAGTGCTATATATTTTTAATGTGACACATAATTGTAAAAACTTTGATGTACAAAGAGTCATCCTGGAATCTTCCGCTTCAGGCTCGGTCCCCTCCCCAATCACAATACAGGATGGTTTTCAGATAGTAGGAACGCGTGTGGTGTGACGGATCTCATCGGGTGTGGGCCTTGATCTACTATAACTCCTTTGAAGAGGGGTGATTCTTTACAACTGGGGCCATAAAGTACATCTGCAGGGCTAGCTGATAGCCTGGGACCGGCCTGGACAATCGGACACAGAGGAAGAGGAGTGTCAGGGGGTGCGGTAGTGAATAGGGCGAAAGGGAGGTGTCGGGCGGGCACAGGGTGTGATTCTCAGGGAAGAGCAGCGCAGATGGGGGGAGGTTTATTGCCCATGCATAAGACAGAGAGCGGGGTGACCAGTGCCTGGGGGAGATGCTTGCGAGGGTAGGGAGCCATGCTAAGGATCGACAGCGTGCAGAGAGTGGGTCTGGTCAAGTCATCTAAAATGGCTGCAGTGCACGACCAAAGTGTGGCATTTGAAAAAAGGCAAGATGGCGCAGAGAATGTTTTTCAACACTTCCTGATTTCCTTCGAATCGAACGTTAACAGACGTTGGGGCATATTACCAAAGTTAAGCGATATTTATCCCTAACGATGCTTAGCAACGAATTTTTTACCGCTAAGCATCGTCAGAAATTATCGCAGATAAACCTTGCTATTATCAAGGTTTATCGCAAATGCGATAAAAAACGGCCGCAATGCATTAATATCGCTGAAAAGTCAGCGATATTCATGCATTACCGAGCTAATGCTCTTAGCCATGTTATCCACCTCCCATTGGATAACATGGCTAAGAACTGCTCAGGGCAGGTGTTACTTTGTGGAGATATTCGCGCTTAGCGCGAATATCTCCAAAAGTTGGTAATAGGAGATAGCGATGTTAGCGACTGTTTCCAGTCGCTAACATCTTGGCATGCCCACTTTGCATGTCATTAGTGATAAATATCACTGACATGCAAAGTGGGGCCCAAGATGGTCGCTATCTCCTACTAGCGGTCGCTAACTGGTGTTAGCGACAGCTAGGTAATACGGAGATAATTTTATCTCCGCTTTCTTGGCTTTTAAAGCCAAAAAAGCGGAGATAAACCCCCTTGATAATATGCCCCGTTATCTCTCCCACACTACCGGTCCCCCTGGGCTTAAACGCCGAGATGGTAGGGACTGCATCCCGTGAAGATAGGCCGAGACGTCACTCAGCAGAAAAAAAAGTTAAAAAAAAGTCTATAAACATACAATAAGTTAAAAGTCAATCATTCTTCATTCCTTGTAGTACGCTCCCCAGTCCGCTTCCCGTTACGCTAACCGGGCGCACCCCACCAAAAAAACGATTTTTTTTTTCTGCCCCGCGGAGCCCTTTTAAAGCCTCCACATCAAACCTATGGGGTCAGGGAGGATCTACTATGCCCCCTTATGGTCATTTGCCCCTTCGCTTTGGCCTCCTCTTGTCTCTCGATCCTACCGAGAGACAAGATGGCGGCCGCTACGGACTGTTTGGAATGTTTACAGACGCCGGAGAACCAATCAGCTTCGCTTCACAAAGCTCCGTAACGCGAAAAGTACGCGAACTGGAGCGCTGCCCGTTCCGCTGTTACAGATATATATCTTTTTTTGAACGTTAATTTCTCAAAATCCACTGGAGCACATATATTGAGACCTAGCAAAGGCACATTGGCCTACCAGTCCCTACAATTTTGCCAAGTTTCGTGCAAATCCATTCAGCCGTTCGATTATTATTATTATTTTTTTTTTTTGCCCCGCGGGGCCCTTTTAAAACCTCCACATCAAACCTAGGGGGTCAGGGAGGATCTACTATGCCCCCTTATGGTCATTTTCCCCTTCGCTTTGGCCTCCTCTTGTCTCTCGATCCTACCGAGAGACAAGATGGCGGCCGCTACGGACTGGTTGGAATGTTTACAGACGCCGGAGAACCAATCAGCTTCGCTTCACAAAGCTCCATAACGCGAAAAGTACGCGAACTGGAGCGCTGCCCGGTCCGCTGTTACAGATATATATCTTTTTTTGAACGTTAATTTCTCAAAATCCACTGGAGCACATATATTGAGACCTAGCAAAGGCACATCGGGCTACCAGTCCCTACAATTTTGCCAAGTTTCGTGCAAATCCATTCAGCCGTTCGGGCTAAAAGTGAGGCCAACCGCCCTATGGAAAACTCAATGTTAAAAACACGTTTTGGGACCCCCCCTTTTTTCTCGGCCCCCCCTTGACGAAACCCCCCCAAATTTTCAGGGGCTGCTCAGAAACAAAATGTTCCATTTTCCTGAAAATTTCAGCCAATTCCGTCCACAAACGCCAAAGTTATTAGACATAGAATTTTCAAAAATCCCATAGAGAAAAAATCCTAACTATATATACCTACTGGCGACCGCCAGTAGGTAATATATATATATATATATATATATATATATATATATACATTTATATATATATATACATTCACTGAAAAAACCATAGGTTTCAGGCCTTTTATAGTTAGGAATTAGCATTTAAAAAACCTTTGAAATTCACTGAAAAAACCATAGGTTTCAGGAGTTATATAGTTAGGAATTAGCTTTTAAAAAACCTTTGAAATTCACTCAAAAAACTATAAGTTTTAGTGGTGTTGTAGTTAGCTGGACATTTTACTCATACAAAACCATTGAAATTGCTCCTATATAGTTAGTTGTACTAACTAAATTTCGCGCACCCGCAATCCACTGCTGATGATGTCACATATTAGATCATTCATGACATGGTCAGTGACATCACTGATGAAAAAGTATTACATTAATAAGGCAAATGCTTAGGACCGCAATATTTCTGATACTCATTTAAATAAAGTGCTAAGTGCAAATGAGTGCAAACTAGAGAACATACATTGAATTCGGATCTGTCTGTTTGAGTTTCCAATACTCATTTAAATAAAGTGCTGAGTGCAAATTAGTGCAAACCAGAGAACAAATATTGAGTTCGGAGCTGTCTGTTTGGATTAAATACATAACCATATTTTATCTGCAAATTCAAGATATATCATACGCAAAATTGTATAGAAATCAGTATTTTTTTTTAAAATTTTTTTTTTAAACCTTTATTGTACAGAAAGCGCTCACAAATACGGGCCTACAACCCATCGGGCCGGCCACCACAATGAAGGAAACATATCAGGCAGTACAGAAGCACCAAGAGGATATCACAACAATCCATACATGAAGCAAAGGTGCAAAGCCACCGAGCAACCACCACAAACAGGATGAGAGAAGGTTGATTTTATAATAGAAGAAAGGGTGTCGCAGAATAATGGCAAGCCGTAAAGTCCAGAGGGCCGTGGTGGGCCGCGAGCAAGCAGAAATATCGAACACAGGAAAAATCAAAAAGAACAGTCACATTTTGGTAAAGGCAGAACGTGAGTCCCACCACAATAAGCAATTGCAACCGCTGCCCAGCGCCCTCCCACCACTACGAGAACACACAATAATACACAAAACTAAAATTAAGCTTACAAAACAAAGAGCCCTCTGTTACAACAACCCTGGGAAGGAAAGAAAAAAGGGGGGGGGAAGGGGAAAAAAGGGAGGGAAAGAACATAGGAAAAAAGGGGGGGAGAAGAAGAACGCAGCATCACTGCACGCGCCCCACGGCTAACGAAGCACTCAAGAATAGACCAGCACATGGAACTAGCGGTAACAGGAGGAATGAATGCGTAGTAAACCGTGATGGCAGAAATACCAGAAGGCCCATGCTAGCAAAAAACACCCCAGGGGGCCACATGCCGACACCGCGTCTCGAAAAAGGGGATACACAAGAGCCATAGAACCAAAAAATAAGGGGAAAACACAATACGACAGACCCCCCCCACCCCGCACATCCCACCCTGCACCCCTGCAGAAGGCTATGGCCTACCCCCCGGCAGTGTGCCTGTCGCCCTAATCAGAACCCGAAATATAGAGAGATAAAGTAAGAAAGAACCACAAAGACAAAAAGAAGAAGGGAAAACAGGGAAGTAACAACGGGAGAGGAGCCATACAATCAAAACCCCAGCAGCTCCCACCTCCCCGTCCGAAAATATTCAGAGCCCACGGGAAGATAGTAAGCACAAGGATAAAGTCCAGGAACATGAAGGAGAATCGAACATAGTCATACAGTTACAAACGGATCATCCGACCATACCGCAAGATAATAGTCCACCGAGGCAAGTTCATCTCAACCCTGTCCTTGTTTATCCCAAGCTGTAGTCGTCCAACGCACAAGGAACCAGATCATGTGGAACAGGAGGCGAACAACAGGGAGTCCGATCGGCAATCCACACAAGTCATATCGATTGCGACCCGGATGAACAGGATAGAACGGCAACCACATCAGGCAATGCAGGCACAGTTCCGGTGACAATATGAGGAAAGCCGATCCGGCGGAGCAATCACAGGATCTTCGTTCGGCCATTCGAGGCAAAAAAGGAAGGGGAGATCCAACGAGGCCGGTCCGGACGGGACCCGGCCGGCGGACCCCCTGCACAGGGGGGAGCACAGGATGAAGGAGGGCAGCAGACATCCGCACACCCACACCGACGACAGCCGCCGGGCCCACGACCTCCAGGAAAGTTCCAGCAGCACACAACAGAGATGAAGCCGCACCCATCAAGGGGGGCCCAGCAGGCCCGGCAAAATGATCCTCCTCCAGGTCAATGATAGGTGCGGCCATGGGAGCACCCCAGGAGCGCAAGGCGGCGAGGATGTCGCCAAGCGTAGGCTCACCTTTACGGCATTCAGCAAACGTGCCATGCGGCGGACCAGCGTCACCAGTCTCGGCCAGGTCGAGAGACATGGGGCCGGCCGCCATTTTAGAAGCCCGGCGGGGCCGCGGCAAACTCCGACACCCGTCCGGTCACCAGCGGGGCAAACAGGATACAGCCGACCACCAGCAGAGGCACCACCAGAGCAGGAAGGGGGGCCACCAGAAGAAGGTGGATCGTCGGCTCCCCACACGCCACCGGCTCCGTTCTCCGAGTCCGGGCGGAGGGACTCAAAATGGCCGGACCGGAGAACAAAGGGGAGACGAGCCACATACACGGTCAACCCCGTCCATGGAAGGCAGCGCCCCAACACCAGGTCGCAGGACCGTCGGACCAGGCCCGGATAGCCGTCACCGGTCTAATTGCACATCGGCCTCACCGACCGAACCCACACCGCCACCAAGGGCCGGCCACAGCGCATCGTCCCTCCCGGGCGCCGCCAAGGAGTGTCAGGCCCGCTCGCTCCGGAGGCCCCGAAGCAGACAAGGGCGCAGCTCAGGATCCGCGGCACCCAGGAACAAACGGATCAAACGGTAAGTGCCTGTGAAATGTCTTAGTTCCATAGTCCATCAAAGAATATTTCCCGGGGCAGGATAAGACACAGGATAGACGTTCCAGACAGGAAAGCGAACGGAGCCGAGCTAAAACGCGGCCATCTCGGACGCGAGCTTGACTCCTCCCCCTAGAAATCAGTATTGTACATGATAATAATTCATAAACCAAAAGTTAAAAATCATGTGCAAACAGCAATCAGTGCAACCTCCCACTCCACAAACACAGATAAAAACCAGTAAAACCAGCTAGCTAGTAAAACCAGTTAAAATCCAATAAAAGTAAAGCTAAAAGCCCACATAAAAACCATCTACACCAGGCGCGCAAAACCCATTGGGCTCACAGGGCTTCACCACCCCCCCGTCGTGTGTGTCAGCCCGGGCGGAGACAGCTTCGCGGGCTGGCGAGCATCTAATTGCAGCCGCACCAGAGTACATAACAGGTCTTTAAAAGACCATTTGCTTGTAAATGAGGCTTTAGTTGTGTGTTCACCCCTTCTTACAGTCACTCTGTCTTTGGTTGGAAGAATTAGCCCCCCCCGAAATATTTTTCAGCCCCCCCTGAAATTTGGCTCTAGTTGCCCGCCTGATCTACACAGAACTTAAAACAATAGTCCATAAAATCATCATCATAAAAACATCAAGAGCACAGCAGCATACAAAGAGATTCATGATTTATAAGAAAGTATACAAATCTTCCCCTGTGTTTAACCCGTTTGGCATATTTGTATCAAATTGTACAATATATTGGCTTTCCAGTTGTCACAATTTCTTTTCCCTATTGCCACATCTAATGGACTTTGGAACGGCATCAATTACAAAATAACTAAGATCATTAAGGTTATTTTGGTGTACTAATTTAAAATGCAATGCCATAGGGTAACTGGAATCAGAATTGACAATCGCACGTAAATGCTGTAAGATACGACTAAAAACCTGTAGTTTTGTGCTGCCTATGTATCTTAACCCCTTCAGTGCTAATGACAAGGGTAACTCGTCATGGAGTTTCCATTGATTTCAATGGAAATTGCATGCGGAGCCATAAAACACCTTAGCATCCAAGTGGTTAACTGACATGTACATTCTAAAACATAGACAGCATAATCAGTCTTACACCTAAACGGTCCTTTGATTTTACATGGATCTGGGGAAAATGCATCCAATAGTTCTGCTTAGTTTACACCCAAGTTACATGCCCTGCAGGAGCTACATTTAAAAAATCCTGTTCTGTTGGACAGCCAGTTTCCCTTTTCTTGCACCTCCGGACTTGATTTTACCAGGGCATCCCTCATAGAGGGAGCCCATCTAAATGTAATAGCTGGTGAGTCCTCTATTTCTGGTGCTCTTGTAATGTCAGATTTTAGAATAGTCTTTTATAGAATTGGGCCAGCAAGGGATTTTGTTTGTATTGTTGGAATTCAGCCAATATGAGACTTGGATTAATAGAGTACTCACACTGTTATACACTAGTGGCTGTGATAAATAAATTACAGAACAGACAAATAATGTTACCACACTAACATTATCAAGAATAATAAAACAAGAACCAGGTTTTGAAAGTCAAAAAAGTTTTTTTGTTTACTTCAAGACATAGAAATTCATCATAAATCAAAAATGGGGTACAAAAAGAATGCAATGAAGATATACAGGGGGTATATTGAATATTCCGCAGGTATATCACACAAAGGTCTAAACTGCTAACGGATAGGACATAAAGATTCCAAATCAACAAGAAAATAGAAATCAATTATGAATAAATCTCGTGCAGAATTAGACAGAGTTGTCGACGTTTCGGTCTTCGTGTTGTATTTTCATAAGACCATCATCAGGACATGAACTTTAGTGCATTTGGATATGGACCCTTCAAGGTCAAACCTACAAACACTTCCTAGCCAGGTCAGTGATGTTGGTTGAGGGGGTATAAGTGATTCAGACCCTTGGTCAAAGTCTGGAAACTGCAGCTTTTGCTTCAACACACGCTTTCAATCTTGACGAAAAACAGACGTGGGAAAGGTGTTTACAATTCATATACTGGCACTCAATGCGTCGTCATGTTTTTTGAAAAATCGTGTGCTATCGAAACCTTCAGTCATTCGATCGGCCACAGCAGCGTCTTCAGTCAAAGCTGTTTTGACTGAAGACGCTGCTGTGGCCGATCGAATGACTGAAGGTTTCGATAGCACACGATTTTTCAAAAAACGTGACGACACATTGAGTGCCAGTATATGAATTGTAAACACCTTTCCCACATCTGTTTTTCGTCAAGATTGAAAGCGTGTGTTGAAGCAAAAGCTGCAGTTTCCAGACTTTGACCAAGGGTCTGAATCACTTATACCCTCTCAACCAACATCACTGACCTGGCTAGGAAGTGTTTGTAGGTTTGACCTTGAAGGGTCCATATCCAAATGCACTAAAGTTCATGTCCTGATGATGGTCTTATGAAAATACAACACGAAGACCGAAACGTCGACAACTCTGTCTAATTCTGCACGAGATTTATTCATAATTGATTTCTATTTTCTTGTTGATTTGGAATCTTTATGTCCTATCCGTTAGCAGTTTAGACCTTTGTGTGATATACCTGCGGAATATTCAATATACCCCCTGTATATCTTCATTGCATTCTTTTTGTACCCCATTTTTGATTTATGATGAATTTCTATGTCTTGAAGTAAACAAAAAAACTTTTTTGACTTTCAAAACCTGGTTCTTGTTTTATTATTCTTGATAATGTTAGTGTGGTCACATTATTTGTCTGTTCTGTAATTTATTTATCACAGCCACTAGTGTATAACAGTGTGAGTACTCTATTAATCCAAGTCTCATATTGGCTGAATTCCAACGATACAAACAAAATCCCTTGCTGGCCCAATTCTATAAAAATGTATCTGCCCAAGCCCGCAAGGGTATATTGGGTTGCTCACCTGTTTATAATTTAGATTTTAGAATAGGTCAGTTTTTAGTGATGATCCGTCGGACCATTTTATGATGACAACTTTAAGTAGTTATTAGTCGGACCAGTGGTTTCTCAGTGTTGGACTCACTGCATGCAGTTAAAGGGGTAACTCCTTTATCACAGTTAGTTGTTTCTATGTTTTGTGGGCTGTGTATTTTGGATAGAGCTGTCCTTAAGTCAGCCATATTGTATCCTCTTGCTAGGAAACTCTGTACAGACTCAGTTAGACATGTAGTTAAATCACTTTCATTGCTGCAAATTCTTTTAATTCTGAAGAACTCCCCATAGGGGATGCTCTTGATGAGGTGCCTTGGGTGAGTGCTACTGGCATGAAGGATCGAATTCCCAGCAGTTACCTTTCTGTGAAGTTTGGTATGTATGGTATTGTTGCAGATATATACCTCTACATCTAGAAACCCTCTCTTTGCTGATGTTAGTTGTAAACTCCAGGCTTAAATTGTTGTCGTTAATGATATCAACAAATCTCTGTGCTGATTTGACAGATCCCTGCCACACTACACAGACATCGTCGATGAAACGCCACCACTTAACGATGTTGTCCCTGAACATTTCTCCTAGGACGTGGCCAAGAACATGCTCCTCCCACCAGCCTACATGAAGACATGCAAAGCTAGGGGAGAAGCATGCCCCCATCGCCAGGCCCCGGAGTTGTTGGTGTATCTCTTTATTGAATAGAAAATAATTGTAATTCAATTATATGTGTATCATAGTTAACAGCATCTTATTGTCTTCATTGAACCTCACATCTCTGTTAGAAAGAATTGTTTTTACAGCTTTAAGGCCATCCTCATGTTTAATGCTGGTATATAGGGAGCATATATCCATAACAATGAAGCAATATTCATTGTCCCTTAGTTTTTCTAAGAAATGGCCAGTATCTGTCACATATGAAGGAAGGCTCTCTACATATTCCCGGATAAAAAAAGTCCACATATTTGGATTCTAGTAATCCACGTTGTATATATATATATATAGTCTTTACTTTCAAACAGTTCAAACTAAAGTATGAAAGTTAGGTTTCTGCAAAAAGAAACACCTTATTTTGAATGGAAACATTTTCTGCAATAAAAAGATTTTGTCCAAATTCTCACAAAATATTTTAGGGGTTTAGCAAATCAGTATCATACATAGTGTTTTATATATGACAAACTATCTTTTATCAGGCTTGGTTTCGAATAAACATGTGTAGGAACTGATCATATTTTGCAATGCGTACCCCCTGATTTTTGCCTTGACTGTTTTTGCCGCTTCAGTGCTCTGATAACCATGAGTAAAGTGCATGTGCTCCTCTGTCCAATGTGATGCAATTGGCATATTTAAAATGCCAATAAGTACCCAGGGCCTGAAAGTAAAATGTCACTAGTGGACAGCAGCACCCATTGTGCCATCCATTACAGTGAAAGTGGAGCCATGACTGCAGCCCTACTATTTGTAGCCTCGCTGTTCCAGTTTTAAACTGCCAAATAAACCTAACTAAATAAAATATTTTGGTAGGTCAAGACCTTCCATTTAAATAGTTATAAGTCATCCCTAAGTAGGCGCATGGTATTTGAAAGCAGGACATGTACAAATTTAATGTTAAACATGTAATTACAGGGAAAGAGCCCCAATAAACCTATTTTCCCTGTAGCGAGACAGGCTGTTCCATAGCAAAACACTGGGTTACAGTATTACATTTAACAATGCTAATTTTAGTTAGGACACAGCTTGAAATACGATTCAAAGACTTTTTAATATGTATCAAAAATCTGATCTAATGGTAAAATCTACATTTTAATAATTATTAAGGAAAAGTTACTTTTAGAAAGTTGCCTTTTTCCTGCCTAAAGCCCATGGGTGCCCATTTGCATGAGCTCTAGATGTCACCTGAATAGCCCCATTGAAGAGGAATGAAAACTGCTCCCAGAGCAGGACGAAGGTCTGGGGTGTGTAGAGGTGTTGTGGTTCTCTTGACAGGATGGCCAGTGGGCTGTGCTCAGGAACTTTGGGCCATATGTAGGTAAATGGCATTTACCGAATCGTAAATGCCGAATTTTACCGATTCGGTATTTACAATTCGGTAAATGCCATGTAGGTAATTATTCTGTAACAATTACCGAATCGGTAAGAACCGGTAATTACAGATTCGGTAATTACAGAATCGGTATTTGCCATTGATTCCTATGGGCCTTGAAGCCCATAGGATTCAATAGCAAATACCGATTCGGTAATTACCGAATCGGTAAAATTACCGATTTTACAAGGGGGACAGGGTGTCACTTTGACACCCTGTTGCATCCCTGTTTCTGGCTTGTATGCCATGTGACACACATACATGCCCTTAGGGCATGTCTGTGTGCCACAAGGCACAGGTGTACATGCACAGATGTGCATGTACACAGGAATTCGTTATTTACCATGCCATCATATTTCATGGTAAATAACGAATTCCTAAGGGCCTGTGGCACTGTTTCCAGTGCCACCTACATCCCATATTACCGATTCTGTACATTTACCGAATCGGTAATTTACAGATTCGGTAAATTTACCGATTCGGTAAATATACAGATTCGGTAATATTTTGGCCACCTACATCTGAAAATCAAAATACCGGTCGGTAACGGCCGAAATCGGCCGTTACCGACCGGTATTTGGCCACCTACATATGGCCCTTTATTAACATAAAAGAGGCCAATATTGTCACAGGCAAATGTTAGCACTCACTTAGGCAGGCCCTTCCTGTCTACCCCTATTAGGCACGCACCAGTCCCAGTGGGAGATGAGATGTCCCCAGAACTGGTTTAGAGTGACCACAGATGAAGAGTTGCTTGTTTCCATGGCAACACCTGCAGGGTGGTCACACATGCTTTGCAAAGGGAAAGACAATTTCTGCCATTTTGGTTTTAGGCAGAAAAGGGCACTATGGCGTTGTTTGAAGTAGGACACACAGGAAATGCTGAAAATTTAGGAAGTGTTACTCCTAGGAACTTTTACCCAATTGGTTATCTTGGATATCAAGGGGCCAAAGGTCACCCATACCTACAAGCTGGCTACAGGAATAAATGTGCCCCCCACAGTACGTTCCTCAGACCACCACTAGGCCTGTGGAAGATGAAAAGAGGACTGAACCTGCTGTCTGAGACTTGAGAAGAGCATAGACAACTGAACCTGCTCTCCCAGTTGTACATAAGCAAAGAAGTGGACTCCAATGGTCATAAGGTTGACCTTATGTTCAAACTAGACGGAGACAACAAGCTAGAGGACGCCTTTCTTGCAACTACCATTTCCAACCGGACTTGTCACGGACCCTGCTGGTGGCTTCTGCTGGAGCGAGTCTTGATCCCAAGTGCTGTTCAAGAAGTCCTGGAACCACAAGCTGTGTCAAAGTATACTCCTCCTAAGCTCTCCTGAAACTGGAGACAAATAAACCTTTTGGCTCCAAGGACCTCCAGAGGGCCAGGACCAACCTGCGAAGCTGATCCAATGAAGGGGTATTTCCATCAATAAGAAAATGTAGGTTGCTCTCACTCTAAACTTTTCCATAGCAGCAAATTGGATTTAAAGGGACATTGCGGGGATGGTTTCCAGTCTAGTGGACCCCCCTCTTCAGCTGCAACATTCAGCATAGCCCCACTGGAAGAATCTGAGGTCCCAAAAAGTAAGAAAGTTCCAATGTAGAACTCTTTACCTGGCTAAAGCAGCAACAGTATCCAGCTAGCGAGATTCCTTTTCTGGGCACGAAATTGAAGTTTTTCCTGTACAGAGCTTTTCCATCAAAAGTCAACAGCTTCACCAAGACCGAGCAACTATACCACAATATGGAGCCCCCCTCAGGCACATCCTGCTGCATTGCCTGGCTGAAGGTTTTTGACTAACGCACCAGAGACTACGGGGCATATTTGCAGCATTGATGTACTTTCCCCCTGTGCTTGCACCATTTCAGCAGCCTAGCGCCAAAGCAGGCACCCTTGTACCATGGAGCATCAAGGAGCACCTTCCTCCACAAAAACAATTTATAGAGGCGTTTTCCACTTTGTATGTGTGCTGCAGAATGCAGCACACATGGAAAGAGGAAAAAGGAAAAATGAGGAGAAATAAACATATTTCTCTTTGTTATTCCTCACTCAGGGAGGTGTAAGATTTCGACGCATTCCCAGGTGTACAAGTCCTTGTAAATCTGGGAATGCATCAAAAGCCGTGGGAGTTGCATGGGAACACCCACCACAATGTTCATGGAATGCCTCCCTTGCACAAAGTAAGGCAACGCAGCAATTTGTGCTGCGTTGCCTTTCACCAGATTTATGAAGCCATTTAAAGCCATTAATATGGCTTTGCGTGAATTACCGCAGCTGGTGCTTAATGTTTGCGGGCACTACTATGAACTTTAAACTTTACAAATTCATATCTTCTGTTTTCCTTATTGGATAGTTTTGATGTAATTTAATTTATTAAAATGTACTCTATATTTCTAAATTGTTTTGATTTTTATTGTGTTGTGTTTTGACTTCATTTCTGCTTTGGTACTGCATACAAGCTTTCCAGATTACCTCGAAATTAAGTCTGTCATAGCTTTCATGCGGTTGAGATCAGGTTACTTTACTGACTTTAGTTATTTACCCTAACAAGGATGGTGGTTATTATTTGAGGTGGGCACCTACCGTGCTCCCAACTAATACCCCAATTTCTTACACAGTGGATGACTAGAACCTGATGTACCTAATGTCATGCATGGTTCTTTTGTCTTCGTTTTGCACTCTTACATGGTCATTCACACCCAATTGGTATGAACGTACTTAAAACAAAAATGTTCAAAATAGTTTTTATGCTGGGTCCTTGCACTATCTTTGCGCCCGATTCTCAAATTAAGAAACATAAGTGATAATTGCTTCAATTAATCTCTGCCACAAGTTTTTACTCAGACTGAATTTCCTCCCATCATTTCATGCCCACTATTCCATTCCGGATACACCGGCCAAATGAAAGGCTAACTTCATCCTTCAATAGGAATTGTTTATATAAATGGCCAGGCCAGGTCTTATCTACATGGAAACACAAACAACTTCTGACTACTTTTGGTCTTGTTGGGTCTCATCAGTGAGGCTCAGCTTGAGTTCTATGGCACAGTAGGCACAGGACCACGTCTCAATATGCCCGTTGCACTTAGAGCACACTACTTACAAACTGACCTAGAAAAACAAAAAAGTGATTGGTGGAATCCTTGAATGAATGTTAGATACTGATAATTTCTGTCTATGAATAGTGATGTCAAGGCACTGACATACTTGTTTCAGTAGGAGAAAGATTTATGTGCTTTTAGTGTGCAGATTTTAATCAGTGAGCACATAAAGCACGCAAATCTAATTATTCCAAGGGAGGTTCAAATGAAGGTGGGTTCTATCCCCGAGAAACTGTGCAATATGTAATACAGAATGGTGCATTCTATAATACATTTTCCCAAACAAAATGGCTAAAAAAGCTATAGTTAAAATGGTTAATAATAATGGAGCCTCTCTCAGATGACAATTCATCACCATTACGACAGTCTAACGCATGATCTGTTCTAATTGGTGTTCTCATGTGAGCCCTTCAATATAGGAGTAAAGGAAACCTGTAGAAAAGGCAAATTACTGCCTGCGTTTAGCAGCTCACCTTTACTACATGTTTCTCTTAAACACTGATATCAAATTATCGGTGGTCCTCTCAGATGGTAACAATCCATGACTGAGCACATCAAATGGATGCTCCGGTTAATGAGACCTGGCTGTGCTTGCCTTTGACTAACAAAGTTCACCAAAATTAGGAAAGGGGTGCATATTTTTTAAAAGTAATAATTTTAGTTTAGCTAAAGCATTTTGAATGCACTTGATAAAAATACACAGCCTCGCCTCACTAGCATTCGCTCACTGCTCCTAGTAAAACACCAAGGGACCTATTACAGATAGGGCACACTTTTCCTGTTTCTTTAAGCAGGTGTGCCAGGTGCAAACAGTAAAACAGCACCCTATCCTGTAGAATCTGCTTCCCTCAGGGCAGCAGTGAACTGTGAGCATTTAAGAGAAATACGGATCAGCTGTTTAAAAGTATCTCTGTGCATGTGGCAACCCACCTGCCCTTTAAAGAGGGATTTCAGCTCCCCTTGCAGGCGGGTGCAGTGAGTGACTGCAACTGCCTGCAAGGGGATGTCTGGTGGGTCCAGGGATCCCCTTTCATCCTTGCAGAGGGCTGACTTTAGGAGGCACACTGAAAGTGCACCATCTTTTTGTGATGCACTCTCGGTGCGCCTCGTAACGGCATGTTCACCTCTGCACCAGCATCCAAAATACAGTGCGGGTGCAGAGGGAAAGAGATTCTCTCATTTGCATGCAGGTGCCCCCCCCTTGCAAATGAGGGAATGCCCTTGTGAGATAGCGCTGGTGCTACATATGCACCAGTGCTATCTGTATTAGAGAAGGTGCTGTCCAAGAGTTTGCGGCCCCTTCTGTAACACCAACGTTCTTGAAGGGTGCCCATAAGCGTGCCCAAATGCCAGTTGCGCCCCTGGGGCACTTCAGTAATATGGCCCCAAATGAGATTACTCAAGAGACTCACCTCTAGGACCGCATCACCGCACTAAGGGCCATATGTAGGTAAATGGAGAATACCGAATCCTTAATACCGAATTTTACCGAATCGGTATTAAGGCATCTGTAACGCGATGTACATAAAATTTCGTTAAAGTTTACCGATTCGTTAAAATTCGGTATTAAATACCGAATCAGAACGAATCGGTAAAAAATATAATTTAAAGAAAGGCAAATACCGAATCGGTGGTACAGAATCCATTACCGATTCGGAAATACCGAATCGGTAATTCAAAAAATCGTAATTTGTTGAATCAGCCAATCCTGAATCACCCAATTACCTCCCAAACAGGAAGTGGCCACACCCAGCCAGGTGCAGAGGACCTGGAGCTTACAGTGAGGCAGGCAGGTGAGCTGAGGAGCCAGCAGCAACACAGCCACACAGCCACACAGCCATAAGCAGGACTGAAATACTACAACAAGCATTGAAATGGCAAGCCAGGACAGGGAGAAGGAGGGGGGCGACAGAAAGAGAAAACTCAAGTTCAGTGACAAGGAGCTGGAGGTACTGATCCAGGATGTCAGCCAAGAGCACCACAAGCTATTTGGAGTCCAGTCCCACCAAGTGCCAGAGTCACAGAAGAGGCAAATCTGGAGTGGCATCCGGGACAAATTCAATGCCATAGGTGTGACCCAGTGCACCATAGAGGACATTAGGAAGAGGTGGTACGACCTCAGGAAGACAGCAAAACTGAGAATGGCAGAGAGACAGAGGCAGGCTGGCAAAACTGGTGGAGGGAAAAATCGAGCCCCAGCACCAACACCACTAGAACTGATGGTGGAGTCCACCATCCAGCCAGAGAGTGTGAGTGGCGTGGGAGACGCAGACTGCTCCGCCAGAGCAGCTAGAAAACAAGGTAAGAAGCATGCCCAGCATGCTGTGCTACCCCCTCCCCAATCCCAATCCCTATAGTGGCAAAGGGGCTCCCACTCCACCCCATGTCTTACTGGTTACCTGCAATGCATTATGGGTGATGTAGTCAGCGGGAACTCATGAATAGGACAGTCAGGCTAGCAAACACAATAGCATGGTAAAGTAATTGGCTACATCAGGACAACCACTGTGCTCTGTAGGCATGTTGTTTAATGTAATTCGATAGCAGACAGAGCAGTGAGTATATCTACATTTGTGTCATCACGCAGTGCAGCAGAGAGCAGCCGAGCTAAGTCAGCCAGGCCAGAGGGGAGGCAAAATGAAGACGTCAGCATGCCTGCAGGGACCACAAGCTCTGCGTCATCACAGCCATCTATTCCTTCACCACAGCCATCACCACAGCACCAGGGAAGTCCGCGATCCCCTCTCACACAGTCCCCACTGCGAAGATAACCAACCCCCCCACCACCACAGCCAGGCAGGAGGCATGCCGTGGCCACCCTCCAGCAGATGGAGGAGTCAGAGGAGGGGGGCAGAGGGGGCGAACAAAGTCCCATAAGAGATAGATCCAACAGGGAGAGGTCTGGGCCTCCATCCGAGGGTGCCCACATCTCATCCAGACGCCGCAGGGCAAGGCCGGACAGTCCAGAAGCAGCCGAGCAGGGTGACAGTGTGTTTGCTGGACTGGAAGGCAACATGCTGAAGGTCCAGCGCCTGCAATGGAGAGAGATGAAGTCAATGCACAGGGGGGTGGCACACATAAACAAGCATATGCACAGGATGGAGAAGGGCATCAGTGCTATGGGGGAGAACTTGTGTGCAGGAATGGAGAGAGTAGCTACTTCGGTGGACAACCTCTGCAGCCAGCTTGAGCAGGACCGTCTAGCCAGGCGCAGGGAGAGACAGAGGCTCCAGGCATATACCAAGTCGGTGAACCGGCTGGCCACTGCAACATCACTGATGTGTCGCAGGTCCATCGCCATGCAGAAGGAGATGGCGCATTGCAGCAGGGATGTGGCCAGGGGGATGGTGTCCATGACCTCAGTGCTAGAGCAAATGTAGAATGCTAAGGCGGCCACAATGGAAGGGGGGGGACAGTGAGGAGGCCACCAGCCGTGGTAGCATCACGCCCTCACCCACCGAGTGCAGAAGGCGTAGTGAACGTAGCGTGCCTTCACAGGAACAGTCCAACACACCGGACAGTGTTGATAGGGAACGGTCACTGGCAGCGCGTGGCCGCAGGAAGTAAGGACCTATGGCTGTTACCATGCATGAGATGGGTGATGTAACCCATGTCCAATTGGACATTGCTCACAATACTGGGGGTGTGCCTAATAAACACCTTAACATGTAACTGTAACTGGCTCTGTGTCGTTACTCACTCAGAAATAGTTTGCCGTAATCTCTGCCCATCTCTGTCTCCCATCATGTTCAATAGCAACACCTGCTGCGCAGGGCTCTGGCTGAGGGTTGTCCTCGTCCTCTGAGTCAGTCAGTTCCACTGCTGTTCCTTTTTTTGTGGCCAGATTGTGTAGCATTGCACATGTAGCAATTATCTTGCAACATTTGATGGGGCTGTACAGACGTGCACCTCCAGTTTTATGGAGGCAACGGAATCTGCTTTTGAGCAATCCAAATGTGCGCTCCACCACGTTGCGTGTGCTCCTATGTGCCACATTGTATCTCCTCTCCCTTGGGGTTGCTAGGTTGAGATATGGTGTGAGTAGATAAGGCCGGAGGGCATATGCGCTGTCACCTATGTACAGATGTAAGTGGCATTAATTTGTGTGACCAACAGCTTTAGCCAGGGTGTACATCAGGGTGTGTCATATTTACTTACCTAGTATGTATCCGTCTCCAAATTCACCTGCAAGCAGACGTGTATGGATGCCACTTTTCCGGAAGATGTACGCGTCGTGGCTACTCCCGGGGAATTAGGCCACGATGTCAGTAATTATGTACTTGGCATTACATGTCACCTGTACATTGATGGAGTGGGTGGATTTGCGATTCCTTTATATGTATTCACTTGCTGTAGGTGGGCAGATGGGTATATGGGTCCCATCGATGCAGCCGATGACGTGTGGGAAGTGTGCAATTTGGTAAAACTCCAGCTTGGTCCTCTGCAGCTCCGCCTGTGTACTGGGGAAGGAAATGTAATGTTCAATTCTGTCCATCATGGCATCTAGGAAGGTGTTGAAGAAACGAGATAGACAGCTCTGTGACACTCCACCCA
This sequence comes from Lissotriton helveticus, assembly GCF_964261635.1. Taxonomy (NCBI): domain Eukaryota; kingdom Metazoa; phylum Chordata; class Amphibia; order Caudata; family Salamandridae; genus Lissotriton; species Lissotriton helveticus. Next base: position 1,248,212,915 of record NC_136057.1, read on the forward strand.
CTGCAGCTATCACACCCTGGAAACTTCCTGATGCAAGGAGGTGCAGGCAGCAGAGTACCTGGACATGGGTGGGGACAGCGTGGGCCCTTGGTGTCTGATGCTCCAGATAGGGTTTTAGGTCCCGTATTAGGTCCAGGATGGTATCAGGGTGCAGTCTGTATCTTTCATGGATTTCTGCTTCTGTCAATTGGAACAATGTGATGCGCAATCTGTACACCTGCTCTTCCCGTCTCCAGATCCTCACTCCTGCTGCTCTCAAGCGTAGCCGCCTTGCTATGAGGTAGAGGCCCGCCATTGTGTTCACACAGATGCATTTTGGGCCTGTTTTTATGCACTGCACCTGATTACCACATGCTCCTGAAAAGTGGTAAATACCGAATCGTTATTACCGAATCTGGTCATATTCGGTATTAACGAGGTTTGCTACATCGCTTTTTTGGGGATTATTCCGATTCGTTATTTCCGAATCGGTATTCTTTGTTTCGGTAAATTTAAATCGGTAAATAAGGAATCGGTAATTTTTTACTGATTCGGTATTATCGATTCAATTCGGTATTACGTACATCTCACATGGCTAAATACCGGTCGGTAACGCCGAAAAGTGGCCTTTTTCGGTGTTACCGACTGGTATTTGGCCACCTACATATGGCCCTAAATTGTGTGTTATACAAATGACTGCAATGAGTGAGAGAGCTGAGGCTGGGGCAGCAAAACATTGCCAATCACGTTAGAGCTTTAAAAAAAGAGTGAATAGCTGATTGTTGTTGCTCCCTCTGAGCCTAGGTTGTCATGCACATCACACAGAGAGACCATTTCTATGCCGAGAGCATACTCATGCTGTGTGGGAACTTGGGGGTGCTTCCTGCAGTGCCAGCCAGGCAAACCCAGTGGAGCTGCTCTTTAAAATGTAACCGAGAAATGTAAGATCCTTCCATCTCATCCTTCTGGCCGTTCCTGACTTTTGGAAGAACAGGTCTGGCAGCAGAATTTTTTTAGCTCAAGAAGACCTGCAATGTGGAATAGCTCCCATTGAGCATCTATCTGCCTGGAAACAAACTTGCCCTGTTTCAAGAAATGTAAAGAACTGACTGTTCAATAAGGTTCACTTGGATTACCTTCTGCAATTTACGCTTGTCCTCAGGCGCCCTATTAGTGATATGGGCGCACTTTTCCTGTTCACACCACAGCGCACTTTTAAGCAGGAGCGTCGGGTGCAAACAGGAAAATTGAGCTCTATCATGTAGAAGGCTCTTCCCTCAGGGCAGCCACAAACTTGTGCTGCCCTCAGGGTAACGCATTCAAGAACAATACGCAGCAACTGTTTAAAAGCTACTCTGTGTTTCTCTGTGGTAGGCGGCAACCTGCATGCACTTTAAGGAAGAATTTGAGATCTCTTTGCAGGCAGGTGCCTTTAAAAGGCGCACTTAAAGTGCACCACCTTTTTGTGGCACACTTTCAGTGCACTTCCTAAAGGGATGTTTGCCTCTGCGCCCGTGTCCATAATACTGCACGGGCACAGAGACAGATTCCTTCAATTTCATGGGGTCACATCTTGAGATAGCGCTGGCACTACATGTACGCCAGCGCTATCTATGATACAGAAAGGGCCACACATGCCTTTGCAGCCTCTTATGTAATTCAATGTGCTCCACGGGCACTCAAAGCAAGTGCAGATGTCCTTTGCACCCCCGGGGCACTACCGTAATATGGCCCCTGGTTGTTCATCCCAGGCGGTGGAAGAGCACCTCTACACTGACGTCAGGGCTTTTCGTGGATGGGGTGGTTCAGTGTATTTAAAGACTAGCCCACTGAATGCGATTCTGTTGTGTGGATAGTGGTACTGCATTCACTACAAAATGAATGGAAAATGAGTATAGCTTCTTATTTTTTACTAAATTTACATATCATTCCACAATAATCTGATGATTGCTTTTAAGTTGTGATGCTCCGCGCATTTATTATTCTATAATATACTCTAATAAAATGTGCAAGTGTTAATGAACGACATCAAAACGAAATATTATTCATGCAAAATAAATAAATAGCTAAACTATGTGAGATTATTGAATTTGGGTTATGATCATATATTTTAGATTTGTTAAGATATTTTAAGTAAGTAAGTAAGTAAAGAGACTTTATTCGGTTTTACTTCAAACCATAAAAGTACATGAGTATTATAGACAATATAAAACACTATAAGCGTGCAATAATTACAGAACATGAGTGATAAAATGCAAAAGTTGAAAATACAACAAATTCCATACATTGAAAATTCATATAAAAAGGATAATCAGATCAATAAATGTACCATCATTGATCCAAGCAATTTCTCAGCTTAACAGACAATTTTAGAAATTCAGTTACTTGAAGAATGCTATCACTGTGCAAAAGTTGCAAATACAGTAATGCCGGTCTGATCTGATTAAAATTAAGTTTCTTTAAAAGATCTAGCAGAAAGCGTTTACGAGGATATTCATAAAATTTACATAAAAATATAAAATGCTGCATGTCCTGTGAAGACTTACCGTCGCAGCCACAGGGTGCAGTAGGTTTAATAAAAACATATTTTTTTGGCCTAAACAACAGACGATGAAAAAGATTTAATCTGAACCTTGCTAGGAGAAACTTCTCATCCGAGGACAGCGATCCCAATAAATAAGGCTCCATTGTATCACAGGTTTTTAACATAGCATATTTTCTTACACTGGGTTTCAGGAGCTCCACACCTTCTCTTTGGAGCTTTCTGTCCATAAGGAATGCACGCTTAACTGTCTCCACATCACCCTTAACAATCCTGCTGGGATCCTCAAAAAGTTCCGGACGACCAAGCCGTGAAAAATTTAATTTTAAATATTTTAACCAGGGTGTGCCCATTGCCTTATCTTGAGACAGGTAATCTCTCACAATCAGGTGAGTCAGTGGTATATCCTCATTCAACCACAATTTTAGCCAGCAAGTCAACGGGCGTAGTGAAAAAATATCACATAGATATTGTGGCCCTAACTCCTCATGTACTACAAAATTAGATGTGCCTGCAGGAACACATAAAAGACGTTTCATAAAGGAGTTTTCAACAATCTGTAGTTGCTCACCGGCCACATAGCCCCATATTTCACTGCCATAAACGGCAGTTGCCACAGATTTAGCATTATACAGTTTTAACATGGCATTTTTAGGTTTTTTCCCCAGTTTTGTTGCAAAGTTAAAAATAGTAGCATTCACCCTTGCCAGTTCTCTTTTCTTTTTGTCAAGGTGTGGACCCCAACTAAGTTTGGAGTCAAAAAGGACCCCAAGATATGAGAATGATTTTGAAATGGGGACAGCTACCTCATCCATTTTAAATATGAAGTTCCTACTTGGTTGTTGGCCAACTTGCATAATTAAGGATTTTGAATTGTTGACCAGGAGGTCTCGGTCCGTCATAAATGTCTTAAAAGCATTTAATAAAGCTTGAAGACCTCTCTCTTTTCTTGATATTAAAACCGCATCATCTGCGTATAAAAGAACCGGAATACCCCACCGGCCTACTCTGGGACAGTAGGCCATTACATTCTGCACTACGCTATCGAGCTCATTAATATAAAAATTAAAAAGAAAGGGGGCGAGAATGCATCCTTGACGCACACCCTTCCTAATGTTAAAATTGCCAGTTACGGACAAATCCTTGGAATATCTGACGTTAGCACTGGTATTACTGTGCAAATCAGCAAGAAAGTTGACAATCCCACTGTCCACACCCTTGTCCCTCATGGACTGCCACAGCTTTCCCCTATTAACACAGTCAAAAGCTGATGACAGATCCATGAAGGCAAGGTGGACAGTACCCTTTTGAGCAACAGTGTACTTGTTTAGTATTAAAAAGAGGTTGAGGCACTGTGTAATGGTAGAGCGGCCACTGCAGAAGCCATACTGAGAGATGGACAGAATACCATTTTCCAGCGCCCAATCAGAAAGTCTCTGCAGTAGGATTCTGCCCACTATTTTGACCATGGAATCAATTAAAGAAATAGGTCTGTAACAAAGGGGGCTACCCTTGTCCCCTTTCTTAAAAACTGGGACAATCGTCGATACCCCCAAGACTGTAGGCAGCCAATTTTGGCGGCAGCATTAAAGACCGATTCCAAAATGGGAGCCCACAAACCGGGCTCTGACTTATATAGATCTGACGGAATCCCATTTGGTCCTGGTGCTTTCCCAGCAGTAAACCCCATTATTCCCTCAATAACCTCACCTCTTTCAAACCTAATAGGGTCACCGCTATTGCAAGGAGCAAGGCTAAAATTATCACTCATCGTACAACTATACAGTTGCGTGAAGTGAGCTTCCCATTCCTCCTTTAATATGCCGCATTCCAAGCCGTCCCCTGGATACTGGACCAAAAAGGTTTTTTTTATTACCGTCCAGAATCTAGTGCTACACTTTAAAGTAGAGGGGTCGAGAATCTCACTCCAGGCCTCTTCTCTTAAAAATACCTTGCGTCTATTAATGACGGATTTATATTCTTTCCTACACTGTTGAATATTCTCTTTTATTCTGGGATTTGCTGCAAGGGCAAACCTTAGATTACGTGAAGCCCTAGAACAGTTATGATCGAACCACCTGGGACCCCCTATCTTTTTATGCTTTACTGGGGCCGACATCTGCTGAGACACCTTATCTGAGATATTTTGAAAAGCACTTAGAACCTGACTTGGTTCGGTCCTTTCTCGTGTACATTTTGCGATTTCCTCAATACAATTGGTCTTAATGTCTTTATACAATAAATCAGGTGTGATCATAGACCATTTAAGTCGCCGTCTACAGTCCATAGTACTCAGCCTACCAGTAGTACGATTCCGTTCTTCCTTGTCTACATATGGGCCTTTCAAATATACAGTCAGTGGAATATGATCACTAAATTCACTGTGTTCAATAGTGAAAGAGTCCACAAAGGTCTGCAATGACACAGAGAGTAAGACGTAATCAATAAAGGTGCCCTTCCCATGACCCTTAAAAGTTGGAGTTTCAAAGCACTTCGAGGGATCCCTCAGTGCCATTGCCAGTGATAAATCCAGGGTATTCAATAAATCATTAAAAACTTCCCCTTCCGCTGTATGTTCCAGGTGCAAGCTCTCAAGGCGATTACAATGCAAATCTGAGAGACTTTTAAGCAGGGGGTCACCACACGGATGAACATTAAAATCGCCCACACTCATAAGATTGTGGAGGCATGCCTTCATTGATGTGTTAATAAATGCATTTAATGCTGATATAGAACTCGAAGCTAAATTATGATTAACTGCATTATAAAAATGCACCAGACCTAAAAGACAGTTTTCTCCATTTAGTTCAAAACCAATAATTCCATCATTGCCTGTTAAAACTCTATGTATTTTACAGGAGAGTGCTACAGAAATAAAAGTGACCAGGCCCCCCCTTGGTCTACCTCTGCAAGATGCTGTTGCAGGAACATAGAAGGCCTTGTACCCCTCCAGAAAAAAGTCACAATACACTAACCAGGTCTCCTGCAGACAAATGATCAAAAACTGCTTAATGTATCTGACCCAGTTGCAATCTGTCATCTTTGTGCCCAGTCCCGCAACATTCCATGAGATTACATTATTACTGGTCAATTTCACATTTGAAATCTCCTTGAGACCCATTTCACCAGATTTTCCCTTTCCTTGATCCAGTGACTCCTCACGTCAATCACATGCCTCAAGGCCAGAAAGCGAATAAAATCTATTCTGTGTTTCCACCATAAACCCATTTCTAGTTTGATTGTCAACATTATACAAGTATGGTGCTGGCAAAACAGGAGTCTGTGATTGAAACAATGGCCTATAGGTCCTGTGTTTAGGCGGGGTTTTAATCAGATGGGTATAAAAATATCCTAATGGGCGGACACATATGCTATTCGCATTACACAATAAAGATGAGGCTCTTAGTAAAGCCGTTGCCACATGTTGAGGATGTCTGAAATTGACAACAATACAATCCCCAATATTTTCCTTTCTAGATGGGCCGATCCAGTTAACCCTTCTAACTGAAAGTATTTCCTCCGAATATGCAATTGGGAATCCACAGTTAGTATTCAACCATGCTACTGTTTTATTTTTTAATGAATCATGAGATTCCCCATGTGGCTGGGCAAGATGGTCTTCTATAATTGGTACATTGGTCAAGACAGCCACGTAGGGTGCGCAGTCAGGTGGAAGATTAATATACCGACTTCTTCTTGTTTGTCTAGGATCCAATCTATCATCTTGAACTGCTGAAGTCTGCGCAGTCAGATCAATTTTTGGTGGGGGTTCAGATGGAGAATTATCGACTACGGCAACTTGCCTACTAGTCTGCAATGCAACCTCCTTCATAGGTCTCTGTCTTGTTCCCTTAACCTTAGGTCTGACAGGCAAGGCTGCTAACTTATGTTCTGCTAACAGTCCACCTAGTCTATCTACCTCTAGAGCCAGGGTGTCCAACTTACTTGACAGTGGTCTAATTAGCTCCTCCATTTTTCTCACAATTTTCCCTTCTAGGGTACCAATCAGGAGGGTAAGTTGATCAATTAGTAATGTAGTACCACCCTCGTTATGTCCCTCAGAAGGACAGGAGCCTATAATCGGGCCATTATCAACTGGTGCAACTATTTCTACTCTTTTTTTATTATGGTTGCCCCCCCGTTTAGGATGAGATTTTCTACAGTTTCTCACCGGTCTTGGTGCCAACTGTACCTGTTCTGTTTCAGCCTCCTCAATAGTGGTATCTGGCATATCTTCCTGTATTTCTACATGTACCTGCGCTACAGTTATTGTTACATCCTTATTGATGATATCAAAGTTATCAAGCGCGGGTATCTCCACTATTGGGAGAGGCACCTCATTCTGTAACAGTGAAGCATTTCCTCGACCTAAAGAAGCCCTTCTGTCATTATTAATTTGGTTAACTTTTTTGACTAAATAATTATCCATAGTGCCCATCCCTGAAATGGGTTTATCTGCTTGGCATTTAGACATCACCTCAGCTAAGTAGCACTCTCAATAAGAGGACCAATGAAAAGGAGTGAAACAGTCGGCAAGAATACAAGGCACTTTACACGAACACCCAAGTATCACAAATAAAAATAAAGTCTCACTTCAATGATTGTAGTCCTTATCTACAGAATCAATGTCTGTGGCCCAGCCCAGCCTCCTCAGGCCTCTGAGGGCCACAGAGGGCCCGCCCTTTGCCCGGGCTTAGCCCGGCGGTCGCCCGCGCGCGTCCCGCGACGCGGATGGAGCGTCTCTGTTAAGTAGCGCCTCCGGGCGTGCTGAAGGGAGGAAGCAGGAAATGCCCGCAAGGCTCTCTGAGAGCTGTAATCTCCAGCCGCGGGATGGCGGTGCTGCAGCGGCGAGACTACAGCGTGTGGAACCCAGGAGCTAGTAACCGGCCCAGCGGGTAAGTTCTCCAGCCAGCGGAATGTCGATTAGATATTATTATTTGCACACAGTGTAGTTGGGCAGCACAGTCTATCAAATTTTGCCACAGTATATCAATATTTACATCTATCAATTTCACAAAGACCCTTTGGCGATCCTCTCTCTCTCTATCATTGAATGTCTTTATGAAACCATGAACGTGCCTTCTCTGAAGTTAGCATAAGCTCCATGGTGCACTCTCTTCCTGGGTGTCTGCAACTGACATCTTCAAAACATTTTGATCTTAACGCTGCATTGGTCAAAACTGGTGCCCACACTAAACATTATTTTGCAGGGGCGATCATGCAACAAAAAACAGCGTTATATGATGTGAAGCAGAACGAATAGGAGCGGTGTTCAAATGTCTGACGCTAAAAGGTTTAGCCTGAAAGTTGACACGAGCACAGAACCTAAAAAACTTTAGGTCAAAGAGCGTCATCCCCTATGGAGCAGAAACTTTGCAAAAACTGCAGGATTTTATGCAAAGCCATACTTGAATAGCATGCATTGGCTTTGTGTCAAATCCTAATGCCAAATTAAACCAAGTGAAAATAAGGAGCAAGCAGAATATGTGTGATATTCTAACGTCACGAGTAATTTCTATGAAATTACACATTTTACATGTATTACCCTAAACTACTTGTCATTTCATTGAAATATATACTGGAGGTTATGTCTCGAGTAAACATCTCACATTAGACACTGTTGGCTGACCCTTTCACGTTAGTGCACTGCATACAATTATGCTAAACAGCCTTTTCTTAAAGGAGCGCAACTGATAACATCATAGGCATGTAAAATGTGCGAGTGAACATGTTTTTCAACATTTATGCAACCTAGTGCAGTGCAGCAGATTTTCAGGTGGTGCCGTCTTGCATGAATGTTAGTTGAGCTGGACCCTGGTTTGAGCTCTCTGCTGTGTGCCTTCGCATCTTAACTGGTCTACAAATTCACTTTGACAAAAACCCTCACTGCCAGGAAGACCTTCTTACAGTAAAGCAGCTGTGTCTACATAAACTTCCACCTAAAATCAAAAATTTGCTGTGTCAGCAAAAACAGTAACAATCAAGGCTGCACACCCTGGCCTTTGGACAGTGGCAGAGCATATCACCTTTTCACATTTCAGCTGGAGTTCAATTTCACAACACACATCATTTGATTAATGTTTTGTAAAGATTTTCAAGGAATATATGGAAATGGCACTTGGAATGCAGGTATGGAGCGAGCTAATTGAAGTTTGCAATAAACATTTAATGTTGATACTGGATTTGAAATCCAGGAAATGTTAGGATTTAAGGCAAGGTGGAAGCCTGTGTTAAACAGCCCAAGAAGTAATATCATTTTTACTACACTACGATATTACAAACAGCGCTAAAGTAGAAGGTATTACTGTTACATCCATGCAGTTAGTTAAAGTCAAACACGCAGCATATACCTGCATAAAGGTATGTTAAAACAGGACTGGTGCCAGTCATACTTTCAGGTTGAACTGATGCCACACTCTAGTGGCTTTTCCTGGTACATTACCTTCATGGGGTGGAAGCATGGGCATTGGCTTCAGAACGAGTAATTGTGGTAAAGGTAGGGACGGCTGCCTCTCGAGGGCATAAGGGGCGTTGACCTGCCAAAACTGGGTAGGAGGAGAAGGAAATTCCAACAGTTTAGCAATAAGAGAAACAGATGCTCGTGATATTTCAGCCTAGATTGTCTTTTGTTTGGTGTCAGGGATTACTGCTAGGAGTAGAGAGCCCTGTGCATGTGGAGGCACAAGCCTGGGCAGTGAGGTCAAGGTGGTGGGTGAGGCAAGATTTACCAGTGCTGAATGGCTCTGCATGTGGGCGATTACTGCTGTGGCCTAGGGTGGGGTTAGCACAAGTTCATTGATGTAATGGGGTGGCGTGGACCAGACAGAGGAGTACAAGTTAATAGTGAGTGTTCTGTTCCTGCAAGATATTCAGACACTGCTGGCTTGCTTTGCAAACCTCAAGGAGAAGGCAACCGCAGCCCGTCCAGGTAAGCACAGTGGGGCTGGGTGGGAGGTATTTTAACAGACGATGGCAAAGGGGAAATTAAATAAATCATTAATTTCCCCATATCATCGTCCGTCGAAATCCCCTCCCACCCAGCCCCACTGCACTTACATGCTACTCCTCTGTCTGATCCAGCCCAACCCAGTACATCAATGGAGTTGCGCTAGCCCCACCTGCATGGGCCACGGCTGGGGGCATGCCGGAGGAGGAGTCGGCATTCTCATTTTCAGTTTCTTCCACACTCCAGAAGGGTTAATAGCAAGCACATTGGGCCTGATTCACAGAATTAACTTAAGACAAAATCCTAAACTTACTACTTTTGGTATTCACAGAATGCATTTACTACTTTTGGCATTCACAGAATAGATTTACGACTACTAACTTTACGTCTTCACTCGGGCCAGAGCTTCCGGCCCGGAGGCGGAGCTTCCTGCCCGGAGGCGGAGCTTCCGGCCCAGAGGCGGAGCTTCCGGCTTGGAGGCAGAGCTTCCAGCCCAGAGGTGGAGATTTCAGCCATGGCTAAATCTCCACCACCGGCCGGAATACCCACCTTCGGGGCGGAAGCTCTGCCTCCAAGCTGGAAGCTCCGCCTCTGGTCTGGTAGCTCCGCCTCTGGTCCGTAATCTCCGGCCCAAGTGCGGACGTAAAGTTAGTAGTCGTAAATCCATTCTGTGAATACCAAAAGTAGTAAGTGCATTCTGTGAATACCAAAAGTAGTAAGTGCATTCTGTGAATACCAAAAGTAGTAAGTTTAGGAGTTTGTCTTAAGTTAATTCTGTGAATATGGCACATTGTCACTCTGGATGATGCCCCGCATAGCAAGCTGCATTTGTTGTTCTGGACAGATATTCAGACAGGGAGCAGATGGACAAAGCTGATAAAGTGCTGCAGTGCCAGTGGAGCCATGTTCAGTATTACTGCGTCTTGCGTCAGTAAGAGCTGCAGCTTAGCAATGTTATTGCTGAACTCCGATGCAAAGGTCACCGCTGCTCTTCTTTCACCTCGCTTCAAAACCTTAGGAATTAACATGGCTGAGCTATGACCAAGTGAACGTGGGAGGGTGAGTGAGTGAAAGAGTGGATGGATGGATGTGTGAGTGAAATAGTGGATGGATGTGTGAGTTAAAGGGTTGATGGATAGATGCATGTATGAATGAATGAAAGGGTGGATGTAAAGATGGATGAGTGAAAGGGAGGAAGGATGGATAAATGGTAGACCTAGGAGGAGTTCGCAGAGTTCCAACGTGGCGCTTTGTGGAGTTCTGTAAGTGTCGGAGTAAGGTAAGGTGCGCTGCTCGCATTGATTTTTAGTTCCAGGGTCTTGTCCAGCGCTGTAAAATAAGCGCAAAAGGCACCACATGAAGCGCAAGAGGGCTCAGTTTCTTTCTGCCGCTCAAGTAGATGTTCTATTCGAGCGGCAGCTTCCTCAACGCGAGCAGCAGGTTTTTCAACATAAGCGATAGCGACCGGCTGCACTTGGTTGAGAAATCTCCCCGGGAGGTGGTCTGGCGGTGAATTTTCCTTGCTCATCAACTTAACGATGGTGAGCTGTGAGATAGGAAAAACTCCACCAGCTACATGGAGTTTTTCTGAACTCCTTGCTCTATATTTAATATTTATTACAAAGTTTGAAAAAACATCATCATTGTAGGAACACACCTTAGAGTCGAAGGAAAGGTGAATTGTGCCAAGGTGCCCACCCTGTGATCATAGGTGGGCGTTCAGAAAAAGACTGAATCAATTAGTTGAAAAGAGCAATGCCGGAAAGTATAAAATCCCTAAGTGGTGTCCCCTATACAAAGTATTTTCTCACCTTATTTTGGTGATGCAGCTCTTGCAAGAGACTCTTTATATCTGCATTTACATACAGATGAGGTGCAGAGTGGGAAAAACTCCCAGAGCGGAGTGGAAAAAACTCCACAAGCGGAGTTTACTGCCCACCAGGACTAATAAATGGATGGATGGATAGAAGAGTAACAGAGTGAATGATGGATGAACGAAAGGGTGGGTGGATAATGAGGCAAAGGATAGATGAATGAGTAGTGAAAGGATGGATGATGAGGTAATGGTTCAATGGATAGATGGATGAGTTGATGGATGAGTGAAAGGCTAGATTGATGGGTTTAAAAGGTGGATGGATGGATGAATGAAAAGATGGATGTAATGATGGATGAGTGAAAGAATGGATGAATAAGTGAAAGGGAGGTTAGATGGATGGATGAAAGGGTGGATTGATGGATGCTGAAAAAGGTGAATGGATAGATGGATGAGTGAATGGGTGGATGGATGAATGAGTGAAGGCATGGATGGTTGGGTGAAAGAGTAAATGGATGGATAAGTGAAAAGTTAGGTCAAAGAATGGATGGGTGAGTGAAAGGATTGATGGATGAGTAAAAGGGAGTGTGGATGGATGAAGTGAGAGGCAACGGCAGCTGGTGAAAATTAAAATTCCCCCACTTTGAACCAAACATTCTATGGCACCAAGCCAGCATACGCAAGCCATTACGACCCTCCTCAGAAGAGCTTGCATCCTTTCACTGAGACATCCATCCTTTCACTTATCTACTCCCATAGATGGGAGTAACAAAAGTAGAATAATGTAAAGATATGCATGTTTTTCATTTAACATGCATCTGTAAAGTTAGAGCCCCACCACTTTCAAATTTCATCAGCTACCACTGGCTAAAGGAGGCTTGTGGGAAAAGATGGCTTACTAGAGAGCAAAAAAAAGGAACAGTGACTGTATGTGAGGTCCAGGTGTGGTGCTGTGATATAGGCTGTACATGGAGTAGTAACATTTCTGGAAGTCGTACGCTTGAGTTTTTTTCTGAAATTTTTATGATGTTCAATTTCCTTTAGTAACTGTGGAAGATATTTCAATAGTTTTGATCCACTGATTTCAAGTTTTTGCCCACCGACACATATGCTCTTTATGCGTACCATGCTCTCTTGAAGGATGATATTTGTTAAAAGCATTGGCAAAGCCAATAGGTTTTGTCTATGTGATAGCTATTGGCTTTGCTAATGTCTTTTAGTCATATTGTACATCAGCTTGGTTGAACGTTAAATAAAAGTTCTATGACGCTGCCAGCATTGATCACGTTATAGCACATGTTTTCCCATTTAATTTCAACAATGTTGTACAATAGCTGTGCTGCTGTACAACATGGTTTGAAAAATAACATTGACAACACCATAATATATCATATAGGCGGGGCAGAAGGGATGACATCAACATGCAGCAGAGAGGGATGGGGGAAAAAGTACCTAAATCATAGCGCGACCACAGGAAGCACAGGCAGTAGACTTTTGAAATGAATGGTTACATGACATTTCAAATTTAAAGGGACTATCTATTCACATATGGCATCACCTCCCACTTCCGTGGGCACAGCTCCAAGTTCACTAGAAGCTCGAATAGTTAATACAGAGGGTTCTGATAAACCAGGAAGCTCCTCTCCAAACAGCCTTCACCACCGAATGCGATTGATATTCTGTTTCATAAGTAGGGTGATCTTTAAAAGACATGGAGGTTAATCACTGGGGAAGGGGGAGGTAAAAGGAATTATGCAATCGCCAGGCCAGCAGCGTCTTCTCCGTTATGGCGGAGGAGCGTTGTCCCACTGCTGAGACTGGGAAGATGAAAAATAAAATAATAATAAACAATTTTATTATCCTTTTATTTTTTCACTGACTGAGCTGAGTCTGGACTGAGTTTTGGGTGGGAGGGGCCAACCTCTACAGACAGCAGCATGGAGGAGGAGTGGTGAGCACTGCAAGTGTGCATATCAGGTTAACTGGCTGTTTTGGGAAGGCTATATTAACATGTGCTCTTGGATTTCTCCAACACGAGCTGTATTGCACAGCCGGGTGTAGGAGAGGCACATGGTCCCTGTCCCTCAGCGAGCGTCAAACCAGCCCGCTCAGAACAATCCTGGTGCTTTTCTCATCTGGATATTGACATTACCAGCATGAGAGCAGCGTCTACATTGGGTGGAGAATCTGGAAGCCTGTGCAATGTAACCAGGAGCAGAGGAGAACTAAGGAGGCATCTGCAGGTAAGTGCTTTATTTTGTTTTATTACTTTACCCTGCACTGCCCCACCACTTTTTATTGACAGTGCCCCACTTCCCCAGGCGTCACCCAAGAATGCACCTTGGAAATGTCCTGCTCTGAGCGAGGGATCCCCATTCTCAAGTCTCTGTCCCTCTCTCTTGCCCTCTCTCTCTTTCTCTCTCTCTCTCTCTCTCTGTTCGACGAATAGGTTGAAACTAAAGTAAAAAGCAGACTAAACCTCACAACTTTTTGATTACATATACTCAATGCCATATTTGAACATGCATGTTCACGTTCTCCTAAATCATACTTCAACAAAAGCTTACACTTATATTAACAATGAGTGACTACAGCAATATCAACTAAACACTCAATTTAAACGTGGTTTGTAGTAACAGGTGTGCAGTACATATAGGTCAATTGTAATTACTTAAATATTCCTAATTAAGTGCACTATTGAGGCCTTTTGATATCCACAAAAATATTTATTAAACAATTTGAAAAAACCTCATCATTGTAGGAAGACACCTAAGGGCGGAAGGAAAGTTGAATTGTGCCAAGGTGCCCACCCGTGTTCATAAGGTAGGTGCTAGGTAAAAGTTTAAAGTGGACAGGTGGAGATGGCAAGGTTGGGTAAGTATAAAATCCCTATGTCGTGTCCCCCATGCAATGCATTTTCTCGCCTTATTTTGGTGATGCAGCTCATGCAAGAGACTCTGTTATATCTGTATCTACATAGGGACGAGGTACGTTAGAGTTCCTTTGACGTTATTTACTGTTTAGCCATTCTGATGCCCAGAGTGTTATCACGTGGCTAGGTTAGATTGACATAGAGCGAAAGGGTGGATATGCTATCTTGATCTGCACATCACCATATGTACATAGTTCATGAAAATTACAATATGTCACTCTCCAATCATTGGAATTTGGGTGCTAAGACAGTGCAAAATACTCATTCACCTAGGGTATTAACTTTTGGAACTACAAAGTAGTCCAAATCCAAATCCACCTCATAAACACTGTAGCACACCAGAGCAAAGTCACTATAGATAAGTCCGAACAATTCAATCGTTGTCCAAGCAAAAATGTTCAGTGTTGTTGCGTCCATTTAACCAGTGTGCTAAATAACACACAAAACTCCACAAAGAGATCCAAATCCACGTCAAAATTTCAATAGTAAATCTTTATTCTAAATTTGCACAGTAGCTAACGCGCGTTTCGCCCGGCAGGGCTTCCTCAAGTCTTTTGAGATAAATAGTTCTCTCTTTGATAAAATTACTTGGTCGAATATAGAGCATCTGTCGTTGTTGCGAACATATCTTTAAGATTCAAATGTAAGCTATATTGCACGTGGTGACAGATCCAATCACCATTAATCCTAGCTTGTACGTTACGAACCGTTCTGTAGAGGAATAGTCTTCTTTCATTGGACCATGTTACGTTCTCACTGCTGTCCCGCGTCCCGACAGCTTCTCTCCGGTCGGGTAAATATAAAATCCCTATGTCGTGTCCCCCATGCAATGCATTTTCTTGCCTTATTTTGGGGATGCAGCTCATGCAAGAGTTGCTGTTATATCTGTATCCACTTAGGGACGAGGTACGTTAGAGTGCCTTTGACATTATTTACTGTTTAGCCATTCTGATGTCCAGTGTTATCACGTGGCTAGGTTAGGCCTGGGAAGAAACACTGCCCTTTTACATACACATGTTTCTTAAGTTCCCTTCTTTTCTACACAATTACGTTTGAAACACATTTGATTGTGTGACAGTGCAGGATTAGTTTCTCTGACACCACATTACTTACATTCCACTTCATAAGTACACTATCATGACACCTTGTACATTTGGTACAAGGGCTGAACACACATTGTGAAAATGTTGTTTGTTATTTGTCCATGAGGTGACATGGCTATCACAAAGAGAATAAACAATGTCAGCCCGGCTGAAGCCCCAACACAGAAGCATGGATGATATTATTAAAAATGCACACGCATTTCCATGTTCAAATAGGAGGAGCACTCTGCTGTCATTGTGAGGTTGTGCTGCGTTGGAGTCTATGCCCAGCGGATTCCTGTTTACCCTCTGTGAGGAGGGATGTCCAACTTGTGACCAAGATGGGGACCCACATATCTTGCCTTTAGGGGAGTTATATCATCCAGTAGGGGATTCTTGACAGAACACCTGCCTTAGGCTACTAGGCCGGGAGTACACTATAACCAGCACTTATATCCCAGCAAAGATACACTTTTTTAGTATGATGGTGGAATTGTTTATCCTTTTCACTGTTCTTGTATTTCTCATCACTTTTATCTGCTTCAGTCTATTAATCATTGCAGCACATATATTTATATAAAAGCACAACGGTTCAATAAATATTGAAAACGCTCCTTTGTATATTTCTTGTGTGCCTTTCTGAGTGAGCACAAGTAAACTGAACAAAAAAGTTCTAACTCTGTTACCACGATTCCTTGGGGAGTCAGGGTTGTCATGTTCTGAGGTTGCCCAAACCATTTGTTACCTTGCCAGGTTGAGGGGTACTTATGGTGGCTCTGTGAGCTAGTAGGTCTAAAGGATAACATTTCCTAAGCGGGTGCATGGAGTCAGTCTGGCACTATCCCAATGCTTATGTTGTCTGTAAGAAATGGGGGGTTTTAGTTGCCAGAGGTGTGTACCTTTGTCCAAGTAGGGACCCTTCTTCCTAGTCAGGGTAAGGGGGATACACTTTTAAAATAACACCTGCTCACCCCCTGGGTAGCTTGGCACGAGCCGACAGGCTTATCTCAGAGGCAGTGTGTAAAGCATTTGTGAATGCACACAGTAATACAGTAAAAATGCTACAAATAGACACCACACCAGTTTAGAAAAATAGGTACTCTTTATCTAAACCACAAAAAGACCAAAATCAAAAAAATCCACTATACAGTAATAACAATATGATTTTCCAATGGTAGGAATAGTTCAGTTCAAAGCAAATTGCAGATGTGACACTTTTCACACAAAGTACCTGGATGCAATGCGCACACAAGCAAAAATGGTAACAGGGAAGGTGATGAGTCGTTCCTTACACTCAGGGAATGTGATGCATCAGTTCCTTGCTCCGGGGAGGTGATGCGTCAGATCCTAACTGCTGCACTGGGGAGGTGGTGCGTCGGTTCCTTACCGGAGAGGAGGTGATGCGTAGGTTTCTTACTGCATGGAGAGCTGATGTGTCGGTCTCTTACTGCATACCCTAACGATGCAACAGACCTGGCTCTTCGTTGAGATGCGACGATCCAGGACGATGCGTAGGTTCTTGCAGCCGCACAGCAGGACTCAGGTTGGAATCCGTGTGGTGATCTCAGACTTCAAAGATCGGTGCACTCAATGCAGTGTGCAAGGATTTCTAGAGCCGTGGGCAGGCACTTCATCAGTTTCTTTGGCAAAGTACCAAAACAGGTACGGTTGCGTTGCTCTTCTCATTGTTGTGTTGCTTTTCCATCTTCCAACAGCCAGAACAACCTCCAGGGACCAAGAACAGCTACAGGTACCTCTTGGCAGGTCAGACCTGCCAGCAAGGAAGTTCAGGGGAGCTGGGGGTGAAGTCTTTGTGTTCCTGAGACTTCAGTAAAGGAGGCAAGCTCTACTTCAAGCCCTTGACAATCTTCCTCAAGAAGGGGACCCAGCACACAGCAAAGTCCTTGTCCTTTCCTTGGCAAAAACAACCTCAGACAGCACACAGCAAATGGGCAGTACTTAACCTCAGTTTCTCCAGCTCTTCTCCTTGGCAAAGGTTCCTCTTGATTCCCAGAAGTGATCTCTAAGCCTGGGGTCAGGGACCCTCTTTTTATACAATAAAATCATTTGTTCTCTGTTGCAGAGAAGCTCTTTCCCAGACAAAACTAGTTGTGTCCTCTCTGGTGCAGCTTCCTGGCAGGAGGTGGAGACATCATTGTGCTTGGCAGACCAGGCCCATTCAGGTGTGAAAGAAAATCTCCTCCACCTACTCTGAATGCAGCTCAGGTCTATTCAGTCCACCCCTTATTCACGCTGGAAAGGCAGGACACACCTCAACCCTCCAAGTGGCCGTCTGAACAGAATGCACATTCCCAGCGACTGTCACTCCAAACCCAGATAGTCAATACACAACCTAGCAGAGGCACACTGGATGGTTAGGCAAGAAAATACCTACTTTCTAAACGTGGTATTTTCAAACCCAGAATGTAAAAATCACCCTCACTAAAAGATGTATCTTTAACATTCTGAGTTCAGGCATATCAAACTTTATTTTCCTAACTTGTTTCTGTGGGCATTAATGCTCAAAAGATGTTCTGAGCGAACTCCCCGTTCTATTCTATGGGGACAGATAGCCTTACAATGGTGAAAATCGAAATTGGCAGTATTTCACTATCAGGACATGCCGCACACATCACGGCATGTCCTACCTTTCACATACACTGCACCCTGCCCATAGGGGTACTTTGGGCCTACCTTAGGGGTGACTAACATGTAAGAAAAGGGAAGGTTAGGGCCTGGCCAGTGGGTGCACTTGCCAGGTCGACTTGGCAGTTCTAGGCAGCACGCAGACACCGCAGTGGCAGGTCTGAGTTACCTTTGAAAGGCAACTTGTGTTGGTGGCACAATCAGTGCTGCAAGCTCACTAGCAGCATTTGAATTACACACCCTGGGCACACACATTGCACTGGTCTAGCGACTGACTAGTCAATCAAATACGCCAATCATGGAATCACTAAGCCATTACAACAATTTCCAAAGGGAGAACTTGCACTTTGGCATTGAACAGCAGTGGCAAAGTACCCAAACAATCTAGACCAGCAAAACGTCCAACACACAGCAAAAACACAGGAGGCAAATACAAAAATACAGGGGAAACCCATGCCAGGTCTAACATTGTCCAACAAACAAACAGTTCCTATTGTGAAAGTGGAAAACAAACGACAAGGCACTGCCAACATTGGTAGATTGGGTTCTTATTTAATGAATCACCAGAGTAGTTCTCTCATGCATACCCAGAGACTCCTACACACCTCCTAACCAGATGGTGGTAGGGACTATCCTCCACAGCTGAGTTGGTAACCCATATATATTGTCTGTAGGTTGCTCAAGCTTGAACTTTTCAAGGGATTTTTGTCATTGTGTTACCCTCTCTGAATACATTATTTACAATGTCAGAAACAGAGACACTTAACAATGCTGAAACATACGGGTACTTAGAAGCTACAGCTGGAGATATGACCTACATGGCTGAGGCTCTCGAAGCATATAGGACAGAGGCATTTTATTCAGCAGACAACATGGCAAGGCTATTTCACAGATACTCGCAAGCTGAAGTTCCAAACAACTACACACCATATGAAGAAATAGAAATACCTTTAAAATACCAAGAATACAGATATTAGTTTGATGGCGCCCTACCGCACATGACAGAAAATGTTAGACTGGGTCCCCTTTGCAATGAGGGAGCAGCATGGCCAGTCTTAGCTGGTTACACACAGCATTCTGATGTTGATAATTAATCAGCAGTTCAATTGCGTAGACTATACAAACATTTAGCAACAATATACAGATGTTGGACACATTTTGGTATGTGATAATTAACACCAAGGCCTGCACGGACTGCTCAAGCTGCACAACCACAATTGGCCACACCAGGTATCAGTCTCAAATACTAAATTGCAGTCATGGCTTAGGTCCAAATCATATGGGAGGAGATTCCATTCTGGAATGCACAAAATAACAAGTCAGCTTGAAGTGGTGTTTCCCCATATGGGACCCCGGGAAAAGCATCGAATTTTAACAATTTGCTTGCCGATGGGGATGACTGCCCCTATGGAAGCCTGCACCACTTGGGGTACAGTTTCTGCTGCAGTATATACCAAAACACATGATACCCCTTTATTAGCTGTTTAGCTAGAGGTGCTTAAAAAGATCCAAATGAGTACAGGGCAGCACCTGCCTGGATTTGGGAATGAAACTGATGGCCATTTTTTCTGCAGTATCTGCCATTATGTGAGTAGCATTAAAGAGGAAGCAGCAGCATTGGCTATACGCCACCATTAAAGGGATTTGGTTCCGGGACAACAGGAGCGCAAATTACCTACATTTATCAAATAAACCTATGCTACGCTGGGTAGAAATAATCTGGGAGCCAAACATGGTAAACCATAACTAAAGAGTAATTCTGAAAAGGATAACTCTAAGCAAGCGAGTCTTCTACAAAAAAGAAGTGGGATACTAAGAAAACCAAAGACAAAACTAAATCACGGGGTAGTTCGTCTCCACAAGAAGACACTGAGAAGCGCTATAACCTGCGCAACTGTAATAATATTCGGCCGCCTGACAGGTATCAGGATACTGATGCATATTCATTTAGTTCTATTCAAGAGTCATCCAAAAAAAAGTTAGGGGAGAGGTGGACAGTCAGAGTGCAGATCGGAGGAGTAGGTGAAACAGAAGAAGGGCTCACAATGCTCATTTGACTAAATCATTAAACAGGAAGACAAACCTAAAACATCAAAACATCAATTTAAAAAGAAGAAGGTAGCTGGACTTAAGGTCAAGCATTCTGCGGATATTGAAGATACAACTTCTGAGCGGGGAATATGCCGTGACCATGCTGGAGAACATGGCAAAGGTCACGATAGTTCACCAAAATCAGATTGTATGGTGGGAGTAGGGTTGGGTGAATATATCCAGGTGGAAACACCGGATACTAGGATGAGTGTCCCACATCATTTGTATGAACTACAGCTACAGCTGGAGATGGTGTATCTAGGAATATTAAAGTTCTCTTTTAGGAGTACTTGTCATTCGGATATAATATTCTTTTGGTCAAAAATGATTGGCCGCTTGAATTCATGCCCAAAGTGAGAAACTGTAATTTTACCTGTTTTTCCAACCTCCTTCCAGAATCAGTTAAACATTCATCCAATAAGATTGGGCGTTAGCACTAGCTCCTGCGTTATACCGCAACCATGTGGGGTGAGAAGATGGTTCCCCTTATCATGAAATACCACTGACGTCGACCCCACAACCTCAAAGACAATACCCCATTAAAAATGAGGCTAAAAAACAAGTTGGGGAAATTATGCAACAACTTGAATACCAGGGTAAAATGGAAATGTGCACCTCTTCAATGAATAATCCCTTGTTTCCTGTGAGGAAACCAGATAATTTATATCATCTAGTATTAGATTACAGACATTTAAACACAGCTACTTGCACATTTTTAGTACAAAACGTGCACAGAGTGGCACTAATGAACAACATAGAGAGGAAAAAATACAAAACCACACTAGATATCTCTAATGGATTTATCTGCCAAAATATAGCACCTAGAAGCAGGTGTTTGACCGCATTCAGTATGCTGGGTTCTCAGAGGCAATCCTGTTGAATGTATCAGGGGTATAACGATTTCCACGGGCTGTCCTCAGCTTGAGTAACAGAACTTTTACAAAATGTTGATGACCAGGCATTGTCCTATGTCAAAGACATATATTTGACGGATGATGACCTTTCAGTATCATTGACAAGAGTGGATCGCAAAATTCTGGAATTTGTTTACATGGACCACAAATTTAAATTTAAAAAAATGAAACATTCCCCACCTCAATGTCCTGATTTTGAGATACGAGCTGTCAAATAATGGCAAATATCTTGCAATACATTTCTTAGAGAAGTGTGCGCTAATATACCTCCAACTATGTTGAAGTGATTACAATCCACATTGGGATTCCTAAATGTTGGCAGAATTAACATTTCAGATTACGCAGAATGGGGTAAAGCCTTTGATGACCTGATTCATTCAGATTTCTCAAGCACACATTGGACCACTGAACACACACAAATATTACATTCAGTAAAAGCTGACTTGATAGCTTTAAAACACTTACACACACGTTTAAACACAACAAACCTAGTGATCCATGTAATTGCAGAGGTATCAAGGTACACCTATATTATATTCAATGAAGGTGATTGCAAATAAATCGCTGAAATGCGTTTTATATTGATAAAAAAAACTTATGATAGCAGTACTGACTGCTGGGGTGAGGGAGAGAGCACTGGCTCAAGAAAAAGAAAACTATTGTTGTGACCCCGGAGTTGACCTTAAAGATCATCATGCAAGCGAGCTGTCCAAACTCAAAAGCATTACATCCACGCTGGATACAATGGGCTAACTCACTCATTGCAACAGACGCAGGCTACAGTTTTGAATCTACGCTACAAACATAAGCCTTTCTGTAGTACGAACATGAATATGCTCTGTTTCATTAAATAATCCATCTAGATTAGTATAATTACATCATATATACTGATGGTTTTGCACAGCCTGCCATAGGGACAAAGCACCAATTTTCAGCAGTGTGCGCTGCTGTGAAGGGGTGCATGCGGGATGAATAATTCCATCCCAGGAAAACCTTTACGCAGTAACTTGGTGACTGCACTGCGTAGTTGCCTGAACTTAGGGCTCTAATACTGACACTGGAGAACATGGATCATGGATTCCCCACACTCATAGTGTGTGATTGGTATTATAGTGTCCAATCCTATAATAGGTATCTACACTACTGGAGCCAAAATTGATTCAGAGATGCAAATGATTGCACAATTAAGCACAAGATGCTTTGGGAACAGTTGGCAAAGATGAAAGATTGCCTGCCACTGACTCATTTAATCCATATGTTGACTCATCAATATGTTGCCGTACACATTGCAGGGAATTCCATGGCTGATGAAGTATAGACAGAGACATCGTGATGGCTGTGAATGCTGCACACAATGACACATACTTGCCAAAAAGGCTTTCTACTCAAGTACTCTTACAAATTAGATGCACAAAACATACCATTTACTCACATTCCGAGAGTAGGGGACAGAGCAATACCAAATTCAGACTGCAGGTTAGGTTTAATTTTAGTTGCACATAAGGGTCTTGCATCTGCACACGCAGGGGTGGCCGCTACAATTTCATTATTGCAGTAACGCTATTGGTGGCCAGGTCTCCATAAACAGACCAAGGATTTTGTCCTCAAATGTAACATCTGCCAGCGGTTGTATGATGTAACAACGCGTGTTATTACAACGCGTGCTGTTACATCGCAGTTGTTACAACGACTGCATTTTACCACGCTATGCCTTTACAACGCAAGTCTTTACATCGACTTGCGCTAGGTGGCGTGCTAACATTAAAAAAGTGTAATTTACTATTCCAACTCCAATCCACTTATCAGTAGGGAAGGTGTTGGGATAGTAAACTACACCATTTTTAATGTTAGCACGCCATCTAGCGCAAGTCGATGTAAAGACTTGCGTTGTAATGGCATAGCGTTGTTACATGCGGTCGTTGTAACGACCGCGATGTAACAGCATTGCGGTGTGCTGACCGCGTTGTTAAGGATGTTTCCCTCTGCCAGCAGATAAAGCACTCCGCTGTGGCACGTCCCCCACAGACACCTCTACACATTTGTTTGTCTGGACCATTTCTGCCCTTTGTCATTAAATGAGGCGTAGAAATGTATCTTGGTTGCAGTGGATTTCTGTTCTTGATTCCTATGGGTATGGCCACAGTGGTCTGCTGAGGTCCAAACTGTCATAAAGGATCTGTGAGTCTTTATCAGGACATACGCAGTAGGCACATTACATTCCGAGCAGGGGGTGACGTTCACCTTAAGGGCTTACAAAAATGCAATGGAACGTTTGGGTGTAACCCTGCAGTTTTCTCCCCCATACCTTTCAGAGAGAAATGTGGTCGTTGAGAGAAAAATATCGGATTTAAAGCAGCTAGCAATAGCTAGAGTACTAGGCTCAGGTCACAGTTGGGGCCATCATTAACATGGGGTCCAGCGAGCACTTAAAAATCTACCTTGAAAATCCCTGAGTGGTCAGACTCCCTATGAGATTATGTTTGGGCAAAAGATTTGAGTCCCAGACCAGACAGTCCTAGCACAGTGGCAGCTGAAACATCATTTTATCTACATGAATATCTGGCTGGAACAGTTTCCTGGACGAACAAAGCAAAGTCCAAGTAAACCTCACCACCACTAATGAAGTAAAGGAAGGGCCACCAGATCCTGGTTGGATCCCGAAGATTGGGGGTCTGATCAGGGAGAAAATTGTCGACAAGAAACAATCTGGCCCATCCTACAGAGCACCTGTACTTGTCCTGGCTATCGAATGTAGCAGAACTGTACTTCTTCTGCCTCTTGCTGGCTGCAAAAATAAGAGATTCGTCTCCATTGACCTGATCAAACCACACTATGTGGCCGATTATCAATAGTGGGCTGCCTGGGCTCCCGGGTAGTTACCTGCCTCCTATCACTACCACTCAGGAAGTTTGAATGAAGCTTTAATTACTGATGAAGCATCCTCTCCCCAACGGGAGATAGCAGTAACAGAAACAAAGATTTCAATTCAGAATCCTGACACTAAAGCTGTTTACATCAACGTACCAAAAATCGAGTCGTCTCCCAGTTTTACAAACCCTGTACAGCTTCCACAAATAGATCAGACTGCCTGTGGCTACTTCATCAATTTTGGTGGCTTTTCCTCAGATTCATCTGATCCACCACCACTATCGTTCTGGATGAGTCTGCGCGCATTCTGTCTTTGGCTGAAAAAGGCATACTTTGTTCCTCCACAGTTACACCTTGGGATTACGAATGTGTTACTTTTTCTGGTCCTTTGGATTAGTTTTGTGACATTCATTTTCCTATTTATAAATGGACATTATCTCCCAGAACTCTCTGCTGTGCAGCTGGCGAACATGGTTCTAGAACCACATTCCTCATCACACAAAGAACAAAGAGACCTTTTCCTGGTGAACATTTCTGCTGTTCCAGTTCCTGATGGAATTGGTTGGGATAGGGTATCATATGACGTGTATGGTCCTATTGAACTTTTCGAAATTCCAAATTTGTTTATAGTATCATTGAATGAACTCATCACCCCAGTACTATCTCTGATGATTGGGATATTGAGTGTTATGTCTGGTGAGCTGTACCAAGACACAGCTAATTATGATGAAATGTTCTGTTTTCAACATAAAGATCAGTATTTTTTGCATAAAGTAAGTACTCCATGTGCTGTTTTTAGCTATACATAATGGGAACATTGTGCTACACTCCCACCGGGTAGTTCAAAAACATTTGCACAGAAGTTTGCTGATTTTTCTGGTTATGATACATTAGACCCAGTGTCTTATTATTATAAGCTTGCACCATCACCTGCAAAGAAAAATATGCAAACACCAAGCTGATTTATTTTGGTTCCTTTCTTTCCCAGATGTCCATAGAATTTGGAAGGACACTACTGAAATCAAGTCGAAGTGGGGGACAAGATAATGGCAGGTTCAGGGAAATTAGGTTTTGTTTAGAGCATGCATTATACCACCACAGATTTTTTTCCTGTACCAAACTGTGCAACAAACATCATGTCTTTGTTTAGCTAAGATAGGGGATTTGAACACACCATGCATTCCTACAGTCGCAGGTTTTGAAAACTGGCCCCAGTCTACAAAATACAAGGAGAAACAATTATGCACCATGCCATGGAATGGCACGTACAATTTATCAGACACCAATTGGAGGGGATGGTGACTTTGGCCGTTAGATACTAACAGATGTCAAGAATGGTTCCTGGGTAACACGAGGGCTTCAAGATCTTATTATTACCTTTATTCAACTCATGTCCGAAGAGGCAGTGTCAATAGGACGGGGAAGAAACACTGCCATTTTAAATATACATGTTTCTTAAGTTGCCTTCTTTTCTATACGAGGACTTTTGACACACATTTGCTTGTGTGACAGCACATGATTGGTTTCTCTGAAACCACATTGCTTACAATTCCACATCATAAATATACTATCATGACACCGTAAACATTTAGTACAAGGCCTGAACACACATTGTGCAAATGTAATTTTTGTCATTCATCCATGTGGAGGCATGACTATCACAAAGACAATAAACACTATTGGCTCAGCTGAAGCCTCAACACGGAAGCATGGATCATCTAATTATAATTACACACCCACTTCTGTGCTCAAATTAGAGGAGCACTCTGCTTTTATTGCAGGGCCATAGCTGTGTTGGAGTCTCAGTCCAGCTGATTCCTGTTTACCCTATGCGAGGAGGGATGTCCAATTTGTGACCAAGATGGGGACCTATATACAGTGTCTTCAGGTTTTTGGGAGTTAAATCATTCAGTAGGGGATTCTTGGGAGAACACCAGCCTTATGCAACTAGGTTACAGAGCACATAGTAGGAGTACAGTATACCCTATACTTATATACCAGCATATATACACTGTTTTAGCACAACAGTGGAATTGTTTATACTTTTCACTGTTCTTGTATTGCTAATCACTTTTATCAGCTTCTGTCTATAAATCATTGCAGCGCATATATTTTTTACAAGAATCACAATAGTTCAATTAATATTGAAAAAGCCCCTTTGTGTTTTTCTTGTGTGCCTTTCTGAGTGAGCACAAGTAACTGAGCAAATAAGTTCTAGATCTGTTACCACGTTTCCTTGGGGACTCAGGGTTGTCATGTTCTGTGGTTGCCCAAAGCCAATTTTACCTTACCAGGTTAAGAGGTACTTATGGTGGCACTGTGAGCTAGCAGGTCTATAGGCCAACATATCCTGAGGGGATGCATGGAATAGGTCTGGCATCATCCCAACATTTATGTTGTCCAACAAATCGACAGTTCCTACTAAGAAAGTGGAAACTGTACATCAGTGTGCATGACTGACGAGCACTGAATGTGTGAGCAAGCATGTTACATTGAATCTTTTGCACACTGCTCTAGTAACTATGTTCTTAACACTTTTTAAAGGGAGGATATAATTTCAACTTGAATTGACAAGTGTCCCTATTACTGACATAAACCTTTCAGAGGAGCACGATTTTTTTAGCCAACATCAACTTTTCTTCTCCTTGATGCTATATTTTGATAATGTTTAAGTGTGACATTATTGTGTATAAAGTACAATATTTTTACCATTTCCATATTTTAAATATGACAGGAGGGGGGCAAGCAACAAGGCGGGACAGTAGGAACAGGAAGAGGTAGCAAGATCACAGAGGGCATGAGAGGGCAGGATATATGGGGAGAGTAACAGGGCCGGAAAGCTGCACAACTGGCCCTGGGAGCAAGGTGGGAGTTGTAGTAAAAAGCACCACTCCTGATTTTGTTAAAGGATGACGATATTGCAGCACTGCTGCAAAACTGTCCCCCAGTGAAAAACCATCGCCCACGAGCAGAAAACAGGCACCAACCCCTCTGGCCCACCGGGGAAATGCCCAGTGCCCACTACAGCCAGTTCGACCCTGGAGAAGGAAGATGGCAGCAAAACACTGGTAGGAGTGAGAATCAACACAGGAGGGGGACAATCAATAAGGTGGGATGATGAAACCCGGGAAGTAGGAGCAAAACTGCGGAGGGAATGGGCAGGGCAAACATGGACAGGAAGAGGGAAGACTAACTGCAAAGCTTTGGTAGGAGTGCTAGGAATTGATAGTAACTCTGGATGTGCACGGACAGTGGAAGGACACTGGCAACCAATTCCAATTCCAATTCCAAAAATTCTTTATTTCGGCCACAAGGGCCATAAAAGATGCAATAAAAAGCAATACATACATTTAAAACACAGTATATACAATAAAAGAGGTCCTGCTAGGCCTGCATAAGGTACACGAACAAAGTAAAGTAATCAGGGGGACATTTTCTTCCTTATTAACCATGCTGCCATTAAAAATTTTGAAACCGCAAACACAATATGGCCCAGAGTATTGGTCTTCATAACCCTGTAGGCCTGTGGGAACTTCCTAAAGCCCAAATTCCGGCACAAAGGTGCTATCCAGCGCCTCCTCGGGCTCCGGTAAGCATAACAACCAAACATTATGTGCAGATCATCTTCGTCGTGGGCTTTACAGCATGGGCAGAGTTTGTCACCCCCTGCAGACCATTTGTAAGTAAAAACTTTGGTAGGGAGTGTACCAAACCTCCATTGCAGGAACAATTTCCTCGCTAAAAGAGGAAAAATAAAATCCATAAAAGGTTCGAATACATACGAATTTTTGGATTCTAAAAAACGTCCCGTCAGGGTGCCACTGTCATGAGCATTAACCATAGCAGCAAGGTGTTTATTCTTGGACACTGGCAACCAGAAGCTGTAGTTGGTCCATGCTCCATGGCATGGACTGACACCCAAAGAAAAGATAAGAAGAAGAAGATGCCTGGGAGGAGCTGACCAATGCAAATCAAAGACATAAGAGTGAACTGGAAGCTAACCAATGTAAGTAACAGGTGGGCTCCAAGCCCTTTTCACATTTTTTTTAAAGTACAATAAACTCATCAACAACACATGTACTGTCCAGGGGAGACCTAAAAAGGTCTCTCAAATATTCTAGCCCTTTCAGACATAAAAAAATTAATGTGCAAAAATACTTTAAAGTGTTTTACAAAGGAAAGTATCTTTGCTAATCTTCACAGTCCCTGGGTCTTCACTTTTAAACATTACATCTTTTTAAAGTTTATATCTGCCACAAATGGAAACTAGCCCTGAATAGATAGTGTAAACAAAAAATATTATAAAGTATATGTTTATGCCATAGACTTACTGTAAGGAAATGGGGTGTATAATAGAGTGCAATACACCATTGAGAACAATTAGGCTTCATTTGTCAAATCTTTAGCTTAAAAGGAACAAGGATAAAGCATATAAACAGCACCAAAACAATTGCAGAGGAAATACACGAGAGACACAAGAAATCTGAAACCAATTTATAAAAATTGGCTTAATATTTACATATTTTTAAACATCACCTCAAAAAAGATCCACCAGAGGGATCCAGAGATACAGAGTTTTACAAGGTATAGTAAATATGCACTTTTTACCTAACTGTGAACATGCATTGGCAAATTCAACAACAAATGTGACACAAACATTTTGAGGGAAAACTTTGGCTTACTGTACTGCGGTTACTTAAAATTACTTTGGGCAAACAACTCCGGCAGGTAGCCAGTCAGGGGGACCAGCAAGGTCCTCAGAAGCACTTACCTTAAAAGCAGAATCAGCCACCAGTCAGTTACAGGCACTTTATCTCTTTGCCATTGACTCCTATAGAAGTGGTCCTGATGCAAGGGATACGGGATGCAAAAGATGCTCAAGGATGCTATGGATGGAATGCAGTCGACTGGAGTATTCCTGCAGCTACTCCTCAGTCCATGCCTTGGTGAGGCAGTCCTGGCCAGGGGGTCAACGTCCCATGAAGTCCTCTCTGGTCTGGCAGAAGTGCAGTCGGCACTAGGCTATGGGTCGCCTAGTATCGTGGTCATGGGCAAATCCTTCCTTGGGAGACCAAGATGCGCTCTGATGATTCTTTCTGCTCCAGCAGAATTGAGTGCAACTTCAAGCGTCAGTTGCTGGGCCTTGGTGCTGCAAGGTTACGAGGAGAGGTGATGAGAAGATCTGGGCTACCCACTCCCCCAGGCAGGCTTCTTCAGCTATTGTGGCACTGAACTAAGAACAGGAGGTCAGCCAACTGACCCATGGAGTCTCTTGCTTCAGCTCAGCTCAGAATGAATTCTCGACAAGCAGGACACTGCAGATACAGTCCCTTCTCCTTTGCTAGCCACCAGATTCCACAGGCGCAGTCGCTGTCGGTGCAGCCTTTCTTTGCTTTGTTCTTTGTGTCTCAAGGCAGTCCTTCTTTTGGCCTCTACTCCAGTCCATTGAGATTTGAGTTCTGGGTGCCAGGGTGCTCTTTTATGGTCTGAAACTGCACTCAGGGTAGGATGAGGTTGGTGACTAATCGACTACCGATTCCCTCTCTCCTGATGACCACTTCCTATGACGTGTGGCATCAGGCTGTCCCAGAATGCATCATTCTGGCCACTTCTAACATGGCAGAAGCCCTCTCTTAGTGTACATACCTCCCAAGCCCCATCCCCACTGTGGCTATCAGGGGGGATGCACGCCCCTGAAAAACTGGTTTGGCAACTGGTTTCCTCTTCCTTCCCGAGTGCCAGCCTGTATACCTAAAAAATAGAGAAGCCCTTCTCTCACATTTTCCCCATTTGCCCTTCTAAGGTGGCTTCTTAAGTTTAAATGAGACAAAATCCTAGTCATAAAGTTAGGATTTTGTCTCATTTAAACTTAAGTTTGTCTTAAGTTTAACTTAAGACCAAAAATTAAGGTTGATTGAGACAAAATCCTCACTTTAGTACTCCTAAATGCCTTCTGTGAATACCGAAAGTCGTAAAGTTAGGATTTTGTCTCAGATTACTTTTGTGAATCAGGCCCTCAGGGTCTAAACCCGTGTGCAACCAAGGATGGGCACAGAGGATTTAGGGCAACAAAGTGGCAACTCTATGAAAGTTGCACAGTGCAACAAGGTTTATATAAATCTCAACTTGGGTATCAAGTCAGGCTTAATGTAACGAGTCATTTGATACCTTACAGTATCAACTTTAGTAGTGCCAGTGGGAAGTTAGCAGGGCTGCTGTGGCATCCTGCAACTCTGCACTCATCAATAGGGCTACTAGCCTTTACCACAGTAAAAAGGATCATTGCTGTTATTTACTGTTGTAACATGTCAAAACATGTTTCCCTTTTCAATATACAGCACCTTGCCTTGGGCCTTGCTACCCCTACCTTAGGAGTGACTTACATATATCACAAAGAGAGGACTTGGCTTTGCCATTACTGTAAATAACAAAGTTGAGCCAGCAGTTTAAAACTGCTCTTCGAGTTTGCAGTGGCAGTCTAGGAGCCATGTTTTGCCCTTGTCACATCCAGAGTGGCCCCACCAGTGCTGCAGTTTCTGAGGTGAGCTACTAACTTACAGGCTCTGGGTACCTTGGGTACCATTTACTAGTAGCATTTCCTGGGTACCATCTACTAGGGACTTACAACTAAGTTAGCTAATGCCAATTGGGTATCAACAAATCAAACATACACTCTACGGTCAGTGCACATGCACTGAGGTCTGGTTAGCAGGCCTCAGTGCACTCTCAGAGCCAAAAAGCAGCAGCATCAGTCCACAAAAGAGGCGTTTGCTTACACTTACTGCTTACATTACCCATAAACGTTATACAAAAAAGGGTGTTTCAGAAAAAAACCTCATCATAAGCTTACCTGGAAAAGAAGTTTAAAACGTTGCCATTAAGTGTATAAAACTGCAGACACTGTAAGACTGTCAGATGGGTTAGTCTGTCCCAGTATTTGCATAAATAATTTAAGTAGCACTATTTTATTTCTTTTATAGCGCTTCGTCGTGAGGTCATGAGGTCATTTGCATATTGTCTTACTTGGTCAGTCCCCCCACTTCTTTTTATCAAAACCCCTTCCCCTTTAAGATTGGAAAACAAATATTTTTCAAGAGCAGCTGCCTACAACTAAACACCAACAAAACAGAAGTACTCATCATGGGACCAAACCCCGATGCCTGGAACGACACATGGTGGCCCCCCCGCCCTCGGAAGCCCCCCCCCCCCCCCGGACCACGCACGCAACCTGGGAATCATCTTGGACTTAGAGATCAAAAGGGACCGCCAGATCAACTAGTCTCATCCTCCTGCTTCCACACCCTCCGCCTCCTACGTAAGGCCTTCAAATGGATCCCCCTCGAACGCAGAAAAACCGTCACTCATGCCCTGGTCACCAGCAGGCTCGACTACGGAATAAACAAAAACTTCACCCGCAAGCTACAGAACATCCAAAACGCCGCCGTAACCTGCCAAAACACTGACACATCACTCAGCACCTGCACACACTCCACTGGCTTCCCATTGAAGCTAGAGTCACCCTTCAAGATGCTAACCCACGCTCACAAGGCCCTCCACGACACTGGACCAGCATACCTGAACAGCCGACTCAAATTCAACGCACCCCAAAGGACCCTATGATCAGCCAGCTCTCCTACGCCGTGGTCCCCCGCACCAGAAAGACCAGATTGGGAGGCCGCTCCTTCTCCTTCCGCGCGGCCAGAGCCTGGAACGACCTTCTGCTCCACCTCAGACAGATAACATCGCTCCTTATCTTTGCAAGAAACCTCAAAACCTGGCTCTACAACAGACCCCCTCCTTGATTGACTGGAACCTCCCCTCCCCACCCCCCCCCCCAGTGCCTTGAGACCCTTACGGGTGAGTAGTTGCGCTTAACAAACACCTGACTGGTTCCATGGACCACTGCCTACTCGTAAAAGATGAAAGTGCAAAGTTTTATTTTTCCATTTTAAACACATCACGTTTTCCTTTAGAGAAAATGGGCTGCATTAAAAAAGAGTGCTTTATTAAAAAGCAATAACAGACATAGGGGTCTGCTGACCTCAGCAGGCCACCATCCCTGAGATGGCTGCGATTCCTAATGGGTCGCAAATTGCAAATATGCATGAGGTAGGTGTATTTGCGATCCACCAAAAATAGCTCATGAAACTCAGAAGAGTTTCATACATTAGAAATAATGATTGCCTAATTCAATTCAGAGAGAATAGCAAGTCTGAAATCGGTATGTATAATGTTAGTACACCTGGACCATAATTCTTTAGCATCTAGGCACTTTGCCATACGTTTTAAACTCCCTCAAGAGACTGCAAAATTCTGGTTAAGAGGCACTGTTTATATGAATCCTTCAATAAGCCAATCAGCGTTTATATTATAACCAAGTTCAGGTATATTGAAAGGGTTGAAGGGACTCATCCCGCCGCCCTCCATGGGTGCTGAGGTGAGGAGGTTGTCATGCTGATTTTTGTCTATCCTGCAGTACGTTTATAGAAACCTGCGAAGGCTCAGCTGCTCGTGTGAATCTCACATTGTGCAAATGTGCCTGAAGACTCCTGCTATGTGTTTTTTGTTTCGAGTTCACCACCTCGTCGTGCTGTGTGAATGTTGCAGTTCCCTGATGGTGCAATGTAGCTTTCCTCATTTGCTGACCTGAAACGCATTTTAAAGTAGGTCTCGGCTGCTGGAGCTTTGCATTATCGTCACAGCCGTGCATAGCGACTGTTTACAACTTAACGAGTAACATAACACAAAGCAAATGACTGACTGCGAGTCCAGAGGCGAAGCAAGGCCTCTTCGGCCCTGATGCAATCAACGACAAAGAAACCCACTGCCTCCCAACTGCGATGGAAAAGATCGCGATAATTGGGAAGCAGTGGATTCTTCTCGCATGTGGGCCCCGGTGCCACTGCAGCTGTTGCCCTAATGAAAGCTTCGACCATATTCCAGTCGTAGAGTTGCTTAAATGAAGGCAGCATGTATTGCTCTCCTCAAGAGACAGGCTGAACAAGGTATGTGATGGGTAGATGAATGGAAACTATCAGTCTGATTTATCAAGCTAAATTGCACTTGCAAAGGGCAAGATTCTCTGAATCTTGCCTTTTGCGAGTGCAATTTTTGCATTTGGGATTCATCATCCCAAATGCAAAATTCGCTATTAAAGAATTCGCACATTTGCGAAGAATTGCATTTAAGGAATCTCTATTTGAGATTCCTTAAATGCAATTCATGAATCATTTTAAAATTGCGAAATTGCAATTTTGGGCCGCTATTTACTGAGAGGTCAGACCTCGTGGTAAATAGCAAAAACTTAGAAAAATGCATTTAAATGCATTTTTCTAAGTTGCATGTTACACACACACATGTCCTTTGGACATGTGTGTGCGCAACACCAATGTAGATTACATTTCAGGAGTGCTACAGGGTGTCCTTTGGACACCCCTGCACCCTTGAATTCGCATCCTTATTTGCGATTAGCTAATTGCTAATCGCAAATAAGGAATAACTCCCCATTCATTCCTATGGGCCTGTAGGCCCATAGGAATGCATGGGGAGTTATTCCTTATTTGCGATTAGCAATTTGCTAATCGCAAATAAGGAACATGTAGGAATCGCAATATTTTTTGCAATTCCTACATGAATCCCGTTTTGCAAGTCCTTAATAGCGATTCCTTATGAATCGCTATTAGGGGCTCGCAAAACGGGAGAATGATGAATCTGGCTGTAAGCTCGGTGCTATGTTAAGCTGCTAAATAAATAAACTGCTTCTCTTTATCTTTTCTGCTATGAAAATTCCTACTTGTATACATTGGATTAATAACGCAATAAACTTTAAACTACTAATAGCACCGATGGGTTTCCTGTCCTGCTAATGCTCATGTAGGGTGTTCATTAGAGGTGGGAAGCGGAAGCAGAGAACATTCATGGCGAAAGGGACGAGGCGAATGTATCTCAAATGAGGGGAAGTGGAAATAAAGTGCTTGAAAATGACTGCCTCCGGGATTCTGTCTCACTGTGGTAATTTGGCATGTGCCAAGACAGTATGGGTTTGGTTGATTAACCATTGGCGGGAAACATCCTTTACAACGCAACTTTTACCACGCAGTGCCTTTACGACGCAACTTTTACAACGCAAACCATTACAACGCATTGCGCTGGGGGGCGCTCTAGGATAGAGAATAAGTTTAATTCACTATCCAACACCTTCCCTAGTGTCCACGGGGACTGGAGTTGGAATAGTAAATTAAAGTATTCACTATCCAGCACCCCAAAGCGCTATGCGTTGTAAAGGTTTGCGTTGTAAAAACCACGTTGTAAAGGCATGCGTGGTAAAAGCATGCGTTGTAATGTCATACATCCACAATTGGCCCGTGTGTATACAGGGTACAGTGAGATTGCCACTTTCTGTAAAAGCTGTGGCCTCTAAATACAGGGTGGATGGAGTGAGACTTAGGAGAGTGATTGATAAATGTACTAGCCTATTTGTAGAATATGCAACAGGCATAACAGTTCGATGGCCACAATGAATGGCATATGTTTGAAGTTCAGATGTACTACACCCCAGGGTCCAGATTGTACAAAGTGACTCGGCATGTAACAGATGTGTGTACCCACTCTCTGCACCCCCTGAATTCTGTATACCTTCTGTAATATGTATCATCCTATATTTGCGCCTGTACTTTCTCATGGGGGTTTTCTTTCATTTGCATGGGGTTAGGAGCTTCTGCAAATAATACAGTCCTTTGCCTTTACGTTCACTTCATATTACAAAAGTGGGCACAGAGACAAAGAAGCACACTGTGCCTCACATAGAGATACTGTAGAGTAAGTGCTCCCCCTTCACCCTTGCAGGGACTTCTTGAGAGAGGGATATGGAGTCCCTCGGACCTCCCAGGTCATCTATCTAAAGGGGGTGCAGTCACTCACTGCACTCACCTGCAGTGGAGGTTCACTGGCCCCTTCTTTAAAAGTGAGGTCAGGTCCCCGCCAGGCCCCGACTGGTAACCCAAAGCTGCCCTGGCAATGTTGACGGACCAGACTCCCTGCTGCTTTTGTTACAGGGGGCAAATACAGCAGCACCGCTGTAAAACCGGTCCGAATAACAAAAACAGCCCCCACCCCTGCAAAATCGGCCCCCAGCCTTCCAGCCTACCGGGGAAATGCACGGTGCCTGCTTCGGCCAGTCTGGTCCTGGAAACTATCTGTAGTCAGCTGCGGTCGGCAGTAGGAGTTCCTGCAGGGCGGTGACGTGGGGAGGGGGAGGGGCAGGGTGGGGGGTAGTAATGTATGGATTACGGAGTTTAACAGGTAAGTAAACCTATACATAAATAAAACGAATTTCGTTGCACGCACTGCATGACCAAATGCGATGCAGTGCACGCAACGAAATTTGTTTTATTTATTTATATGTTTACTTACCTGTTAAACTCCGTAATCCATACATTACTACCCCCCCCACCCTGCCCCTCCCCCTCCCCACGTCACCGCCCTGCAGGAACTCCTACTGCCGACCGCGGCTGTCTGTAGTGAAAGCTGAACAGGTGTCTTCAGCCATTTTGCACTGCCCATGTCTGCACTGTGACCAGCACATTGGCTGCGATAGGGAACCCTATCCCAGTCTGCACAAAGCACAAACACTTACGTGTGCACCATGGCACAGAGTGGGACTGTGCAGCCTAAGTGTAATGCAGCCCAAGGTAGATTCAGAGTTAAAGTGTTTTTGGGTAGTGTTGTTACAGAGTTGAAAGCACTGGGTATGGAGGTGGCAAGTTAAATTAATTTTAAGTTGCTGCGTAAGTGTGTGTGTGAGTTTGTGTGAATATGTGTATATGTAAGTGTGCATATGCATAAACATGTGTATATGTAAGTAAAAGTGAATGTCAAAAGCATGTGAAGTCACTTCCCCTACCACTGGCATTTTGATGAATTGACGTCCTCAAACAATGGTACAGCATGAGGGTTGATTGACACCAGGGAGGATGCTCGGGGGCACTCAGAGGCATGGTAAATAGAGATAAGAAACTTTACAAAGTTGATTTTTTTTTTAAAAATAGCAATTCTTGAGTGTCTATTTCATGCCTCAGGAAAAAAGCACCATATGCAGCCGAAAATCAAATAGCGAATTTTTACACATACATTTTTTTTTTAAATGTATAAAAGAAGTAAACAAAAAATATAGCACAGGAACCATCACTTTTCACAGCCAAAGAATGTATGCCATGGGGATGAGCTGGGTTGTCTTAGGCTGTGTCTAAATATCTAGACCGAAACGCGTAGGGTTTTACTGGTAGCTGTAAAGAGAAAATAAAAGAATATTCTTTTACCTACTCGTGAGTGCGTTCCAGCTTGTTTTTGAAGTATTGTGGTGGATATATATATATATATATATATATATATTAATATCCACAACAAAGTTTACCCTAAAAGAGGAGCCTCTCACTTGAGAAATAATTAATACCGACACTACAAAGTCCAAAGTGCAGCGCGAGCTGCCACGCCCACTGGGGCTGGATTTCATTCTTTTAAAGGGTGCGCTACGGCCAGCTGTCTCCATTTTGCAGAGCCTTTGATCAACTGTGAACAACACGAAACGCGTCAGGCTTGAACATTGTGTGCAGTGATGCGTCCATCTTCGCATGTGAAGCAGCCAACATTAAAATAATCCTGAATATGTCGCCAGTAGGTATATATAGTTAGGACCTAGTTACCATAGGAAATTCCGAACATTCTATTGGGAATAACTTTGGCGCTGATTGAGGGATCTGCCTGTAATTTTCCTTAAATTTGCCTCGCTCCGCTCCTTCCCTGAAAGTTTCGGGGGGACTCGTCAAGCGGGGGCCGAGAAAAAAGGGGGGTCCCAAAACGTGTTTTCCCCATGTTAATTTCCATAGGGACATTCTGACAAGGCTACAGCTCGAACGGCTGAACGGAATTACACCAGATTTGGCAAAATGGTAGGGACTGGTATGCAGCAGTGCCTTTAGTATGTTTGGTGTAAATCCCTCCAGTAGTTCTTGAGAAAATTGAATTTGAAATATTTCAAATGGCATTTTCTTTGGGACCTTTAGACACGGCTACAGCCCGAACGGCTGAACGGAATTACACCAAACTTGGCAAAATGGTAGGGACAGGTATGCAGTAGTGCCTTTTCTATATTTGGTGAAAATCCCTCCAGTAGTTGTTGAGAATTTGAATTTGAGCAAATTATATATCTATATGCGCTCAACATTCTATTGGGAATAACTTTGGCGCCGATTGAGGAATCTGTGTGTAAATGTCCAGAATTTTGGCCAGCTCCCCTCCGCTCCTTCCCTGAAAGTTTCGGGGGGATTTGTCAAGCGGGGGCCGAAAGGGGGGTCCCAAAACGTGTTTTCCCCATGTTAATTTCCATAGGGACCCTTAGACATGGCTACAGCCCGAACGGAAAATGGAATTACACCAAACTTGGCAAAATGGTAGGGCCTGGTATGCAGATGTGCCTTTGCTATGTTTGGTGAAAATCCCTCCAGTAGTTCTTGAGAAAATTGAATTTGAAATTTTTCAAATGGCATTTTCTGTGGGACCTTTAGACACGACTACAGCCCGAACAGCTGAACGGAATTACACCAAACTTGCCAAAATGGTAGGGACAGGTATGCAGTAGTGCCTTTTCTATATTTGGTGAAAATCCCTCCAGTAGTTGTTGAGAAAATTGAATTTGAGCAAATTATATATCTATATGCGCTCATCGTACGCGCACCGTACGCGTACGGTACGCGTACGGTACGCGTACCGTACGTGCACGTGCGCGTACCCTTACGTGCACGAGCGAGTTTCATCAGTGATGTCATTTGAGATGTCATCAGTGATGTCATCAGTGATGTCACTGACCATGTCATGAATGATGTAATATGTGACATCATCAGCAGTGGATTGCGGGTGCGCGAAATATAGTTAGTACAACTAACTATATAGGAGCAATTTCAATGGTTTTTTAAATGCTAATTCCTAACTATATAAGGCCTGAAACCTATGGTTTTTTAAGTGAATTTGCAAGGTTTTTAAAATGCTAATTCCTAACTATATAAAGCCTGAAACCTATGGTTTTTTAAGTGAATTTGCAAGGTTTTTTAAATGCTAATTCCTAACTATATAAGGCCTGAAACCTATGGTTTTTTTAAGTGAATATATATATATATAAAGAAATCACCATTTTGATAAAAAAATTTAAATCGGCACTCTTGTGAACTCACTACACTTCATGTGAGTGATACAATCAACTACGCATTTTGGCTGCCAGAAGCAGCCTTGTTCACGACGATGAGTGCCATTTTTTACTTTACTTAAATACATTACTTCAATTAAACATAAAAAGAGGACGATTACTGAGGTGTCTCAATACACTCTATCAAGTAAACATCAGCTCCATTTTAGAACATGCAAATACATCGCTCTTCATGCTTTGACTGAAATTTCAAATACAGTTATTACTGTTTTCTGTATCTTTCGAATTTTATAGCAAGCATATGCTCTCTTTTTCATGGCTAGTGCCCCTAAAGGTGTATTTATGATATCCTCCACGTAATTATCTCTGTGCTAATTCCAAAGTGTCAACAGTGTTAAAGTGTTTAGTGCCTAAAGTGTTTTGCTCCTATAAAGTGCATAATGCAAAAAAGATTCTTCTATTTCATCGTCTTCTATTCTATTTACAATTTCCTATTGGGTTTCAGTTGAACTATTTCTTTGGCCCTCTATTGCTAACATAATAAAGCTCTTTACAATTACCAATTTCTTTGTTTGTCTAATATTTAGTTCTATCACAAATAATATATAAAGAATAAATAACTTAAAATCTATAATGTAATTACTTAACTAAAGTGCTACCTTATTTTTAAAGTGCAAGTGCTCATTTTCACACCCTCTCCTGTTTATGTTCCATTAATATTACATTCGCTCTCAATGAGGAAAGTGCATCTCGGGATGTAATTTTTAATAAAGGCAAGTAAAAAGTTCTTCATCCATATTAAAACCATTAGGTTCTTTGCTATCTGGCTCCTAGATGAAGACACTTTCTAGTTTCCTTAATTCTTTCTCTCTGCCCCCCCCCCTCTTCTTTGTTTGGGTACCTGTCTTATACAACTATATCTCATTTGTGTCGGGTTGCTCTGATGTTCTTTCCCGAAGTGCCTGGCTACAGGGTAACTACCGTCCTTATTAATTATAGCTCTCCTATGCTGCAATATTCTTTTATGTACTGGGAATGTAGTGCTCCCTACATATATTTTTTGACATGAACACTTTAGGATATAAACAACAAACCTTGTCTTACACGTTAAAACCCCCTTTACTTTTACAGTTTTATTAAAAGCTGTTTTTAAAATCAAGAAGTTTTCTGAATGTTGACAGGCTTTGCATTTTAAACATTTCCTAGAGACCTCTTTTTGTTGGAGCCAAGTTTGTTGAGGTATACTTCCTAAACGGTAACTTTTCACTAGATAATCCCTTGGTGATTTGGATTTTCTATATGTTATCTTTGGATATTTCGTTATCGGTTAACCTATTACTGGATCTTCCTTGATAAAGTGCCAGTGATTTTTTAAAATTTGACAAATTTTCTGATGCTCTGTACTATATGTTGTTATAAATCTGTGTGTATTCTGTGCTACCTTGTTTTTAATTTTTACAGCAGTTTTCGATGGTTCAAACAATACATTGGCTCTATTCACACTTCTTACCTTCTGTGATGCTACTGCTAGAATTGTAGATGGGTATATATGTATTAGAGAAATAGAAAGAGAGAGTACGTAATAGAGGAGTGAGAGAGAAAGAGAAAGAAAAGGAGAGATCAGAAGATATGGAGATAGTGAGCTAGAAAAAGGTAACCCACATATTCCAGGGAGTTGTCATTTACAGGACACAAGCAGACATGATGGGGGTGAGCAAGGATGACTTCTGTACAGCATAAATTATTCATCAATATCACCCCAGTACACGAGAAAAGAACCATGAGGAGCTCAATGTTGTTTTGGCCACTGTGTAGCAGTAGATAATATAAAAATTATTTAGCATTCGGGCAATAGCCCACAACACCCACAGAACCCCGCCCCCACATCCTAGGAAGCACACACGAGTGCCAGCTTCCTAGGACTTACCCTATGTTCCTTGTAGTCTATGTCACTCCTGGATACTGGACTCCCATTCACAGTAATCGAGGTAGGTCTTGAGGACAAACCAAAAACTTGAATGGTGCGATAGGTAAGAGCATCAACTTCTCTGTATCCATTTTCAACAATTGTCGTACTTAATACACCCTAGACATAAATCATAAAAACGTGCATTTATTATTACTGATCACAAACATTAACATTTTATCACATAGTGGCCAGCTTTCTTTGGCTGTAGAAGTGTATTTTCTTTATTATCATTTACATACTAATATTTATGAGGAAGAGATTTTAACTGTACCATACTAATACCCCAAACATTGTTAACTACAAGAAGTAAACTATCTAGATTTATAGTGTGCAAACTTCTAGGTTCTCTCCTTATTTGGTATAAAAAAGCCAGAAAACATACAGCTATTGAAGGCAGGACCCATGCCTGTAGGTTAGTAGAAAATCGCTTTGTCAAAAGAACAACGTTCGGTCAACTGTTTTTCAGCTTTTTGTTAAACATTAAAAAGGTCCCTAAGCAAGAGAGAGAGAAAAACAGAAAATGGGAAGGTGATAAAGGGAACCCGCAAGTGCTACAGAGGGAGCAGCAGGGAAGGGGATTGGGGTGGGGGTGAAACAGTACCTCAATCAAATCAGGAGCAGATACAGGCACATATTAATGTTAATGGATTTGTGCTCGGTCCCTGCGCCACAAAAATAACCGGAAATGACATTTGCATGCACTGGCCAATTTTAAGGAGCGGTTAAAGAAGAATGGCATGAAGACAACAAATGGTAAGCAATGGGTGAGCTCAAAGTCCTTTTTTGTATACAATATTGTCTCACAAGCGAGATGCATGCACTAGCGCATGCACTCACAGGCTTGACCCAAAAAGGAAAGGAGGGCATATTCAGAGTTAAGAACACCTCAGAACACCTTGGTGCAAAAACATCCACATTTTTCACTGTTAATTCTGTATGTGCTATATACTCGATTCTAAATCTGGTCATTCACTGCTATAATGTAGGAAACAAATGTTGTTTCCAACTATTGCTACATCATAAAATAATTGCAGACTGCTTTAATAGGCCTCTCTAGAGGAGAGGCGAGCACAGCTATAGGGGAGTTTGGAACAGAGAGTGGTGGGGTGGGTGGCAGGTAGTCAGGTATATTTTTTTACATTTGGGACAAGTCATGCTTCATGTGGCTTCCCTTGTGGAGCAGTTTAAAATTATAGATGGGTAAAAAGTAAATGAAGAAGATGCTTTCACCTCATGGTTCTGAATGACATCATAGACAGCTCAAGATTTGCTCTCATTGTCTATTTCATGTCACCCAGAAACACTCTGAAAAAATCTCTTTCATTCACTTTTACCCATCTATAATTCAATGTCATGTAGAGATCTCAGTGAGAACCGCTATGATCAACATCAGCATCCACATCTGGGGGCATATTATCAAGGCGGTTTATCTCCGCTTTTTTGGCTTTAAAAGCCAAGAAAGCGTAGATACAATTATCTCCCTAATACCTACCTGTCGCTAACACCAGTTAGCGACAGCTAGTAGGAGATAGCGACCATCTTGGGCCCCACTTTGCATGTCAGTGATATTTATCACTAATGGCATGCAAAGTGGGCGTGCCAAGATGTTAGAGACTGGAAACAGTCGCTAACATCGCTATCTCCTATTACCAGTAGTAATGGTACGTAGTGGGGGCGTGCCTCCAGTGGGGGGCGGATTGTCTTTGTCTCCGATAATTTACAATTGAGTTTACTCCTTTAGTGGTATATGGTATATGTAGCGCATAGCAGTTTAAACGCTTGAGGTATTCTAGCAAAGGAGCCATGGGGTTTGGAGCCTTGCAATGTGGCAGCATGGTGGTAAAACCACATAGTTATGTTCCCCAAAAAAAATCCCAAAAAAAAATACATATATATACAGAGCTAACCTTTCCTCAGTGTTCCTGCATTGGGAGCCTTGCCGAAAGCATGACCCAGTCAGTCAATCGCAGCTAATTGCAGAAGTTGCACTGGTTGAGACAGGGGAGCACAGTGAAAATTACAGCCCAGGCCCTCCGTGTCCCAGGATGCATCATACCGCAGT
Source organism: Lissotriton helveticus (assembly GCF_964261635.1). NCBI lineage: Eukaryota > Metazoa > Chordata > Amphibia > Caudata > Salamandridae > Lissotriton > Lissotriton helveticus. The sequence continues at coordinate 1,248,254,956 of NC_136057.1, forward strand.
CACAAACCAGAATTTTAACAGACGTATTGCTGATGATATTGCTGGAATAGCGTGTTGTCTATAGAAACACAGTTAGTGTTTCAGTCTCTTTTGTATTAGGGGTGGGCAAGTACCAGGCTTTCATTTTCTTGTTATGACAATGCTCCCAGTCATGCATGACTACAGGTCACTGGGCTCATGTGCCCTACCTACGATAGTTTTAATCAGTACTTCTCACAATTTCACGTAGTTTGCTAGAATGTAATTCCCTCGGTGATACTTTGTCAGGAATATTTTGCACACCACTTCTCCAGTTACATGGACACAATTAAGTTAGGTGGTGTTTCAGCCATACCTGTCGAATTAACTTATGTTGCAGTGCTTGATCTGAGCAACATTTCTAAGGTCTGGCGTCCATATCGTATATATGCAATCATAAGAGTTAGCCTCCTCAGTCGCAGATAATATATGCGTTTGATTTCATATAATAAAGGCGGAAGCACACCAAGCATTAATGGCTTGTTGATTCCAGCAATTGGGTAGTAAGGTATTCCTGCGCAATGTCTGATGGTTTAGGTGTCTTGAGTGTAATGATTTGCACTGTGCTACCAAGGGAGTCCAGATAGCCACCATCCTATACTGCCTGATTGCAATCTGTTATAATTGCATAAAATACGTCTTTTTTGGTTGGTGTCCCTGAGCAAAAGATAATTTCTCTCATATAAATTCACAAAGTTCATAGGTCAATCAATTCAAACAATGACAATTATCCAAATAGAATGTCCGTGGTCTGTTTTATTCTTCCTTGATTCTTTTACTCTTCTCAACATGGACTTGTAAGACAGATTTCTCCAAAAGTGTATATCTAGTATTTAGATCACAACACTACAGCCAACATGTATGTTTAGTCTTTGGTACATCCTCAAAAAGACTTCATCAGGGCTACAGCAACAATTTCTGCACTATTAATTTCCGTATTTGTATAGAAGCGAGTAAGGACCACTTATCAGTAAATCAAAAAGACACACATCGCTATTCGCCAAACATCATATTTCGTGACGATATTAGTCTCCGTCAGTATGACATTTCCACTTGCCTGTGTTATCCGCAATTCAGTGGTCTGAATACAAGACCACTGTCTATACAAATACGGAAATTAATAGTGCAGAAATTGTTGCTGTAATCCAGGAAAAGGCATGGCTTGGCTGTTCGGGCTGGACTGTTCCCATGAGGCACAGGGTCAGGCTGATATGCCTATGGCCATGTCTGAACTGGGGTGGCAGAGTGGGCTAAAGAACGGTGATGGATTAAACCCAGATCTGTTGACTGGGTGTGAGTGTTTGATTGGTTCAGATGCTCAGTCCATCACCACCCCTTTTGTACTACTTTGTTTGCCATAAGGTGGCAGGTTATGCTCAGACGTGAGTCCCTTGCTCACTTTGCCACTGGATTCAAGCAAGCCGGGCTGAAGACAGCTGAAATGCCAGAAACCGGTCCTCGGAAGCTTGTTTACGGTCCAGGAAAAGGCATGGCTTGGCAGTTCGGGCTGGACTGTTCCCATGAGGCACAGGGTCAGGCTGATTTGCCGATGGCCATGTCTGAACTGGGGTGGCAGAGTGGGCTAAAGAACGGTGATGGATTAAACCCAGATCTGTTGACTGGGTGTGAGTGTTTGATTTGTTCAGATGCTCCGTCCCTCACCACCCCCTTTTGTACTACTATTTATGGCCTAATTTCCTTATTGCCTTGACATGTCGGCCGAGTCGGCCAAATGCAGGTTACTGTTTTAACACGTGGATGACGCCGAAGGGTGATGCTGTAAATATGTTATATGTACAAGTGGAATACTTTCACTCTCGTAATGGTTTGTGGTGATTATATGATTTGACAAGAATTAAGTCTACGCCTTGGACAACATATCCGGCTTCTGTGAGTTTTTGGGCCCCGTGGGGGCTGAAAGGTGTCAGAAGCGGTGGAGGAGTGAGTGATACGTTGTGCGCACACTATATGGTTAGTGGCAAATGTGTCTAGAAATCAGGCAGTTGTATTCTCTTGCTTGAAAGTAGAATGGTCCAGAAACATAAATTAAACAGTCAAGACATAATAATAAACTAGAATATTAAGGTACCTTCGTTTTATGGACTGCCTAAACAAAGAACATCATGTACAAGCTATTCTCCACGATTCTAAAGTGACTCAACCCTGCTTTTATGTGGATGACGTCCACCACAATTAAACGCGTAAATCATTTTTGAAGGGAACTCCTTCACAAAGTTACATGCGGGCTTAAATGTATATATTTAGCGAACAATCTAAAACATGCTTTTTACTGCAGTCTAATTTTACCAAATCCGACATGAATTAAGGTAATTTAAGAACTGAATCATGTGTCGGCGCACAGTAAAATGTCTTGCCTGCCAATTCTTAGCAAAACACACAAAAAGGCTTTATTTATAAACTTAGATCTTTATGGCAGGAATGTCTCCAGCTGCGATGAAAGGAAATCCATACCTGCGCAAATAATGCTTGCTGATACTTACATTACTGAATCTATATTCAGCCAAGAAATATATTCCGTTTTCAATGGGATCTGTCAATACATAAAACAGGATGTGTGTTACGCTTGTGTCAACCAGCTAGGAATGCAAAACAATTGAGCCTTGAGTAATCTTAACAAGCGCAGGTACACTGTGTGCACAGTTTATTGTTGCAATAAGGAAAATTGTGTACTCAACTGATTGGAGGCGGAATGGATTTTAACAATATGCAGAATACCGTGCCCCCCACGCAGTGCTCTGATGTCATAGAATCCCCTGCTGGCTTCTGTTCTTAAAGCGTTCAATATACAGAGGTATTGTTGTGGTTATTAAAGGCAACCTATCAAAATACAGGCTCTCATTGACTCACACTTCCATGTCCCTTCTCGTTTCCCAAGATTTCTAGCCTCTTTTTAGCTCCCGTGTAGTAAGACGTGAGCTGTGCATTTACCTCCACCTAATTTAACCCCTTCCATGCTGATGACGGCCCCCGGCCGTCATGCATCACAGTGCTCGTGTGCTGATGACGGCTGGGGGCCGTCATGAACCCGCCCACTCATTAGAAGTGCCGCACAGGCACAGAATCGTGGCCGCGCCCAAGGGGTAAAACATTCCTTTAAAACAGTTACAGACTCCTTACTTTTGGTAAGTAGTGGCGTTACAAGTGTTGAATTAAGGCTGTCCAATGTTGGCCCGCGACAGATGGAGTCATTCCTTGCTTTCAAGAAACGACTGTCAGGGCCTAGCTTTCAATAGTGTGGTAGGTGCAGTGGTGCAGTGGCATTGGAGCCAAGGGGAGTGAAGGGCGTACTGCACCTCAATTATAGTTGTTTATTTGCTACCGGAACAGGAGACTGGGGCCAATTCTCCTTTTTTGAATGTGGACGCATGACTGGCTACACCTCTCATGGCTATGAAATAGTTATCAATTAGAGCATGAGTGTTGATCGCAGCTCCAGGAGAGCAGGATCCATGCCATTGTCTTCAGAAAACCCATATGAGGCTTGTGTAGTTACCCAGCAGGCACTAGGGCCATGATTTCAATGGTGCTGTAGGTACAGTCGCACCGAGCCTAAAAGTGGCAGGAACTCCTTTAAACGCCAAATATTGCTATATTTAACTACTAAATAAGCAGACACAAGTGCAGTTATCTAGCATGCGCAAGGTCAGGATTTCAATAGTGTGTAGGTGCAGTGGCAACAGGACCAAAAGCTTTAGCACCGCCACTAAACACTGATTATTGCTATATTTTACAACTGAACAGGCAGTCACGAATGCAGTTATCTTTCAGGCACTAGGGTCATAATTTGAATGGTGAAGTAGTGGCACCAGGAAAAAACGTTGTCAGAACTCTAAACACATAATATTGCTATATTCTACTACTAATAAGACAGTCACAATCGCAGTTCCCTTGCAGTTAAAAGGGGCTTGATTTAAATGATGCAGCAGGCAGGTGCAGTGGCCCCCGGGGCCATAAGTTGTCAGAACTCCTCATATCACCTAATATTGCTATTTTCTTCTACTATACAGGCAGACACAATTGCAGTTATCTTGCAGTCCAAAGAGGCTTGAGTGGTGCAGCAGGATCAGGGGCACCAGAGCCAAAAGCTCTAGGGACCCCACTAAACGCAAAATATTGCTACATTTTATTACTAATGAGGCAGTCACCTAGCAGGCACTAGGCCCATGATTTCAATGTTACTGTAAGTGCAGTGGCACCGGGGCCAGAAGTTGTAAGAACACCTTTAAACACCAAATATTGGTGTATTTAACTATTAAATATGCAGTCACAGGTGCAGTTACCTTGCAGGCACTAGGGTCATGATTTCAATGGTGCAGCAGGTGCAATGACACTGTGTCCTAAAGCTCTAGGAGCCCCTCTAAACACCAAATATTGCAATATTTTACTACTAAACAGGCTTTCACAAGTGCAGTTATCTCATAGGCAATAGGGTCATGATTTGAATGATGCAGCAGGTGCAGTGGTACTGGGTCCAAAAGTTGTGATGACCCCTCCAAACACTAAATATTGCTGTAATTTGCTACCAAACAGGCAGTCACAAATGCAGTTATCTTTCAGGCACTAGGAGCATGATTTGAATGGTGCAGCAGGTGCAGTGGCACCGGGCCCAAAAGTTGTCAGAATTTCTCTAAACACATAATATTGCTATTACGTTAATGAATTCCATTGTTAATTCCATTTTTCAAAATTTGCTAATAATTACTCGCGTTATACCACAAGTAACAACACAATATATTGCCCAAGTCATAAGACTTTAACAGACTTTCTGTAACTTATATTGTACAACTACTCAATAACTTACAACAAAAACAGCTTATTATTAACCATATAGGCGAAACCTAATGCATTTACTAATGCTTGTTTATTATACTAATATCGAACAATATTACTTTATTCGCTATTAGTTGAATACAAAATTGAGTACAAATAGCTGGAATACGACTTTCCCCTGCAGCTGAAGTAAGTGATTTTTTTTTAATGTGCGTGCTTCCAGTTTTGAGTCTGTTTATGTAGGAGAGAGTGTGTATGTGTGTGTATGTGGCAGCAGAGTGTGTGTGTGTGTGTGTGTGTGATGAAGGGTTAGAGATTTGCTTAAGTGCAGGACTGGAGTAGTTAAATGTTAATGCCATGTTTAAGGGAAGGGCTAAGTGTGAACAGCAGGACTGGGAATAGGTTAAGGGTGTAGAGAAAGAAATTACAGCAATGAAAATGCTAGGAATTAAGCCAACTTTAGGTTTTTGAAAGAGATCATATTCATTTAATTTCAAAGAGGGGACAAGAGAACACGGGGTGGGCACATATGTCGTTTCATGTCCAGGCTTGTGAAGGAAGATTCATAGCCAGGGCTGTGAAGAAGTCTAGTACTGGAACAGACATTTACAGGCTAGAATGCTATCCCAGTTGTTTTTATATGTTTCAGAAAAAATCAAGGTCTAATGGAATTGCTTTTCTCTGCGTCAGTATGCTATTATCCTTCAGTGATATCTGACTACTGGGGTCTCACGTGCTGTCGTTTTGGAGCTACGCATACTGGCCCACCAATAATAAAAACACCAACCACGTGCATTTTATACAGCACCTAATAACACAGTTTTACACGTTTTAAAGTTTTTGCTATTACCCATTTTAATGATACTCATTTGATTGACCTCAGAAGAATGAAGGGCTAAGTCAGACAAATAAATGGGTTCACGCTTTTGACCGTTGGGTGATTTGAGTTTTCTGAACTACCAACAAAAATGAAGATAATCTCTAGCGAGACTCATTAAATTTGTCTCATATATATTCTAGAGCAGATGTATTCATTTTAAGTTTAATGGTCATTTTTCATGTGTTTAAGTTAGCATAAACAGGTCTTGATATTGTCGGGCCTTAGACTGCCTTTAAAAGAAATGCCGTCTTATTCTTCACATTTGAAGGTTAGCCTGTTTTATATTACACACATTCTGAAATGTTGATTTATGTCATGTAACTAATCAAGTCAGTCTTATGATAACCCTGTCACGTAATGTTGAGAGTGTTCCTTTTCACTCCTCTGATACTATAAAAAGTGCCTATTTTTGCTCTGAAACTTCTAGCAAACATGTCCCTATGACAGACTTCTTTGATTCATATTAATCTTTTGCACGTCCTTTCTTGTCTTTTAAACTGGTCCGTCCTAATGTCAGTGTGCTATATTTTTGATTTCCAGACTTTGGTTTGCTTTAATGAAGGTAGACTCTATGACAGTCTGCTATTTTAGTCTACAGTTAGATTGTATTCCTCTTGACTTATGATATACATTGATGTGATTTGAACTGATTAACCAATTTACTTTTTGCTTTCTGTAGTGATTCTTACATTTTTAATAAACCTAGATAGTTTGGACTTTAAACATTGTCCTGTGTAGTTTATTTGCCTTGGGCCCATTTCCTTTGGGGCATTGTCCGATCCTGAGTATTGGCCTATTAGCATTTTATTGGTTCAACATGCTGACAATGTCCTAAAAATGTGGCTCCAATGTATTGTTCTTTTATATGTAGTGGTGTGTCACAGACTCCTCAGCTAGCTCATTAATCAAGAAGAACCATTTTACTTTGTCAGTCATCAGTGAAATGACAGCCAACCAAGCTGCATACTCAAGGCTACAAATCTCTGTAGCAACAGAGGGAGTACATTAGAAATGAGTCACCCATTTAAAGATAGAATCATAGCAGTCTTAACCATAACTTGCACTTGTTACACTTCAGGTGTATTGAAATATTCACGTAGTGCATTTTATGAAAGAGTCAGCTGTTCAATACAAAAGTAATCTAACTTTAGAAAGACCAACTTGTCATTATCTTTTTAATCCAACAGCGGGAACGATAGAGTTTAGTGGTTGTAATGAATGAATGCTAGCAATTTAAGATACCTTAGCCTGTGTGTATGTGCATGATGCGTAAATCTAGATGTAGCCTTATAGTCACATATTTTTCTGCTAATTTGGCAAAGTCAAGTTTCATCTTTATTTATTTATTTATTTAGTTTCTTATATCGCGCCAGAATCGACCCCAATGGGGTATCTCCGCGCTTACAGACAACAAAACTGTTACAATACGTTACAGCTTTGGCAATAAGAACTAGTTACTTACCTCCAGTGGCACTGAGTCCAGAAACTTTTGCGTAGCAATTCCCTCCAGTGTCGACAGGTGGTGTCATGCAATATTGTGCCACCTTTTGCCACTCCATATCAAGCGTACGTGATGTTGGGACCAGCATGTATGCATCACCTGCTCATGCTGGTTCCAGTTTCTTTCTGTGCGTTGTCTTTGCCAACAGATGTGGAGCCTTAAGAAACCATCATTAAAATAGTGTGCAGACTTTCAGGATTGGACAGAAATGGGGAGGTGGGAGGGAAGGTGAGAATTATGCGATTAGATACAGTCTCTACCAGAAAAGGTGTTACCAAAGGTAAGTAACTTTTTCTTCTGATAGAGACTTCTAACTGCAGATTGCTCACCTTTGAATAGATGCCAAAGGTGTACCCTCAAAATGGTGGGTCTTGTACATGGTTCGGACCAAGAAATCTTGCAGGACTGAACAGGCAAAATGCCTGTCCCGCCAGACCTGGTTATCTAGGTAGTAGTATTTAGTTAACGTATGTTGGGATGCCCACGTAGCAGCCTGACAGATGCACTAGTGCAATCATCACAGCCTTTACAGCAGTGAAATGAGCACACAAACCCATAGTGCTCTGTTTTTTGGCCATCCCATAACAGGTCTTGATAAAAATACATAACCCCCCCACTGTGCCTACTCCAGCATGGCATGCAACCTTCTCAAATATGTACATCTAATAAGACAGCAACACATGTTGTAGTTTTGTTGTCGATGTTGGTCACAGTTTTATTACCATTATATGCATAATCATCTCTTTTCTCACAATACACTGGTCATACATTTTTATGGCCCTGGTCATAAATCAACACTGCGACCTGTCATACATTGCAAGTCATAAATCATTTGCTTTGTTTGTTATTAATCATTTGTTTGTCATAAATGATTTGCACATCCGAGGTTCGCAAATCACCCGGCAGTTTGTTGTTCCGCTCTTTTGCAGGCATAAATCATTTCTTGCCTCTTTTGGGGTCATAAAATTAGTCTGTTGGTTTCCACCCTCCTTGCGTGTGAGGGGTAGCCTCTCCCTGGAGTTAGGCCCCAACTTGCTACCTTGTTAGTCTCTTTTGTGCCCTTCCATCTGGTGGGGTCTGGGCTGCGAGTGCCGTCTCTGTTTGCTACCCCCTTTTGTCAGGCCTACTCACCCTGCTGTAGGGCTTCCAAAAGTGAGTGGCCCTCCTCCTACACAGCGCCCTGTCAGTGTGTCTCCATAACCAACCATTGTACCCACTCTTATCTGCCACCTTGTGAGGGGAGTGGCGCCTTATACCCCCCCGCAATTTTCTACTGCCAAAGGCGTTTGCTTCCTCATTGGCCAGGTGACCTCTCTGATGCGATTCTGGAACGAGGGGGTTGCACCCTCTTACTTCTGGGCACTTCATAGCACCCAAACCGGATCCTTCCGGGGCTACGGCATCAGTTATGGCATCAGCCTACGAGGCCCCCTTCAGGGGCGGCCTCTGCAAATCCATCCGAAGATGGTCCTCTTCTGTACTGCTTGACCCTTTTTAGGAGAGGTGGACAATATATTATGCTCCGCTGGTGGAATTGGTGGGATTTTGGCTGTGTGGCAGAGTTTTTTCTCGCTTGCGCTCGTAAATAGTAAGCTGTGAGTGCAAGAGAGATTTGGTGTTCCCTCAAATGTTTTTTGATGGCAAGGAGGACCCCTGGCGAGATTTCTCCAACCCGGGCGGTCACAGGCAGTCACGGGCAGTTGTGACAGAATGCTGCCACTTGAGTAGAAAATCTTCTCGAATGACAGCAAAATCAACTCAAGAAGCTGCACTCTGTGGTGTGCTGATTCGTGTCGTTAGCGCTGATGTTTCAGGACAGTACAAGCTCCTGGACAGCGAGAGCAGTGTGACATGCCTATTTCTGCGGTTTATGGTATTTTGCGGAATCTTGCAGGGATTTTTGTAACTGCGGAATTCCAAGGAGTTGAACTCTGTGAGTTCTGCCCCTGCCTACTTTATAGCTCAAGAGAATCCGATGAAAACTTCATGAAAAGTTGATCATCTTGTCTGAATTTCCTGGTCCTCTCAGAATAAAATAGGAGGTTATTTTAGGGTTTAACCCTTCTTCATCCTTGGAAGGATGAGGTGGTGCAAAAAAACAAGACAAAGTGATGGACTGTCGTGCATAAAAGGTTGTAGCTACTTTGGGAAGAAATGCTGACTTCATACGAAGGGCTAACTTGTCTGGAAAGAATGAGGTATAAGGAGGCACTACTGATAAAACATGGGGTTCACTCACTCGCCTTGCTGATGTAATAGCGATGAGGAACACTGTTTTAAGAGTTAGCAATCATAAAGCACAACTGTGAATAGGCTTGAAAGGCAAGCACAACAGGTAAGTTAAGACCAGGACCAGATTCCATTGTGGCATTAAAAATGGGATAGGTGGAAACAGTGTCAACCTCCTCAAGAAACGCATCACAACAGGTGATTTGAAGTGAGACATTCAATCTAGTAAACATAGAAAGGCTTAACCTCTTGCGTGCTCATGACGAGCTCAGCTCGTCATGCAGCACGGTGGCGCTGTGATAATTCCCCTGCTGTGATGGGCCTTTCATTGGAATGGGCGTGGTCATGACGAGCTCAGCTCGTCATCAGCACAGCGCCACCGTGCTGCAGGACGAGCTGAGCTCGTCATGAGCACCTCTGCGCCGCGCGCGGACCCCCTCACCCCACGCCGCGGGGAATTTGCCCCACGGCAAAGGTGTTATATGCTTGATACGTAACCTTAAACTGTGACCATGGCAAGGCCTTGGTGGGCCAATGACAAATAAAACAAGAGAATATCAGAAACGGACATTTTAAAGGGTTGGATGTGACAGGAGGAACACCACATCACAATCTTCTCCTAGCGTCCTACATAAACAGTTTTAATAAGGACACATGCCTGCTAGGATTACTCCAACACTTTAGGAGGGAGATCCTATGCCATCAGCTGTTGCCACTCAATCTTCACACATGGAGATGCGAAACGGATGCTCCTGAATACGCAGCCAGATTGAAGGACAGTTGCTCATGGCCAGACAATGAAGGTTCCATACTCTTCTTGCCCAGTCCACAGACACTAGAAAGACTTAGGCCCGGTCTCTCTTGATCTTCTTGAGTACTCTGTGTAGGAGAGGTTGGAGAGGATAGAGTCCCAAGCCCCAACTCAGGCAGTAGGTACACCTACGGCAAAGAAAAAGGGAAGACTGTCTTGGAAACTCTAAAGTGCAAAAGTTGTGACTCTGCATGTTCCCTGCAGTGGCGAATGGATCGATAAAGGGTTCTCTCCATTTTTGGAAGACTATGTGTGCCACTTCCAACTGTAAATGCCATTTGGGTTCTGCTAAATAATGACAACCGAGTTTTTTTAAAGATCGCGCAGGTGTTGTGCCACCAAGGAAAGATTTTTCAGCCACTTACAGGGAAGTAGACCTTCTATGCACAGTGCCCACGACCCCACTTCATCTTGTTTGTTGCAGTACCACAGAGTGGCTGTGTTGTCTGCGAGCACCTGCACTTTACCAACTTTGACCCTTTGATGGGCAGGGGCACACTTTCAGTGTTAAGCAAATTGATCACAACATCAACAAGTTGATGAGGAAGATTGTCTCCACTGGAGACAGAGTCCTTTGATCTCCACCTCTTCCAGATGACCTCACCAACCCAGTAACTATGCATCCGATATGACTGTTAATTCAGGGTGGGTAGGAAAAGGAGTCTGCAGCTGGTCAAATTGCAGTCAATCAGCCACCACTGTAGGATTTTTTTTAGAGTCTCCTCAACACCTGGATGAAATCTGACAGATTTCCTTGGTGCTGAGCCCATTAAGACTTCAAATCCCACTGCACAGCCCACATGTGCCACTCGGATTGGTCCACTATCAGGATGCAGGAGACCAAAAGGCAGAGAATGCTCAAAGTCACTTTCACTGAGACTCAGGCTGCAGGCTGAAACATCAGGATAATTTCCCAGATGTCCTGGACTAGTTGAGGTGGCGGTATAGCTCAGAAAAGCACTGTGTACAGGATTGTTCCAACGAGGGAGAAAGAGTCAGGAGTGACTTTGGCACATTGATGAAGAAACCCAAAGATGTCAACAGGTTGGTCATAGTCTGAAGATGGTTTGTGACTGTTTGAGGCAAGTTCGCCTTCACTAACCAGTCGCCGAGGTATGGGAAAACTGATATTCCCAACTTCCACAGATGGGCTGCGACCACCACCATCACATTTGTGAATACTTCAGGTAAACTGGTGAGGCCAAAGAAGAGCACTGAGAAATGAAAGTGCTCTTGGCTTATGTGAAGTGGCAGATAACACCTGTGGGACTGCCGGAGGGGAGTAAGGGAGTATGCATTCCACAAGTCCAGCACTATCATCTAGTATCTCGGATTGAGGGCCGACAGAACTTGGTCCAAATTGAGTATCTTCAACTTGCCTTTTCTTAAGAAGACATTTAAAGGGTATAGATCTAGGATTGGATGAAGGTCTCCATTGTGTTTTGGAATAAGAAACTATGGGAGTAACAACCAGTCCCAATTTCTAAAACAGTCACCATTTCTATTGCTCTCTTTTCCAAGAGAGCTATCATTTTTCAGGGTATAGACAGGTGATCCTTGGGTAGATGCTGTGGTGTGGGTGGCATGTCCAGAGCATAAGAAAAGAAGGGTAGGGAGTAACCATGCTTCACAATCTAGAGCACCCAAAGATCTGAAATGATGCATCATCATCAGGGGAGGGAAATAGTGATTCGACCTCTAACTCGCCAATCCTGTGCAGTCAAGACCAAATTAAAGAGGTTTTTCTGTGGCTGCAGCAGGGGTGCTGAGGACTGATTTGAATGCAGTCCTTGAGGACCTAGACAGTGACAACCTGCTCTCCGACCTATTTCTCTAAAGGATTGGGTGGTCTGTTGTTGTTGAGACGAATATTGTCTTTGTCTCTATATAAAGCCCCTTACGAAGCCTCAAAAAGTGCATTGTTGTTGAGGAAACTGCCACGTTTGAGCATTTAAGCCCAATTAGCAAGCAGTTTACTGTCCTTAAATGTTCCAAAGACTGAATCGGCCTTTGCCCCAAAAAGCTTAGAACCATCAAAGGGCATGTCCATCAACAATTGTTGTACATCTGTGGGAAAGCCCATGGAGTGATGTCTTATTACCACATTGGTACCATTTGCTCTACCAAGACAATTAGTGGTGTCTAAGCCTGCTTTAATAGAATACTTTGCAGCACCCTGCCCATCATACACTAGACACTGTTATACCGGCCTGACCTCCCTAAAATACCCAACATATTAACCATTCTAGGAGCTAGGCTGGTCAATGAAAAGACTTTCTTTGCATATGCTTCCATTGTCTTTGACTCTCTATCCGGATAAGTGGTTGGAAACACATTCTGGTTGATATAACTTGTAGAAACCACTACTACTAGGCATTCTGGTGTTGGATGCTACAACAAAAAGTCAGAGTTCCCAGGAGCTGGCCAATAGCACTTTACCACCTACCTATTCGTTGATAGAACATCCATAACACGTCATTACAGGTTAACAAAGGCCCTTGGGAAGATTGAGCCAGGTTCAACACCTGTCAAGAGGGTTGATTTTACCTCCTGAGTAGGAAGAACAAGGTTGAAGGTCTTTGCTACCCTCCAAGTCACATTATTGAAAGAAGCTGTTTCCTCATTGGCCTCTGCAGGATTAGGCTATGCCAATCCAACGCCAGGCAAAGTATCTAATCCTCTAGCATTGACTAAGGCCATCAAATCGCCTTGGTCACAAAAGGATTGATATTCATCATCATTGAGGAAATCCTCTATGCCTTTATTTGGTTGTTCACTAACTCTAAACTAGGTGGAAGAGCAAGTTCTGAATCGGGCAGTATGATAGGATCTGCGATCGTTGTCAGTGACATTGGTAACTGTGTCGATAATGGCACTAGGCAAGGCAACTGCGACATCAAATGTGGTGCAGAGGATGAAGGCAAAGGTGTAATTCTTGCCAGATTCAACTAATCGGAACTGACACCGACATCGAGCTTGGAATGAAGTTGAGAGGCACAGCTGACAAGTTCAAATCAGTTGTAAAAAGTTCAGCTGGTGGCCTCGTGAGATCCATAGGACCCAAAGGCGCAGCGGAGAAATCCTAAAGCACCTAACAAATTTTCATAGCCAACTTTAACTAATGGAGCTGATCTGACGTCCATACCTGATCCGAAGGAATATGGAAAGGGAATGGTGCCACTGCTGGTCCTGTATTGAGAAAACAGCTGTGTGCTTTTGAGGTGCCAGATGCATCATGCAACTATGAATGATGTGAGCATCTCAATGCAGGTAAGCCATTCCTATATTGTTTGTGTATTTTATGGCTTTTCCTAGACTTACCTGACTTTGAGGAGGTCTGGTAGTGAGAACCTCGAGCAGGAACACTGTGCTGCAGACTTCATTCAAGACCGGGTCTTCGACTTGCTCAACTCCACAACCGCCAACTTCATCTCACAGTCACAAGTGGCCTTTTTATTCATCTTAGTGCACGGCTTAAACCCTAATGGTTTAGGTGACATTTTGATTAGAGAAATCCACCAAAAACTGTCAAATGTCAGTTGAAACTCCAGATCATTGCCAATTTGCGCAGAATTATAGGTACTAACAGTAGAGCGAGTAGGTGACATATATATACTTGTCCCAACATCATATCCACATGAGACAGAGAGGCACAAGGTGGCACAATATTGCACAACACCATCTGCCGACAATGGAGGGAAATTGCTATGCAAACATTTCTGGATCCAGTTTCACACCTTGAGGTATTATAAATATGCGGAATATGCGATTAGAAGTGCCTATCTGAAAGTGCTATGTTGCTAGGAGTTGTCATTATAGGTATTATATTTGCAAATGAAGGAGTCATTTATGTGCATATAAATTATAATGTCACTGCACAGCAGGGGTCATATTTTGCGATTGGGGTGTCCAAAGTTCAATCAGATAACCTTTCCAAGTTAATGCATGAACTTTAAACAAAACAAGGCAGAAAATGTAAGCAGGGATTATCCCCCTCTTTTTCTGATCTGTTCTGTTTAAAGTTTATGAATTAACTTGGAGGGACCCCGAGTTATATGTCTGAACTTCAGACATGTAGCACACAAAAAAAAGAGCCACTCGTCCCACCGTATGTCCCAGGTTGCATTTTGCGAACTACATCAGCAATAATAAATTGCTAGTTCATAAATTCAAATTATATGCATAGAAAATGAAAATGTTACACCTGACATCCGTGGCATGGTTTCCCCAACTTTTTACCTTCAGATCTCCTGTTTTTGCTGACTTCATTTTTGCTGTGCTGTGCCCCTAAAACATGGTACCATTGGCTTATCCACAGATGGTATATATAATGTACTTATCTGTCCCTAGTAAAGTGCACTACATGTGCCCTGGGCCTGTAAATTAAATTTTACTAGTGAGCCTGCAGCACTGATTGAGCCACCTACTCGATCAGAACAAGCTTTATTCGATATTTGTAATACAATCATGAAAGCATATATTTAAAAACATTTCAATGTTACATAAGTTAAAAAAATAGCTTGGGGTAAAATTGACAAACCAATTACACAATGAGAGAAGGTTCAAATAACTGCAGTCACCACAATTTCATTTGATTCAGATAAGAATATTTTTTTCTGCATTTCAATTTACATTTTAAAAATGATGAAATTGGCATTATAAAATGTTCATTAGCTAGAAATTTCAAAGCTAAAAATGCTGGTCTACATTGTCTCAAGCCCATTACTTTTAAAATTGGTAGAATCCATCTCCTTCTTTGGGTTGCATAAAACTTACAGAATAAAACCACATGGATTGTTGATTGCTGGGACTATTCATCACAAGGACATCTGCTCAATTCTGTAGGCCAGTCATTTATTTTAAAGAAGCTTACCAGGTGGTGGAAGATACCGAATCTAAAACGTGTTAATACAAATCTTTCATAGGTATTTAATATCAGTTTAAGATAGGGCTGCATCCCAAGAGTATTCAGCCTCAACTGACTATACTTTGCCAAGGGTTTGATTGCCTCAACCGCAAAGCTGTTCTCCTCCAGATGCGTCATGCAGAGCTTTTTAATGTCTTTTCTGGAGATAGAGCTTATGGAACTGGGATCGTTATAGGATTCCGGGTGGCCGAGATCATTAGCAAAGTCCTTATAAATTTTAACCACAGAATATCCAGCTCCCTGTCCAACTTGAGGATATCTTTCACAATATCATGATTCAAAGTGGTCTTTACAGAAGTCCAAATCTTGTGCCACAGAAGGAGTGGCTGGCATTTTATCAAGTCTGAGATGTATGGTAACCCTAGCTTTGAGTGGCAATTATAAGTTGAAGTACTGCCTGGAAATGCCAGGAGTAATTTTAAGAAGGTATTCTCCCCTGCTGAATGGGTTTTATATCTCGATAGCCCCAGACATCAGCACCGTATGTTTCCATACAGACACATTTCGCCCGATAAATAAGTAGCATCTCAACGTGTGGCCTTCTTCCCAATTTCCTGGAGAAATTGGCCAAAGCAACCGTCGATTTCAAAAAGCAAGCTCTTATTTTTTACTGCTTGGGTCCATGTCCCCTTGTGATCAAATAAAATACCTAAGTAGGGAAATGCCTTGAGGATTTCCACCTTACTATTACTAGTTAACATGTCCCTACATTTGGCACTACTTTTCCCACACTTCATAATAAATGTTTTAGTAGTGTTTACTTTCAGTCCCAGATTATCCATATACTCAGTGCAAACTGTAAGTGCCCTTTGGAGTCCCAATTGTGTCCTTGCCATCAGCACTACATCATCCGAATAGAGAAGGGCGGACAGGGGTGTTTGTTTATTTGTGGCACATCCAGGTCCTTCTCCACCACTATGCGTTCTAGACCATTGTTATATAAGTAAATAGAAAAGGTACGAGAATGCAGCCATGTCTAACCCCCCTCTCCACGTTGAACGGTGCAGTGCATTCTCCTTTTACTCAAAACTGAACTCTTGCATTCGAGTTCCCATAAAGCTGTCTCAGAAAATCGATTGGAGGAGTTTCCACCCCCATCTCGGTTAAGATGTGCCATAACTTGTTGTGGACCATGCAGTCAAAAGCTGCCGTGAGGTCAACAAATGGGAGATATAGCCTACCTTGTTTGGACCGTGTATACTTCCCTAGCAGGATGTTTAGGTTTAATCCTTGTTCCAGTGTACCCAGCCCCTCCCGAAAGCCTAACTGTACATCTGAGGGGTGACTCTCAAGCAGCCCTGTAAACTTGTCTGAAGCCTGAAATCGGACGGCTCCTGGCCGTCCAACGCACACGCCATCCATGACGTCGGACGGCCGGGGGCCGTCTGATGCATCCAAAGGGTTAAACTACCATGTTGACCTGGCAAGTTAAACCTCTTGCAAAAACAGCAATTGATGGACAGAATGCAGAACAATGTCATACATTCACCCCATTACAGAGATCTGGGCCTAAATCCATCGTTTTTTGCACTCCACACCACCCCAGTTCAGACATGGCCATATGCAAATCAGCCTTGACCCAGTGCCTCATGGGAACAGTCCAGCCCGAACCGCTAAGCCATGTCTTTCCTGGCCCGGAATCAAGCATCCTAGGACCGGTTTCTGGCTATCAGCCGTCTTCAGCCAGGATAGCTTGACTCCAGTGGTGTGGAGAGCATGGGACTCACGTCTGGACTGTTCACATGAGGCACAGGGTCAGGCTGATTTGCATATGGCCATGTCTGAACTGGGGTGAAAGAGTGTGCTAAAGAATGGTGATGGATTAAACCCAGATCAGTTGACTGGGGGTGAGTGCTTGTATTATCAACGCTCCGTCCATCATTTCCTTTGGTTTTGCTAAGTTAAACCTCTTGCCAGGCCCAAACCTTCCTTTCTAAAACGTATATGTCAGCCCTAGATTAGGCTCTGGACAGCCCAAGACCAGGGTGCAGCGTATATAAAAAGTAGGACATGTACTTTTGAGTTTTACATGTCGTGGTAGTGAAAAACTCTGTTGTTTTTCACTACTGCATGGCCTATCTCTCCCATAGGCTAATATTGGAGTCACGTTATTACATATTATAAGTGTAAATTCTCAATTGTGACGATATAGACTTCAATTTTGGAGATTCTGGAATCACAATTAAAAACCTAATTCATGGTGAAATCAGATTTTAAACTGTATTTCTTAAAATGGCCCTTTAGGAAAGATGGCATTTTCTTGCTTTAGCCATTTGGTGCCTGCTGCCTGTCTCCGATCACATGTTTGTGTTGGAGACAGTTGGGCTTTGTGTATTCTCCCTAGCCAGCCACACACAATGGGAGATTAGGTGTGACTTGATGGGTCATACTGGCAGGATGGGATGGAGGAACTGGACCCAGTCTCACTTACACCTGAACAGGCTTTGTTCTGTCCCGACACAAAGGGTTGCATTCCCCCTGAAGTGAGATCTGGATCGAAGGCAAGAAGGGGAGGACATCTGTACACTTCAAATGCATCTCTTTGGAGTCTCCCCTCTTCAAAGGCACCACTGGGTATAAGAACTGCACCTCAGACACCACCATTGCAGTACACTTCTGGACCTGTGGATACACTGCCAGGAAGAAGGACTGCTGTGCTGGTGAAATGACTGCCACTCTGCTGGACCAATACTCTGTTGGATTCCTACTTTGGGGACCTGCTGCCTGCTGTCCTTATGCCTGGATGAGAATCATTGGACCTACATCCCAGAATCCAGGGTGACTCCAAAGGCTAGTTGGCTGACCTCCTGATCTGAAGTCTCAGGGACATCAAAGACTTCCAAACACCCTTCTTCTGCATCTGGACATTTCCGTCTGTGAGTCTACCCTGCCAAATTGTGCCACCCCAGTCCTGGACCCTTGGAAGTTAGCCTAAGGTACTTGCTTCATCAGAACTGATGCTTTTTCTGTCAACCCAACACAGTTATGCAGCTGCACGGATCAGAACCAGTGTATCAGTCCTATTGCACGGATCAGAGCCGGCGCATCACCTCTGCTGCGTGAATCGGCACGACACATTGCTGCTGTTGCGTGTATCGGACTCGAGACCTTGCCTTCGGAACTACCACTGGACGACACTCATCCCGTAAAGAGTACTCGCATCTCTGTTGACATCAGTCTCAATGACAAACGTCCACATCGCACCACTTCACTCATCGGAGCCAATGCATTGCCGCTGCTGCGCAAATCAGGACCAGCGAATCGCCGCCCCTGTGTGGTTCTGCACTAGCGAACCATCTCGTCTGCACCACACATCCTTAACGTGGACGCAACCAGGATTAAGGTACTTTGGTTCAAGGGGCCAACCCTGGTCCCTGTAGCGAGCCCATGCTCCATCACAGTGAGCTTTTACATTTGTCCCGGTCAGGCAGTGCTCAGATATCCCAAGTAAGTGCTTATTGCTTCTAAGCGCTTTTTTAAAGTTTATTCTTTAAATATTCAAAACTCAAGTTCTACATGTTGTTTTTTGGTCGTTTTGTTCTTGTTATATTCATTAAAATATTCTATGTTATCTTTATGTGTGGTGTTTTCTTTGTTTTACTGTCTGAAGTGTTGCACAAATACATTACACATTGTCTTCAAGTTAAGCTAGACTGTTCTGAGCCAAGCTACTATAGGTTAATTTGGGGATTGCTGCTTTCATGCCCTGACTGGGATTGTGGTTACTGCTTGACCAGGGCTCATGCCCCTGTCAACCAGGACCACAATTTCCAACAGAAAACATATATTTTTTAAAGAAATTGAAACTTACCAATGGAATCTCCCGCATCCCAATACAGCGAGCCAGCTGCCGACCCCTTTTCATCAAGCGCAATTATGAGTCCAAATGGGTTCTTGCGACTGTTGAGAAAAGCAATTTACATGTTAAGCAATACCAATATATTTACATTATTACTGTAAGACGCTTCAGTATTATCCACAGAACATTAAACAATATACAGTCCGGAGGCAGTGCTCACTCTCACTTACGTCAAATGCTCACTTTGCATGGCATCAAGAGAATGCCAAGGGCGAGTGCAAGTGGAGCGTTACTCAACCATTTTTATTGGCTGTTTTTGGCATTTCACTTTTAGGTCAATTCATTTCACGCACAACACGTTCTCTTAAAAATGCAGAGAGAGAAGAAGCAAAAGGTTGTAGAACTAGAGAATATATTCAATTGCTTGAGATGTGAATTAGTTCGCATAAAATAGTCATCAACAAATATGTGCCTGGTCAAATGCACTTTCCAATTTCACAATTACAATATGTAGCCGAATGGCCAGTCCACATCCTTAGACTAAGGGTTCTAACTGCTATTAACACAATGGGATATTTCAAGCTGCAGTGAGTGCAATAATGACTGGTATGGACCTTCTGCTGCAAAATTCAAATGTATCTCTATTTTTGATTTAGAGTATTCTACATCCATTCAGGGGCATGTTCTCATCGCAGTGTAACCCTTCTGACTCGAACTAGGCTTGTTGTTACAAGCCCCATCTTTGTTATAGGCCCCCGCCTAAAGCTCAGGTCTATAACTCAGGGTCTTATTCTACCGTTATAGCCCTCAGTGGCATGCTATAATGCTCAATTAGTACTCTGTATGAAATATTAGGAGCTGAACACCCACTCAGAATGGTCCCTCCTGTGCACACCATCTACAGTTATATTGCCAGTTCAGGGAGTATACTTTGGCTTCCGGTTCCCTGTCCAGGGGCCTTGTGGTGTCCTGTGGTCTCTGTAAGTCTCCAGCAAATTCCCATTCTTGCACCAGCCTACCCTCACACCAGTCGGCTCTATGGCAGCTCACTTTTGCCAGTGTTACAGGAGCAAATGAGTTCAGCTCTAGTAGGTACTACCGCTCATTGTGAGCAACAGATGGTGGGGGGAGGGGAACACGGAAAACAACAGCTACTAACATCAGTGAAGCTTCTTCTGTACCCCTTGCCTTTCTCATGAGGAGAGTAAGCACAAATTTCTAAGAGCAGGAAAAAACCCAACCTGTCATGTTTATGTCCCCATCATGGATCATTTTGTCAGGTCCGAGTACCCATGAACTAAGTGAGCACTGATGAGTACAAGTTAGAGGGGTGGTATTGGGTTTTTGTGGCGGTGGCTACTGGAGTATCAATGAGTTTTTGACAAAGTTTCAGAGGAGGCAGCTTGTGAGTGTGATGAAGATGGTGTGGGATAAGAGGATGGTCGCAGTAGGCATATTATGGTTTCCTTTGCTTTATAGTGTTTTTTCTCCGGTCTTCCCAAACATGAAGAGATCTGAAGAGGGAAACCATCCTACGTATTCACCCTTTGCTGCATCTGCTTTCCACTTATGGACCATCGGCTTTACGTTTAGTGTGCCTTTTAGTAGAAAAGAAAAAGAAAACAAGGATATATGTCCAAAATTCATCCTATTAGAGGCTCAGATTCCGCAGCTGCTATTTTATGTCAGTTGTGAGCAGGCATTCATGAGTGAGTATCCAGCTACTTGTGACCAGTTGTAATGAGAGCCCCACTAGGGTTCCAAATAAAGGGATGGTGCCAGATCTAACAGCTTATGAATGGAAATACAGCATGCCTCTTCGTTCCTGTGGATACTCCAATTTTAAGGTTAGGCATTGTCACACTGCAATCGATGGAGATGCTGGAGTTGGCAGGGAGCTTCTGGTGTAGTGGTACTTCACAAAGGATCCATGTATCCTTAATGATCAATAGTTCATCTTCTTTTAGGGCTGAGTAAGGGATTTGCTCAGTTAATGCAATGGCGTGCAATGTAAATTCAGGAGTACCGGATCCAGGACAGATTTTCCAGATAATCACTGGCCAATGAAATCTGTTTAGAATCAGTTCATGTGCATTTATGATACATGCATATCTGGAAGATCAGTCTTGGATCTGGCCCTCTTGTATCTATGTTGGCACCACTGAGTTACTTTGTCTGGGGTGATGATAAGCTGAAACAGATGACATACAATATTATGTGCATCTGTTTTGCGAAATGCAGTTATATACGATCTATCCGCATATACATGTAATCTACCTCTTTCAAACACATAAGAAAACAGGAGATCTGTTGAACCATAGACCTTTTAATGAAAAGGTTATTCAATGTAATTCAGTAATGCACTCTGTTCAATGTCCAAATCGGTCTGGATGAATCACAATGCGTATGGTTATGGGATAATTTCTCGCATATGATTCAATACATGCCGACGTTTGCAAATAGTTGTAAACCAAGCTCTAATTAAAGTTGATTGTATGTAAGATTTGCAGAAGAGATTAGTCTGATGAATGAATTGGTGGTCATTTACTTTTTTCTCTAATCCTATATTGATGGATCTGGCCAGCAACTGTCCGGATATAAACAAATTGGCCATTTGCTAAAGGAACCAAAGCAAGTTAGCAGGCTTTTCTCTTCTCCACTGTTAAGGAAATAGGAACAATTTCAATAAATGATTAATCTCCTGGACGTGAACTCATGGAATGGAAGATCAAGGTCCCCTGCAGCTCCCCCACATAAAGCATTGATAGGCACCAGGCCCTGGATCCTTCGCAACTCTCCTGTATAGCATTGCTCACCGGTGTTTTGTAATTTTTATTTGGACCGACCAGTCTATTACACTAAACTTAATAAAAAAAATGTTTAAAACATACCTCCCTTCTCCAGCCTGGATTCTCAGGGTTTCGCAGAGAACGTTACAAAAATCTTGCCTATTCATTAGGCTGATGTGAGCAAAGTTATAATAGTTGACACCAGGGCACCCGGTGCAAAAATCATTTTTGGTCAGTGGTCGAAGTGGGCGGGATCGGCAGGGCATGGCGTGCGCCTACTTCTTTCATTTAGCCGAGTCCGTTCCCCTACTTTTTTAGTTAAACACGCGTCCCAGAGCGTCCCAGGGACAGAAATAGCAAAAGCCTATGGAAAAGGCTTGCCGATCGTGAAAGGTCGGGGAGGCAGGACTGGCAGAGAAGGAAAAGGACACTGTTTCCTGCCCAGAAGCCCTGCAATGCCCATTGAAGCCCCCACCCCCTGCACCCACCTGTGTGTGTCAGCCCGTCTGAGACAGCTTCCCGGGCACACACGCAGCCGCACCCGAGCACTTCACAAGTCTTTAGAAGACCATTAACTTGCTAACGAGGCCTTTGTTGCTTTTCAGCCCTTCTTAGAGCCCCTGCATCTCCACTCTGCATATTGCTAGAAGTGTCAGCCCCCACTGAAATTTTTCGTAGCCGCCACCACCCATGACCTTTTTATTGGATTCTGTCACTACCACCAGGCAAAAGTGCCCCTCATCTGTCCAATCATAAGTTATCGCTAAACACAGCCACCCCCCTGAGGTCAGCGCCCCCTTCCACAGGTCTGTACCCAGTGCAGCCGCACCAGTCGCACTGCCCTAAAGCCAGTCCTGGTTGACACCACGTAATTATTGTGCAATAACTACTTAGCTGTCTATTAACAAATGTGGAAAAGTCTCCGAGAGAGTCAGAGGTAGAGGTAAACAGAGAGAAGTTCTGACATTGAAATTGCGAAGAAGGTGGGGGCCCTGAGCAATTGCCCACTGTGCCCAGGCCTTAAAACGGCTCTGTAAGCAAGCAGTTGTCATTTCGTTTGAGCCAGCTGATGTGTTAATTTAGGCCGATTTTGTAGAAAATTAGGATCTGTGAACTTTATTCCTGGAATTGATGGAATAAATAGAATACAAAGTAAAAATATGTATTGAACAAAAACAGTAACAGGCATCTTCTAACCATGAAGGAAAAAGAAAACTGCGACAAGAGAGACACAGTTTGTTTCTGTTCAGCTCAAAAAGTCCCTTAATGTAGCTGCATTGACTGGGGCTAAGGTTTGAAGTGGGGCAAGCACACACTACAGCGACGCTCCTGCATAGGTTACTACATTAAAATAAAGATGGCACTATTGAATATCAACTCCCAGAATATTATAGTATTAAACGGTAAGTGCCTATAGGAAAGTATAGATTTATTTTTTCTAATTCCTCAAAAACATACCTTGAAGATATACCACGTATGTGCATATCTATAGAGTAGATTTCATCCCTCACAATTTCTTTTTTGAACAAAATTGCAAATTTCAATTTTTCCCAATATTTTATTAAATATTTAGAAAAATGTTCATCAATTTCAAATGCCAATCGTCTTCTTTTCATCAGTTGCATGCATGTTTAAGTTTTACAAGAATCCTTCGTCATCATTACCAGCTGCAACAGTTAAACACCCTCTGGAGTCTTTGCAGAAATTCTGACATACACACCTTAGAGTTGTTGTTAGGGCAGGGTCCTGTGTTGGAATAATGTATCCTCCACGAACAAAAAGGGGAATTGTATCTAAAGGCGCTGGAATGGAAGTGGAGGTGTTGTGCCATGAATATGGTATCTCCTCACCCTAAAAAATAAATACACTTTATTTATATATAGGTTTGGATGTACATATGACTGAGGTTATGCATATATAAAAACAACATCTGAAGCTCTAATTATGTAAAGCAAACTGCGATATTTGGAAGAGACTTAGGTTGTAATAACCATGGTCAAGAGAAGCGCTGCCCAACAGTGGTCCACAAGGGCTGTTGCCGTGACAGATTTATAAATTATCAAACAGTATGTAAACAAATTCCATTTTCCATCTATACAAATGTACCATTAAGAATAGTCATCCAACAAGAGCCCCTGCCTACACTGGGTTCATGTAGATCTATATAAATATAACCACCCTTTATTTTGACAGATGACGACGAGGGAAAATGTATTATTCATTTAATGTTCTCTTGTGGTCATCTGTCGAATCCCCCACCAACCATGCCCCCTCTCCCACCACACTGGGCCCACCACTGTTACCAGCATGTGCCAATGATGCTAGGGGTTTTGTAAAGAAAACAGGAGTGTGACCCATAAACCAATCGGGATTAGGGTTCAAAGGTATAAAGATAATACAATATCCCAAAAGGTATGATTCAAAATGCAAATTATATTGTATGCACAAGGCATTACATAGGTCAACAAAAAAGGAGACACATTATTCAGGTGATTTTGACGTAAAAGTTAATTTCTGTATTTACGATATTCAAACAGGGGAGGAAAAATTCATATTAGAGCAGTTCTATACAGCACAAAGTTTAGACAGTTCAATTGATAACCGATAAGACTTGGTGCACAATATATACAAGTGATACACGGCAACGCAAGTGTGAAAGTGAACAGCGATAGACGGCGCAAAGTGAGCAAAGTGAAGTATTTACAGTGAGTGGCTTAACATGTGATAGAGAATCAGTGACTTTTTCGATTCACACGCTAGCCGCTGGCAATCTGACCCTTGGCTGAGGTGCCTAGTACGACTTATTCCTACTCCAGTTCCCGAATAACCCAGGTCCCTGTCTACCGGATCATTCACTTCCGCGATCTCTCTGTGACGCCCCCGCCGGCTCCCGGGACGATTCAGTCCCCGGGCGGTTAGACATACCTCGCCGGACCATCCTGACCGGCCCGAGACTTCGCTGGACTACAGCACTGGAAACAAGATAACCATGTCCTGAAGATGGTCCACATTGATTACGGACCGAAACGTCGTCGACTCCACAGCGCAATTATTGGTGCATCTTTTTGTTGTGGCTCCATTGAAATTGCGAATTGAAAAAAGTCACTGATTCTTTATCACATGTTAAGCCACTCACTGTAAATACTTCACTTTGCTCACTTTGCGCCGTCTATCGCTGTTCACTTTCACACTTGCGTTGCCGCGTATCACTTGTATATATTGTGCACCAAGTCTTATCGGTTATCAATTGAACTGTCTAAACTTTGTGCTGAATAGAACTGCTCTAATATGAATTTTTCCTCCCCTGTTTGAATATCGTAAATACAGAAATTAACTTTTACGTCAAAATCACCTAAATAATGTGTCTCCTTTTTTGTTGACCTGTGTAATGCCTTGTGCATACAATGATGCTAGGGGGCCATACTTGGCCTACTTAAAAATGCAAAAAACACCCGAATCCAGGCACCTATTTTGTAGTTTAAAAAAAGGCTCCTGCTAAAGAAAAAGAAAAGCAGGCAACGCCAGCCTGTTGCCCTTTCTAGTGGGATAGTCATGTTCATTGCTGCGTCATTAATAAGCAGGGCAGTCCCCTTCAAAGTCTTAATGAACATTTTGTACCATGAGCACAGGTACTGAAAAAGTGTGGCACCTGGGAATGATTCAATCTCTGCCCTCTGCTGATATGCTATGAAATATATGATGAAGGAGGAGCTGTTGACTTTGTTAGTCAAGATACTCTCACCATTGTGTGCCATTTTCAGTTTCAGCCCCACTGATTACTGGAGTCCATAATTTATTAGTAAAAAAAAATGCCCATTATTATTACAGAAGGATGTTTCCATTGGTTTTACAAACAAACAGAGGTCTGGAAAATCTTTTTTTATTTCCATTTCATCATGGATTACAATTAAGCACGCAATTATTCAGCAGTAACATACAGTAGTGAGACTTAACATGACAAGGCAGTGTCAACAAGTTATACTGGCAGATAAATATACATTGAGGTTCCTCAAAATGCTTCTTTTCGAGGTTCATGCAATAACTCATGTCATCAATCTCGTAATAAACCAGGCTTGTCTCATTCGATCTGGAACATTTTCTGATAAGATATTCACATTTGTTGGATAATCTGGAGTTTATGGCTAGCGTCCAAAATTCGAGTCCAAAATCACACCAGTAGGCCCGATGAATGTGAAGAACTCCATCAGGGTCAGCAATATAGTTTTTTAAAGGAACAACTCATTTGCCTAGCTGGGTGTCATATTGAATGTATACCTTAACTGCGGCCGATGCTGTAATCTAGACGTGTGACTCTTGCTTAAACTGGTAGTGAATTAGTATTATTACGAATCAGGGGGTGCATTACCATTATATTAAAAGTATATTCAGCAGAGAGTATCTCTTTAGCAAATTATGCTGTGGGCTTTTGGGTGTTCTCAAAGACTTGTACTACCCAGAGAGAGAAGAATAGATTAATCATGAGGCGGCTTACTCTACTGCCAGCATCACCAGCTCATAACATCCATCAAGGCATAGGGTACCCAACGTGGAGGACAGAACAAAGTGTGCCATTCTTATGGTTTTTCATTTGCATGGAAAGCCAAGACCACTTCCCATATCAATCATAAGAGATGTTTTGAATTTAGAACAAACCAGAGATGTCCCATGGTTTGATATTGTGCACAGAACTCAGGAGTGGATGGGCTGTAGTGATCCCTACAAGGCATCAAATGGGATGGTGACAATAAGACAATTTTTAGTATATTTTACTCCGATTCATAGTTAGAAAGGGAACTGGCTGAGATCAAAATGTTAGTGGTGAAACCCAATTCACCTATTTCCAATAGTCTAGGTCTGAAATCCCACACAACATAGGTTTCCAGCCTTTTTTAAAGTAAATATAAACTATTTAGGCTGGCCTTCGTTGTGGTTCTGATAAGTTGCAACAGGGGCAGAGGGTTAGTGGAGAAAGAGATATGCTGCCCTTGCTTTTGATTTCCAAACACATTTGCTCGCATTTTTTCTTTTTTGTGCTTTTTAAATATCCAAGAAAAAAAATATTTTTTTTCCCGAAGTTTAAAGTCTCAGTTTACCACTTTGCCAGTTGGCTAAATGAAAAGAGGGCCATTACAATGTATGGGGGGAAAGGTGAATAAAAATTGGAAAACCAATATCGGAAGCATGTTTCCTGCTTTTAGTGTGTGAGGAGATTTTTCTGTATAGGGTTATCTGATTTCCAATTGTTCTTTCATGCTGAAAAGCCTTTTTTAATTGTATTGATATTATTGTGTGAGATCTATATTATCGAAATAAACGTTTTGACTGACTGGCGAGTAAGCAGTTCCAGATAATGAAATGGGGTGACCGACTACCCAACGTTCCCTCCCCTCCTTTACTCAGTGATACGGGGGTCTTGATTTTGAGTAGGATGGTCACGGAAAACCCTCTGATCTCAAGAGGGACTTCTAAACCCGGAGGCAAATATTGTCTACCATTATACAAATAGACTCAGCCTGCTGCACATTTTGTGGCTGGGGAAATGCGCAGGAAACAACAAATGCTGCAGGCGCCATATTTCCCCGTGCTTTGCACTTAGCACTGCAAGAGCATCATTAGTGTGCGATCCACATTAGAAGAAAGACTAGCTCATCACAAACCGTGATAAACGAGGCCATCTATTGTGTCTGCTCGTTCCCCCGGTGTACATAATCTGTAAACAATGGCCTACCCAATGCCCCTGATTGCGCAGGAAAGAGCCTTGTGCTATTGTGCTGATGCTTGAGTGTTTGACACAGAATCCAAATGGATACAAATTGATCTACAATACTGTATATTTATTACGATAGCAAATTATAGAAACGCATTATATATGTTTTTATTGGCCCATACCGTGTAGTAGTTGAACCATCGGGCCTCTGGGAAATAAACGTTCACCGATGTTGCTCCCTATAAAAGATATAAAACAGATAGATTTTTCTACACATCAACACAATTGTACATAATTAAAACGATGCTTAGATAACATGGACTTTCTTTTGCGAACCGAACACTCGGCAATGCAAGGGCTTTACCAAAGCCTAGCACACTTAATGTTTGTGTATATGACTGTGTTAAACAATACATTTGATATCATTCAGCCAGCGATGCATGCAACATTAAGATACATTTTCCAACTATACACTGTATTTATGGCAGGCAAAAAAGAGATGCCACAGAAACATCTTTCAGTAATATTTTTTAGTGTCCTAATATGCACATAAGGAAACTGTTTCTTTAAAGACTTGGGGGCATATTATCAAGACTCGCGATAAATATTATCGCCGCTTTATCGGCGGGAAACTACCGATAAAGTGGCGATAATGGGCTTGATAATATGCTCTATGGAATTCCAATCGAAGCTCATGTTAGGTGTGAAGGACATTTAACATGAGCTTCGATTGGAATTCCATAGAGCATATTATCAAGCCCATTATCGCCACTTTATCGGCAGTTTCCTGCCGATAAAGCGGCGATAATTTTATCGCCGAGTCTTGATAATATGCCCCAAAGTTCAGAGTTCATCCTATAACGACGTCCTGCAGAGAAAAGTGTATGGGTGTAGCAGAGACAAGGACAGAGGACAAGAAACAAACGGAGAGAAAATTAAGGTTCCCACATATGGGTATTGCAGAACCACTGGGGGGTGATTATGGGCACCAAAGAAAGATTTGGGGCAATGAGCTCCTAGACATATTTAAACTTCTGCACAAGGAGACCAGGTGCAAGGAAGGATCAAAGGAGGACAAAAGGGAACAGGCAAAGACACAGGGGGGTTTCTGGCAAAGGGACACGTGGGTTCTGGCTTATATAGACATGTGGACGGCAGTGTTAACATTACGTGCCAGCAAATACTGCGAGTAATACCCGGAGAGCAATATGGCACTGCTCAAATAGCCAGAAGAGTTAAGGATATCCTACATCCTTTTCGGACTGTTAGTACAGTTTCAGTACAATGAAGAGGTCCAGGCCAGGAGAAGCCTTAATCCTTCCAAATCGTGGGTTGCAGTTAAAGTTACCTGAATAAGCCAGTACCATCAGAGCACACAATCAATTCATTGCCATTTTCATTTGTGCCCTTTCCAGGGCGTCCCACCCCTGGAGCGGTGGGGGCACCAAAAGTAAGCCAGTGAGCATGCTGGAACTTTAACGAAGGAGTAATCTAACAATTTCTAAGCCAGTTCAGACACAAATGTTTAAAACGTTGAGGTACCCCTCACCCCTCCACAATGTTTTGGCAACCAGAGTCTGGTGTCAGGCAATGGGGGAAGTGGGCAGGCAGAAGAGTGATGGCGAAAGGTCAGTAGGTCAATAGATCCGGAGACAATGGAAAGATGGCTTAGAAAATGCCCTAACAGGGAAGCAGCAACATTGTCAAAGACAGGTTTAGAACAGTGGTTTGGGATTCCATACAGCAGGGCCTACTTGGATATAAGCCCATAGATGTTTAGTTCAGTGAAAGAACGAATAGACATTGTACAGAGGCAACTGATGAAGGAGGCGAGGTAAGGCAAGATGGCTTGTACAGTTGAGAACATCAGATCCCTATTTGACATTGCACCCAAGAAAACTAAAGAGTAATTTAGGCGATTCACCACCTGTCCTGGCCCAAAGGTGGCCCCATAAATTATTTGTGTGATTTAGACTAGTGCTCGCTGACATTCTTGAGATTTGACATAGTGGTGCAGATGGTGGGCAGGTCAGGGTAGGGACGTAGATGGGGAAGTTTCTCATCTAATTGACTTTCTGACTCCTGCCAGTTCAGCACGAGCAATTCTTAACTGCTTTGAATTCGCTTCGCAGGCCAAATCTTCATGGATAAGGCAATATTAACAGGTTTATTTCAAAGTTTGTGCAATTTTCAAGACATTCAGTATATTCAGAGAAGAGATGATTAAAGGTGGCAGGGTCAGTGCTGGTACTGCACTATTTTAATGAACTCTTGTTACTAGGATAGGTAGGCAACAGAGGTGAGTGCTAGAGGCAGATGACCATCTTGGAACAAGTGGCAGGAGTGTTTGTAGTGAATATAATGCCCGAAATAATGAAAGGCCCGGGCACTACTATCATCTTCTTTGGCACAGAGCTGGACTCGGTGGCCATTACGTCTCGGTTACCAGCAAATAAATTACAAAAATTGTGGAGACTGTTATGACATGTTGCTGACAGACAAACGTGTGACTTGAGATAATTTCAACATGCGCTAAATGAACATAATCTTGCATGCAAGGTAGTGTCACCAGGAAGAGCCTTTTGGAACAGGCCGAGCACTAGAATAGTGCGGGCCGCCCTTATGGCGGTCGAGCCTGTCCCCTGTCCCCGTTATGGAGTTTAAGGCACAGGGCGTAAGGGGGGCCCGGTGGAAAGTATCTGTCCGATAAGCTGTACCCCCTGCGCAAGCCGACTCCGGCGTAGCAATTTCTCGTAGTTTGCGGGGATCAGGAGGCTGCCAGTCATTGACCTGGTTGTATGACGTTACAACGCATACTTTTACAACGCATTCCATTACAACGCATACCATTACAACGAATTTTTAAAAACTACCTTTAGAACGCATTCCATTACAACGCATACTACCTTTACAACGCATACTATTACAACGCAAAACATAACATTGCATGTATGGAAAGTATTTGATAGTGTAGGGGTAAAAATTACTATTCTAACTCCAGGGGGTGCAACAGTAGGGTAAGTGTTGGATAGTGTAGGGGTAAAAATTACTATTCTAACTCCAGGGGGTGCAACAGTAGGGTAAGTGTTGGATGGTAATGGTATGCGTTGTAATGGTATGCGTTGTAGTGTCATGCGTTGTAATGGTTGCTTTGTAATGGCATGCGTTGTAATGGATGCTGCGTTGTAAAAGTTTTGTTGTAATGGTAGTGCGTTGTAAAAGTTGCGTTGTAAAGGTTGTTTCCCATTGACCTTGCCGTAGGCTCTAGAGGGGACACGCAGAAAGTATATATCTGCATTGTTAGATTTACAATAGGAGTGTCATGTGTATTAGAGTTAAGGTTAGCCATGTGTCATCATCGGCTTAACAATGTATCTGGCCTTTCTGCGTAATTGTAAATAATATTAATAAATAATGTTTTTAATTTTGTAATAAATACGGCCGGGGGGGGTTACTCCCCCTAATCAAAAAATTTCCCAAAAGTGGTGTGGTCTCAATACTGTACTGGAAGGAGGGAGGGAGACTCTATCCGGGCAAGGGCTGGCAGTAGGTAACAAGTAAAAAAGGGGACTTGGGCGTGTGCCAGGCCATATGTATTTGATCATGCAAGGTGCAGAAATGCCTCATCTCAGAATATGAACTACAAACAGGATTAGGCAATACTTACACCTGTGGCTCTGATTTCTGGAGGGCCACAACAGTGTGAAAATGCGACTTAAACAATTGACATGAAAGGTGGAAATATTTTAGTCACATTGGGGTCAGGTGGTGTTGACTCATACGAGCAGGGATGGTGGAGCACAGAAAGTTGCTCCGAAGGATAGAGGGCTGGAGGGAGAAGAGTCATAACATTGTATTCCATGAGTTCCTTCTTGTGGCACTGGAGGTCAGGCTGGAAACACAGGAGCTTGAGAACACGTAAATGACTCTCATAATTGACAACAAGGTTGTGGTACTGATAGAGCGCGCGAGGCCACCCGACCAATAGTTTTCGCCGTTTCCGGCTTCAGGGCCCATATACTTTTCAAATCACCATATACATCGATCAGGTGACTTCACGAGCTCTACCAATTTGGTGTGTGTGTGTTCCCTGCTACCAATTCTCAGTGCACCCGACTTACCATCCACCGATGCAGGTGCCTAATGACCACAATGAATCAGGGAGCTAGCTGTAAAGGAAAGGCAACAAAATACAAACCCAACCAATAATATTCAAATACTGTGTAAATGACCACGGACAACTGGAAGTTTTAAAATGTTTATCTAAAGTTCAGTATTTTCTTGCATGAGATACAGTAAAATAAGGCAATCAATAACCAAGATAATGTAAATCACATATGCATAAAGAAATAATGGCAGAGTAATCATCAAAGTACTAATAAAATGTAACGAGAAAAGATACTTATGCAAGTCAGTATTATCTAAAACAGTGATAGACTAAGTGTGTGTGATTATAGAAGAACTTATAATGAATAACACGCTTCACTTAAGGTGAAAGGGCCTTTGAACAACCTAGGCAACGAAGTTCTAGACCATATCAGGAAATGACACACTGCTATGCAAAATATAATTTCTAACAAATGAGAAGACATAGAAATAACTTTGCAAAATTTTAAATGACTTTCAATAGTTGCGGAAAGGCATGGAAAATATCACATTTGCAATGTTGAACTTTATTGAAGCAAAAGTTAGAAATTCAGAAGGTGCAAGAATTTCAAGAGGTTTCAGAGCAGTATTTACCTAGAAAGGTGTGGAAACCAAACCCTGGCCACGGGTCAGTTCAAGACAGGAAACCCTCAAGGAAGGATACCCCTCAAAGGACAGCAGGTGCAGAATGGACACCCAGGACAGGACAGGATACCCTCGGAATAAGAATCAGGACAGGACCTCAGGACAGGACAGCAAACCCTCAGGACAGGACCCTCTTCAGGACAGGACCGGAACCCACAGTTAGGAAGCAACGCCTGCGCTCCACCCGCTCTGCAGATATAGATCAAGACCCCGATTGGGTCAGCGAACTCCCAGCTAAGTGCCTTGCCAGCACTTTAAGGTTCAGTAAAACCTTAGTCTATGGTCAAATTCGGACAGAGTGCTCCGCAGCTCTCTGTATTTTCAGTCACCTATTGAGTGCGTTGGGTCAGTGACAGGTCAGCTAAACCAGACAAGTCGGACGGTTCACTAGGTGAACCCAGGGTAGATATACAGTTTTGGGACAGTGTACCACCCCCCAATGTTGCAAAGTGTCAGAATCCCTCAATTTCGATTGGTCCTAAGGTAGGATTTGGGTAACACACCAATCACAATATACGATTTGAAGCCTTCATTTACATATTTTGGGACCGCCTAGCATGTTTGGGTTCCCATGAGCTAACAGTAGCACATCAATACAATGTAACATATAAGAAGCCACATTCGCTGTTCTCGCAGGGCAGAGGTGACTTTCTCAGGAGCATCTCGCCCATCACTGCCAGCTGGCTATGTTCCATCAGCCAAGGTCCCTCGTGCTGCCGAATGTCGCACAGGCGCAGAAGGGACCTCCAATATGGCTCTCCTCTCACTCAGACCCCCATTGCCCGCGGTACATGAAAAGTAAGCGAAAACAAATTAATACATAATAATGTCATTATGAAAACACATCGCAGGGTTTGTACTTTTAACTCATCATCAAGAAATAAACTTATGCAATTTAAATGTTAGCTACATTTAGACGAAATACAAGAGCAGTGGCACGAGCAGTACCACATGATAAGCACAGCTATGAATTACGCATGCGCATAACTTTCCCTCCACTTCTGCAGACGCGTCAGGACACGTGAGTGTGGCTGACGCATGCGCAGTAACTAAAATACAAGCGGCGGCCATTTTTAGAGGACATGGATTAATTTCATTAGAAATACACATAGGCAAGCGTCTCAAACTTTACTCAAACTTAATATAAACGTTAGTAAAACATACACGGGTTACCTTATTACACATAAATGAGGTTCTTGATTTCGGCAAGCCGCAAAATATGCGAAGCTTTGCTTCATCAATCCCCTCTTTGATGATATCTACTATCATCACAAATTATAATGGAACCAGATGCCAACTTTCTTTCACACTTTATAAAGTTCTATTTCTTCCAGCAACCGTTCTAGCTTTTCTCTTTCAGTTTTAGCAGGGTGAGAAGTCTTCACCTTTTTGTATATCTGATCATTCACTTCCTCTAATTCAATCTCATCCACACTTCGTTTCACCCCTCTTGCATTAACCTCGTGCTTTCTGGTGCGCTTGCGGTATTTACAGCATAAGAAAAAGGAAAGTATAATAAGACCTATAATACCAATAGGCATCAGAATTTTGAATAATAAGCTTTTACCTATGCCAGCAAGCCAATGACCTACATTTGAGAGACCATCTACCAGTCTCTTCCAGGCACTATCAACCTCGAGTGGTTTGAGTTCCTTTGCCAAATTAGTAATGTTTCTCACATATCTTTTGATCTGTACACTTTTGTCCGGAATATAAGTGCAACAATGTTGCGCCTTCAACATCCGGCAGACTCCGCCCTCTTTCGCTAATAAGGTGTCAAGAGCAAGTCGATTTTGTAAAACCATTGATCTGATCGCAACCATTTCAGTATTGACCAGCAGGAATCCATGAGCTGTTTCAGTAGACAGCACATCTACTATAGTAGACAATTTGCAAATTCTGTGAGTGTTCAGAACCACTCCCACTCCAGGTATCAGTGCACTGAAAATACTACCCATAATTTCACCTATACTTTCTCTTTTACTACGCACTAAGCC
The DNA here is from genome assembly GCF_964261635.1 of Lissotriton helveticus. Taxonomy (NCBI): domain Eukaryota; kingdom Metazoa; phylum Chordata; class Amphibia; order Caudata; family Salamandridae; genus Lissotriton; species Lissotriton helveticus. The sequence continues at coordinate 1,248,289,196 of NC_136057.1, forward strand.
ATTAGTATCTTCATTGCTTCCAGCTTTCCCATTCACATGGTATATTTTCGGGAAGACAATGCCAAAGTAGCAGCTTCCATACCAGTGATCCGGCAATTTGAAATAAGCCTTGTCCCCACAAATATAATAAATTCCAGGAAACACAGGCTCTGACCCATTTTTGAAACCCCAACCTCCAATTACCTTGTAATTATGTTCGCATTCACTGGAACCAATGAAAACATTATTATAATAGCTAGTCTTCTCGCGGTGAAGACATAGCTTGCCTTTCTTTTCAAAATCCAGCAACAGAGCAGGACCCGCTCCACCAGATGAGGTGCCTTCCATGTTTTCTGCCCATTTTGGCTTTTTCTGACTTTCGTCATTAGCCTTCTTCTGAATTTTAATTCTCCTTTTCTCTGCCATGTTCAGGAACATCTTTTCCTGCTCACGCAAAGAACAAGTCAAGTTATCTCTGTGTGCGTCTGCTATGTCAATGTTCCCTATAGTCAGAAAGTAGTCTCCCATATATCTTATGGTGTCAGTTTTGGTATGTACAGGATTCAAGTTCCCACGTATAGGTAGTTCAGAAAAGATCACGTCATTGTTAGAGTAATAATACTGTAACGGTCCCCTTTTGTAAAATAAACTAGCTAAAATGCTACAGGAAATTCCATAAGTTAATGGCAGATGATGGTATGTCACGCCTTCAGCCACCGAAGTAGGTAGCTTCATGCAGACATAGCAATCCTCAATTTCCATAGTCTCTACATAGTGTATTAACAAGTTTGCGAAAACATTTAAATGTGTCCTGTTCTTCATGCCATGATAATGTAGTCCTTTCTCATCTGATGCTTCTAAGTCTCGTTTAGTTTGTCTCAATGCTCTCTCATGTCTTTCTACACTCTGTGTTGTCAGTTCCTCACTGTCAGTATTTACAACTTCAGTAGGGACAATGTTAGTATCTTTACTTACAGCAAAGGGAATGAAAATTGTTAATCCTATCCAGATAACTATCAGTACTACTATACTACATATACACACCTTGCAACACGTCTTAAAACGGCTGCAACTAGGTCTACCATTCACTGTTGAATCAGACATTTTAGCTCAGAAGGAGTCTCTTGAACCCCTCTTTGTTGCTTTACACAATTAGCTTACTTTGTGCAAATTCACGGTGGCTCGTCTTCCTCTTCAGCTGAGTACTCTGGGACAGGTTCTCCGTCACTCACGTCAGTTATATCAAGATCTTCAAGCTCCTCCAAAACCAGTGTCCATTCAGGAGACTTGTACTTTTTGTTTTGTCTTTTTATTCGCTCACTCCTTCTTTTGGAAGAGTCTTCTTCCTGCTCTGCTATTCGAGCACTTCTTCTTGCTTCTGCACGATTTTCTTCCACTGTCTTTATTCTTAGTCTTAGTCTTTTTACAAACCTAGGCTCAAGGTTGTTTCTTTTCTTTATTCTCTTAGTTGGTACTTGGACTTCACTTTCTTTTCTTCTTCTCTTGTTCTCTTTATCTTGTGGTAATTCTTCTCCACTTTCTTCTCCTACTTCCCTTATCTGACTAGTTCCAGGGCTAGCATCAAATTCTTCTGCCTGGTTGCTAATCTGGCCTTGTTCAGGAATATTTTGTTTTTGGCTTTCAATTGTCTCTGTTTCTGTTTCTGTTTCCTGAACCCGTTTTTCTAACTCTATCTGATCCTGTTCAAGCACTTCGATCTCTTGATTTTCTTCTGCTCGAACTATTACTCTATGTCTCGTCTGTCCCTTATCCACATCAGGAGTTAATGGAGGAGTATCGAACACTTGCTCTGTATCCTGCACTTGTTCAATATCAGGTACTTGTTCAGTCTCAGGTACCTGTTCAGTATCGGGTACTTGTTCAGTCTTATTCACTGGATCTGTATCAATCACGTGCTCTGTCCCTGTCTGACCTTCTCCTTCCTCAGTTTTGATTTGGATCTCAAGTGGCTGAGGTTCTTCGCCTGTGCCTTGCTTTTCCTGACTAGTCCACTCTCTACCTTCACTAAGTCGTTCTCTTGTTCTGATAGGATCTTCGGTCAGATCAATCATCGGTATCCATTCTTCTGGCCATATGCTTGGCAGCTCGTCTTCAGCTACTCCTGGCTCAGTTTCCTGGACTTCTTCAGCAGGCTGGTTTCTTGGCAGTTCGCAGTCAACTACTCCTGGGCCAACGTCTGCTGTTCCTGCAACCTGACTGGTGCTGGGCTGCTCGTTGTCAGTTGCTACTGGTCTGGCTTCTTCAGGGTCCTCTGCTGGTTGCCCTGGTTCTTCAAATCCTTTGTCTGGCAATACCTTCTGGGTGTGTCCGGCGTGGATCCACTGGGGAACACCTGCGACTTTCACTGCAGTGGTTGTCACCAGGATTACTTGGCGCTTCTTTCCCCACCTGGGTGCCAGACAGCTTGATCGAGTGTGCTTCTTTATTTTGACCCAGTCTCCTGGAACCAAGTTGTGGAGAGGAGTCGTTGGATTAAGGATGCCGTCGTCTCCAATCTGGCGAGAGATAGAACGCACTTGGTCACCCAATCTTCTGCAGTATTCAAGCACCAAATCATCAGTAATACTCAACAGTTTGCTTCCTGGCACCCATGCTTGTCTCATCACTCTTCCCATAATGATTTCATGGGGACTTAGGCCTGTCTTGCGGTCTGGAACACTTCTTAGTCCCATCAGGACCAGGGGCAGGGCCTTCACCCAGTTCATGCCAGTAGCATCAGTCAGCTTTGCTAGTCTGTTTTTGATAGTTCCATTTACTTGTTCCACTATTCCAGAAGCCTCTGGATGGTATGCACAATGAAGTTTCTGCCTTATCCCAAAGGCCTTACACAGTTCAGCCATTATTTCATTGTGGAAATGTCCACCTTGGTCTGATTCAATAATGTATGGTATTCCGAACCTAGGTATCAGCTCTTTTAGTAAACACTTTGCTACTGTCAGTGCGTCACTCTTGGGAGTAGGGTAAGCTTCTACCCATTTTGAAAATACACAAACAATGACAAGGACATATCGTTTCCCTTCACAACGGGGCATGGTGATGAAATCAACCTGTATTTTTATAAAGGGACCCCCTGACCTCCCAATCTTGCTCAGTTCAACCATGGTCCTCTTGCCTGGGTTCATCTGTTGACATGACAGGCACCTCTGGCAGAGGGACTCTGCTACCTTCCTGAATTTCTTGCTGTACCAAGTCTGTTGAAATACCAGAATCATGGCATCCCTACCAATGTGTGATCCTTCATGTATTAATCTTGCCATTGTGCCAAGCAAGTGTCGGGGTAACACAGGCATACCAGTTGGGCCCAAAATCACACCATCCACACGCCTCGGTCTACACCCATCCTCCTTCCATTTCTCTCTTTCTTGCCAAGGAGCCGACTCCTGCCATTCTCTCACTTCATCCCATGTAGGCACTTCCTCAAACACCTGAAGCTGGCAGCTGGTTCCTGGCCCCCCTCGTTTTGGATTTATAATATATCGATCTTTGGCACACCATTGAGCCACTCGATCAGCATAATCGTTTCCCAGTGATACTCTGTCCATGCTCCTTTGATGAGCAGCACATTTTACCACTGCCAGTTCTTTGGGCAACTGGATGGCCTCTAAAAGGTCATGAACAACCTTTGCATTCCGAATGGGAGTACCTGAGGAAGTCATGAATTCCCTCTGCATCCATAATTGGCCAAAGTCATGCACAACGCCATAACAGTACTGACTGTCAGTATACACTGTTATGCGTAAGTCCTTCCCAATTTTGCAAGCCATTATCAGGGCTATCAATTCGGCTACTTGTGCAGACTTGATGTGATATAGGTAACCTGCTTGTTCAATTTTTTCAAAAGATACTACTGCATAAGCAGCACTCAAGCCTCCTAATTCATGTCTTAGGCAGGAACCATCCACAAACAGTTCTTTATCATGCTCAGGCAATGGTACTTCTTTTATGTCAGGGCGTGGCTTGGTACTGAACTCTGTCAGATCAATACAATCATGTTCATCATCATCCCCACCTTCCATTTCCGAGGGGTCGGGGAGTAAGGTGGCAGGGTTCAGAATACCGCACCTAACAATGCTCACATTTGCTGCACCCACAAGAATCCTCTCGTATTTAGTCAGCCGACTAGGGGTGAGATACTGTGTTTTAGTTCTGGTCAATAGAATTACCACTCCATGTGAAACATAGACAGTCACAGGATGTCCCATGACAATGGACTCACTCTGTTCCAAACTTGCACAGGTAGCAGCTACTGCTTTCAGACAACCTGGTAACCCAGCAGCTACTGGGTCCAGTGTGGCAGAGAAATAGGCCACAGGCCTCCTGGTTGTGCCATGTTCTTGAGTCAGGACTGACAATGCGCAATTATCGCGAGTGTCACAGAATAGGGCAAACTCTTTGGAATAATCTGGCATTCCCAACGCAGGGGCTGTACACAGACAGTTTTTCAGTCTTGTGAAAGCCATTAGACTTTCATCATCCCACTGTACAACATCTGGCATTCCTCTCGTGGTCATTTTTATCAAGGGCCTGGCTAAGGCTGCAAATCCCAGAATCCACTGCCTGCAGTACCCTAAAACACCCAGGAACATTCTGACTTCCTTTTGAGTACGGGGCAACTGCATCTTTTGAATTATTCTCACTCTTTCTGAAGTGACTTTTCTGACACCCTTTTCTATCTGGTGTCCCAGATATTTCACTGATTTCGCACAGAACTGTAGTTTGTCAGGGGACACTTTATGCCCTTTCTCACACAGGTGATTTAGGAGGGCAATGGTGTCAACTACACAGTCCCTGTGACTTTTAGACGCCAATAGAAGGTCGTCTATGTACTGCACTAATACAGAGTTCCCAGGTAATGTCAAAGTCTCTAGACATTTCTTCAAGATCTGATTAAAGATAGAGGGGCTCTCTGTATACCCTTGAGGGACCCGGTTCCAACAATACACGTGACCCTCGAAGGCAAATGAGAAAAGAAATTTGCTGTCGGGGTGCAGGGGTATCGAAAAGAATGCATGACACAAATCAATCACAGTGAACCACTCAGCATCCCAAGGAATCTGGTACAGAATTACTGCAGGGTTTGGGACAATAGGGCAGCAAGGAACTACAATCTTGTTAACCTTTCTCAGGTCCTGCACTACCCTATACTTGCCACTAGGCTTTTTGATGCCCATAATCGGTGAGTTGCATGGGCTGCTCATCACTTCTTGTATGATGTTTCCTTCCAATAATTTTTGTATCTCCAGAGTGACACCTGCTTTCACTTCAGCATTCATTCGGTAGGGCCTAGTGTTAGGATATACTGCATTGTCTTTGATGGCTATTTGTATGGGGTCCACATCTTTCATCAAACCCACATCTTTTCCAGTGAAATCCCACACTTCTGGTTTTACGGCTTCCTGTAGTTCTTGGGGCAAGTCCTGCAGGGTCAATCTTTTAAGTTCTGAGTCAGGTCTAAGCAACAATAATTTATAAATGCCGTCTTCATCTGGGGTCTGTATTTCGACACCCTTTGGTGTGCAAAAGATGGTACAGTTCATTTTACACAGCAAATCACGTCCCAGTAAATTTACTGGACTGGTGTCACAGACTACAAATCTATGCATCTGTTTAAAATTTCCAATTGAAATCTCCATTGGTTCGGTAACAGGAGTACTAATCAATTGATTAGATACACCTACTACTTGGATGTTTTCTCCCGAGAGGGGCAGGTTTGGAACGTCCACTGTTCTTACAGTAGAACGGGTAGCGCCAGTGTCCAACAGAAAGGTGACATCATTTCCGTCAACCTTTCCTTCAATATATGGTCCAGACTGGTCTACCGGCAAGGAAGCGCCAAGTACGCACTCCTCGTCCTCCCCTCTCAGGCCCCGTCAGTCCTGATCATTATAAAGGAAGGTATCATTCAGCAGATACTGCGAAGTTGCTGTATTTCTGTTCTCCCCGCTTTCCCAAACCTCTATCTCTTCATTTTCTGCCTGTCTTCCCCTGTATACCTGTTTGGGTGCTCGAGGCACCTGAACTGTTTTTACCTGGGGTTGAGTCTTTCTTGGTCTTTCTTTCTGCGTCTGTGGAATTAAATCAGGAGTTGTCTCATTAACATCGACTAATTGGGGACACTCGTTTCGCCAGTGTCCAATTTCGCCGCACTGATGGCAGGGAAATTTTTTCATAGCCTCTTCCCTGCTAAATTTGGGCCGGGGCTTTCCTCCACCCCCTCCCCCAGGACTTTTGTTCTCAGCATTTTTAATCATGTTACTCAATTGTTTTTCCTGTTGTTCTGCGAGCTTCACCTGAGCCCACATAACCTTCTCCTTAAGGGCCTTTTTCTTTTCTGCCATCTCGTCCTCGCAGTACTTAGCGTACCGCAGGACCTCATCCATTTTTTTAGTATGCCAACAGATTTTATTGTCTTTTATCCACTGACAAATTTCAGGTCTTAAACCATTTACAAACCTGTAAATAAAGTGTGTCATATCCTTCAGGTCGATGTTGTCAATACCACTGTATGTTTTAAATACCTGCAATAACCTTTCATAGAAGGAATGCACTGTCTCGTCCCTTTCCTGTGTTGTTCTATCTATTTTTGTCCAATCAGTTTCCTTGGCGGGCACCTTTTCTTTCAAGTGCTGAATTACCTGCTCATATTTTCGCATGACTTCCTTTGATGGCTCCCCTGTGTCCTTGTCTCTGGGATACTCTTCACTGGGCCAATTTATGTTTATTTTACACTGGGTCCATAAATCTACTGGAACCACAATGTCGAAAAACCCATCCAGGTCTTTCCACAGACATTTCTGTACCTTCACGAACCTCTCCACCTGCCGGTACCAGTCAACTGGTTTCTCTCTTAATTTTGGAAAATCGTTCGTGAAGGACACAATATCCTGTCTAGACCAGGGGACATGCACATATTTCCCTCCTGGAACTTCGCGCATGGGGCATAACTGCTCAGGTTTTTCTACCTCTCTTAAAGCAAACTCGGGAGTCACTTGTCGGGAGCGAACCTCTTCCCTCTTTTTCGCCCACCTGCTTCTCCATTTTTCCACATCTCCCCATTTCTGCAGTACCCCCATTAATTCTTTAATCTGTAGCTTCTTTCCTGCCACATTCAGGTGTTCTATATCCTTGTCTGAGAAGTCTGCTCTGTACGGTTTCTGTAAGGGCTTGGATTTTGAGATATCTACCCCCATACTAATTGCTGTTTCGGTCAGTTTTTCATGGAGCACTCTGGTGTTCCTTGTAAAGCTTTTACATATGAACGACAATTCTTCCTCAGAGTAGGTATTCAATCGATTCAACCCCACATTTCCTGCCATTAATTCTTCTATTTCAACCCTCAGCTTGTAGAGGTCTAAAGGCTTTGTTTGCGGAGTCTGCTTTTCTAATTCACGACTCCAACTCTCAATTTCATCCGGAGTTACCAGAGAGACATTCCTAGTACCTGTTGCTGTCTCTAATTTAATTTCCTTTGCATTAAAAGGGTTATACCTCAGCTGTGTTCCCTTTGCAGTCTGTTTGTTTGGCAATTCCAAGAATGCAACTTCAGACTCGCACTCACTGGACTGATCATCTATGATGATTGGTTCCTGTCTCGGGGTTGCTATGACTGGGGTCATGACTGGAGTAATCGGATTTCCCTGACCATTTCCGTATAACGGGACCACCGGTCCAATAGTTACTGGAATAGTCAATGCCTCAGGACTGGTATTTATCTGAGAAATTTTCTGAATTATTTCTGTTCTTTGTCTAGCTAGAGCCTCTTGCTCCTTTTCCACTAGTACCCTTCTTAGAGTTGTGTCATGTAATATCTGTGGGGTCAATGGAGGAGTAAAACTCGGGGCAGTAGGCGGAGGAGTAAAACTCGGGGCAGTAGGATGCGTTTCACTTGGTCCTCCACCATAATTTGGCTTCGGGAATAAAGTTCCAGTATTAAAGGACCTGCGCTCTTCCCCATATGGAGGTTGAACAAAAGGCAGTCCTGAATTCGATGGTTTCTCTTCGCTTTCATACAAGGGTCTGGGGAAAAAAATTTTTGTACGTGAATATTTTTCTTCCTGACTTGCGGGCACTTTGGGATATATATCCCTTGTTTCCGCCAGTTCGGGTTTCTCAGGATAGGGTAATACTTGACCACCCCCTCCCAGTCCCAGGGACCTGTCTTCTTCCTTTTGGAAGGGGCGTCGGGGAACATCTCCTACACTGGAAGGTCGGGTTCCCTCATTGTAAGGTGGCGGACTTCTGGTACAGATGTCATCTATTAGTTCATCATCTGAATCCCCTAGGGCCCCCCAATGCTTACATTTTTCAGTACTTTTCCCCCCCGCTGCAGGGTTATGACATGCCGGCATCATGGGAAACAGACCCTCAACAATCATGCTCTGCCTCCACTGTTTCATCCTTTTATCCCTGGACTCCTGTTTCAGCCTGGGGTACCACTTGGTCAAACCCTTGTCCATTCGGGGTCTTTCTCTTTCAAAAGCCTCAATCTCCCATTCCTCTAATGCTTCATACTGCGTTAGTCTCGGTCTGGGATGCAGTTCATTCATTCGGGTTCTTAAATTAAATAAGATCCTACCATTGAAAGTACCATCTAACGGAAAAGCCAATACTCCGTCATCTTTTGTGTACTTCACCCAATTCTCCAGCCACACACAGGTATTGTACCCTCGGTCAAACATCATGAATGAGGCAGGAGTATTGGGTGCTGGGACAAGAACACCTTCCCTAGATTTAATGGGTTTGTCCGTTTTAAAATAATTTTTCACCTTATTTACAAGGGACATTTTTCTCTTGGTTCCGTACATAATATCGTATCTGTTAGCCTTCCACTGATCCCTTTCAAACCCTAGATGCCTTGGATCAGGTCGCGTCTCTGTAGTCCGCGAGTGCCACATACGACTTCTGCGCTAACTTTGTTTACAAACTACCTCCAATCAGAATGCGCTTCAGAAAATTCGTGCAACCAATGGGTGCGCGACACAAAATAAGCTCTGCCAATGGGTGCGCGGCCCCTTCGTGAGACAGTTCCCACGCTCCGGCGCTCACCCCTCCTTTACAATTTCAGCTCCGCTACCCGCCCGCTGTTTCTACCAATCCCAGCGCGGCACAGAGTGACGTCAGAGGCGCTTCTCGACTGACTCCCTCCCTTCACAAGGTAACGGAAACTTTCTTACTTTTAAAGTGCTCAGTGCTTGGTTATTTTACAACAAATACACATTCGCCACAGTGCTCAAGTGTCTAGACAGAGATAGAATTCTATTACTGCAAGTAAACTACTTCCATTTACTTTTCACTTGCTGCGGGCAGATCTCTTCCGCCTACCCTTCACTCTAGCATCGGTGAACCTGTTATTCCCCTAAACTCATCCACTTCTTTCCGGGATATGTTCCGAGTTTAAGGTTTCTCAGCGGACCCCTCTGCTTTCACGCTAGCTCCGAGGAACCTGCTACTCTTCCGATGTGACCCTTACTAGGTTACGCCACTATGGGAATTTTGCCAATGAACCCCGTTACTGTCATTTATTCACACATGTATTCAGAAAACCCTAGTTAGTGCTTCCCGGTTATCCTAACCTGCACCTAACTTTCCTCGAACCTGTGACCTCAGGACAATGGATTCTATTCACCACTTGCCCTTTCAATTCCCCGGGGAGTTCGGACAACACTTAACAAGTCGATTTACAAATGCATTGATTAGTACATATAACAATATAAGAACAAGAAAAATGACAATACAGTAATTCATAAATTTCAGCAGCGTATTCACAAGAGAGTGATCAGTTCCCTCAGAACAGCCGCTCTTGTAGCAGCATTAATATAATAGCAGCTTCCGACTTAACTAGCCTAACTAGTCCCTGCCTTACTCTCAACTAGTCCCTAACCATCCTCTGATCTACCAGAAAAACTGATAGAGCGCGCGAGGCCACCCGACCAATAGTTTTCGCCGTTTCCGGCTTCAGGGCCCATATACTTTTCAAATCACCATATACATCGATCAGGTGACTTCACGAGCTCTACCAATTTGGTGTGTGTGTGTTCCCTGCTACCAATTCTCAGTGCACCCGACTTACCATCCACCGATGCAGGTGCCTAATGACCACAATGAATCAGGGAGCTAGCTGTAAAGGAAAGGCAACAAAATACAAACCCAACCAATAATATTCAAATACTGTGTAAATGACCACGGACAACTGGAAGTTTTAAAATGTTTATCTAAAGTTCAGTATTTTCTTGCATGAGATACAGTAAAATAAGGCAATCAATAACCAAGATAATGTAAATCACATATGCATAAAGAAATAATGGCAGAGTAATCATCAAAGTACTAATAAAATGTAACGAGAAAAGATACTTATGCAAGTCAGTATTATCTAAAACAGTGATAGACTAAGTGTGTGTGATTATAGAAGAACTTATAATGAATAACACGCTTCACTTAAGGTGAAAGGGCCTTTGAACAACCTAGGCAACGAAGTTCTAGACCATATCAGGAAATGACACACTGCTATGCAAAATATAATTTCTAACAAATGAGAAGACATAGAAATAACTTTGCAAAATTTTAAATGACTTTCAATAGTTGCGGAAAGGCATGGAAAATATCACATTTGCAATGTTGAACTTTATTGAAGCAAAAGTTAGAAATTCAGAAGGTGCAAGAATTTCAAGAGGTTTCAGAGCAGTATTTACCTAGAAAGGTGTGGAAACCAAACCCTGGCCACGGGTCAGTTCAAGACAGGAAACCCTCAAGGAAGGATACCCCTCAAAGGACAGCAGGTGCAGAATGGACACCCAGGACAGGACAGGATACCCTCGGAATAAGAATCAGGACAGGACCTCAGGACAGGACAGCAAACCCTCAGGACAGGACCCTCTTCAGGACAGGACCGGAACCCACAGTTAGGAAGCAACGCCTGCGCTCCACCCGCTCTGCAGATATAGATCAAGACCCCGATTGGGTCAGCGAACTCCCAGCTAAGTGCCTTGCCAGCACTTTAAGGTTCAGTAAAACCTTAGTCTATGGTCAAATTCGGACAGAGTGCTCCGCAGCTCTCTGTATTTTCAGTTACCTATTGAGTGCGTTGGGTCAGTGACAGGTCAGCTAAACCAGACAAGTCGGACGGTTCACTAGGTGAACCCAGGGTAGATATACAGTTTTGGGACAGTGTACCACCCCCCAATGTTGCAAAGTGTCAGAATCCCTCAATTTCGATTGGTCCTAAGGTAGGATTTGGGTAACACACCAATCACAATATACGATTTGAAGCCTTCATTTACATATTTTGGGACCGCCTAGCATGTTTGGGTTCCCATGAGCTAACAGTAGCACATCAATACAATGTAACATATAAGAAGCCACATTCGCTGTTCTCGCAGGGCAGAGGTGACTTTCTCAGGAGCATCTCGCCCATCACTGCCAGCTGGCTATGTTCCATCAGCCAAGGTCCCTCGTGCTGCCGAATGTCGCACAGGCGCAGAAGGGACCTCCAATATGGCTCTCCTCTCACTCAGACCCCCATTGCCCGCGGTACATGAAAAGTAAGCGAAAACAAATTAATACATAATAATGTCATTATGAAAACACATCGCAGGGTTTGTACTTTTAACTCATCATCAAGAAATAAACTTATGCAATTTAAATGTTAGCTACATTTAGACGAAATACAAGAGCAGTGGCACGAGCAGTACCACATGATAAGCACAGCTATGAATTACGCATGCGCATAACTTTCCCTCCACTTCTGCAGACGCGTCAGGACACGTGAGTGTGGCTGACGCATGCGCAGTAACTAAAATACAAGCGGCGGCCATTTTTAGAGGACATGGATTAATTTCATTAGAAATACACATAGGCAAGCGTCTCAAACTTTACTCAAACTTAATATAAACGTTAGTAAAACATACACGGGTTACCTTATTACACATAAATGAGGTTCTTGATTTCGGCAAGCCGCAAAATATGCGAAGCTTTGCTTCATCAGTACAAGCGCTTAAAGATGATGGTTCGCGACAAGAGAGTGGTGAAGCTTTTGAGAGATCTAGTGCCTGTGGTGGAGTATTGTATTTCAAATTTGCATATTGCAAACCTAGACAACGGGTTAGCTAATGCATTACCTTGTTCGTCTTGTTCAAAATGCTGTGGGTTGGCACCAACTCCAGATCGACGCAGGAATCCAGTTCCTGATCGAATGTAGACCAATGGGTTGGGAGACCCTTTGGCCTGGCAGAATGATTCCCAGCAGTGCCAACGCGATCAGTAAATAAGAAGGCATGTAATAAACTTGTTTGGAGCTAATGTTTCGGCCAACACTAGTAGCTACAGTCTGCATACTCTTTATAACAACTAAACAAACAGCAGCAGCATGAGCCAAGTGTGGTCTGTGTATTGTGTAGCGTGTAAACATTAGTCAATTAATCAGTTTTGCCAAGGGAGAGACATTGATATAAAGAGAGCATGATTGCATAAAAGTCCTGTGGACCCGCCCACTAAAGGGGCTCTATAGGATGACTTGACTAGAGGAGAGAGATACAACGGGGGTTTCGGCAGACTAACAGTATCCTTTGTTATTCTCAGTTTAAAGAAAACTATAATGAAAACACCCAGGTGCACGAATGTCTAGTTGTAGACATTTTTGTTCCCTCGAGTGGATGAATTTTATTTAAGAAATATTTTAAAATCACCCGATTTGTCTTTAGAAGACTATGAGGTTTGCATGCACAGCTTCGTCTGATGCTGAGTATTTGAGGAGTGAATGTTCTTTGCTGTTTTACTTTAAATACAAGGATACAGATGGGTCCCAGAAAGACTTCTCTAGCTCCATACAACCTGAAACGAGACACACTTACAAGCACGTTTATTTGTGGACGGTGTTCCATGGGATCAGAGGTGATGACTTTTAACCCCAGTGGAATAGGTGAAGCAGGAGGAAGGTGAAGCAGGAGGTCGCATGATGTGGGAGCACCATCGCCTTCGACCTTTACGTGATCCATTTCTTATTCAAGATTTTATAACAGTCGAATTTCTTTCTAAGAGTCAATTCTTGCGCGTGGCAGTCTGGATCCTCCTTATTCACTTTATATAAGGCTATTTTACCTTTTCTTGAGAGAACTTGAATGCTTTGTACCATTGGAGCTTTTGGCCATTGTAGTCTATTGACTGTCCGGTAAGGTACCTCTAAAGTAAGGAATCTCTAAACTCATTCTTTGTTCTCTGTTAGGTCGGTGATCCATGCCATCAACTGCAGGTTTATGGTTTGATTTTTTAAATAAAACAAACTAACTTCATCTCATAAACATCAAACGATAACTGGAGCACAACGACAGCCTGTACTCATACCTTGCATCATGTAATTCAAGCTTATAGGAACAAATATTTTAAATTATTTAAACGTCTCTGATGTACTTTGGAGGCTCCATATCATAACTACAGCATTCGTGTTCCACAGTTCTGGTCTATTGACATGTATATCACATACATTTCCATGTATCTGAATTAAGACAAATAGAGTATTGGGTGATAAGCATTAACTAATAGAACGAATGTGATATGCTCAGCATTGAAGATGACCAGTAGTCAGTACTCCAAGCCTTTGTTCGATCTTAGTTCAGATGATTCAGCTAACTTTCCTAAGCAAAATAGTTAAAACTACTTCAGATACCAGCATTTAACAACAGTAAGTTTGTCATACTTTATATATTTTGTATAGGATCATCAATCTACAATTTGCAAACAATATGTGAACTACTTGCCTCGTAGAGTACTGGAGTGATCATAAAACTTGGTCCCCACAGGAACGCTTCATCTATGTCATGGGTCCGTCGGTCCGACATGAACCTATTTTTAAATGTGAACAGTACATTGCTCAAACAAATTAGTTTTGGTAAATAATAGAACAAAACTATGATTATGTGAAATGATTTATTGTACAATTTCAAAAGTAAAACCGGAGCCAACCCGGTTTCTTCTTGGACTTTATTTAGATTGACCCAGTAAAATGGGATTAACATAAACTTGCTGAAACAATAAACACCTGGAACAGAGCTATAACTAGCCTCTCACATCAAAAGTATACTGGGAAAAAAACAAATGCCAAGGTCAAGGACAACCACGGGTGATTGTCCTCTGGCCCAAAGTCGCAAAATATTTAAATGTAGTCTATTAAGATGTTTGGTAAATGCTTTAGAGTTATATCTACTTCTAGTTTGACTCCAGCTTGAAACTGGCTTCATTTATTATCCCAATCAGGAATTCACAGAAGTATTCCTAATAGGCGTAAAACACTGTACAACTCTGTAAATCTGTGTCAAAGTGCACAACAATAAACTCCATGCAATGGGAGGCGAGTGGGAAGAACACGACATGGCTTGCCTTGAAAATTTGTGAACTCTCACAAACTTGAGTTGAGGTTCTGTGATTTCGAACCAGACTCCATTTTGTTTGAGTAGTTCAAGACGCTATTTTTGTGTTGCCCTCACGTAGGCCGTGGAGGTAACCGAACAAGCAAAGTTGCATGGGCCTCATTGTTCATGTATGCATTAACAGGCCCTTTTCTGACTTGTGAGTAAATTGCAGAGAAACTGACCTCTTCACCTCTTCATATCTTATCCTACTCAGCATCTGAATTGTTTCTTTCCTTCCGACTTTTCATAACATGGGTAGTGCTTTCAATCATGGGTTTGTCCGGCTTGTGAAAATTGAATTTGGGACAGTCCTAATAATTAACTTTTGGGTTGGGTTACTGTAAATTGGGTTTTTGTTAATGTGATACTCAGTTAGAAAATGTGTCCTATTGGTCAGAATTTTGCGCAGTGGGTGTACATTTATAATGAGAATATGGTGTATAAAAAGGAATGTCTTGCTCTATGAAAACTGAGCAGTTTCCTGAGTTGTACACCGTGTTGTATTGCTTGGTTTACTGTTACTAGCTGCAGCTAATAAATTTGATCTCTGACACCACCTAGAAGTATTCCGTGTCTCTGTTTGCCAAGACAGGAGAACCCAAAGACTTTGGGCGTGTCCCTGGAGCCGCTGGGTTCTTCAGTTGGCGCCCAACAGTGGGGCGACTTCAGCGGTACCGGTCCAAGCCTGAGGATCGTGAGGAGCCATGTGAGGAAATTCTGGAGGAAGGCCGCCACTTCATTGACCCCTGCATGTCGACGTGGACCGAAGGTCTTTTCTGCGAGGCTTCCAGCTTTCCAACGGCTACGAAGGACTGCTGCCCTGACTGTCGCCCTATCTTGGACCCTTGATTAATCCTTTGTAAAGCGAGACGATAGACGGTCTTCTAGTGGCGTGACAGATATTTTGGTTAAGTATAAGTGGCTCGCTCCCACGATTTTGTTTTGGTTCTTGGTTTTGTTTGATTCGGTTGTTGCAATAATCGAAGCCGAGGGGCTCGTATATTTACGAGTGTATCGATAGTTGATAACCCCTTGGAGTTTGAAGCTAGATTAGTGAGCTATAAGATGCCTGGTCTAGCATAATTAGGAAATGGTTTAGTTGTGGTTGCAACAGGGATTCCCGATTGGAGGATTCGTGTCCGTTACCTCCGGTTGGAACTCCAACTTATGAGCTCTATTCAAAACACGGAGTGGGTCCTATCACTTATAATGAAGTATGGGTCGCTATACAAAAAAAGATGGTGTTTTACGATGGCCCCAACATGGTAGTTTTGAATTAAATATTTTAGATAATCTGGAAGTTGAGCTATTTAAGAAGAAAGCCCGGCCGGCAATGTTTGACTAAGGAAGCCAAACAGCGAGAAATTAAGCAAGCAAAAAGAGATAGGAAAGATAAGAATATGTCAGTACTACAAGCTGCTAGGCAGTTTAAGGAAGATGGAGAAGAGCGTGCGAGTGAAGTCTCAGATAGACAACGTTGCATGGCCATAGATAAATGTTATCCGGCCTTGCCGCCTTCTCCGCCGAAAGTAATTCAAGATCTTGAAAAAGATCCTTTGATCTCTCATTTACTGAGATTGCCACCCCCTTATGTGCAGGGTGCTACTGCGCCTCCATTACCCCCGGTTGTTCCACCCTTTGTTGTTCAACCTCCTGCTGTTGTTCAGGCACCCGGTGCTCCACAGATGGTTTTGCCTCCTACTGCGCAACCCACTCTAGGGTAGCCAGCTTTGCTACCAGCTTTGCCTCAAACTCCTTTGCCTTCTACTTCTGCATCTTCGACTCCTGCTGCTCTTGTTCCTACACCTCTTTTGCCTCAAAATACTTATTCTCCTGTTCTTATGTCTGCTTCTTCTCCTTCTGCTCGAAAACGAATGACTGAGACTGTTGTTAATCTGTTGTCTCCATTGTTTGGGTCACTGAATATGACCCCTGTTTTGGAACGTAAGCAGAGTCTTAGTCAGCTTCCTAGTTCCGAGGAACAGACAGTGTTGGATTTGTTGGCTCGTAGATGGATTTTAAATGCTTCTAGGTATGATTTGCCAGCGGTTATGGATGTTTTCTTTCAGTGGGAGCCGCCTAAGCAAAGGTATGTTTTTGATGTAATGTGTACTTTTCTTCGTCAGGAATGGGAAGATAATGAGTTGGGTCCGATTCCGCAGGAAGTGCTTGATGTTCAGTCCGAATTTGCTAAAGGGACGATAGTGGAATCTGATGTTACAGATGCCGTAGAGACAATACTTGCTTGCAGGTCTAGACTACCGCCTCAGCCATTGTACGAACCTGATCCCTCTGTTAGGAGGAAAGTGAAGCAGTATCCTATGAGAGAGGTTCCCCCTGTATGGAGAGAGGAAGTTGTTGCTAATGTTAATCAGGGTATTCAGGGTGTACCGGCTCATTTTCAGCGAGTATGGGTACATTTCCCTTGGAAAAGAGCAGAGGTCTTGGCTCTTAAGCAGACCTTACCTGACCCCCGTAAGAATCCTGCCGGTTATTATAAGGAGTTGTCTCAGACAGTTGAAGCGTATATTATGAATTTAGCTGACATAGAAATGTTAATGGGTAATGTAGTTCCTCAACCTTTGTGGGCGAAGATTAGTCATGAGAATCATGCGGCAGAATTAGGAGATACGTGGGCTAATATTGTTGCTGCAGATGGTCGGCAGGCAGGAGGTGCCAAACCTGAGCCCTTAGTTGCAGAATTACCTGGTAGGATTATTAATTTAATGAAAACTATCATGCCTCCTTTACGAGTGAATTGGGACAAGTTAGCAGCATGCAAACAAAAGAAAGACGAGAGTGTGTCTGATTTCTTCACGAGGTTTTAGGAAACGTTTATTGATCATAGTGGTCAGGACATGAGTACTGAAGGTGGTCAAAGGTTGTTCGTGGACAAATTTGTCTTTAATTTGCTTCCCGAACTTTCTAATAAGTTAAAGGACTCTGAGAGTTCATGGGCTTTTTTTTTGTCGGCCCAGATATTGGCTACTGCACAATATTATGAAAATAGGGATAAAGATGAGAAGGATAAAGCAGAGAAGAAAACTTAAGATCTAAAGACGAAGGTTCTTTTGCAGCAAGCTTATCCGCCTCGTCAGAATCAGCCTCCGTTTCAGCAACCTCCACAGTTTCAGAGATTGTTACAGAAGCCTGAGCCTTATGCTCTGCGATTCTTTCCTGGTCCTAATCAGTGTGCTTACTGTAGAGAGGAAGGTCATTTTAAGAATAGTTGCCCGGCTTTGTTACAGCGTGCGAATGGCGTATCTGGTCAGAGAGGTCGTGGTGGTTTCCAGCAAGCTCCTAGGGGTAGGGGACGTGGTGTGTTTCCCCAGAATGAGCGTTCCTCTTCCCTTCAGAATTCTGTGAATTATTTTGACAGACAGAATGTTCCGAGTGTTCAGTCTGCACAGTACTATGTTGATGATTATTATGTCAAGAGTGAGAGTACTGGTTATAATGATAGTTAGGACAGCCATGGGCAAAGAGAGGGAGTAGTGTCAGTTCCAGTAGACCAGAATGGACCTTATGTTGAAGTAATTACATCAGGTGTGGCAGAACCTTTTCTTTTGAATACTGGTGCGACGGAGAGTTCTATTATGCACTCTAAACTTCCTGGCGCACCTTTGTCTGGCTTGACCAATGTTTCCGTAGGATTTTCTGGCGCCCCAGTTTGTAACCCGGTTTCTAGCCCTTTGTCCCGTTCTATTGGTCCTTGTGAGTGGAAGCTCCACTTATTCTGACGACTGGTTGTGGTGAGAATCTGTTGGGTTTGGACTTGCTGAAAAGATTGTATGCGACATTACATTGCTCTCCTTCGGGAGTACATCTTACCTTGAGTAAGAAAGTGATTTCTCCGATGTATTTGTCTAAAGATTGCCTTCCACTGGAATTGCGTTCTCTTCCTGATACACTTTGGGCTACAGGTCCCAATGATGTTGGTCTTTTGCAGATTCCACCCTATGTTGTTACCCTTAAGTCGAATGCTAGGCTACCTCGTATTCCCCAATATAAAATATCGAGCGATGGCGAGAGAGCTCTTTTGGCGATCACTTATGATTTGGTTGAGAAGGGTGTAATTGAGGAAACGAGAGGTAATGTGTGTAACAGTCCTGTTCTGCCTGTCCTTAAGCGTACTGATGCTTCTCAGCCACCTGTGTACCGGTTTGTGATCGATCTTCGAGAAGTGAATAAGATTGTGGTGCCACAGTTTCCTGTTGTCCCTGATATCACTGCTTAGTTGACTCTGATTCCTGCTTCAGCAGCCTGGTTTTCAGTTATCGACCTGAAGAATGCTTTCTTCAGTATTCCAATTGCTGAGGAAAGTAGAGATATTTTTGGCTTCTCTTTAGGAGGCCGAAGCTTCCGGTTTAAGAGAGCTCCCCAAGGTTATTGTGAAAGTCCCTCCATCTATAGTCAGGCGTTGAAAACTCAGCTTGATGATTTTGTATTGCCTTCTGGTGCTACTCTTATTCAGTACGTTGATGATCTGTTGATTACTGCTGATGACGAAGAGATTTGTAAAGAGGCTACTCTTTCATTGTTACAACATTTGTCTGACCTTCATCATAAAGTGTCACCTTCAAAGTTACAGTATTGCCGACAAGAAGTAACCTACTTAGGTCATCTCTTGTCGAAGGAGGGAAGAAGGTGGACCCCAGAACGAATTCAAGCGATTGCGCAAATGACTGTACCATCCACACAGAGAGAAGTGTGTGCCTTTTTAGGTATCACCTCGTATTGTAGACAATGGATCCCCAACATTTCCTTGCTAGCGAAACCTTTGTTGGCGTTGACTCTTAAAGATACTCCGTACCCTCTCCCTTGGTCTGATGATTGTCAGAAAAGTTTTTCTGAATTACGTGATGCATTGTGTTCTGCTCCGGTGTTGGGTACCCAGGACTACAGTAAACCTTTCACGTTGTATGTTCATGAGAGAGAAGGTTGTGCATTGTCAGTATTGACTCAACAGTTTGGAGACAAGCAACGCCCATGTGCGTATTTTTGAGCGACGTTAGATCCAGTAGCTAAAGCATTGCCGAGTTGTTTGAGAGCTACAGTGGCAGCGGCTGTTTCTATTCGACAGTCTGCTGGTTTGTTATTGGATAATACGTTGATTGTGATGGTTCCACATGCAGTGGATACCTTATTGAACAGAACTAAGACACATCACCTTACTACTGCAAGTCTGTCAGGTTACGAGTTGACACTTTTGGCTAGCCATGTGTACATCAAAATATGTAATGTGTTGAATCCAGCTACGTTGTTGCCGATTTCTGTAGAGACAGATGCTCAAGAACAGCATGACTGCTTCCTTCGGACAGAGGAAGAAACGAAGGCTAGAGTTGATCTGAAGGATACTCCTCTTGAGAATGTTGATGGTACTTTATGGGTAGATGGTTCGTGTTTCAAGCTTCCGAATGGTTAGACGACTGCAGCATATGCTGTCACAACTTTGCATACAGTTGTTGAAACAGCACGCATAGCACATAATTCAGCTCAAGCAGCAGAGCTAATAGCACTGACTAGAGCGTGTGTGTTGTCGGAGGGAAAACAAGTGAATGTCTATACCGATAGCCAGTATGCGTTTAGTGTTGCCCAGAGTTTTGGACGTTTGTGGAGAGAAAGAGGATTCCTTACTTCCCATGGGATGAAAATTCAGCATGGGCAGTTAGTGAATGAACTTTTGGAATCACTTACTCTCCCAAAGCAGATTACAATTGTGAAGTGTAGTGCACATAAGAAAGTTGTGGATGATGTAGGTCGAGGAAATGCGTTTGCGGATGAAGTTGCGAAGGAAACGGCGAAAGACATGATGAGCCGTATGTATGTTGCGGGCCCTGCTAATTGGGTTATGGAAAGTGGAATGTGTGAAGACACAATAGAAAGTGTGAAGTTGATTCAGGCTGAAGCTACTGAGAAAGAAGTGAGTAAGTGGAGAGAAACTACGGGTATGTTGGATCCGACAGGTTGTTGGTTCGAGTTGTCAGAACACCAGCGATGGTCGTTGCCAGATGCATATGTGCTCCCAGTGGTTACGATGGCTCAAGGAATGGCTCACATTAGCTCGAAAGGGATATGCAAGTTGTTGGCTCCAGTATGGCAGAATTCTGGAATTCCAAAATGTGCTGAGAACGTGGTGAAGCATTGCATGATTTGTTTGAAGTACAATCCTGGCAAGGGAACTCCAACTCCGGCTGGTCATTTTGCTCCTCCGACGTATCCGTTTGAAGTGATACAGTTAGATTACATTTACATGGAGAGATGCAACAATTTGAAGTATGTCCTTGTGGTTGTTTGCGCCTTTTCCAGATGGATAGAGGCTTACCCCCTAAAGGATAATACTGCCTTGTCTACAGCCAAGGTTTTGCTCAAAGAATATTTCCCTAGATTTGGTTTGCCGAGAATTGTATGGTCGGACAATGGGAGTGAATTTGTGGGTCAGATTATGAAGAAAGTGTGTGCTGGTTTGGGTGTTAGGCAGAAATTTCACGCTGCGAATCACCCCCAGTCAGCTGGACTTGTTGAGTGCTATAATGGCACGTTAAAACTGAAACTAGCTAAGATTCAAGCGAGCACTGGTCTTACATGGCCGGATGCCTTGCCGTTGGCTCTTTTGTCAACAAGGACGACAGTGCATTCTCGTGTGGGACTTAGCCCATACGAAATAGTGTTTGGTCATCCAGCGAATGTTTGGGGTGTGCCTCGTCCTAAAAAGTACAGTGAAATTGAGTACCCTATGTTGGTGGATTACTTACATGACTTGACTGCTAAATTACGTGTTTTCCACTAACAGGTCTATGACAGTTTGCAGACAGCTACTGCAGATCCAGGCCATGCGATTCAACCTGGAGAGTACGTGCTAACTAAGAACTTTCAGCGAGCCAAAAATTGGAACCGAGATGGACTGGTCCCTATTTAGTTCTGCTGGTAACTCAGACTGCTGTTAGAGTAGTTGGTAAAAAGAATTGGGTGCATGCCACCCACTGCAAACGAGTTCCTTTGCCCTTACCGTATGATAAGTGGGTGAGGGATGGAATAGCTGACTCAGAGTGTGAAAGGATTCCTAGATTTGTACCTTTTAGTGATGCGCATTTGACATGGACTCAGTCAGAACGCGAGGATGATGACATTCTGCAAGCTGCTGTGCTTTCCCATTTGAGAATCAACACAATGGATCCAGAGGTCCTTTTCGAGGAACAAACTGTGCCTGGCAAAGAACGTTACAATCTGAGATCGAAAAAGGCATTTGAAATGGACAAATAAAATTGAATTTTTTTTAGTAGTGAAATACACCTTGTCCGATCAAGAGACTTTTTTACTTTTTACTTTTTCGAGTCACCATCCGGACTCAGCTGCAGGGTCGCGGTACAGCCTTAAGGGGTGAGCCGCATATTGACACAAGGTCTTTGGTTCAGGATCGTTAGTGTGATTTTGGCGCACACTTAAGTGAAGAAGGTAATAGCCGCGAGCAGCACGTTAGAGGATGGAGTCTTTTGAGTCCGACAAGGGTGTTAAGAGAGTTAATTTTAGAGCGAAAATGTGTACATTGATCCGTAACAAATGTTTTTTAATAATATGTTTTCTAATGCTTTTGAATATTACGATAGCTTGTGTGGGTTGGATTTTCTATGTCACACAACAGACGCTTGCATCTACCTCCCAACCTACTCTTTCTTTTTCTACTGTTTCCCCACATGAGTTTTATACGTTGCCTGAACATGAACAGACACGAAGATCAGAATTTCTGAACAATTCGTTTATACAGATGTTGCACCAGCATCAGCTAGTTGTAAATACCACGAGTTGTTGGGTGTGTGGTCTTATGGCGCATACAATTGATAAGGGAATGCCATATTTGGTTTTGCCTTTTTCGCCTAATGGGTCAGTATGGGCACTCCAATCAATGTTTATCTATGCGAATGAAGCATCTCCTGTACGTTCTGTCAAAGATAATGTGTGTAATAATGCTTTAATACGGGGAATAGTCGATATGATTAGAGATATCGATGCGTATAATGCTATCCCTAAAGATGAGGTACAAGCATATGTTGATTGGAACAAGACGAGATATAGCATTAGTCTGACAGAAAAAGAGAGACAGAAAAGGTCTCCTCCTATTTGGACTATACCCCACCGAGGTCATTTTTGTCTGCAAGGTAATGGTCAGAATCCGGGAGCTCAGCTTGGTAAGAGTGTGTGTGTTCACACCTATGTCTATACGTTCCAGAAATCTCCACAGTTCGTGCCCCCTAAAGGCACGTATTTTGTTTGTTACGACAGAGCATATACATGGTTGCCTTCTGATTTTTCAGGCACATGTTATGTGGCATTTTTGCTTCCCCCTACGTATACAGCTGCTTTTGATTACCATAAGACAAGATATGGTAGAGGTGTTATCGATGCGGAAGATACTGTCGCACAAGAAGTTGGAAACTTCTTTAAGGGTTTCCTGCCCTTTTGGGGTCCTATGGCCAATAGTAGGAATATTCGTCAGCTTACAAGAGTGGTCGAGGC
Organism: Lissotriton helveticus; assembly: GCF_964261635.1. Taxonomy (NCBI): domain Eukaryota; kingdom Metazoa; phylum Chordata; class Amphibia; order Caudata; family Salamandridae; genus Lissotriton; species Lissotriton helveticus. The sequence continues at coordinate 1,248,312,109 of NC_136057.1, forward strand.
CACTATCAATGAGACTGCAGGTGCTCTAAGCAATATTACAGCTGAGCTTCAAGCGGATCGCCTTATGACATTACAGAACCGCTTTGTTTTAGATATTATACTTGCAGATAGAGGTGGGGTATGTAAATTTATCGGTTCTAGTTGCTGTGTTTTAATACCAGATAACGCCCCGACAGTGTACCAAGCCATCTTGAGGTTACATAAGTCCGCTGAGTCTATACATGTAGACGAAGGGAACTGGTCATTGATAGAATGGTTTTGGGAACTGCTGTCCAAATGGGGATGGAAGATTCTGATGTTTCTTGGTATGGCTTTAGCAATCCTTTTCTCGTGTTGCTTATGCATCCAGTGTGGTCCCGCCATTTGTAGTCTTTGTGCTACGATCTGTGTGAGAAGACCCGTCCCGAGAGAAGTGAAGGATAATAATATGATGTTACAGCAACACCTTGATGACCTGATGAGAATAGATATAGACCTGGATTCAGATTGACGTGAGTTTAGGTTATTGCCTACGTAATGGCAAAAGGAGGGACTGAGGTTCCGTGATTTCGAACCAGACTCCATTTTGTTTGAGTTGTTCAAGACACCATTTTTGTGTTGCCCTCACGTAGGCCGTGGAGGTAACCGAACGAACAAAGTTGCATGGGCCTCATTGTTCATGTATGCATTAACAGGCCCTTTTCTGACTTGTGAGTAAATTGCAGAGAAACTGACCTCTTCACCTGAAACTGACCTTCCAAAACCAATTTACCTTATGTTTGATTCTTGTCTAAAATTGCCAATCAATGTTCAGGATATCGTTAACTTTTAGTTTCCTTGCACATATCTTATCCTAATCAGCATCTGAAATATTTCTTTCCTTATGACTTTGCATTACATGGGTAGTGCTTTCAATTATGGGTTTGTCCGGCTTGTGGAAATTGAATTTGGGACAGTCCTAATAATTAACTTTTGGGTTGGGTTACTGTAAATTGGGTTTTTGTTAATGTGATACTCAGTTAGAAAATGTGTCATATTGGTCAGAATTTTGCGCAGAGGGTGTACATTTATAATGAGAATATGGTGTATAAAAAGGGATGTCTTGCTCTATGAAAATTGAGCAGGTTCCTGAGTTGTACACCGTGTTGTATTGCTTGGTTTACTGTTACTAGCTGAAGCTAATAAAGTTGATCTCTGACGCTACCTAGAAGTATTTCGTGTCTCTGTTTGCCAAGACAGGAGAACCCGAAGACTTTGGGCATGTCCTTGGCGCCGCTGGGTTCTAAAACCTGGTTCTTCAGAGTAAGTCGCCATCCACAAATTCCTATATAAAATGGACACCACTGATTCAGAACAAATGCATCTGCCGATCTGGTTGTGTCATAATAAACTTTTGGATGTGTCAAGAGTATTCCTGATCCCACGGTTGTTTCACAGATGACTCATGATGCAATTGTTCTGCAGTACCTTTGATTTCTGTAAGTAGAGCAGGGGTTTACTTGGGGTTCTCGTACAATCAAGCCAGCCGGACAGCCCTCTTTGAATTATAAATAATTATTCCTTGCCTTTGTGGAAGCTTTTTTTCGACAGCTAGTACAAATGTGGGTGCAAAATGTGCACTCGCAGGTGCAAACCTGTTTAGCAGCACTGCATGTAGTGGGATCTTGAAGTTTGCTAATGCCTTATGCAGCTGTCCTCTGCTGATACACTTTATTGCATTTAATGCACTGTTCATGCATCAAGTAAGCATGAGCTGTGGCAGTACTTAATCTATAAAAGAAACTCAGCTGTGAAGCTCACAACCAATGCAGTTAAATGTTGGTGTGCCGAATACCAAGGCTGCGTGGTCTTAAACCCGTCTTGTGCCTTTCAATTTACACTCCATGCCCCTTTATCTTATTACTGCAGGTTCCTCCTTTCTCCCTTTGAGATTGTTTTTCTGTCTTTCTCTTCCTTTGTCTTTCTGCTTCATTTGTTTTACCCTCCTTTGCTCTCGGGAAATGTTTGATGTGGAAAAAATGCAAGAGGAACAAATGATGGAAGGAATGCTGAACAATGCAAACATTCACCCCCGTCACAAAGATCTGGGTTTAATCCATCTGGGTGTAATCTATTGTTCTTTTGCTCACCACCCCAGTTTGGACCCAGCCATATGAAAATCAGTCTTGACCCTGTGCCCCATGGGAACAGTCCAGCCCGAACTGCCAAGCCAGGTCCTCCCTGGACTGGAAACAAGCATCCTAGGAACCGTTTCGGGCTTTCAGCCCTCATCAGCCAGGATAGCTTGATTCCAGTGGCATGGAGAGCACTGGACTCACGTCTGAGCATACCTGTCCCACTTGGGGTGACAAATGCAAAAGGAGAAAATTATGCACGGAATGCTGAACAATGCAAACATTTAAGCTTTCAAACTTAAAAAAAAAAAGCAGCAAATGCTAATGGAACACATAAAGGATGGAATGCTGAACAATAAAAACAATTGTCCCAGTCACAAAGATCTGGGTTTAATCCATCGTTCTTTTGCTTACCACACCACCCCTGTTTGAACCCAGCCATTTGCAAATCAGTCTTGACCCTGTTCCTCATGGGAACAGTCCAGCCCGAAATGCCAAGCCTGGTCCTCCCAGGACCGAAAACAAGCATCCTGATGCCAGTTTTGGAGCATCACTCCTCATCTGCCAGGCTAGCTTGAATCCAGTGGAACTGTGAGCACGGGACCCATGTCTCGGCATACCTTCCGCACTTAGGGCTACAAATGCATAAGGAACAAATGATGGATGGAATGCAGAACAATGCAAACATTCACCCCCAGTCACAAAGATCTGGGTTTCATCCATTATTCTTTTGCTCACCGCACCACCCCAGTTTTTACCCAGCCATTTGCAAATCAATCTTGACCCTGTTCATCATGGAAACAGTCTAGTCCAAACTGCCAAGCCAGGTCCTCACCTGGAACGAAACAAGCATCCTGGGACCGGTTTCGTGGCATCAGCCCTCATTAACCAGTCTAGCTTGAATCCATTGGCGCAGTGAGCATGGGCCCAACGTCCGGGCATACCCTTCCCACTTAGGGCGACATATGCAAAAGAAAAAATGATGGATGGAATGCTGAACAATGCAAACATTCACTCCCAGTCACAAAGATCTGGGTTTAATCCATCATTCTTTTGTTCACCACACTACCCCAGTTTGGCCCCAGCCATATGCAAATCGGTTTTTACCCTGTTCCTCATAGGAACAGTCCAGCTTGAAGTGCCGATCCAAAAAAGTAATTTCGTGGCCTTCCCATCGGTAACCAGCAGCTTAAGTTCATCACTGATTTGTGGTCTTCATAATATACAATGTTTGCTATAATATTAACCTTAGTCAAACTTTAAGTGAGTTTATTGAACAAAAAGATGATGATTAAGTAGGCACAAAAAGACAAAAAAACATGGAAATCTTGCAGAAATCTCATTTAATCTCATTGCCTCAAATGCACACACCGAATAAAACATATTCGCCAAAACCTGCTGGAATTTGAGCATTTAGAACTATAAGGATTGTTGCAATTATACCTGGATATTATACTAAGATTTGACAAGAAGAAGGTGAATGACAAGACAATGTTACACATGATATGTATATATAGGTATGGGTAAGGTATTAAGAGTTCGTAATAAGCAATATATGAACTGCTATGTTAAGAACCACAGAATATTAATATCCCTTAATTATTTCCAGTAACCTATTGAATCAAGTAGAAAGTATGCTCACAATCAACAGAGTACTTTGTTAAAAAGCCTGTGGGGTTGTCCTACTATTAGGAAGAACTGTTCATAAACATACATAAAAGGTTCTATATCAGAACGCTAACAGTTGGTTACACAGAGACAGGGTTAAGGTACATCCATTCACCATTACAGTTATATGCAGGACCTTCACAGCAGGTTATTAAGATATCTCCTATCACATTTTTCGTACTCACTTCGACCCACAAACATCAGTGTGTAGCAGAAGTGATGAGTCAGATGGGTGGAATGTGATGACAATAATGTAAATTCTATTGATATCTTATTCTAGTCTATGGGTAAACACAAAAGAAGGGCCAAGGGAGATGTAGAACTCTGCTGTTGTTCACTCACAAATCCAATATCCTACACACACACAAACACCTGGGTCTAAAACTAGCTGAGCAAAATGTTTTCCTTTTTTAGAACAAATTCCCTCACATACCAGAGGTGGCATGCTTGATCATTGGGATTCTCCTCGCTGTGTGTCAGCTAACCATGGTGAGGGCTACAACTCCTTCCTTGAGAAGGAGGAGCTCTTGGAATATTTTAAGAGATTTAGCAGAAGCCCTATGCTGAACTAAAGAACTGTATTCGCGTTCGCCCTCAAACCTGGCATTGATCGGACGCTCCAGGGTCCTCAAATCATGGACCGAGTGCACCCTGAGAACCACGCAAGTGTCCCTCGAGTTGAAGCACAACACCCGCTGGTTGAAGGTTGTAATGCAATGGATCTGCTATGGAATTTCACTGTGGACCACTTATTTGTTTTGTATTTTTTATTTCATGAGCACGTTATTTGAGCAGAAGCAATGCTTAGAGGTCTTGGTGAATTCCAATGCAACTCTTATGAGGTTCAAGTTGGCAGAAATATGTTTACCTAGAACTGATGATACAAGGAAGCAGGATCAGTTGACCACTGCAAGGTCCCTTCTCACTTTTTAATCCTGTCCCAGGCATGCATGAATAAAGTTGTACACCTGATCTGGAGTCAGTTTTAATCACTACTTCACATATTGCATGCTCTGCGAACCTCACCACTCTTTATTTCACCACAGGGCTTCTACCAAATCTCTTAAAAAGTCCGAAGAGCTCCTCCTGCTCAAAGTAGGAGTCATTGCCTGCATCATGGTCAGTTGTCACAATGCGAGGAGCATCACAATCATGAAGAATGCCATCTCTGGTGGGTGAGGGAATTCATCCTAAAAAAAGCAACACTTTTGTTCAGCTAAGTTTTCTAACTCTTTTTAGACCTAGGTGCTTCTGTTATTCTATTCTATCCCAGGAGTATATTTATTGTTCTCCTATTTTGGTTCACACATTTTTTACAATATTTTTGGTTTAATAAAGAACTTTGGCCCATGCTTTGTAAAATCTTATATGTATAGCCATCCACTAGTGACACATGCTTTGTATTTTTCTAGAGATCTGGCCTAAATACAGGCTGTAAGGAAATGTATCTTTTAGCAGTATCACCCACAAAGGTTTGGACTGACGTTGCTGGTTGTTAAACTCTGAGAGTGCACTGAGGTCTTCTAACCTGACCTCAGTGCCAGTGTTCAAACCCCCTACAAAGTGCATGTTGAATTGGCAAACCACAATTGGCATAATCTGCCTTTGTTGGACTAGGCCCTTTTTACAGGGTCACTCTAAACCTTTTGCCTTTCTCCTAGTTTTTTTCTGACATGGTGTTGGTGTCCAGTGTAAAATGCATGTGCTCTCTGTGTTAAATATGGTAAGATTGGTCTACACATGTTTGGCCTATTTAATTTACCTGTCAGTTCCTTGTAAAGTGGTATCTCATATACCCAGGGCTGGTAAATTAAATGCTACTGGTGGGCTTGCATCACTGATTGCGCCACCCACCAAAGTAGCCTTTCAAACCTATCTCAGGCCTCTGCCATTGCACGGCCTGTGCGAGCAGTGTGACTGCCGCTGTGACATGACACCCAAAGTGTGTGCCATGTCCGTGACGCCCCTTTTACTACATATCAGTCACCCCTAATGTAGGCCCTAGCTAGCTAGCCCTATGGGCAGGATGCATTGGAGGTAAAAGATAGGACATGTACCTTAAGTGTGTGACATGTCCTGGTATAGACAAACAGCCATTTTGGTTTCTCAGTACTGTGGGGCTGCCCTCCCAAAGGAATGCATTGGGGATTCCCTGATAAGTGTTTCAGTGGTAATTCCTGATATGAGAGGAGCAGCGTGGTCAAGTTTGGTATGTTTGAAATAGTAATAAAAAATGCTACGCAATGGTGTGCGCAAATTTATAATAACTATTTTAGAAATGCCACTATTAGAAGTTGGCATTTCTGTGTGCTATGTGTCTGCCGGCCTGATGTGAATTGCATGTCTGGCTTTTGAGTGACAGGGGCTGGTGAGGTGTTTGTGGCTCCAGAAGGGGCAGGGTGAGTCAGCGCTAGGCTGAATGGGACATCTTCATTTTGAGTAGTGAGAGGGGAAGTCCCTGGCCCCTGAATAGGCCTGTGCCTGCCTATGTGAATGCTGGCTCCGCCCCCCTGTAGTGTGTCTGATGGCAGAGCCTCATCTTCGAAAGGAGGGTGTGAGCACTGTAAGCAATATGCTTCAACACCCCCCAGAACCAGTTGGAACTGGTTCCCCCAAGCTCTGTGCTGGCGCAAACAAAGAAATGACTAATATAAATATAGGGGCTGTGACCCCAGGTTCGGGTGAGCTTGTGCTTACTTGGACTAGCGGCCGGTAGGCTGCCAGCCTGCCAGGAGGAACCGCCACTGGGGATGGACTTGCTGCCCTGCTAGGCAGCTGAGGGTCTGCTGGCCTTGTAGCCCCGAGGGGGCTGGCCTGCCTGGGCTTTCTTTGCCCAGCTTCTGCCTTTATCAAGCTCCAGGATGAGGGGAGCGTGAGAGCGCTGCAGCGCTGTGCTGCCAAAGTACCGATAGGAGAATCCAGGTGGGAGCCTACCCCGCACTGGAAGGTGCCTCAAAACCGAAGCGGCAGCCTGCCCCGCGTTTGGTACCATTGGCGGGTGCCCACCCCACGTTTGGTACTATTTTAGAGCGCCTACCCCACTTAAATCATTAGTTCCAAGTGGGTGCCCACCCCGCATTATCACTGCAAAGAGGAGCAGCCGCCGCATCGCCGACATCAGCCCAGAGGAAGTCAGGCAGCCGTGCCTGGTTAGGGGCGTGGCCTGCTTCCAGCCGAGGCGGAAGAAGAATCCAGGCGGGAGCCCACCCCGCACTGGACGGTGCTGGAGGAAGCCTGTGATCAAGTGGGGCTCCCATGAGCTAGTGGGAGCCCGCACCCTCGAGAAGCCTCCTGAAGAAGTCCTGGCAGGGAGTCAAGAGGAACCCGGAGGAGCCAGCCACACACACCGGGTGAAGTAAGGCGAGAGCCCCGTATTGTGAGGAAGGGAGACGAGGCGTCCAACAAGATCCTCCCGGTCTCCCAGGGCAGAGAGACGGAGCCCGCAGAGTTGTCCCCAGTGAGTGGGGGCTGAGATGGGAGCAGTGGTCTTGTGCTCCCACGGCACAGTTGCGGCGGTGCGTGCTTTCTCCCCCAGCTGCACCGCAGATTGCGGGCAGCTGCAACAAGGGTGCAACTTGGTCAGAAGTCCCGGAGGGGGACTTAACAAGGCACGGCGGTGTCCGGGCTCATTTTGGCATCAGCTGTACCGCACGGGTAGTTGCAAAGTGGGTGCAAAGCCTTATCTATAGGGCCCCAGAGTGGAACTCCGTTGAGTGCCCGTCCTTATTGCTTGTGGGGCATTGTTTTGGGCACCAGAGGCACAGAGAGTGCCAGGGCAGTTTGTTGTCTCCACAGCTGCGCAGCAGAGATCAGCAGCTGTAATGTCTGGGCACATTTGGGGTTTGGAGCCTCAGTGGGGGACAGAGGGCACAGTGAGTGCCAGTGCCCATCTTTTTGATTTCACAGCTGCCCAGCAAGTAGTGGGCAGCTGCCACGTTTAGGCCAGCATTCCTTTGGGGGACATTGTTGAAGGAGGTAGGAGTGGCAGACACTCCTCTGCCCCAGCGCAATTGCACGCGTTTTGTTCCTACTGCATTGGCAGCCCTGACATTCGGGACGTAGGGCATTTACACCCCACCAGAAATCCCATTTCTAACAGCCTTACATATAAGTACCTAGTATTTGGTACAAAGGGTACTGGGGCATGTAAAATAGAGTGTCCCCCCATGGCTGCAACACTAGTTGTGCCACCCTATGTCCTAGCCTGGCACTGCAACCTGGAAGAGCAGTTTTAAAATGCTTGTTTGTCTTTACCATTTAAACTAACGGCAAAGCCCTCACTTCCCTTAACAATTTTTGTATGTTTCCCCTAAGGAAAGCCTATGCATTCCCAAAGAAGGGAGCTATATATTTTTAAGTAGGACATATGCTTTTAATCTTTCCTGACAGCAACACTTCCAAATTGTTGTTTTGCAGTGAAAAAGTTAGTATTGGCTAATACAGGTTTAGCGGCTGACCCCTCAGCCCGGCTAACTTCTGAATTGTACTACTAAAATGGGTACTTCCACATATCATATTAATTGTGGCATTAAACCTGACTTGATACCAAGTTGATTTCATTGCAACTTCTAAGAGATGCAACTTTTAGAAAGTTGCCACTGTGTAGCCAAGTTTGCCCAGTAGCCTCATATGGTTTCTGCCCATAGGACATTGGGTTACTGGTTGGGTGTGGTGTGAGCCCTGGTCAAGCAGCAACCAAAATCCTTGTCAGGGTAAGGCACAAGCAAACCTCAAACTACCCTGTGCTCAGCTTCCTGTTAGCTTGCCACAGAGTAATTAAGCTTAACTCAGAGGCATCGTGTAAAGTATTTATGCAACACTTCAAACAGTAGCACAGTGAAAACACACCACAAATGGAGCCCAGAACAGGATTAGAACAATAGAGCCTCATCTAGATATAGATCTGGAATTTGACATTGATGCTAAATCAAAAGTACTAAGAAATTTGTCAGTGCCCAGCCGGTCAGCTCAGGTGATGAGGTGTATGTCAGTCTTCATGATGGAATGGGGACCCCGGTAGTCCATGCAGAAACTAAGTTCTGGAGTGGCGCCCGGTGGGGTAGTCCTGCGTACTAGCACGACAGGGTTGAAACAGGGACGGTTGGAGGGTTCAATCACCCCTAACACCAGCATCTTGGAGACCTCTTCCTTGATAATAGCCCTCACCTCGTCTGACAACCTGTAAATTTTATTTTTAACCGGTGGACTGTCTCCAGTGTCAATGCCATGGACATACATGGGTGTGAGGGAGAACAGAGGCACAAACTACTCCAGTACCGGGTGCCAATCACTTTGCTTTTCTGTGATCAGTGTGGGAGAGAAGTTGACACCCTCCACTGTCCCATCATGTACCTGGGCAGTGTCCGATTTCTCTTGTGTTGTACGGCTTTCTTATTTTGTTGTTTGGTGCTTCACATGCTTTACACTAAGTCCTTTGTTTAAGCCTCACTGCTCACAACCACAGCTACCAAGGGTTGAGCTAAAGATTTTGCAAATGAGTCCAACTGAACTCAAGACAGGTTTTGCACAGGTATTACATGGTAAGGTTGCACAATCACACCATTAATACACCCAAATCCTCACATCAATGCACAGCATTGGGATCCAGAACTTGTGTTTAGCTGTACAAGACAATTAATAAGTTGGTAACCACCGAAAAGATATGCAAAGTAGACACTGAGAAGTTTTAAAAAGTTTGTCAGGATCAGTATTTCCAATCATCGTTTTGCAGGACCTACCACAAAGTTGACAACATGTTTCTCTGAAAGAGTTGAACGTTTCTGCTTTTCTCCAAAGATAGAAAACATTGAAATTGACTTGGCCATTCTGCCTACACTGAGGAGCAATGATTTAAGAGTGCATTGCAGGGACAGGAAAATCAGTCCCCAGGGATCACTGTCAAGAAGGAGAACCTGTGGAAGGCCCTGAGAACCTGGGAGGACGCGAGGAGAGTCCAAGTCCAACTCGCAGAGGAGATCACCACTGACAGTGGGGATGAGGAAGAAGGCAGAGATCTCTTCAACAAGGATGGGGAGAATGAGAGAGTAGCGGAAAAAGTTTGTTCAAGGCATGACTCCACATCTGGAAGTGAAAAGAGCTCCACCTCACTGAGGTGATTCAAGGGCCTAGAAGCCCAGCCCAGCCTCTAAGAGATCCAGGACAGGAAGCTGGTTGTAGAACAAAGGATAATGGCCCAAGAGGAGAACATGCTCAAGCTTGGGCTGAAGCCCCTATGACATCCCGGCAGCAACAAAGAAGCATTAGTAATTGCAGGGGGTGTCTATGATTCTATGTTGCCCAATGGTATTGTTCCTGAATATGTAGAGTGGGTGACATAGACAAATGGCTGGCACTCAATGAAAGGGCTCTAAAGATGAGAAGGGTAGGTACCCAACATTAGGTATCCTTGTTGTGGGAGCTAATTCCAGCAGAAGAGAGAGATAGCTTGCTAACACTAGAAGATGAGATGGCAGAGTCATACACTCACATGAAGGAGGCACTCGAAAGCTATTTGGTTTAAACCCAGAAGGGCACAGAAAATAAATTCAGGAACACATGTAATTATGTAAGGGGTCAACTCTGCCATGGGTGGCCTTTGTAGATGCCTCTGTGAAGTCACTGAAAGACTGGATAAAGGGTAACAAAGTGGAGACCTTTGAGGGGCTGAACAATTTGGTGGTTAAGCAACACATACTTACAAATTGTACCTCAAAGAAGTTACACCAGCATCTAGTGATTTCTGGGCTATCTAGCCATAGAGAGCAGGGGGAGATAGCTGATGAATGGGCACACACTACGGTTTCCAAAAAGCCCCAAGGTGATGATCAAAAGAAAGGAGGACAGGACCCCCTTCAGGGAACAGATGAGGCAAACATAAAAAAGTCATAAACTCCCAAAGAATATCCAAAAGATGTCCAAGGGGGGAGTATGAGAAGTACAAGCAGTGGCCAGAAATCAGCAGGGTTGAAGTTTAGGTCCTGAGAGATACTTGGTGGCAGCATCACCATGGTCATGCTTTCGGGGATAGGAGCCTGGAAGGCCCAGTTTTGGCAAGGGAGAATCGTAGTAGGGTACGTCCTCCTCAATATTTGAAAGATTTTGTGTTGGAGTGAGTGGATCCTTCTCTCGATACTTGTTCCTGCACACCTGTTATCTATCTGTTGCTATATTCACTCTTGTCGGTAGGTCTTCCGGTTTGTGTTGTCTTAGCTATTGTTTGGATATATTTTGTTTGTTGTCTTGTTCCGCTCCGGCTTTTTTGGTAGTGTGGGCTTAAGTTTCCTTTTGTGGTTGTGCTTTAAGGAGTAACATGTGTTGTGTTTATTGTCTATTCAGGGTTCCTTTTGGAATGTGAGAGTTTGAACTCTTTGTGGTTCTGGTACGAAGTTTCAGGATTCTTAGTTGATCAGTGACACCTGGAGCTGAGGGTGGTCCTTGTGCTGTTGTGAATGAATTAGATCTTCTTCGTTAGGCTATGTGTGGATTTACTATTTTACCGCTAGGAACCCACTACAAAGTGTCTGTGCAATGTGTTGTCCACTGTGAAGCCTGGCACTGCACGAGTTGTATACAAAGTTCAATGAAGAAACCCACAGGATTCTTGAAAATACATTTCTGCAAGTATTCTTTTTTCTGTTCGTTTCTGGGAAGTTACTGCTGCAAACGCTAAATTAGTATGAAGTTGGTGTGAAGAAGGGGACACACAAATTGTAAATTGGATTTTTGTCGGCTGTTGGCGAGACATCCTGTTGTAAAATGGAGAGAATCGAATGGCAAGTACAGTAGATATAATAAGAGGTTTGTTAGGACTTAATTACAGGTAGTTAAGATGATAAGTTTAGGGTACATTGCAGACAACCCGACCAGGTGCAGCCTCCTTGTTGCTCAGTCCACACATTCCAACTGACACTCCCAACCTCACCGGACATTCAAGCATTTCTTTACCTCATCAAGCTCTCCAGCATTCCACTAAATCTCTCCGTGGCTTAGGGCCAGATGTAGGTAATTCATATTTACCACTTCTTAAATACCGAATTTTACCGATTCGGTATTTAAGAAGTGGTAAATATGAAGGGGGGAGATGTAGGTATTTCCAGATGTGGAAATACCGAATCGTTAAGATTCGGTATTTACCGAATCTGGAAATACCGAATCGGTATTTCCTATTGTAATTACAGAATCGGTAAATACCGATTTTAGCAAGGGTGCAGGGGGTGTCACTTTGACACCCTCTGGCACCCCTGTTTTAGGCTTGTGTGCCATGTGGCACACATACATGCCCTAAGGGCATGTATGTGTGCCACATGGCACAGGTGTACATGCACAGATGTGCATGTACACCTGCATCGGTATTTTACCATGCAATTGTATTGCATGGTAAAATACCGATTTTCAAAGCCCTGTGTCAATGTGCAACTTGGCACCTACATACCGAAAATGCATTTTCGGTAATTTTACCGATTGGTCTATTTTCCGATTCGGTAAAATTACCGGTTTTTTCCCCCTACATCTCAAAATCCAATTACCGGTCGGTAACGGCCGAATTCAGCCGTTACCGACCGGTAATTGGCCACCTACATCTGGCCCCTAGTCTTGTAAATTACCACAAAACAATTATCCCTTTCCAAGCTGCTGGTTCAAATCAAAACACACTGAAAGTTCACACCAAATGTGATGCTGCCAGCTCACATGAATGCATGCTCAAAATAAATGGTGCCAATGTCCTCCAACTACACACAGGTGCCTCACTTAATTTCCTTGTAGAAAGAGCAAAGCAGACCAAACGACGTTGCTGTGGGCTGTCAAATGAAGAGGACACTGGTGGGGATTCAGGGCATTCTGTTTCTCTCTGGCTTATTATTATTCTTCAATACATTTCTTCTGCACAGCTCTTAGTTTCTTCTGTGGTTTCCTTTAAAATAATTCAGTAATTCTTCAATTCACATGCATGGTTTCTTGCCAAGATCGACACCAGTGTTGTAGAACAAAGGAAGTCCAGTAGAGTAGACATAATAAGAGGTTTATTAAGATTTAGTTACAGGTAGTTAAGATGGTAAGTTTTAGGTACATAGCTGGTAAGTACATAGCAGATAAGCCCACCAGGAGCAGCCTCCTTGCTGCTCAGCCCACACACTCCCAACCTCACCAGACACTCAAGTATTCATTACCTCGCCAAGCACTCCAGCGTTCCACTATATCACCAAGCACTACACCACGCATCCTGGCTGAGCAGCAGGGAAGGTTTTATTAAGGAAAGGGGGCATAGCAATGACTCAAGTCACAACACATCCACACTCCTCTACACAAAGCACATGGCTAATAGAAGCCATAGAAATCAAAATAATTATTCATATCTTCTCCCCAAGCCCCCAGAGTATACTAATATGAATGATACAAGGCATGCCAGGACCCCTCTCCCGATGAAAAATTAAACTGAAAAGACACACAAATCGCATTGTGCAGCAGACCATATACAAGCCACCACTGACTGGGTGCATCGGAAGGCCTCTTGTCCTAATCCATCCCTTTATGACATTATAGTACATGACGTGTGGCTTCCATCTTAAATTGGGGTAACATACACTAAAATCATAACAGTACAGATGTCTCTGTGCATCAGCAGTGCGTAACTGGAAACCAATGTAAATAGTTGTGGCTACAATTCTCTTCGCGTGGTGGGGAGGGCGTAAACAAGCACCCTCAGAAAGCAGCCTAGTCATTTGAACCCGGTCTTTGAATGCACAGCAAATGTAAAGAGAGAAGAACATGATTTACAGCCCTGTTTACAGAAACGGACATGAAGCGTCTGAAAACATTAGTGCTCTGGTCAAATACTCTTAGAGAAAGGGAAAAGTCATCCCTAAACAGGTGTTAAAATGGGACAAGTGGAAGCGTACAAGTACTGGGGCGCTGGTCTGTGGGAGTGTACAAATGACGAAAAGGGGAGACAAAGAGGAATGACGTGTGGCTTCCATCTTAAATTGGGGTAACATACACTAAAATCATATCAGTACTGATGCCTCTGTGCATCAGCAGTGCGTAACTGGAAACCAATGTGTTAGAACTGGGGGTCTCTAGTTGACAGAGGTAGGTACCACTGTCCAAATAGGGACCCTTTCTTCTCGTCAGTGTAAGGAGGAAACACTCTTTAGATAACCTCTGCTCACCCCCTTGGTAGCTTGTCACAAGCAGTCAGGCTGATCCAAAAGCAATGTGTAAAGTATTTGTACTAACACTCACGGTAACACAGTGAAAACACCACAAACTGACTCCACAACAGTTTAGAAAAATAAAGGTATTTAATCTAAACTACACAAGACCAAAATGACAAAAATCCAACATACACAGTTCAAGAATATGGTTGCAAAAGAGTTCCTAAGGTTGCGATAAAATAATCCACAGTTGTGTAAAAAGTTCACAGTTGCGTCACGTTTAGCCAATAGTGCCTTTTAAATGCGGCAAAGTTCCAAAGCAGAAGCTGGTGCGGTGGAAAACAAGCGATGCGTTGCTCCTGAGACCCTGGGGAGGCGATGCGACAACCCCGCTGCAGCAGCAGGCGTGTTGCGACGAATCCGGTCTGTATGGGGAGGAAGGCGGGCTTGTAAGGATTCCGGTGCGTAGGTTCCGTAGGAAGTTTTCTCTTGCAAAGGCACGATGCGATGATCTTTGGAGTTGCGGCGATATCCGGGGCGACAATGTGCGGACAAGCGGTGATCTCTCTTTCGCAGCTCCTCCATGCGATGAATTCTGCGACGACACTCGCAGCGACGTGATGCGGTCCGCAAGCAAGCGGTGCGGCGATTTCACCCAGCGACGACAGGCATAACACATGGGTCACGCACTCCAGGAAGGACATAACTCTCTCAATAGAGTTCAGGAAAGCTGGGGGTGAAGTCCTTTTGTTCCCGGGACTTCATAACAGGGAGCCAGCTCTTCTCAGGCCCTTGGAGATTCCTTCAAGTAAGGGGACACAGCACAAAGCGAAGTCCTTCCCCTCTCCTTGGCAGCAAAGCAACAGCAGTTCAGTCCAGCAGAGCAACAGCAGGACAGTCTTCCTTCTTCAGTTTCAGCTTTCTCCTTAGCAGAGGTTCCTTCTAGATTCCAGGATGATCTAATTTTCTGTTGTCAGGGGTCCTGTACTTATACCCCTAAAAGTCTTTGTTCTCTTTGTGCAAGTGGGCCCTGAGCCCGGTCTGAGCCAGTTCTGGGTGTTCCTTGAGCACTTTGTTTTCCCGGCTTCTCCTTTCCTTTCAGAGTGAGGGGCAGGGTTGTCAGCCGCCCAGCAGGAGGTGGAGCCAGCATTGTGGAAGGCAGGCACAGCCCTATTCAGGCCCAGGTGCTATCTCCTCCCACCACTCAAGATGCAGATGCAGTCATTCAGCCTAGGGCTGACTCAGCCAGCCTCCTGGGGGCTCCCCAGCCTCTGTCACTCTCAAACCAGACATTCAATTCACAAACAGGCCAAGGCACACAGAAAGGTCAGACAAGAGAACAGCAACTTTCTAAAAGTGCTGTTCTCAAACACAGGATTTAAAAACAACCTTTCCTAAAAGATGTGGTATTAAATTCTGAGTTCAGGGATACCAGACTGTTATGTCCTATCTTGCTCCTATGGGAAGATATGCTGGTAGCCACTGTAGCCAGCATCTCCCATGATAGTCTATGGGGCAAGATAGCCTAACAATAGTGAAAAATGAAAATGGCTGTAATTCACTACCAGAGCATGTCACCTGCACTAGTACATGCTCTACCTTTCACATACACTGCACCCTGCCCACGGGGGAACCTTGGGCCTTCCATAGGGGTGACCAATGTGCACATAAAGGGAAGGGTTGGGCCTGGTCAGTCGGGACACAGACTGCACACAGGCACTGCGGTGGCAGGCCTGTGATGCCATAATAGAGCTACTCATGTGGGTGGCACAATCACTGCTGCAGGCCCACTAGTAGCATTTGAATCACCAGCCCTGGCACACTCAGTGCACTTTACTAGGGACTTCTTGGTGACACAAATATGCCAATCATGTATATCCAATCACAATAACAATTTACACAGGGAGCACTTACACTCTGACACTGATCAGCAGTGGCAGAGTGTCCAACGCATCTAAGCCAGCAAAAACGAAATCCAGCACAGCATCAAAAATACAGGAGGTAGAGGCAAAAAGATAGGTGGAAACCACACCAAGGATGCCAGGTCTAACACAATGTAAATAGTTGTGGCTACAATTCTCTTCACGTGTTGGGGAGAACGTAAACAAGCACCCTCAGAAAACAGCCTAGACATTTGACCTCGGTCTTTGAATGCACAGCAAATGTAACGAGAGAAGAACATGATTTACAGCCCTGTTTACAGAAACGGACATGAATTGTCTGAAAACATTAGTGCTCTGGTCAAATACTCTTAGAGAAAGGGAAAAGTCATCCCTAAACAATTGGTAAAATGGGACAAGTGGAAGCGTACAACTACTGGGGCGCTGCTCTGTGGGAGTGTACAAATGACGAAAAGGGGAGACAAAGAGGAAGGATTGACCCTCAGCAAGCAAAGATTTTTAAGGACACTAAAATGAACAAATGAAAACCAGAGAGCCTGCAAAGAAGTATATAACAAAGAATATACAAGAGGTCTTGTATGCTCAACCTCAAAAAAATCTAACACACAGGAAAGAGGAAAAAATGGACATGGTGGTATGCGGTTCGGTGGCCCACATTGTTTGGGAGGTTTGGGGATTAGGAAGGAAGCCTCCCTCTCTATATTAAGATCACAGACTGTTGCAAGAGATTCTCTTTTCAAGAAGTTACCCCATTAGATGTTTCTCCTTACATGCAGCATCAGTCCAGATTACAGGGATGGTCTTGGTCCAGCCACTGGAACATTTTGACCTTTCTCTTAGAACACCGTAACACCTACATCTTGATATTAGAACAGGAGAGCAGCCATAAATATCTTTGACGATCCAACCCAATACCAAAGGTCCCCAAGTTTGTTATTTAATCCCACATTACATTGCAATTTAGGTTCTGGAAGGCATTCTCAATGTGACCTTTACTAATGAAGGATCTATTGCCTGCTTGAATAAAGATGGACACGACGTGGCTCTGTACACTTTGACATCACAGTACAAGTGCTAATTGGCATAAAATGAAATCACATTGGTTATCTTACAAAATAATGCTGTTGCCAATTCATTCTGAAACAAGGACTTAGTTGTGTAGTGATACAATTAGGGGTGTTTGACAGTAGCATTTATGGTCTGTTTTATTTTGATCTATTTCAAATTTATAAATAAAAGGGTATGAGGACAACACAAAAAGGATGACTTTAATTTAAAAGTCAGGTGAAATTCACATCTGGCTTTGGGACTTTATGGCAGACTCAATAGCCTTCCTACTCTCTGTAGTAGGGCCTCACCACTCCGCTGGAATTTGTCTCTCACCCTTAGCTCTTGGTGCTGGTGTAATATTTAACTCAAGCTATTTTTCTTTATACTTCATGCAACTCCCTTTAAATTACATTCATATGCAAATGAGTGGTGATCACCCACTTTGCCTCAATTTAACAGATTATTTAATTTCAGTGTCCAAAATTGCTGGATACTGGCCCCAGTAGCTTATGCGAAACCAAAGGGGAGGATGGACGGAGCGTTTGAGCAAATCAAACACTCCCCCTCAGTCAACTGATCTGGGTTTAATCCATCATCATTCTTTAGCTCACTCCACCACCCCAGTTCAGACAGGCCATATGCAAATCAGTCTGACCCTGTGCCTCAGGAGAACAGTCCAGCGCCGAACTGCCAAGCCATGTCTTCCCTGGACTTGAATCAAGCATCCTGGGACCGGTTTCGGGTTCATAACCCTCATCAGTCAGGCTATCTTGAATCCAGTGGCAAAGTGAGCAAGGGACCCACGTATGGTCATACCCTGCCAACTTAGGGCGAAAAAAGTGATACCAAAGGGGATGATGGACGGATCGTCTGAGCAAATCAAACACTCACCCCCAGTCAACTGATCTGGGTTTAATCAATCATCATTCTGTAGCTCACTCCACCACCCCAGTTCAGACATGGCCATATGCAAATCAGTCTGACCCTGTGCCTCATGGGAACAGTCCAGCACCGAACTGCCAAGCCATGTCTTCCCTGGACTGGAAACAAGCATCCTGGGACTGGTTTCGGGTTCATAACCCTCATCAGCCAGGCTATCTTGAATTTGGTGGCAAAGTGAGAAAGGGAGCCACATCTGGGCATACCCTACCAACTTAGGGCGAAAAAAGCGATACCAAAGGGGATGATGGGCGGAATAAACCCAGATCAGTTGACTGGGGGTGAGTGTTTGATTTGCTCTAACGCACCGTCCATCATCCCCTTTGGTATCGCTGGGTGTCAAGCACTTAACAGTGGCTTTGTATAGTCCACAAGGAAATGGTATGGTATAGAGAGTGAACATGATGTTGAAGGAGGCGATTCAGATGGCTACTATGGTGGGTGCAAGATTTTCTGAAGCTATGCAAGAAAGGTTGTGGAGTTATCACAATACTCCACACTCGCTCACTGATGTCTCACCTTTTGTGCTGTTGAAGGGACGATATGGATCTTGCAAGTTGAGTTCCAGTTGGGTGTTGGAGCTCACGTGAAGTGCCAACAGGATGGTTGATCTGGAGCAAGTGTGTGACAAGGTAGAAAAAGCTCCATCGAAAACTAAGCTGAGTTATGACAATGACAAGAAGGTGAAAAAAGTTCATTTTCAAGTGGGAGATGTTGTTAAAGTGAAAAGACTGATGGGGACCAAGAAGAACAATTCCAAGTCTTTTCCCAAGCTGTGCATTGTTAAGGTATTCAAACATGCAGTTTTGGTGGAGAATCGGAAATGGTGTAACAAGGGAAGTATAGTTTTAGTGAGGAGTGATGAGAATCGCATGCTGGCTGCGGGTGAAGGGGATACCATGCCTATCCAAGTTCATTTGCGTGAGAACCATATGCTGAATTTCGGGTGGTGGAGATGCGGTTGGTGGAGTGTTGACTGAAGGGCAGGATAGGAGCCTGGAAGGCCCAATGATGAGAAAGGGAGAATATGTGATCCTCAATATTTGAAAGATTATGTGTTGGAATGAGTGGTTCCTTCTCTGGACCCTTGTTCTACCTGTTGCTATATTCCCTCTTGTTGGGTGGTCTTTTTGTTTGTGTTGTCTTAACTTTTGTTTGGATTTATTTTGTTTGTTGTCTCTGCAGCTGTGATAGTGAGGTGCAGGTGTACAGACATTCTGACGCTCAGGTCAGGCAGAGAAGGCTGCGTGTGAGCAGCGCGTTAAAATGTTCTGGGGCAAAGGAGGGGCAAAGGAGGCACGAGGGCTGGGCTCTGACAGAGATTCAAAATTAGTATGTGTGAAGCACTAGGAGGCTGAGGCGAGTAAAGGGGTCAGGAGGCCTGGACTGAAGGAGATGGCGGCATGAGTGCAGGGCGAGCAGGCTGAACTCCGGCAGGGATTCAAAATCAGTGAGAAGAGCGAGCAGGCTGAGGCAAGTAGAGGGTCACAAAGCCGAATCTATGACAGAATATCGAGGGTCAGAATATCGACAGACAAAATATCGACGCTGGAATATCGAAGTCAAGTATATCGACACTCTATCTACAACATGGTAAGTACAAAAATATCGAAACTAAAATATCGATGTTAAAAATATCGTAATTAAAAATATCGGTTTTGTTTGTAAAAAAAAAGTTAAAATAAGTTAATATTACTTATATATAATTTAAACTTATTTAAAAATATGTTATAATGTTTAAAATGATTAAATAATACATATTTAATATTAAACATTTTGTTTAAAATTAAACATACAATATTTAATATATACTTAAGTAATAATAATATATAAATATGTTTTAATTAATTAAAAAATATTAACAAATACTATAAATTACAAATACATCAACACTCATAAAATAATAACATAAATAATAATAAATAATTATATTTAATAAATAAAAACAATTAAATATACTTTCAATATTATAAAAATTAATTAAATACAACATTATGTAACATATTAAATACATAAATAAATATAAATAATATTGGAAAGCGTAAGGGTAAAAATTACTATTCAAACTCCAGAGGGTGCAACGTTAGGGAAAGCGTTGGATAGCGTAAGAGTAAAAATTACTATTCCAACTCCAGAGGGTGCAACAGTAGGGAAAACATTGGATAGCGTAGGGGGAAAAATTACTATTCCCACTCCAGAGAGTGCAACAGTAGGGAAAGCGTTGGATAGCGTAGGGAGAAAAATTACTATTCCCACTCCAATGAGTGCAACATTAGGGAAAAGGTTGGATAGCGTAAGGGTAAAAATTACTATTCCAACTCCAAAGGGTGCAACAGTAGGGAAAGAGTTGGATAGCATAGGGGGAAAAATTACTATTCCCATACCAGAGAGTGCAACAGTAGGGAAAGCGTTGGATAGCGGGTGGGTAAAAATTACTATTCCCACTACAGTGAGTGCAACAGTAGGGAAATCATTGGATAGCATACGGGTAAAAATTACTATTCCAACTCCAGAGGGTGCAACAGTAGGGAAATCATTGGATAACGTAGGGGTAAAATTACTATTCCAACTCCAAAGAGTGCAACAGTAGGGAAAGAGTTGGATAGCGTAGGGGGGAAAATTACTATTCCCACTCCAGAGAGTGCAACAGTAGGGAAAGCGTTGGATAGCGGGTGGGTAAAAATTACTATTCCCACTCCAGTGAGTGCAAAAGTAGGGAAAGCGTTAAATAGCGTATACGGGTAAAAATTACTATTCCAACTCCAGAGGGTGCAACAGTAAGGAAAGTGTTGGATAGCGTAGGGGGAAAATTTACTAATCAAACTCCAAAGGGTGCAACAGTAGGGAAAGCGTTGGATAGCGTAGGTGGAAAAATTACTATTCCAACTCCAGAGGGTGCAACAGTAGGGAAAAAGTTGGATAGCGTAGGGGGAAAAATTACTATTCCCACTCAAGTGAGTGCAACAGTAGGGAAAGCGTTGGATAGCGTACGGGTAAAAAATAATATTCCAACTCCAGAGGGTACAACAGTAGGGAAAACATTGGATAGCGTACGGGTAAAAATTACTACTCCAACTCCAGAGGGTGCAACAGTAGGGAAATCGTTGGATAGCGTCAGGGTAAAATTACTATTCCAACTCCAAAGAGTGCAACAGTAGGGAAAGAGTTGGATAGCGTAGGGGGAAAAATTACTATTCCCCCTCCAGAGAGTGCAACAGTAGGGAAAGCGTTGGATAGCGGATGGGTAAAAATTACTATTCCCACTCCAGTGAGTGCAACAGTAGGGAAAGCGTTGAATAGCATACGGGTAAAAATTACTATTCCAACTCCAGAGGGTGCAACAGTAGGGAAAGCTTTGGATAGCGTAGGGGGAAAAATTACTATTCCAACTCCAAAGGGTGCAACAGTAGGGAAAGCGTTTAATAGCGTAGATTTTTATTTTAACATACTTATAATTAATATTTATATTTGCAATAATGTATAACTAATTTTTTTAATACATCAACATCAATAAAAAACTATTAATAATTAATAAAACCAATAACATTTGAAGAATTATTTGACAATAAATTAACAAACACAAAAAAATAATAATTATTAAATATTACTCACCAAATAATAAATATAAAAATATAAACTATTTATCATAAAAATAATATATATTTTTTAAATTTATATCACAATTAAAAAAAATAAAGAAACAATATACAAAATTAAAAAAAATTAAATAAATGTTTACCAATTAATAGATGAATTTTTCTACTGATTAAAATATAATTACAAATTACAAATTTTAATTGCCAATTAAATAAATTATTTATGTATTCAAATAATTAATTGCCAGTTAATAATTAATTAATACATTAATTATCCATAACAAAAAATGTATAAATAATTATTTACAATTAAATTACTTCCAACCCAATACCCCTATAATCCCACAACACGCTCCAGCACTAAAACATAACATTTAATTTAAATTAACATTAATTACCAATTAAATAATTAATTTATCAATTAAAAAAATTAATTGCCAATTAATAAGTAATTACAAAATAAATTATACATAAAAAAAATATTTAATTACAATTAAATTACTTCCCACCCAATTCCCCTATAAACCCACAACCCGCTCCTGTACTAAAACATAACATTTTATAAAAATTAACATTAATGACCAATTAAATAATTAATTTACCAATTAAATAATTAATGTACCAATTAAGTAATTAATTTATCAATTAAAATAATTAATTGCCAATTAATATTTAAATTAAAATTTATTTATACATAAAAAAATCATTAATTATTTACAATTAAATTACTTCCCACCCTATTCCCCTATAAACCCACAACCCGCTCCGGTACTAAAACATAACATTTAATAAAAATTAACATTAATTACCAATTAAATAATTATTTACCAATTAAATAATTAATTTATCAATTAAATTAATTAATTGCCAATTAATAATTAAATTAAAAATTATTTAAACATAAAAATTTATTAATTATTTACAATTAAATTACTTCCCACCCTATTCCCCTATAAACCCACAACCCGCTCCGGTACTAAAACATATAATTTACTTTAAAATATATTTATTAATATATAAAAATAATACACATATAATATAAATTAATTTAAATATTTAACAGAAACATATAACACATACATAATAAAAAACATAAAAATAATACAAATATCGATATTAGTGACATCGAAATTAGTTACATCGATATATATGCTATCGATATTACTAACTTCGATATTACTTACATCGATATAAATGAATTTGATATTACTTACCTTAGGGTCGATATTCTGTCCTACGATATTCTTGACATCGATATTCTGTACGTTCGAAATTTCAAGCACGATATTTTGGTAGGTCGAAATTTAAGACTCGATATTTTGACTGTGTACCCACGAAGTCATCGTGCAGAGATGTATAAATATCAGGTAATAAATGAAAGTCTTTACCTCATGGCTGATGAATTGTAAAATCTCGCGTGCCTGCATGCAGCAAACACAGCTCAGTTAAATAGGTTCCTCTCACTGCAATGATGTATACCAGGCAGCGCCGTTAACGGTGCTGTCTGGAGACCCAATCGTCCCCAAATTTAGTGGGTTCTTCTGAGGGGTGAAATAATAAACCCACAAGTAGTAACATAGAGAAGAAGATGTAATTCATTCCAGACAGCACAATGGCCACCCTCAGCTCCAGGTGTCAGCGATCAACTGACTATCCTGGAACCCCAAAGAGTTCTAACTCCCACATTACCAAAAAAACCCTGAGTAGGCAATAAACACAGCACACTTTTTATTATAAATAACGGATCCCTTGCAGCACTGGTACTGAGCAGTGACCCTCGGATGTACTTGGTAAAGGGTCGTGTTGTGCTTGACACCTTGTGGTGATAAACAACAGGCGCTTAGTTAGACACAGTCAGGGTTACAAGGAGTGACCCCTGCATGGCTGGTGCTGAACCCATTCAGTTAGTTTGTGAACACACAGGCCTGTCAGCTGTCCCCCTGGTTAGCGTGGTGGTGGGACACCTGCTAAAGTTAAACAAAGGCAACATCCAAGAGAGGCCTGTCTCAGGTAAGACACTAGTCACATTATGAACGAGAAGCACATCCCTCGGTTCTACTGAGGGTAGTAGCCCACTCTGCAGTCTGCACACACACCACAGGCGCTAGAGGTGACATGCAGGGATCTCTCTGTGCATGCGAACCTGGGAACATTTGTGTACCTCGTCTGCATCTGAACACGTTTCTGAACCCCTTCTGTATGTACCACAAACAGCTGCGTGTGTTCATTTGGTATTACAGAGCAGTCTCAAGTGACCCAGAGGCGACAGGTGGGCATATTATATGATTTTGAAAGAACCTGCATGCTTCGTTTTTAACTGCCTTGCTATTGTGTGTAAAGGAATGCTGTGACACAGTTCAAATGATATAAAGACACTTGTAGTGACACTCATCTAGCTTTTCTGCATTTTTGTCTGACTCAACAACCATTGGCAAAGCCAGTATACAGGTTGCTGAAACGGTTCGTAACTGAAAGAAATCCATAAAACACTTTTTGTTCAGCTCATTGACTGATAGTTGTAATTTTAAAAAGGCTGACACCCTCCTACTAGACACATTGAACTAAATTAACATTTTACATTAAGTCAAAATGAAATCACAATGCTTCCAAAGGAATAAAAAAAAAAAAGTTAAAAAGGCAAACTTTTGATCCTTTGTTTAACCGTTGCAAGATTCTTGTATGACAACTTGCTCAAAAGTTGCATTTTAAGAAACAGTTATAAACACAAAAAATAACTCTCATTTAAGTGTAAATAAAACTATAATCGCTTGGCAGGAAATATGTTTAAATTAAACATACAAAGAGGACAGATGGGTTGGTTATAATTTTGTTGAATGTTTCTTAAATTAAAACATAAAAAACACGAGCTCGTGGCTGCAGAGAGAGAGAGAAAGCTCTCCCGAAGCCACTTTGTACATGGTTCGCTACATGCAGATGTTGTATTGGCACAAGCTCTGATCAGCACCACTTAAAGCTAATGTTAGCTACACCTCAGACATCCCGCGAACTTCGGGAACCGCCCGTCATTACTCACCAATCGGTCAACAATAAAACACCGGTATTAGCTTAACCCCTTCAGTGCCCGCCAACCAGTATCTTGCCCTCCCTGGCTTAATACCCACCTTATTTACCTAGCACAATAGCTCATTCCTGTGAATCTGTAATCTTGCTGTCACACCCATTGCACTTGTCTCCACCATGTGTCTGCCCCTTCTACTGCAACTCTGATCTTATTTCGTTGTCTCGCCAGTGAAAATCACCACAATCAGTTGTATCGGCCACCATCAATGTATCTATAATCTGCCTGTCCACACAACCTCTCTGTAAATGTCATCTCTGCACATCATCTGACTCCCACTATTGTTTGCCTCCACTTTATCTGTCGCCGAACGACACTTTTCATACCCTACCTCTGTACCTGGCACCCTATTTATATTTTAAGTTATTTTATCTGTCACTTCAACTGTACTTGTCAACCCTCCATTGTACGTGTTATCCACCATAGTTTTCACATTCGCCTTTCTATCTTTCACAGTATAGCAACAGTATTTACCATCTGTCACACCACTTTATTTTCCCAATTGTTTGTCAAAACCACAGTATCTATAACCAGCCACTCTACCTCTTTCTCACTTCATCTGTCATCCCTTTATATCTGCTACCCCATGCACTTTCTTTGTCACAGCCTCCTTTCCTGTCGATGCAACTGTGTTGGTTATTTATCGCGTCAGGCTTAGCTGCATCCATCTGTAGTTTACTCCGTCACCTCAGCATTATGTGCCCACCACCGGATATCACCATAGTCCTCTTCCCCACTTTCTTTTACTTTCACTGTACCTGTTCCCAGCCTGGGTCTACCACATCCTACAGGTCTCTATTTTTTTTTTTTAGAGTTTTATATAGCGCGAACTAGACCCGAGACATCAGGTATCAGAGCGCTTTACATGAGCACCAGTCCCATTACAGATGGACTCATTCATTTTTTTTTTGTGTAGGCACAGGAAGATTAAGTGATTTGCCCAGAATCACAGGATGTTTAGTGTAGTTGCCTAGACTCGAACCTGGTTCCCCAGCTTCGATTTCGACCGCTCTAGCCCTAAGGCTACATCCTCTGCCCTCTCATTTCATATTGTGTCTCTCACCTTACAATTTCACCATTGCTTTCTTTTTTCCTACTGTTGTGAAATATAACTGCACTCAAGATGAGCTGGGCCATGTTTTTCGTTGTCTTGCCCTGAGACCCCCTATATGCTGTCAATTTGCAGATTACTATGAATTACCCACATACACAATGTAAAAAAAGTGTTATAATTGTATAGTTCTTCAATCCCTGGCAGCACAGCACCCACGATAATGTGCTGGATGGCTATACACTTATAAGATTCATAAAGTCTCCCTCTCTAGACCTGTTGTTGTTGGTTTTTAAAGGAGGCCCGTGCTTGTTTCTATAGGTGTTTAATGATCCCTGGAGTAATTGGAATGTGCTCTATGACAGACACAGGCCATTCATTATTCATTTTGGGAAACCTGACTTGTGCCAGACAGACCCCATGTCTGCATGGAAATAGTAAACAAAAAAATGTACCCTTGCTGATGTAAACTGTAAATACAGGTGTTTGTAGAAAACATGCTTAGATACACTAAAAACATGTATCCATTAAGGACATTAGAAACACTGGAGCTGCCGTCTTTGGAGGTAGGAAAAAAGTTCACGTCTTGGAGTCGCTCAACATTGTGTGATTCTGGGCAAATCACTTCATCTCCCCGTGCTACAAAAAATGGATATGTCCTTGTGTAATGAAACTGGTGGTCATGTGTTCCAATACCTTCGGCTGAGTTACCGCTATATAAAAAAGTTACATCAAAAACATTTTTTTCTATCCAGTGTGCAGTAGCTTCCTAATGCTGAACTGATGATCGCCATACTTGATTTCATATGCACACAATGCTGACACTGGTTGGAACATGGGTCTGCTATGTTCAGGACAACTTTTTATTAAGGCTATTAAATCTTTTTTGCAAAGTGATTGCCCCTCCACCCCGAGACAAGCTCCAGTACAACATTTCTTGCCAACACCATAAAGGGATGAGAGACATTTTCTTCTTTAATCTGGTATATCATGTGGCATCACTACATGTGATATTTAGGGGGTTGGTGCAGATAAAAGTGGTGTGGGCCACTTACAAAGAACTGGAAAAAATATGGACTCCCCCACAATGGTCTATCTCCAAGCAGCTACAAACTCCATTGTGCTAAAAGACCTATGGGATTCGAGCTGTTCACACAAATGCTTTAAGCGCCTCGTTAATAAATCTGTGAAAATAACATCCTTGGAAGAAGATAAAGCAGCACTAACCAGGAGGACTCACGGGTGGTTCTTGATCCAAAGCTACACCAGGCCCTTACCACAAGCATACTTGGGCACTGGCTTCTCAAGGAAGGCGAAGGAAGCCTTTCTGCGGTTGAGGATGGGGGTAATACCATCAAAAGAACATCTCCCCCCGTGGAAACGCTTGGATTCTAACCCTAAGTGTAGACTTTGTGATAACCCAAAGGAGGACGTTCTGCACTTGCTATGTAGCTGCAAAGCTTTAGATTGTGCTCGAAGGAGTCAATTAACACAGCTTTGGAACCAAAGACGTTTGCGAACCCGCAGGCAAGCTCTGTTGACTAGCTTTAAGGGAGAAGACATCCAATTAGCCTGTAGACTGGTTCGCTTTATGAAATGACTTAACACAGCCCTAAATCCAGAGGCTAGCGAATGAACTTGATACATTCAGAACTGCTTTTGTACATTTATACATTTCTATTTTGATATTTATAAATACTGCAAATTTCGAAATGCTTTTTAATCAATGCTTTGTACTGAACTAGCCTGTACCCTTTTTAACTTTCTACCTCTTTTATCCGCTTTACAAAAAGTTCTCAATTATGTATTTTTTTCTTTTTTTCCTTTTAGATCAATTGCAAAGATTTTTTATTAATCGTGCAATAAAGAAATATACTTACAAAGAACTATTGAAAACAGTGTGTGAACATATATATGTAAACGCTTACCTATGTTTGCTTAAAATGATTAAATCTGACTTTGAAAACACTTATGTGTGTACACATCTCAATATAGACATACACGAGCACACAAGTATGAATCAAACATTTTAACCAAATACGGGTACATGTATTGCATCAAATTATTAGTCTCTGCTTAGCAGTGAAAAATAGTTGACTAATTGTGTGTGGCAAAGAGCAGTATTTTTTGTATGTCTACTCCCAGTAAATCCGACAGCTGTGATGGTGGGGTCAATGGAGAGGGGTAAGGCTGGGCAAATGAAGCTGGTACACACTACTCCCAGCAACCCTGTCACCTTTCCCTCACACTCCCACTGTCACCTCTCATCTCTCCCTTGTACTTCCACCAACAGTGCCTTGTGACCCTCACAGGTGAGTAGTGCGCTCTATAAATCCCTGATTGATTGATTGATTGAACCCTCTCCCCTCTCCCACCACATCCCCTTCCCCTCTCATTTCTCCCTCCCACTCCCACTGCCCCCTCTCATCTCGTACTCCCACTGCCCCTCCTTCACACTCCCTGTCTTTGTACTGCCTGCTCACACATGCTGCCTTTGTGTACCTCCTCGCGCTGTGCACTCATCCACCTCTCGCCCCTCCAGGGCCCCTCCCACTCGTCACAGTGCGGCTCTCACTTATACTCAGAAACTGGAAGATATGCACAGCCCATCTCTTTCCTTGCTCTCTCTGTCAGCTCACACACTTCTCTCAGTCCGGTGCCCATCCTCAGTGACCAGCCATCAGCTGGTGGGTGGTCATTGCCTCTCTGAACACCTGCCTTATTTTGAGGTTAATAAGGTTTCTTTCGGAAGAGCAATCAGTTCACCTCTCTCTCTCATACTTTCTCTCAACCCTCTCTCTCTCTTGCTTTTCTCATGCACTCTTCCTGCCTCCCCCATGTGGTTGACTTCACGTGTCCAAACACAGTTTCTTTACTGTGCCTTCCCAAGGTTTCAATCCCTCAATCCCACATTCTCCCCCTCTTCTTGGAGTGCCTTCTGCGTACATAGGTGCTCTCTCTTTTAATCGTATGTCGCCTGCTCTCCCCTTCTTTCTCTCTTTCTCATGCACTCTTTCTGATTCTCTGCCTGGTGTTAATTCAGCACTTCGTGCGGCAACTACCTAACCCTCTTTTTCTATCTATTCTGTGCCGCTCTCGACCCTACCTGTCCACCATGCTAAATAATTCACTAAACAAATCGACTCCACACCACACAATTCCACCCCATACAATTCTGCAACTAACAATTCCAATCCAACCCACATATTCCACTTCACTCCACAAAACATACATCCACTTCAAAGCAAAGCACATGGGTAAAAGACATTAGGCCAGATGTATCAAGCATCTTTAGAGGCACAAACGGGTCAATTCGCACAATCAGAGCATTTGCGACCGGAAAATGCATTTTGGTATGTATCATTTCCAAATTGTGATTCAGTAGCATGTTACTGAATCGCATCATGGAATTACTAATACATACCAATTTGATATTAGTAAGGGGCGAGTTTAGGGCATTGTTTCCTATTACAAAATTGCAGTGGTATGTAAGAATATTTAGTGACCGAAATGTGGTCGCTAAACATTCACATTTTACCACCTACTTCAAGTAGGTGGTAACCCATTTGCAAACAGGAAGGGTCCCCAAGGAACATCTTCCCCTTTGTGAATGTGGGCACCAACATTTTTTTGAGCAAGCAGTGGGCCTATGGACCACTGCCTGCTCTTTAAAAATGATAAGAAAACTTTAATTTTTTTTTTTTTTAAACACAACGCTTTTTCCTTTAAGGAAAACACGATGCATTTAAAAAACAATATTGCTTTATTTAAAAGCAATCACAGACATGGTGGTCTGCTTACTCCAACAGGCCACCATCCCTGTGGTTTTAGCGATTCCTAATGGGTCACAAATTGTGACCTACCTCATTAATATTCATGAGGTAGGTTGATTTGTGACCCACCAGTGGCATAACCCAGGACACCGTAGCCCACGGGGTGCAGAGGGTCCCCGAGCTGCAGGGGGCCCCCTCAGCACAGTACTCTACCCTGGGAGCTCCTGAATATATCCAGAGCGGGGGGCCCTCCATGTACCCTGCAGGGGGGCCCCTTCAAGTTTTGTTACACACGTGTGACTCACTAGGAATTGCTAAATGAAAATCTATAAGTGTCAGACATTAAGAAAGGCGATGACCTAATTGAGAGTCACAGAGAATTGCAATTAGGTAACTGCTATTCCCAATATTGATACATCCAGCCCATTGTCATTTACAACACCAATAGCTCTAACTGTCGCAATTGTGAGACCTATTGGCATTGCCAATGTTTGTTTTTTAATAAAGGAAGTTTACACTGACTGTGCACTATGCAAAAAAGGAACATGATGCTCGAAGGGAGCTCACAGGAAACGAAAATGTGATGACCCGATGTCATCGTCTCATTACACAGTAAAGGGAGTGGGTCCAGGGGAATTGAAAGGGCAGAAAGATGTTTGAGAAGGGGTGCTCAAAGTGAGGCGGGGCTTCACTAGTGTACTAAGTAAGGAATGGGATGAGGTAATGACAAGTTAGATACTGCATAACCATTGGCCAATACTTCTGTTTCCAGATTTGTTCCCCAAAGAAGAGTTGTAAACGACATGCAAGTACATGTACAATTCATGGAGAAAGCACACACATACCTTATTTCCTAATGTGTGTGTTTGTGTAAATTTGTACTGTACACGCACTGCATGTTAAGGTGTTTATGAAGAATCTTCAATTTTGATTTTATGCTAGCAAATAATGGATTTCGTTGCACGGTTAACTCCAATTTCTGCACGATTCTGCTAGGGCCATTCAGGTGCAAATTGGATGTTTGAATAAATGCAAGGGCCCACAATTATAGTGTATATCACTGCACACTCTTCTTACACCCATTGTTTCATCAAAATGTTTACACTCATTTAGAATGTACATTTGCATTACGAGCATCTGCCTACTGCACATTACACGCACATATATGGCATTGTCACACACCTAAATTGCACTTCTTTTATTTTGTCAATTATGCATCCATTTTAGCTTAAGCCTAGTTATGCCCTAAAAGACGATTTGTGATTCGGCCCCAAATGTATTGATTTGAAGTCTGAAATTTAATGATATTCTTGCCCATAACAGTGTTATTTCTTCATTTCCATTGTTGAATCTACCTTACCACAATGTAAAGCAGATTTAATAGAAACGTTTTAAGAGTAATAATCCAAGGAAGGAGTGGAAATGAAAAGTATGTTTCAAAACTAACAAAGAACAACAACCAGTGAGACCACTTTGCTCTAACCTTGCGTGGAGTACAAGACTAAATGCTTAATTTGGCTTTCCATAAATAATAAATGTGTCTGATGTGATGCAAGTGAAGCCATCTGCAATCCTAAAACACCAGCACATTCTCAAAGGAAATGTTTTGATATTTCTCTGTGGAGAATGGCATCTTTGTTAATTAGATGCAATGCTCCCAGATATCTGGCACCACTTCCTTCGCATTCCCCGTGGCAATTAAGAAGAGCGCATAAACATTTTGAATAGACCACGCCGAAAGAGTTCGCTCCGAAATCATGCATATAGCAGCAGCACAGCAGTAGATATGCATTATGTAGCTCGCGCCCGCAGGGGCATGATTCGCGGAATCGGGCATCGCAAAATGTTTATTTGTTAGCACTTGGGAGAATGTGCCAAAAACCTAGTGCGTGTGGTTTCTTGTGAGAAACACAAACCACGTAGCAGAGAAAAAAACACGTGTCACATTACTTGCGAACACGTTTTGCACTTAGCGTTCATGCAGGGCTGGGACACGTGGTTGGGTAATTATGTTGGCTTTCTTTTTCTTGGCTTTAAGAAAAATACTGCACTTACTAAAGTAAAGAAAGTTTGCTCTGGCAAAGGGACAGTATTACTCGCGCATGCCAAAGATCTATATTTTTGATGTCTCCTAGTTTCTACAACAGGGTGAATGTCTGGTTCGTGAGGTACTGGTGTTTGCTGCTCTGCACAAGGAAGTGTTACTTGAGCCTCTGTTTAATTGGACACCTTGTTTTATTTGAAGATGAGATTTTCTTCTGACCTGTGGTTAGGAAGAAGGGCTGGAGCTTAGGTAGGGAGCGCTTGCAACATGTAGCGCTCTAGTGTTTATCTGAAACTCCGGTCACGGCGGGAAATATGTGCATCTGGCCAGGCGTGGCAAGAAGGGTATAAATAAATGAGCCGGAGTCGCTCGTGACTTCCGGCCCAAATAACTAAGCACGGTGTCTGTGTCCCCTCATTTCCTTACTCTCCTGTTATCCCCATAACCGATCCCCTACACTGGCGACGAGGGTGGGATAATATTAATAACCCCGGAAAGAAACTGACGGTGGTACCTGACAGCCGGTTGGAGCACCGACAGAAGTGGAGAAGACTGGTGCAGAGCGCAGCACCTGACGCGACACCATAGGCCATGGCAAAAGGCCCAACGACACCGCCAGCCGCACCGGTGAGCAGCGTGAGTCCCAAGCTGCGTGGGGGCACCGGCGCGGCAAGCGGCAAAGAAGCGCAAACACCGGCAGCCTGCCTGCACACTGGAAGGCCTGACGAGTGAGAGAGACAGGCGCGCATGCGCAGAAGGATCCAAAGGCCTGGACGAGGCCTCGGAGAACAGCGCGAGTGAGCGCGAGTACAGGTAGCAGGGAGAAGGGCAGAATTAACTCAGCGGATGCCTGGAAAGCAGCACACCTAATTCCTAAGCTGCATAAAAAGGCCACCAAACAACGCCAAGGATATATCACACACTGGAAGGGGAGCTGAAATAATAGAACAAGCACAAGCAAAGTCAGGAGTGCAAAGAAATAACAAGCACTGACAAAACCAACAAGCAGAACCACAAAGCAGTCAGGTGACCAAGTCCCAAGCACCAAGGGACACAAAAAAAAATAAAAAAAAAAATAAGGGGGCACTACCATGTCAAACCCGCCAGGTGCTGGGGGAGGGAACCAGCAGCAGCAAACAGCACCACAAAACGCAGCGCGGCAGCAAGCAGTGCCCCCAGCAGCACAACCAGCACTACCAATGGCCCATTCACAAATTCAGGCTCTGCCACCGTTTAGTGAACTGATCGATCCGGCAACGGCAGCGCCAAGATGGGCAGTATGGGTTGGACAATTAAACAACTATTTTGTGGCCACACGAGAAACGGACAACGAAGTCAAGCGATCACTACTTATGCACTTCGGAGGGACTGAGATCTACAAACTCTTCACTCAATGACTATGATGCCGCAGTGTGAGCACTCAATGCGTTCTTTGACCCTCAGCTCAACCCGCACTACGAAAGGTTCAAATTCCGTCAGTCAAGACAAAGAGAAGGCAAGACGATTGATGCGTTTCACGCCCGGTTGAGAGAACTAGCAAGCACATGTACTGAGGATGACCAAACAAAGGAAGTCACCGCGCAGCTCATTCAAGGCTGCCGAAACAAAACTCTGAGAACACTGATATTGCGTCAGCCACGCATCACACTGGATGAAATACTACTACTTGCTCGGTCGCGCGAACTGTCTGATGCCCGATCCACGGCGATGGAAGCTGCTCTAAATCCCCAAGCAGAGGTAGGAACCAGCATAGAAACAGAAAGAGTAGACGCTGTTAACACCCCAAGTAGGGGTGGGCGGGGAAGATGGCCGACGAGAACACCATGACGGCCACCGTGTGGCTATTGCGGACGGGTTAAGCACAAACAAGATGGCTGCCCTGCGCGAGGAAAAACCTGTTCCAAATGCGGAGTGCCAAACCATTTTGCAAGTGTATGCCAAAGAGGATACCGTGGGAGAAATCAGTCCAGAAAAAAACCCATTACAGGAGCAGTCAGACAACTAAGCCTGGAAGACTCACAGCAAGCACGACCCACAATGTCCAGACACCACCGCCACGCGCGCCTGGATGATTCCTCTACTGAGGATGATGAAGAATGCTATTTTGTATCATTCACAAAAGATTTAAAGAAAAGGCGAAGACCGCAACCAAAATGCCAAATACTGATCGATGGCTCAGCAGTCACCGGAGTGATAGATACCGGCGCAACAGTGAATGTGATGGGCATACAACACTACAAGAGCCTCAATCCTAGGCCACAGTTAACGCCATCCAAAGTAAGAATATTAACGTATGGCAGCCAAACACCGCTTCCCCTACGAGGCAAAATGCTGGTACAAGTCAAGACGGAAGATCGTGAGGTAACAACGACGTTCCACGTAATCGACAAAGAAGCTGACCTTCTAGTCGGAAGCCACACCGCAGAAGATCTCAACCTCATTGCATTCGCCAACGCCTCAAAGTACTCCAGACTGAAGATATCCTACAGCTATTCCCGTCCCTATTTAAAGGACTAGGTACCATTAAGAGACAACCTGTCAAGCTACATATTGACAAAGCCATCCAGCCCATAGCTCTGAAACATCGAAGAATTCCATTCCACTTGAGAACTGCAGTCGAACAAGAGCTAGCTGAACTAGAGAAATAACTGGTCATAGAAAAGGTGACTGGCCCAACACCATGGGTATTGCCCATGGTGATAGCAGAGAAACCCCGACAACCAAGGCAATAAAACGGGAAAGGCACATCACACCCACTGTTGATGACATACTAACAGACTTGAATGGGGCCCAGTGGTTCTCAAAATTAGATCTGAATGCTGGGTACCACCAACTAAGACTGGCTGAAGAGAGCAGATATATAACAACTTTCTCGACTCACCTAGGCCTCAGGAGGGACAAGAGGTTACATTTCGGAATCTCATCGGCAGCTGAAATATTCCAAAACACGATGAAGGAAATACTGTCTGGCCTGCAAGGAGTGTTAAATGTCAGCGATGATATCTTAATACACTCCAAAACCAGCGAAGAACACCATCAGCGACTGAGGGCAACACTTAGAAGATTGGCCGAACACGGAGTAACTTTGCACTAAGACAAGTGTAAATTCTTCCAAAAGTCGATAGAATTTTTCGGTTACGTTTTGACCCTAGAAAGTCGCAAGCTATCAAACACGCCCCGGCCCCAACCACAGCTTCGGAGGTGAGAAGTTTCCTGGGCATGGCACAATAATGCACAAGATTCATACCGAACCGAGCCACCATTGCTGAACTCTTACGAAACTTAACCAAAAAAGAAAATCCGTGGAGATGGACAGACACCGAAGAAGACGCATTCACCAAAGTTAAAACAGCACTGCTGGATGGGACCACCATGGCCTACTTCGACACCGCTAGGCACACAGAAATATTGGTCGACGCCAGCCCAGTCGGGCTAGGGGGCCTCCTTACACAGGAAACAGAACCAGGGGTGTGGGCGCCGTTGGCATTCGCAAGCAAGGCACTCACCGCCACCGAAGCAAGATACTCTCAAATAGAAAGAGAGGCCATAGCTGTGAAATGGGCCTGTAACCACTTTCACCTTTACATAACTGGACATCTGTTTAGGATGGTGACAGATCACTAGCCACTCATACCGTTGTTCAAGGGCACGGCACCACACCCGCCACCACGAATCGAAAGATGGGCCATTCAAATACAACAATATCAAATGGACCTTGTATACCGACCTGAAGCGAAGAACCCGGCGGATTTCCTGTCGCGACACCCAGCCACAGATGTCGCAACAGGTGAGGAACTTGACAAACAAACAGAAGAATTTGTGAACATGGTGTCACAGTGGGCTTGTCCCCAGGCCCTGTCAGCAGACATGATCGTAGCACAGTATGCCAATGATGTGGTCCTAAGAGAGTGACAAGTGCCATACACACAGGATCGTGGGAAGGCTTCCTACGAGATGTACAAGGGTGGAGTGAGAATGATCGCCTGCGCCTCAATCAATTCTGGAAAATACACAATGAAATTAGCATTGCTGAAAATGGACTCATCCTGAGGGGATCGAGAGTCGTAATCCCCGTAACACTGCAGGACCAGGCAACAACGCTAGCCCATGAAGGACACCAGGGCACTCGGAGGATGAAAGCCAGGATGTGAGAGAAAGTGTGGTTTCCCAACATGGAGAGCAGCGTCGATACTGTAGTGCAGAATTGCTGAGTGTGTCAACTGACAAGTAGAACAGAATCCCCTGCGCCTATCATCACTGAAGATCCTGCACCCTCCCCGTGGTCATAGGTCAGCCTAGATTTCGGCAGTTTTCCAGATGGGAGAGTTACGGTAGTCTCAATAGACAGCTACACAAAATACCCTATAGTGGATCCTAAGCAAAACGTTCGCCATGTTTGGAATTCCGCGCCAGCTCAAAACAGACAACTGACCCCCTTTTCAAGGAAGTGAATTCAAGGAATTCCTCCAAAGGCTAGGCGTGCACCATCGCCGCATAACACCACAATGGCCTCAAGTCAATGGAGAGGTGGAGCGGTTCATGAGGACTATCAACAAAGTTTTGAGAATATCCACAGTAGAAGGAACCAATCCTGAGGATGCACTTCAACGCTTCCTCCGAGAGTACAGAAGCACCCCGCACAGCACAACCCAGAGGTCCCCCTGGTCTCTCATGTTCTCAGGACCAAGACATGACCTGCTCCCAATGGCAGAGAATCGGAGGCCTGACCCGTACCTTCCAGAAGACACCCAGGCCCGGCAGAAGAAGACCAATGACATAGCAAGCAAGAAAAGAAGAGCCCGAAACAGAACACTGATCCCCGGAGACTCCGTGCTCATTCGAGCGAGAAGGCCAGGGGGAAAATTCAGAACACCCTACGAAGTCGAGCCATGGACAATTAAGACAACCAGGGGCACTACTGTGACAGCACAACGCCATGGAGAAGAGGTGACAAGGAACATCTCGTGGTTCAAGCGAATACCA
Source organism: Lissotriton helveticus (assembly GCF_964261635.1). NCBI lineage: Eukaryota > Metazoa > Chordata > Amphibia > Caudata > Salamandridae > Lissotriton > Lissotriton helveticus. The sequence goes on from NC_136057.1 coordinate 1,248,348,437, forward strand.
TCAATATCGCTCAGCGCCGAGAACCAGAGTGATACGCCAGAAGGGCGTAACATCTCCAGTGAACCAGAAGAACTCTCACACTCTAGCCCAGTGAAAACCTGTCCAGCTCCAGTTCCCGAATCACCAAACTCACCACCAAGAACCTATCCAGAGAACACAACGGTGAGAGGATGACGACTGTACAACCGTAGGCCTAACCCCAGGCCCAATCAGAGACTAGCAGATTTTGTGTGTTAAATTTAATTTGTTCAAAAGACTAACTTGGGAAGGAATGTAGCGCTCTAGTGTTTATCTGAAACTCGGGTCACGGCCGGAAATACGTGCATCCATGTATCACCTTCTAGCCAGGCGTGGCCAGAAGGGTATAAATAAATGAGCGGGAGTCGCTTGTGACTTCCGGCCCAAATAACTAAGCACGGTGTCTGTGTCCCCTCATTTCCTTACTCTCCTGTTATCCCCATAACCGATCCCCTACACAACACAATAGGAAAAAAAGGGCTCTCATTGCAGTGACCGAGTAATAAAAGACAGTCCTTAATGGAATGTAGTGGGACCTTCACAATCCTAGGCCCCAGTGTCGCTGCACCTGCTGCATTACTGATAGGTGCACCTCTGCAGAAGGGAGTCAGATTCCTGCAAGGGGTTGCCACAAACGACTAGCATGTGTGCATGGCTTGAGTGCAGAAACTATTCAGAACAGAGCATGATTATTTGGGTAGGCGTCCTCTGAATCCCACATTCCAAAATTATCTGTACATTATGATACTGTCATCTGCATAGCGTTCTGTTTGCCATTAGCAAGGCCTCGTAGCACTGTGGGGGTTACCTTAGCATGAGATTTTGGCGTTTCCAGAGTTGGCCTGTGGTGGTTTGCTCCGGATATTGTGCATTGTCCTCTCATTAGAGGTGGGCAACCCACTGAAGGCTCGAGCCAAATCCTCTTGGACCCTCAAGCCAAAAGCAAGCCAAGCCTTCATGTGGCTCCTGCTGGCTGCCACGCTCTCACCTCATGCGCCAACTGTTAGACAAATATTAATCTTTTATGTATGAGCGGCGCCACCCGTATCTAGGGGCGTGGCGCCCTTATTGGCATCTCGGGCAGGAGCCTGTATTATTTCCGTCCTTTCCGGTAGGCGGGACATGAGGGGAGGCTGGAAGTGAAAAGTGTTGTGGGCGGCCACCCTTCAGCGTCAGCAAAGGGGGCAGACAGGCAGTCGTTCCCACCCCTCGTCAAGGATAAAAGCCGTGCGGAGGGGGAAGGAGGCCCTCTTTGTCCTTTCCTGGAGCTCCTGAGGCGGCACACCAGCAACAAGTTACAACGAGTGGCCGTGTTTAACCATGTGGTGCCACAATGATGAAGTGTTTTTCTTGGTATGTGGTGTATGAAGCGATGCCGGTGGGAAAAGGATGCAAATATGCTGGTTCGTGGCACAGGAGAAAATGAGAGGGTCTTCACAGCGTAGTTAGGTATTTGGGAGGGATTTTAAGTAAAAGAAAACATATTTTCAAGGTTTTTTATAGTGGGTTCTGCGATAAGGGGTCATGGCTAAAAGTTTTAGTGTTGCATAACACAACAGATTCGACCGCGCGTAACGAAAGTTACTACGGATAAAAACAGTGCAAGTTGGGCCCTGCTGGCACAGCAAGCACGGGGGATTCATTACCGAAGTGCGTGTATTGATATCCGGATGGCTAAGGTCATGCTTAGAATGTAAATAATATGTTTGCAAAATGTATTCCTTGGAATGGAAATAACCTACCTCTTTTGGCTAACATGTGTGTTGATTGGTTTATCTATGCCTTGAAATGGTCAAGCGTTTCAGTTAAGAACAAAAAAGATTACTCTGCTTTAAAGGTGTAATAAACGACTACGCAGTGATGACCAACTATCTGCCTTATGTCTTTCTATGGTGCCTAAGGGGCGGCAATGAGGATAAGATAAGTATGTTGTTCATGGAGGGGCGACTTGCACGTTGTATGCACACTAAAACAGGAGCGAGAAAGAGATTCCTTCCCATTTAGTGACTGAAACGCACAATGTGAAACCCATAATCTGGGATCAAATCTGATTTCTCCTCTTGACCAAACTGTGTGATCCTAAGCAATTTCTTTATTTAACTGTGCATTATTTTCTTTCATTTTCACTTATGAGAACAGCTTGAAATACAAGAGTTCAGCTTGGCGCTGTACAAACCCTGCATTTTATTTAACAGACGATAATGTTGCTCCATGTGCAACAACACCCTAGGCCACGAATAGAGTGCACTTGACAAATGAATATTGACTTCGTTCACTAATGCATCGTCAAGGAGGAGGGGAGGCATGATTTTTCTAACCTCATGTTTAAACTATAACTTTTAATGAAAGTCTTTCGATGCAGTGATATAACCTGATGTATTGAAGTGAAACTCTTCTGCGTGGTAAAGAAATACACTTTCTTAGGATTTTGAAGCAACATTATAATATTTTACATGATGATTGTTGTGTGATTTTATTGCCAAACATGTTCATGACCTTGCTTTTAAACAGGGTCTTAAAGCTCTGACTCGGCACTTTCTGCTAATTTGTTGGTTTGCTCAAATCTAACTGTCATTGCTAATTTTGGTATTGGAGAGGTCTGCTGGATTAGATTTGACCTATTATTTACGTGCCTCATGGGACAGTAAACCATAGTATCCTTTGACTTGTGGTTTACCATAGGACCTTTGACCTGTGGTAAACCCTAGGACCCTTTGACCTGTGGTTTACCATAAGGCCCTTTGACCTGTGGTACTCAATAGGACCCTTTGACCTCTGGTACCCAATAGGACCCTTTGACCTGTGACTATAAATAGTCTGGGTCTTCTGTTGCAGGCCATGTGACATGTCTGAGCCATGTTGTGGCACATGAGATTATTCTGTGGGTCATATTTTGTTTAACATTTGTGAGTGGTGTATCTGGTGATAAGTGCTGCTGGAAGCAATGTGACAGCGTGACAGATGTATATAGGAGGGGCCAGACTGGGAACTAAAAGCAGACCTGGAGAAACTATTAAAACGAGTCCTGCTCTCTTCCTCCTCTCTCACTTCTCTCTATGCGTCTCACTCTCTCTGCTCTCTCGCCCTCTCAAGTCTGCTGTAATTACCTGGGGGTGCTGGGAACAGCGGCAGAGGCACCAGTCCTCCACTGGCTACAGCCCCCCGGGGAATCCCCTGATTGAAGAAAAGGGTAGTTCGGCAATTTATGCAGATGTGAGTGTGGGGTGTGTATCTCATATACGTCAATGAGAGGTTTCAAAGAGTAGTCTCCATAGTTCTGATTAAATACCAACATCCGCTGAGTATGAATCAGTCTCCTTTGTACTTGTAGAGAGAACACAGAAGGGATGAGAAAAAGAAAACGAGGGATGGCGGGAAGGTAGGAGATGGCAGGAGGGAGAAGATATAGGGGCTAGGAAGGTATGAGGGGAGGTGAAGGAATGAGCAGAAAAGGTACAATAAGATCTTTTGGAATTTTTTAACTTATCAAATATGTCACCTCAAATGATTCCTCACTATTAAATATGCAATGGTTTATGAAAGCTTCAATGAATGAGGGACACTTTTTCTGGGTGCCCGAGCCTACTTTTGGTGTTAATCCAACCACAGAGTCACTCCGTTCACTTAGTCTTTGGTTGTCTTCAAATTTCTACTTAGATATACAGACAAAGACGTTCCAATTGATAATAAGGCACATTACCACCTAGATCTCCCTAACCATGAGTTCTAAATATTTATAAAATCTCTTCCTTACTATAACATTGCCATCTGCACTCCACTGAAAGGAAACTATCAGCATCATAAATGGCCAAGGAGACATGGAATTTTGGTGAGAAACCCCAATATGAACTGAGAGATTTCATTGGTCTATAAGTTGCCTTTATAAGACCGAATGGAAGCCCTATATGCTCGATGTAGTTGGAGATATCTGTTTCTTTCAAAGATATGCCTCTATGTGTATCAAAACCTTTCCTCTATGTGTGTGTGGCCCTTGTTTGACAAAGGCCCTACTTCATAATGCCTAATTGTGAGAAGTTGACCCTGGTATATGCTTTCCACTAATTAAAGTGGGCACCTTGCACCAGTCCAAACAACCCTTATGGTGATTTAAGAGGTCAAAGATAACCTTAGAAAGCTATCCAAGTGGTAGCTGTGGAGAGCAGCCTTCAGGCTTAGTCTTAAAGGAATGTTAAGCAGCTTGTTTTTACCAGAATGCAACCTTATAGTATTGGTTAAATGAAAGAACCACACAGTAGTTATAAAAATATGTATTTATCAGAATAGCACTATCTAGTATGACACAGTATCTCCTACATGGAGATAATCCCAAAGCACACAATACGTAGGCACAGAAATTACAGTAAATAGCACTAATACACAGTTGGCCCCAGGGGGGGACCAAACCATATACTAAGAAAGTGGTATAAGAACCACGACTCGAGTCAAGACAGTTTGGAAAGGACGTAGAATCACTGGGACCCCAAGGAACCACCCAGGGGGAGTAAGTAGAGACCCCACCGAGGACAGGTGCAGCGTGGGAACACGACCGCGTGCTCCGTACAATTCTATGGGAAAGTTGCGGTAGAAGTTTTAGAGTTTAAGGACCCTTCCCAGTGGACCTCGAAGAAACCCTGTGGAAGACATATGTTTTGAGAACCACCCCACCCGTGGATACCAAGGTACCCTAGTTACCTATCCCAGGGAAGCTGGGTGCATAGGTCTGAAGTGGCGTTGGAAACCGCTGTTGAACCCAAGGGAGGACTTCGAAGAAGAGCTGCTGCTGGAAGGAAGTAAAGTGTCAGTTGGAATCCAAAGGTGTGTTCTTGTTGAAGAGTACCTGAAACCAGAGGGGACAGAGTCTGGGTCACTCAGGAATGACCAGGGGCTCGGTAGACGAATGCCCACCGATGTTGGGTGCTTCATGTGCATTTATGGAGTCCTTGCCTTTGCAGCTACGGGGACCAGGAGATGTCGAGGACAACCAGGAGATGGTTATGAGTTGTCCCACAAAGGATGTCGAGCACTGAGGGGTCAGTGTCCAGAGGGAGCGCCAAGCCTTGGCAACAGTAACCCACGCAGTAGATAAAAGATATGCATGGTTCAGACCAGAAACGTGCAGGGGATTCACCAAACACAGGGGAGTCAGGGCATGCCTGGAACAACCAGGGGGGGCAAGAAAAGAAAAGTTGACCCTCAAATAGACCCACAGGCAGGAGGCAACGGAGTCGCAAGAGGACCGCAAGCGATTTCACCAAACAACTGCCCATGGAGCACTGGATGAGAGGTCAAAGTTCTTGGTAGAAAATGGTGGCAGAGGTTAGGGCTACTCGTAGCACGAATGCACTTGTTCGGGAAATTCCAACAAGCATATGCACCTGCAAATATATATGGTGCACAGGAGTTCGGGTATTGCAGCTCCCATGAGGGATTCTGACGGCAAAATTGGTAAGAGGACAGCTCAGACCTCAATGGATAAGAACACCTACCTCTTGTGTTGCTGAAGCCTTCGGACTCCATAGGAGCTCAGGATCAGCAAACCAGACAGCAGTGTTGAGGTGCTTGCGAATGCAGGGGAGTGACTCCTTCACTCCAAGGGAGACATCTTTGGTTGTTTTTGATGCTCCACAGATCCTGCCATGATACTGTATGGTGCAGGGGCACAGAAGATGATGCAGCAGACTGAGTGAGAGATGAAGTTAGACCCAAACGAAGTCCAACGAAGTCCAGAGTGTCCAGATGGTCGAAGCTCAGTGGTTTCTGGTTCAGAATCTTGTCCACGTCGAATCTAGGGCCCTACAGTCAAGTAAGCCCTTAAGTACCCACAGAAGAGGGTTGGCAAGATTCAGGGGACCCTCCCAGGCGAGGGTCTGGATAGTTGGGAGGCTCCTCCCATGTTCTTTGTCCAGTTACACATCAGAGCGTTTGAACTGGAGTATGCACAGGGGACACCAGATGTACCCCTTGTGCAGGCTTTCAGTTGCTGGCAAGCACACCCACCCAGCCCTAACACACTAAATCCTGTCTGGGATGTGGTCACACCTCCCTGTGACAGGATGCCTATTGTTCTGCCTTCCCCTGCTTGAGCTTGGCTCAGCAGCAGGAGGGCAGAAACGTGTTTCTGGTCAGCAACAACTATTTTGTGCTTTCCGGGACTAGAAGGATGGTACAGGGAACACCAGGGACCCCACGAAGCTCGCTTCTGAGCGGTGGAATCATACCTCCCACTGCAGCTCCAGGTGTGGGGGTATGATTCCAACATGTTTGACACAGAACACGATAGGGTTAGTTTCAGCCATTTTAGAGATGGTCATCAAGCGGGCGCGTAATACCCCTTTATATGTCGTATATGGCTCCTTCACTGACAACCTGAGAGATTGAACTCCCTAGGCTGCAGGGGTGTTCTGCTCATGCAGTTGCCCCCTCTCACTTAGAACCAAGCACCCTGCCCTCAGGATTGTAAAGCCCTGCTAGAGGGGTGACTTATAGGTTTTAAGTGCAGTGATCCTTAGATATAGTAAACCAATATCTTAAGTAAGTGGTGCATTCACCAACTTACACAGGCAGCAATGGCAGGCCTGTAGGTTCCGTTTTGCATGGCCTCTCAGGGGTGGCATAATACATGCTGCAGCCCAAGGGAGGCCTCTGGGGTACCTATGCCCTGGGTACATGGATACCATATACTAGGGACTAACACAGGTACACCAGTATCCAATCTGGAGAGTACCTAAGTACATAAGATAACAGTTTAAGGAGAAAGCAGATAGACTGGGGTCCTGATTAGCAGGATCCCAGTCAGACTAGTCAAAAACAGCATCACATGAAGCAAAAAGTGGGGCCAACCATAATAAGCAGATCCTACTTTCCTACACTAAGGTTTCCACAACAAATCTCTAGTCAACAATCAGAGGAAAGCAATGAACAAAACAATTCTTAAATAGAAGAATAAGACCCAGATTTACTGATTAATTGACTGGTTCACAAATTTGGTTTCCATCAGTAGTGGTTCAATTATGGACATCCAGGTGTAAGTCAGAAGTAGTTCAACCATATTCACAGAAAAATCGTTAGCAATTGGGTCTGTCTCATGAGCTTGATGTCTACTATGAGCAGAACGAAACTTTAACTTGAGATTTAATATTAGATCCAACGGGAGAACGTAATCACCTTCACAAACAATCTTATTCATGATCGCTGTTGAAGAATCTTTCTACAGAGGTAGATGCCATCATTTTAGGGCTTTAATAGATATTTATTTTTAAGGGGCCACTAGCGACCTCCCGATCTTATCTGATTTCTGAGCAATTACGACATAGCAATAGATTTAAAATAAGATCAGCCCTTTATTTAAACTACTGCAAACATTCCTCTTTGGAAATATTTGTTTATTTAATGCAATTGCAAAATTCTTTCACTAAAGTCAGAGTTTTATCATTTATCCGGATGCGTAAAACCCTTTAAGCTCATTACGACATGACTTATAGCATCCTTGATACTTGGTGATGGGGTAGAGTGAGCCGGAAGACGTTTGAAAAATGCATATCACAGTGAAATTAGTCTAGATTGAATTAAACTTGGATTGCGAGGACGCTAATCTAAAATACTCTGATTTGAGGAGCAGGTGGTGAGACCATGTAAGCACTAAAGACTTTTGAGGTAATGGAGGTTTGAGATGAATATTGCTATTGGTGTAGATGCCTTCTCTTTTACCTGTCAACCCCATCACTCGATCAGTGAAGGCTCATTTTGTCACAGGTTTCTGTGTGCCACTGAGAGCTAGTGGTCTCGTGTGATATCAAGTGGAACATAGCAAACAAGCCAGAGGCTGTGTTAGAAATGGTATTCGGAACACAGATCCCAACCTCTGCCCCTTTGCCATAATTCCTGTGCTGTGCATAACCCTCTCCCTTCACCTCGATTTTCTCACCCTTCTCAGCGAGAGTGGTGTATCTGGTGCCCATCTCATCAGTCACAGCAACCTAGAAGGAGCTCTAAAAGTGGATATACCACAACGCCGACAACATCAAGCATGCAGAGGCCGACTGCGGCATCTTAACATGTGATTTTCAGAAATCATTGGGCAATGGTGTTGTGGTCCAGGATTTTCACTCCACCAAGCACGAGACTACAACTGCCATAAGGCAATGTAGCACAGTTGCAGCAGGCATATGACAACAGATGCATAATTCACAGCCGACCGCCCATCCTCAACATAGGAAACACATTGAGGGGTAGTGCACACTGTGGGGTGGTTGCACTTACTGGAGCTACACAAATGGCCGTTTTTCATGAGCCCTGAATGAGAGTGTTCCTGAAATTCTACTTAAACCATTTGCATAGACATTGTGCTTTTACTATACCATGGGTGATCCATAAATTCCCTTTCAGCTTTGTTTTTTCAACGATTTTGTGACACTATACACCCACTCATATTACAGACAAAACCCTCAAAATAATAGCATACATTAATCTGACTGGATGACCCAAATTCTATAGATCGCCCTGTAGCAGGTACAACATTCCACTAACATTTAGACTGACTGATGCAGAGTATCATTTTTGCACTGGTAGATCACTTAAAATGGTAATATTACATCTTGGCATGGTGGCACCTTTATGTCATTGGGGAAAAACTATTAATAATAATGGATCTTTTAAGAACTGGGCTCCACCGCAGGAAATAGGTGAGTCCATTATATATTATAACTTTCTGAAAGCGAGCTTGGCGGTGACCCCTTGCCACGAGTAGGGGTGGGGGTAGTTCGCATAATTCCATGTGGCATAAGAGATGCAAACGGAAAAACTCAAAATCACATAGGAATGGTAGTAAGTACAAAGGTCAACTACATATACTAGTGGTTAGTGTCCTATATATACAAATAGTAAATTCACTCAAGATTACATTTTAACAGTGATTGGGCTTGGACAATTATATATTACATATTTACATAAATACATATATTTATGATTTACAGAAGCATGTCTCAGGCATAGGGAAAAAGCATACAAGAGGAGAGAAATTCAGGGGAGGGAGGAAAGGAATAGGGGAGGTAGAAAGAGAGTGCGGGAGGGAAGAGGTAGGGGAGGTGGTGATGAGTGATGAGATCAGGGGCATCAGCATTATTCACTAAGATTGCTATTCACAAACTGCACTTCTAAGTTTACAACATCCAAAAGGGACTCAAAACAGTACTAAATGTACTCTATTTTAGACACGGAGTAAGTCTAGCACCATACATGGACAGCCACTGCTACTGCACCCTGCCCCCTCCCCCGCCCCTGCCATACAAATAATGGAGGCAGGGAATTAAAATAGAACCTAATAGGAAATAAAGTTAAACAAAATTAATCTAATCAGGAAAGTCCATCTTGGTGATAGACCCCAGGCTTTACAACAGGACACTCGTGAACTCTCTCCCACTAAATCTATGGTGACTTCTGTCTAGATTCAGAAACTCCTCAACACATGATTAAGCACACCCATGTTGTTAGTATATATACATATATATATATATATATATATATATATATATATATATATATATATATATATATATATATATATATATATATATATATATATATATACCTTTATCAGCGGCCTGACACCCTAAAGGAAACGTGTGCTTTACAGATATTCAAAATAAAATGTATACATTTAATACATGAGAGATTTTGCTGTTGGAGATCAATTGCAATGACAACAAAGCATAGTGTTTTAGCCATGGTTGAGAAACATTCAGCCACATTTTATTCACCTCTCAGTGGCTTGTCTTCAGAGTTTTTGGCTGCGGTCAGAAAATAAATGATTGTTTAAGGCACTTACTCGTGCATGACTGGCCGAACCACAGTGTTGCCAGCCACGTGGGCAAAGTAGAAAAGCGTGTACAGGTAGGGCAGCAGAGTGTACCGCGTCAGCAGCGCCGATCTGGAAATGGCCGCAAACTCGGCGCCGAACGAAGCTGGGTCTTGTTCCTGTCAACAAGCAGATTTATTGAGAACATCTGTCATACGAGATGCTTATTTATCAGAATATTAAAAACAAAACTGCTGCGCGTAGCACACATTCATGGCCCTCAACCTGATTCCCAGATGGTATCCCACAAGCTATGATAAAAGAATGCCAAGCACACATCTGTACTAACGTTTCGAATTAGAATAGAGGTTTTTTTTTTTTTTTTTTTTAAAGCACGGTGCATATTTCTTGCTTATAGATGAGCAGGCAGTCTTCCTCCTTCACCACACCAATAAATTAGAGCAAAACACAGGATTGTGCCGACGTTATCAATAAACATATAATGTAGAGTCTAATCATATCAATATCCAGCATGGTGCTACTTGTTTTTTGGCCTACGATAAATTTGCATCAAAGTGCTATACTGCTCCACGTTGTCCTTTTATTCTCTATTTTTTCTTTGTAACGCCGCTTAATGCTTTTTTTTATAGCAGCAGAATTTGAAGTTTGTATTTTGAGACCAAGAAAATTACTGAGCATTACTAATAGAAATAAAGCAGCATAGCACACGAGTTCTAGATGTTGTGAGGGGCTAAACACCACCTCAGGCAAATTGACTCTGACAAAAATAAAATCATCTTTACCTCCCCCAAACAACACCCAATCCCCTGGCAGTTTATGAAATCTGGTCCACTCTCTCTCTCTGGCTGATTCACAAAGAAAAGAGAAAAATCCTCATATTTAAGCAGGTACAGATTTCTACAAAGACGTCAGATTTCCAAACTTAATCTCATTTCTAAACAATCTGCTGACACTGGTCTGTATAAATAAAAACCCCATCCTGTGGCCGAGCTTTCTCCATTCTGGTACCTAAGCTGGTGGAATGCATTGTCATAGGTGCCACCGTGCCAGGCAATCAACGCATGTGGGGTGCGGGTCCCACCAGTCATTAGGAGAACGTGGCTCCTCTGCGGTTTGCTCTTACACTTGCGTGAAAACTGCGAGAGATCATTTTTCCTTCAGACCCTGGGAATAATTCGCACCCTTACAAAATTTCTTCAGCCACAGCAGCCAAGAGACCTTTTTTGGTGGTAACCCGATCACCACTGATCACTACTGGAGCAGACTCCTCACTGTTAGACTCAACTACTCATCCGAACCTTAAAAGATTGTGTGAAGTCAGTGTACCTATGGAATGCACATGTTATTCTAAACCTACCGATAAACTGATGTAACTACACCCACTATGCATTATTTCATTGATAAAATTGCACATTTACAGGGTGTTTTGGCCTTCCACCAATCCGAATAGGTGCAGTAGCAACAGCTACTAAGCACGGGTGGTGGAGCGGGAGGGGAGCGGAGGGGTGAATGTAAAAAAGAAAAATAAACTCACCTGAATGCCACCTGGTGCTGCTGCCTCTGCTCCATCTCCTCCGTGATGCAACAGGAAACTCCCAGCCTCCCAGAAGCCTCTGTCCAATCACAATGCTGCTTTAAGCAGTGTTGTGATTGGTCTGAGCGCCGTGGTTCGGCGTTCAGACAGGGGCTTGTAGGCTGTGCATGTTCCTCACCCAGCTGTAAATGCAGCCTGGTGGGGAAAATGTGAAGTGCGCATGACGGTTGGACCGACCCACTTTAGAGTGTGCTTTACACTCGCACCTGCCCTGTGCACTGGCCAGCCCTGCACCCCGCCCTTTGCCGCAACCAAGTAGGAAGGAATATGAAAACAATATTATCGTTTTCCTTTTTACACTGCTCACAAAACAATGGAGCCAAGCTCCTTTGCCTTAGCAGATCAACCGCCACTGAATAGTTGCATACATACTGCCATCACGCCTACAAAGAAGATGAAGCTCATAACGAGGTCATGTTCAAGATCCAGTTACCCCTGCCCCTTCATTCAAAGAGTAGCCTGTGTACAATTGCATCGATTGTCTTTACTTAGCTTGGCGCCTATTGCTTGTTAGCAATTACTTCGCACCAGAGGCAGACATGACAGGAGCAGACATCACAAGCACTGATTCGCCTCTCCGAGCACTCCCAGAATATGGCTGTGAATTAATCGGAAACCAGGGGCCTAACGGAAACCTCTGCAGCCCCTGTGGCGCAATGATATGTGGTAGAGTAGACTGACTGGCACATCCCAATATTCTGCTGGGGGAGGGGGAGAATGGACCAGGCCGAGCGCTAGAATAGCGCGGGCCGTCCTTATGGCGGTTGAGCCTGTCCCCAGGGGAAGGTTACGGCGGGGCATGAACCGGAAGCACTTTAAGTGCTTCCGGTTCACACGGACATCCAACAGCGGGGTCAGACCAGTTTAGACTGGCCAGTGCCCCACCCCTGTTAAAAGGGGGTGTGGGGAGCAGAACAGTCTCTTGTTCTTATGCTCCCCACGGGCAAAGCACCCGGGCCGCCAGCGGCCCATAATTTCTTTTCCCCACCCACCATCCCCTAAGGAGGTAATTTAAATGCAATATTTGCACAGGCTCACTGCACGCCGTGAGGGCAACAGCATCAGCTCTTCACCGCCAGCGCCGTGAGGGGAACGGCAGGACTTGCCAGGACTTGGTGCGGTGTTGTTCAACCAGGCGAACTACACTTCCCACAAGCCCCGGGGGTGACGCACATCCCTGACGCTCTCCACGCGCCCGGAGGCTTTAAGAACTCGGAGCACCGAACGCTCCTGGGGGCAATATTTGCACAGGCTCACTGCACGCCGTGAGGGCAACGGCATCAGCTCTTCACCGCCAGCGCCGTGAGGGGAACGGCAGGACTTGCCAGGACTTGGCGCGGTGTTGTTCAACCAGGCGAACTACACTTCCCACAAGCCCCGGGGGTGACGCACAACCCTGACGCTCTCCACGCGCCCGGAGGCGCTTTAAAAACTCGGTACGCCTCTCGCACCGCGGAACGCGCGCGGGCAGCACCGGGACAAGGGCGGGACAGTCTGTGGCAGTCCGGGGCTGAACGAGGCTGGGCTGGGCCATAGACTTCAACCCCTATACCGTGAGACTTGTGACTTACATTGGTGGTGTATCACTATTAGTGTGTTTTAAAGTTTTCTGTGCCACTGGGAGTTGGCGCCGATATATTGTGCAATTCATGATAGCTCTCGGACATTAATAGCAGTTTGTTTTGGTTATATTTTGTTTTTCCTTTCATTCTCTTTTAATCATGTCCAAATTGAAATCTGTGAAAACCCCACCAGTACTGGCTACATTAGATAATTACTTAGTTAAGGTGGTCAGTAAAATTAACAATGATATGCGAGTATCCCTAGGGTTAGGTAGTCCCCCATCGTCTCCCACTCTGCCAGTCTCACTAGTCCCACTGGTCTCAGTCGATAGTAATGGTTTTGAAAATGCCAATGTTACCGACAAGGAAGTGCCAGAACAACTGGTGTCAAACCAAGTCATGCTGGATGACTCCCCTGACACCTGGGCACAGTGTTCCCCGGCCCCTACCCCTTGAGTGGTTAGAGCTTGCAGGAAAGTCCAAACTAAACGAGGGGGAACCCGTAACACTTAAAAAAGAGAAGTTACCCCCCTAAAAATATTTCTGAGGATGGGGAGTCTACGGTTAAAGACGGCTCAGTTATATTGGACATTGGACAATTTAACCATTTGGTCAGTGTAATCGATTCTAAAATAGAAGGGATTATTAAACCCCTAGTGGCTAAACTTGACCAGATCTCTGCTGAGGTGATAAGATTAGGAAGCCTTTTGGACACTCATATCGCTTCGGCTAGAAGTTCTAAGGCTACAGTTGAGAGCACTAGTGTTAGTGCTAGTAAAGCCACAGCGAGAAGATCTAAGGTCCCAGTAGAGAGTACTAGCGTTAGTGATAGTGAAGCTGCTCCAACTGAGGGGGGGTCATGTGCTAATGAGATAATTACGCAGAACGCCTCTTTTACGGCCTGTTTAGAGAAGCAGACCATAAAACCAGATGAGATTAAAGTGGGATGGACTGAAGTAAAAAGAAAGCACTCTATTAACCTCCCTCCTGACTGTGCACCATATGTGGTGGTATTAACTAATGTTCCGCCCACTGAAACCCATATGAGCCAGAGGCAGCAGGAATCTCATGACTCGTTAAAAAATAAAACTGTTTCCTGGCTGCATAGACAATGCGGGTTCCCAACTGCTTATTCAGATCAGCTGTTGACTACTAGAAGGGTCAACTGGATAGGGAACTCAAGGAAAAATTGCAGGGGCGATTGCGTTATTGTTAATTTTAAGTACCCAAAACCCGCTGCTACCGTTTTGCTCAGAGCAGCTTCCCTACCGACCCCGGACAACAGTGTGTGCGTGCGCTCACTTGGATTTTTCTATTGTCACCTTAACAATGCCCCATATGACAATAATGGTCCAAGGCTTTACCCACCTTCTCATAGGCCCTATTTTGATATCCCGACCCAAAATCGATTCCATGCTCTAAACTCCTTGGATGCAAATGACTGACTTGCCCAGGACGGTCAGTCCAAACCTGGTGAGACCCCTAGTGTTCAGTTGTATAAGAGAGTTGATAATATCATGGTATCGGAGTTAAATGTGGTGGCAGATTCAAGTCTGACCACCGAGTGTGGGGCTCAGAGTCATGGACACCAGCATGAGGGAGATGCCATTAATGGTCTTTCGGTGTCGGATGGCACAGGAACAAGGGGTAAGGGGATTACAATTGTCAGTTGGAACGTTGCAGGATTAAAATCCAAGGGGAATGTCCTGGGTTGGACGAATTTTATCAACACATACGACATTCTCTGTTTCCAAGAAACGTGGTGCAGGGAAGATGTCAGTTATGAGGGATTTGTTTCTTATAATTTGCCAGTGAAGGGCACCGGACCAGGGAGAGCGAAAGGTGGTTTACTGATATTAGTATCTATTCTTCGCCCAATAGTAATAAAAAAGTATATAACTGTGGGAGATCATGTTCAGATTCTTTGGCTTCTTGAAGACTAAGGTCGTAATATCCTACTGATAAATTATTATAACAATATTTTTGACAATACAAGGGTGAAAGTAGTAACTGATCTGGCCAGTGCCATTGAAAATGTATGTTTAGTAGGGAATGTTACTTTCAATTTTATTTGGGTAGGGGATTTTAATATCACATTATGTGAACTGTCAACACAAAAGGTCTGTGGAGTCACAAACAATGCCGGAAGGGATGATTTGCATTTTGGACATAACAGCTATGGAGGAGCACTACACAAATGTATGGGCTGTTATGACCTGGACATTTTGGACCACTTGAAAGATGTAAATGGCCAAACCATTCCGACTTTTAAAAACCGGCACTCTAGCTCTGTTATTGATCATGTGATTGTTTCCTCCGATATTCTCTCGTGTTGTGCCCCCCCAGAATCGAAGTAACTTCATTAAGTGATCACAATTATATCATCCTGGACACTACTTTTTGAGGTAGCAGCACGGTTAAAGTAGGAATTACAATCACAAATGTTGAGCCACACAGACCTAGTGGAGTGAGATTAAGATGGGCAGGGGATAAAGCCCACAACTTAATCTGTTCTATTGTGAAGGATAGCTAGGTCGATATTATTTTTATTCTTGAAAATAGCGCAGATTATGAGATGATTTTAACTTCTTTCCTTGGTATTAATAATTCTATTGATGCCAGGTTCACTAAACATAATAGTGGTGGGCGTAGAAACGAACCAGGTTGGTTTGATCACCTATGCACTACCTCATTAACTAAACTTAAACAGGGACTTGCAAAAAAGCCTAGGGGCACTGCTTCAATTATCAAATTAAGAGTGGACTATAAGCTCGCACTGAAACAGAGGAAGAGTGAGTTACAGCAGCACGCCTGGGACTCCCTTAATCAAGCAGCTGAGTTATCCAATAATACTCTGTTTTGGGCGACGGTCAATTCTCCTTTTCTTAAAGACGAAAAGATACCAGTGTTGACCTCTAATGTTCAAAGTGAAGGGTGGGTCGCTCACTTTTCTAATATTTTTTACACCAATGGAAGAGTAGATATCGACCCTAGCAGGTGGATTGTTTTACCGTTGGATATAACAGCTGGTGAGGTTGAGCTTGGCATACATGCAAGTAAGGGGGGCAAAGCCCAAGCCCCTGACGGGGTGCTGATTGATGTATACAAGGCAGCACCTGAGATGTGGGGACCACTCCATGCTAATGTCTTTAATGCAGCTGTGTGTACCGAGACACACAAAACTTGGGGAGAATCTATAATTGTCCCGATTCATAAAAAGGGCAGCAGGTCTGATGTGAAGAATTATCGTCCCATTTCTCTTCTTGACTCCTCAGTAAAGATCATGAGCAGAGTCATGCTTGTCAGGTTAGAGGAATGGGCCGAGTGAGAGGGCATCCTGGCTGACAGCCTCTATGGCTTTAGAAAGGGTAGGGGTACACTCGACCAGTGCATCAAACTTGATTTACTGATCGGGAAATATACTGAAGCTAAATTTGGCTCACTTTACCTCTGCTTTGCAGACCTCAGTAGCGCCTTTGACATTGTTGACCACTCTATCTTATGGCCAACCTTGTTACAGTTGGGAGCTCCCGAGGGCATAATTTTCTTTCTTGCCAGGTTTTATGGGGACCTACATACATGTGTGCACTTTGGTACTAAAGGTGAATGCACTCCAAAATTTAGTGTTAAAAGAGGGATTAGGCAGGGCTGTGTATTGGCCCCCCTTCTTTTTATATTATTTATTAACAGGATCGATGCCATTCTGAAAAAGATTAACGCAGATGCGCCCCAGATCAAAGGTGTCCCTGTACCGGTGTTATTATACGCCGATGACGCGGTCCTACTTTCTAGAACCCCCTTGGGACTGCAGCGTCTGATCGATGGTTTTTCTGCCTTTATTAAGGATAGAAAACTAGTTATCAACAAGGGGAAAACACACACCATGACCTGTGGGGCTAAAAATAATTTGTTAATGCCTTTTTTATTGATAGTGTAAAGGTGCAGCAGGTAGACAAATTCTGCTACTTTGGCATCACCTTCTCCAAAGACAGGAAATGGAACGAAGAATTTAACAATATTCGGAACAAAATGGCCAAAAATGCCTATGGAGTTTTTAGATTTGCTGCTAAGGTTGGGGACCGACGAACCAGAGACATGCTTAAGATTTATCAAGCAAGATGTGTTTCCATCGCATTATACGGGGCGGGTGTATGGGGCCACAGATGCGACTACAATTTGCAAATAGAGGAAAATTCCTTCTTAAAAAAACTCCTGTGTCTACCAACTTCAGCTCCTACTGAGCTTATTCATTGAGAATTAGATATAGATTACTTAACTGACCTGTTATCCCTGAGGCCACTTATGATTTGGCGTTCTATTTGGCTCAAGGCTAAAAGTATTTTAACAGGTCTATAATCGAGGATTGCTTATCATTGGATAAACATCTTAAAATACCTTGGATAAAATATATTGTTGGGTGTTTTTCCGAGATATTTAATTTGAATATTTTGCTTGACCCAAGTGCAGCAGCTAGAATACCCAAAGCTGAGCTGAAAAGTAATTTTCTGGCTTTTAGGGTGAGGAAGCGGGCATTAGTCTACGGATCCTTGGTCACTGTCGTGCTCTATACCAGATACAGCATGGTAGAAGGTTTTCCTTCGTATTTATCCATGGTGACTAGGCCATCTCATAAGTTTGTGCTCACTAGACTTAGATTTGGTGTGGCACACCATTTGGTGGCCCTTCCGACCCTTAAGAAACATCCGTCGGGGCCATGCATGTGTGATGGAGTTTCTATTCAGAGCAATTTGCACCTTTTACTGTTTTGCAAACTGTACTCGAATTTACGTACTGCATTCTTGAAACCAATGTTCATAAAATATGGTGTACGTACAGTTAATCAGGCAATTATATTAATTTTTAATCTGCAATCGGCCGATATCTGTTTTTATACAGCTACGTCTTTAAATTATTGTGTTAGTGCCAGGAAAAGTATGTGTTTTTAATGAATCATGTCTGCAATATTTTTGTAAACCTTTTTAGATATTGACGTATTTGCTATTACCATGTCTTTTATCTTTGTGCTTTTATGGTCATTTTATATGTGCCGAATAAAGCTACATGAATTCAATTGCGTTGGTCAGGAATGTATTTTGATGTTTCTCTAAAAAAGTTTTTCATTACAGGTATCTCGGGTGATAGCATTAATGTAAGCTTGAGGAGTAGGTACCTGTTAATGATGTCTGTCAGTAATGTATTTGCTATGTTCCTTTAATTTTTATTGCAGGTATCTTAGGAGATAGAAGTAATGTAAATTTGATATGTTTGCTTTGTTCTTTTACTTTATTACAGGTATCTCAGGAGATAGTAAATGTAAATGCGATGTTTTGGTGAATTTATAATAAAAGTGTCAATATTTGCAAGCTTGTCAAGAACAGGATTGGTTAGTACAGAGTTATCTAATTGAAGTGTGTAATGTTGAATAAATGTCAGTACATGTTCATTGATATCAGGTAATAATGTCGTATTTAGTTGTGTGTCTCCGGTCAGGCGGTAAGGTGATGATTGATAAGCCTAGTCTTTGGTCCTTAGTGGTCAAACATGTAACTCCAGGGGCAGTGACAGCCGGTAGGTAGGCTGTTAGGGTGCGGGGGCCGGGGGAGGCATTCTTCCCAGTGAGCCTGTGGCCATCCCCACACACGCATGCGCATCAGGGCGCAAGTATGCAGAGTTTCTGCAGCACCCTTTATGGAGTTTAAGGCACAAGGCGTAGGGGGGGCCCGGGGGATAGTATCCGTCCGATAAGCTGTAACCCCTGCGCAAGCCGACTCCGGCGGAGTAATTGCTCGTAGTTTGCTGGGATCAGGAGGCTGCCAGTCATTGACCTTGCCGTAGGCTCTAGAGGGGACACGCAGAAAGTGTATATATGCATTGTTAGATTTACAGTAGGAGTGTCATGTGTATTAGAGTTAAGGTTAGCCATGTGACATCATCGGCCTAACAATGTATCTGGCCTTTCTGCGTAATTGTAAATAATGTTAATAAAGAATGATTTTTAATTTTGTAATAAATACGGCAGGTGGGGGTTACAACCCCCCTAATCCAAAAAATCAAAAAATCGGTGTGGTCTCAATACTTGCCTTGAAGGAGGGAGGGAGACCCCATCCGGGCAAGGGCTGGTAACAAAGGTAAAACAGGAGACTTGAGGGAGTACCAGGCCATATGACTTTGTGCTACGCCACTGACCAGAATAGGCAGGGTTGGGGTGCTTCACATGCCTTCTAAATGCTGCAGGGCTCTCAATCCAGGCCTAACTAAAAATGTGCTTAAGCTTCCCTACATCTCAGAAAAGAGGGGAACGCTTTCT
Organism: Lissotriton helveticus; assembly: GCF_964261635.1. Classification (NCBI taxonomy): domain Eukaryota; kingdom Metazoa; phylum Chordata; class Amphibia; order Caudata; family Salamandridae; genus Lissotriton; species Lissotriton helveticus. Next base: position 1,248,367,732 of record NC_136057.1, read on the forward strand.
GTAAGCAGAATGGAGAAAAGAGAAAAGTAAAGTAAACAAACGTTTTAGATTGATTGATTGATTGATTGCTTTATTTCGATATGCACATATCATAAAAGCAGTACAAAAGATAAAAACAGCATGTCGAAAAAAAAGTAAGACTGTACATATAGTGTAAGAATTAAAAACACGTTAGGTCAGCATAAATTAGATAAAAAAGAATTAAATTGATGTGGCCAGTCTTCTGAGTCTAATCAACCAAGCCCATTTTAAAACTTAGCAACGGCACAAACAATGGGAGGGGCTGTATTGGTTAAAAGAATCCGGAGTGCAACGGAGTGCTGACGAGTCCCCAGTTCTCTGCAGATGGGACCAAGCCAACGTGATCTGGGGCGACCATAGTCCGGGCATTCGAAGAGGAAATGTGGCACCGTCTCTGGCTTATCATGGCAAAGAGCACAGAAGCATGATGTGGGCTGGGCTTTATTCCACCTCGAGCAAAGGTCGGCCAAGGGTAAGGTTCCTAACCGAAATTTAATATACAAGGACCTGTCCATAGCAACTGATATTATGTCCATGTATGGCTCGTACATGGCAGCGTCTTTGAACAGCAGGAAAGCTGCGGTGGTTTTGCAGTGCTGCTGACTTCTCAAGCGCTTCACACTGATCCACTCCCAAAAAAGTTTTTTTAGGGTCTCCTTTGGAGGGGCGGAGTGACTATGCCAGCAAGAGTCCAAACCTAATTCCCCTAAGAGGTGTTTTATATCCTTCAGCCATTTGATGCTGCGCCAACCATCAGAGTGCATCACCTCTGCCAAGCCATTGGCATAAGATTGTAGCTCCGGAACCCTCCATAAACGTGCCCAGAGCAGAAGGGGTCGAAGCCGAGCCTGATCCCTTATGGCTTTGCAGCCAGTGTCCATGAGCACTGGGATGGTCGGGCTGCTCGATGGAATGGCAAGGAGATCCTTGATAAATTTGTTTTCGGCCTTGCTCAGTGAGTCAACTTTGCCCAAGCCCCACAGTTCCGCTCCATAAAGTGACGCAGGGACCGCACGTGCTTTGTAGATCTCAAGTAGGGGGGCAACACAATGTTTTGTAGAGTTGTTAAACTCCTTAAGAAGGGCACCCCCCACCCTTTTATGGGCCAATGTCATTTTCTCAATGTGGGCAGTCCAGCTCATCGCATCATTCAGTCGGATTCCCAGGTAATCGAATTCTGCCACTCTTTCTAGAGGTATAGAGTTCAGAATTGGAGGGCGGCCAAGTTTGCGCGGTGGATGCATAACTAGGTACTTAGTCTTGTCTACGTTGATAACAAGGCCCTTGGTGGTACAGAAGTCCTGGAAGCGGTTCAGCAGTGTCTGGAGACCTTGGGGGGTTTTAGAGATGAGGAGGGTGTCGTCGGCGAACAACAGGGTTGGAATTTTTACTCCTCCCAAGATGGGAGCGTCTGATGGTTCGCCCAGTAGGTGATCTACCACCCCGTTAATATAGAGGGAGAATAAGGTAGGGGCCAAAACACAGCCCTGCCTTACTCCCCTCTCGACCCTGATCTTATCGGTCTTTTCCCCATTCAGCCCCCATCTAACCTGGGCATAGGTGTTGGTGTGCAGGTTGATAAGGAGGTTTAGTATGTACGGGGGCATCCCTAAACCGTGAAGCACCCTCCAAAGTTCCTCCCTTGGTACCAGGTCAAAGGCAGTCTTAAGGTCAATAAAGGCCAAGTAAAGACTGCCTTTGCCCAGCACCACCACCTTCCAGTATAATAACAAGAGCCTGAAGTCCTGTTCTATAGTTCCTGTACCTGAACGGAACCCAGCTTGCATATCGGACAGGATGTGATTGTCGTCCACCCATTGGGTGATCCTCCCCAAGATGGCTTTCCCCGCCAATTTCTGGCTTGAGTCTATTAGGCTTATGGGCCTATAGTTCCCGGGTAAGTCCCGGCTGCCCTTTTTGTAAATGGGGACCACCTCCGCACCTCTCCAGGAGTCAGGCACAGGGCCTCCCCCCATAATTGCGTTGAGGAGTGCAGAGATTAGTACCCCCCATTCTTCCGGGTAAGCGCGGAGGATATCGCCTGGTAGGCCATCCGGACCAGCTGCTTTCAAAGGAACCAAGGTTTTGATCTGCTTTGTTACATCCAAAGCAGAAAAAAGTTCCAAGTCACGAACTAGAGTGAAGGGTGGGAGTTTAAAAGAGTCATTAAGTGGGCCTACAACAGCAGAATAAAGTTTTTGGAAGTGGGAGAACCAAGTCTGGGCGTTGATGGTACACGTCCTCCGGGTGTCATCAGGACGATTCCTTTTGCCCACCATGTCCCAAAAACCTTTGGCATCTTTCCCACGACTGGCAGCCAGGAGGTCCTGCCAGAAATTATCCTCCCACTCCATCCTTGCATTTTTTTGGCAGAGGGCATAGTGTCTCCTGGCCTCCCTAGTCCTAGACGGTAGTTTGGACCTGACTGCCTCAATGAGAAGTGACTTCGCCTCCCTACACTTCTGATTGTACCAGCCCTGGCCCAATCGTGTGCTTGGTTTCCTTCTACTCGAGTGAGCTGGAACTACGAAGAGGTCGCTAATGGCCTGAGTTATGACACAGAACCTGGGTGCCACCTCCATCAGCCCTTCCTCTTGGCAATCGAGATTAGCTAGGGCTGAAACAAGGAGCTGCCTAATGGCAGAAGTTTTCTCCTCTGAGAGTGCTAGCTTCGCCCACTTTAGCCGTCGTCCACAGTTTGTGACCACTGACGGGTCCGGGGCGGGGTTACAGGGAGATCTACTCACAGTGCTATTAAGACACCTGTAGGACAAGGTGAGGGACAGGAGATTGTGGTCACTCTCTACAGAAGGTACAATCACCATGTCCTCCACCGAGCTCCACAGGTGTAGGTCAAGGAGAAAGTAATCAATCCGTGACATGTGCCCTGGCCTGTTATAGGTGTTGGCCCCTGCTTTGTCGGACCTAGTCCTGCCGTTGGCAGCTCTAAGACCAAACTCCATAGCTAGTGAGTTGATCTGTAGGGCCACTTCTGTCCACTTTTTAATAGGACTAAGCTCGAGGGGCGGAATCCCCCACCCATTATCATATTCCTCTTGGTCTGTTAGGATTTCCCGATCCAGGGGCTCGAAAGTGCAGTTCAGGTCACCCGCCAACAAGGTACAAGACCTATGAGGAGATGAGCGGAGCTGGGCTTCCAGACAGGCTATTACTGGGGATTCTCTTCCCCCCTTTGTGCCACGGGCGTAGATGTTAAAAATGTTCAAAATGACTCGGCCCTGGGAATTTCTCAGCAATATATTTAGGAGATCCGGGCAGTTAGTGTCCCGCTCCACCACCCTGCAATTGAGTTCTGTGGCTACCCAGATTAGTAGGCCACCCGAAGGGCGGCCCCTACCGGTTGCACTTTGTACTGCCGGCAAAAAGTGGGTGGAATAACCCGCCTTGTGTAGGGGCACCCGACTCCAGGTTTCCTGGAACAGGCATATGGAGTATTGCTCCACAAGCTCGTTCCAGTCCGGCAGCGCTAGCTTCCTCTCGAGGCCCGCCACATTCCAGCTGAAAACCCTAATCTGAGGGTCCGTTACAGCCGTAATGCTACACTCCTCGACAGGGAGCGATAAATCCACAGCTCCCACACCAGGGGGACTAGCCAGAAGATTAAAGGATGCCCCAGTCTCCCCTGTCTCTTCTACAAGCTCGGCCGTAGCCTGAATTTGCGATGAGGAAGAGGAGCCATTGGTTTTAAAGTAAGGTGTTGGCTCAACAACAAGGCTTGGAGCCACAGAGACCTCCCCGGGAACATTACTGAGTCAGCAACTCCAAGGTCCCCAGTTCGGTATCACTGGAGCTAGGCATAGCCGCTGAGGAAAAACTCCCGGGGTAGAAAGGCCGTGGGCGGTGTTCTCCACAGAAAATTGGCCCCCAGGACTGCTAAAGTGGGTGGGTTGGCCAAGGTGGAAGGTGGGAGTGGTCGTAATGGACCGTGGGTAAAAGAATGTCAAGTCGACTATGTCGATACCCGTTCCAACCGTGGGTTGACCTTGAGAGCATATCAAATGGGCAACCCTAGCATCTTGGAAATTTACCACCACGCAATCCCCTTCAAGCGATTTTTTCCTGTTTCCAATCCATCCCACCCTGCGTACACCAAGAATAATACCATCCACTCCCGAAGGCAAGGGCCTATTGGCTTTCAGCCAGTGGATGACCTTGTTCTTAAGTGCCTGATGGTTTTCCTGCTGGGTACTCCTAATAGGGGGGACTTTGGTAAGAATAACAACATACGGGTGGCACTCAGGGGGGAGGTTAACTGGGGGGCACTTTCGTCTAATATTCTGAGGCGGACCTACAGGAGAAGGGTTTATAGGTGGGACGGGGATAGGTATAGGCTTAGGAGTAGATGCTATGCCACCAGTTATAACAGGTGAAACGGCCCCAGGTTGCGAAGTAGGACCCGTCCCTCCCTTCTGATGTTGCCTTGGGCCTTGAATAGGCACCAATGTTGTTACTACTGGGGGAGGGGTAGCATGCACTTGAGCAGCATGGGTAGCGACGTTCGGCTTCGTCTGCCTAGGGCCATCCTGAGGAGCAACCGAGATAGTATTCCCAGGGACTGGTCGCTTGGGCGGCTGCGTCAACTGATCTCCCGAGGGGGATCTCACTGGAACCTCTATCCTATTGGTCTTATCTATCCTGTCTGGCTTATCCTCACTAAGCTTTGGCTGAAGTTTGAACAGGGTTTTCAGGGTAAAAAAATTATCCCTGGTAACCTGTTCAAAACAGTCAAGCCTATCCCCCAACCTCTTGACCTGGTCAGTAAGTGGTATCAAAAGAGACCTGACCAGCTTCTCAATCGACTCCAGAGAGGGACCCACATTGGCTAGGTCAGACGTTGATGGGACCAGCAGGGAAGGTAATACAGTATCAACTACAATTGGAGCGGAGATAGGTGTCCCTGAAGGTACAGGTCCTACGGCACCCGGGGGGCAAAGACCCCTCTGGGGCGGGTACTTGGAATGCTTAGTAATTTTGGATGGACAGCCCTTTCGAGTGTAAATTGCCCTTTTCCCCTTCCTTTTGTTGAGCTCCTGGTTAGGTCGAGTTTTAGGCGGGGGTTGTGGGTCAAGAGCAGAAACCTCAGAGCAGTGTTGGGACTGGATGCCAGGAGGGCATGCTATGGGAAACTCGGTGCAGGGTTCTATAGGCGCGGCACAAGGGCTAGTAAAGTGGATACCAGTCTGTGAGCTTTCTACCCCATCTATACCACCCTCTAATGGTGCAATGTAAGAGTCCCTAGGTAGATCCCCAGGCAAGAGTGCAGGGGAGATAGAATTTTGTGAGGACAACACTATTGCTGGTGATGGACTTTTAGAGGGGGGAAAGTCAAAAGAAAGGCGCCTTTCTGATATGGCGAGTTCATTGTCAATGACAGCCGCCACCCTAGTGAGGAATTTGTCCATAGAGCCGAACATAGTGCCCCCAGGGGCGCTTTCCCCGCCACCCCTCAAGGCCTTACCGGAACGAGTTGACATGCTGAGTTCCGGCCCCACGGTGAATCACCACAGTTTGAGACCTGTACGGTGGATGAAAGTGGGATGGCCCTGCCCTGCCTCCTCCTGCCCCGGACGGCCACAGACGGCCCGCCCTCTGCCCGGCCTCCGCCCGGCGTCGCCCGCGCGCGTCCCGCGACGCGGAGGTCAAGGCTCCGCTTTGTAGCGCCTCCGGGCGCGAAGACAGCGGGGACAGGAAGTCCGCGCAAAGCCCACTGGGAGCTGTAGTCTCCAGCCGCTCCTGGATGTCGATGGCGGCGAGACTTACAGCGTTGGCAACCCAGGGGCAGAGGCAGAGTGCTGGCGTGTGGTCAGGTAGGCTGTCGGCGCGGTTTAAATTAAATGGTAATCCGTCAGCGTCGTCAAGGTATCGGGTGTCTGATCCAATCTACAATCTTGGCGTAATGCCCGGCTTGTGAATCCGTTCTGGTGTCTTCTCTGCGTGTTAGAGGAAAGGTAGGAGTGAAACAATAAAAATATAAAAAGGAAAGGCAGAGGTGAAAGGTAAGGCTCGATTCTGACAAAAAGACTGGAGGAGTTGGAGCTAAAGGAAACGCTGCAGTTAAAGGAAGGTCATGGGTAGGGCTTTAAGTGGGATGAGAAACCTGAAGGGTCTCTCAATGGCCAATGTAATTGAGGGTGTGGCTTAAAAACACGCAAGATAAAAATCTGTGTTTAGCATACAGTGCCATCTGACTTGTATTTTGCTGTTTCTGTCATTGCATCTAGATATATGATACAACAAGTAACATCACACCTACAAGTCATGACTATTGGCTTTGTCAATGGTTGTTAGTTGCATAAGATAAATAAGCAGCAACTATGGCTTGTATTTAATATTGAAAAAGCTTGCACTTAAAGCCCTGGTGACGCCACGACAATGTTGCGGCTCCTGAGTTTAAAAAAGAGAAGGGAAAACCAGAGAGAAAATTACTCTTTAAAGGATTTTCCTTCTCCTACAAAACTCACCTGGCATGACGTCATGCCGTAACTTTTCCACTAGTAGTGAGAAGTGAGCAGTGTGAGCAGCGCACATCGATATGTCTGCTGTCACTGCAGTCCGGGGAAAAAAATGGACAGCCTGTACCAGGGCACAAAACAGAGCCCGATAGAGACCCGGTTCGAAGATCCCTCTGATAAACTGCCAGTGCTCAGACCCGGTGAGACTCGCCCCAGAGGTGAAAGAAGAGGCTCTGAGTGAAAGCAAGGCAAATAATTAAAGGAAATGTGGCGAGGAAAGGCAGAGGGGCAACACAACTCAGGAAGCAGAGTAAAGGTAAAAAATGACAAAGGCTTGGGTGAGTGGAAGTAGAAGGATTAGAGGAAAGAGAAGAATCATAAGAAACAAAAGAGGTAAAAGGGAAGCACAGGGATGTGATCTTACGAGGGTTGAGAGGAAAAGGAAGAGTGAGAGGAACGGCAGCGGGAGAGGGGAGGGGAGTGGGGAAGGGAAGGGAAGAATCAGAGTAAAGATGGGGAGAGAGGGAAGGGTGGGATGAAAAGTTGTAATGACAGGAAAAGAAAGTGTGAGAGGAAAGGGAATGACAAAAGAATAAGAATGGAGGAAAGACAGGGGTGAGCGGAAAGGAAGGTGTGGAAAGAAAGGCAGAGGTGAGAGGTTAGGGGTTGTCTGCAGAATGGCATGGGAAAGGAAAAGGCAGAGGAGACAGGAAAGATAAAAGTAAGATGAAAGGGGAAGAGTAAAGGAAACGGAAAGGTGACAGAGTAAGCAGGATGAAAGGAAATAAAATGATGATAGTTAAAAGGGGTGAGAGGAAAGTGAAAGATCAGATGAAAGACAAGGGTGAGAGGAAAGTAAGGTTGTTAGAAAACGAAGTGTGAAAAGAGAGGAAAGAAAGCTGGGCGGAAAGGAATGGGTGCAAGCAAAAGTAAGTGTGACAGAAAGTCTGAGGTAAAAAGGCAGGAAATGGGATGGGGCGAAAGTGCTTTCACTGGTAATAGAAAAGGGAAGGGTGAGAGGAATGGTAGGGTGAAAGATCGAGTAAAGGGAATGGTACAGAAAAGGTGTGCTGAGAGCCAAGAGAGGGACGAGATGAAACTGAGAGTGGGAAATACAGGAGGCAGGAAAGGGAAGTGTGAAATGGTGGGAGTAAAAGAGACCTCAGCCTCCAGTTTGGCAAGATAAATCGAACTACTATCTCAGCCACCACAACTATACTTCAATATATGGTGAAAGGGCCAATCCCCTCAACCAGGCATACCTTGAACATACTATTTTCTCCCCTTTGGACAGGCCAAAGTGATCAACGACTCCCAAGTAATCTGGGGCAGCCAACACTTCTTAACCTTCAAGTTCGATCTACCTATCAATAACAAAACTTCAAAAACTACAAGCGCCCCCAAAAACGAAAAAACCTACAGAATATGGAAGAAATACACCGCATAAAGCTAAATTCTCCTCTCGAAAGGACTTCAATGAATAAGCAGCATCAACATGTACACTCCTTCTACCACTGGATCTACACTGCACTCGACAACTAAATACTGATAAAGACTATATCCAAGGTTAATCACAAAATGAAAACCACACAAATTAATGACAGCATCAAAAGAATGAAAGAACACCTCAACTTACTACAATGTAAGTGGAGAAAGTCAAGAGATGAAAATGACATAATCATACCATACCAGTATAACATTGCCTACAGAAGAGCTATCAAAGCTATAAAAAGACAACACTATTCTGGAAACATAATTGAAGACGCCTGTTCTTCTAAGGAACTCATTATTCTAAGCAGAATTCTGCAATCCAGAGTGCCAAAAAAACAGAAATAGTATAATTGCAAGCCTTTTTTTGGCAAAATCGTCTGGGAATTGATCTAGAAAGGAAAGTTATGTTAAGAAGAAAACTCCCTCAACACTGACCCAACTATCATAAAGAGGAACAAAAGCAATCTTGCAACACTCAATATTTTCAATATCGTGGCCCAAAAATAATTCCAAAATATTATCATTGCAAGCAGGCCGTCAAGAACACATTAAGACTCAGCACCTCCAAATATCCTTAAAGACCCTCTTCACACAACCAGTGAAAGGGAGGTAAACAAGATCCTAAAACAAGGTTCTTTCCCCCTCAAGTTGAAATCCTCCTTCATTATGCCACTTCTCAAAAAGAAAAAGCTCGACCTATGCAATCAAACAAACTAAAGACCTACATCAAATTGCTCAGTCCTAGTTAAACTATTTGAGATAGCAAGTCTTACTCAACATTTCCAGTGTACATAGGATAATAACTTGGTGTCAACACTCCAGATTCCGACCAGATAGAGGCACAGAGTCAACCCTCATATCTATTTGGGATGACCTAAAACTCACAGTGGACAAGAACGAAGTGGCCGCACTACAGCTTATGGGCCTATTAGCAGCATTAGATTCTGTCCACGTCACACACTACTACAAAATTAACATCATCTCAGAATAAATGAAAATGCCTTAAAATGGGTTGCCTCTTATCTCAAAGACAGACAAAGCTTGGTATACCTATCTATCAACCACTCACAGCCAACATTCTGACATCCAGCAGGGGTTGCCCAAATGTATCTCCATTTACCAAACCCCTTTACTGGACGTCGTACAATTATGCATATGATACACATACCTTCTTAAAATGGATGGCCCGGAAGACCTTTGCAAATCAAGACTTGATGACTGCCTTGACACCATAAACACATGGGGCCTGATTCACAAAGGCCTCTGCACTTAGGGCAGATGCCCCATAGTCATGGGGGAGTTTCTGCAAACCCCGTGGCTCCTTGTACTAACAACGCCGACTTGCTACCACCTTCTACCTAGAATCTACACCAGGCTTTACCCCTTACAATCTTTCACTCAAAGAAAAGCAATCACTTACCAAACTCAAACGTAACCAAGATCGGATTGTGAAACGAGCCAATAACCGGGGTGGGATTTTGATCCAAGACATAACCTCTTACAAAACAGAGATTCTCAAACAACTGAACAATACCAATCATTATTTGAGGCTAGGTACAGAACCCACTTTGATATTCAGAATGAGATTCTGGTCATCTCAGAAAAAGGCGTCTCAGATGGCTACCTGTAACACAATGAATTCCGATTCTTAAACAGAAAATCTACCAGAACTTCGATTATCTACACACTTCCCAAAATAAACAAAAAACTTGACACTCCACCAGGCCACCCTATTGTCTCTGGATGTGGCTCTATACTTGAGCCTCCTGGTCAATATGTAGATTTTTTCATTAAGGAGGTCATTCCCACAACACGTTGCTACATCAAAGATACCATGGATATGATTACTCAGGCGGACCATCTCCCTTTTGACCCCAATACCTACATTCTGTGTACCCTAAATGTGGAATCTCTCTACACAAATATCCCACAGACTGAGGGGTTAAATGTTATTGAAAAAACCCTTGACTCTAGGACTAGACCTCACCCAGTACCAATATCATTTATCCTTTCCCTTCTCCACATTTGCCTAACACACAGCTTATTTTCCTTTGACTGAACTTTCTACAAACAAGTCAAAGGCACTTGCATGGTAGCAGTTTTTGCTCCCAACTTTGCCATTCTTTATATATGGATGACCTTGAAATCTCTAAGATCTTGGCTCCCCTCATCCCATTTCTCACTAATGTCACCAATTGGAGAAGATATATAAATGACATCTCTATGATCTGGCACCACTTTGAATCAACTATAACGCCCCTCCTCGACTGGTAAAACAATAATAGCAATAGTCACAAATTTACACTTACTGACAGTAAGAGTGAGATTGTGTTTCTAGACCTGTTGATTAAATCCATTGACAGCAAACTTTGTACTACCCTATACCGTAAACCCACAGAGAGAAATACTCTTCTCTCCTACGATAGTCATCACCCCAGAGCCTTAAGGGATTCACTCACTTTTTCACAATTCCTCCGTATTTGGAGGAATTGCTCACTCAAACAAGATTATTTCCACTAGGCAAACAATCTGGCCACAAAACTCTAAACTAAGGGATACCCATGCAAACTTGTTCGCAAGTCCATTAAGAGGGCCTGGTACTGTCCACGTGAAATACTACTCACACCAAAATCTAAAAGATCTAATAACCGTATGGTTTGTGTAACCACTTTCTTCCCTATCTCCACCCAAGTTAGAAAATGCATTTTAAAACATTGGTCCATACTGAATGCGGGTGATTGTAACCTGGAATGCCCCTTGTTCACATTCCGCAAGAACCGGGACATCAGAGACCATCTAGTCAGCACCTGCCTTCCCCCAAAAAGACTACACAGATTCTAACCGACCTATGGGGCTTACCTCCATTAGTAGCAATTGTACTGTAGGCCAATTTACCATAGAAAGTAAGGCATTTATGTTTGACAACATCCGTATTATTCTAAATCAATTTTCCAATTGTAACATGGCAAACTTTATTTATGCAATCTTACGCCCTTGTGACAAGATATACATTGGTCAAACATCACAAAATATATGCATGCTTATCTGTCAACATCGCAGCCGATTCTTTGCAAGATAATCAATGTACCACTGGTCGTGCATTTCTCAGAGAAGGGACATACAGAGGACGAAATTTGTTGTCAAGTCATCACCGTGATTAAACCACGACCATGAGGAGCTGACATGCGCTTTATTTTGAACAAGGAAGAACTCAAACTGATACTCGAACCAACAGCCTGAACATGGGGTTGAATTGACTAGAGGACTGGACCTCGTTAATTTAATGTTTCTCTCTATGTAATTTTGACTTTTTCTGACACCTCTGCATGTAAACCATATGAGTTACTGTGCTTCATTTTTTTGCTGGTTTGTACATATGTGTATTATTGATTTTTAATTACACTCCGACCTTATAATCTTCTGCCTCTTCCAATCTTTACCAATAATACCCAACTTGAACTGTCACTACTAGATTCCCCTATTTAAATTACTTATTTTCCTAGCTTCCTTTTCCGCTCAGATATGGCAGCCACTTCACATATACTCCTTACCCCAATACACAATCAACATGGCTGCCATGTATTTTCCACGTATTCACGGCCCGCACTAGCCTTGTCTTCTCACATCATCACGTCAATTGACTCTTAACGGAAGGTCCACCAGCTGTCATTCCGATAACTTTTCCCGGACGTGCTTGTCTCTCATGGAGTTGGCTGTACACCATGTTACTGTTAAGTGCACGGCAATCTGCCCGTTCCACTCTGAGCCCTTGTGTTGTCATCAACCTCATTATTAATTTTGCTCCACTCCCACAGTTGCCCGTGACCACACATCCACTGCTATGAACCTGATTAGGTAACGGCCTCCCTTATGTACTGCAGCTCCCTTCCTGCAATCCGCTGTGCCTCTCGCTCAACGTCTGCCCGATTACACCCGATCGGGCCCCACATCAGTCTCTGCTTACCTATCTTGGTAAATACCTGCATGCACTTCTAAATGCCTTCAAAACCCTCACCTCGGTTCAATTCCTTGAACATTGATTATTTGTCTGCCTCCCCTTGCAGGCAGCTCTGATATACCAATCTTTGGTATTCCACCGCCTTCCTGGGTTCTCCTATGCAGAGTCTTATTTTGGCGACAGATTAACGTTCCATCCCCTGAATCACTTTAGCCTTTATGGATGACCCCTGACCCCCCCGGGTCCTCACATGTCGCCACTTTTGCCTTGCAAGGTCACTTCCTCACAGTAGCTGCTATTCACCAGGCATGCTCACTTACTTCCTGGTACGCCTAATTGATAAACTGATCACAGTAACTGGAAATGAATTCCCAGTTGAATAGCTTCACTTTAGACACCTTCCAGTTTATTTACACCCCTTGGCTCGCTTGCAACGCTCGTGCATATGACCGAATTTTTATGTTTTTATTTTGCCTTTCTCTTTTTCCTTCTCTCCCCCCTTATCGTCTCTTTACAGCAGGATGCCTGTTAGCTCATATGTAGGAATTAAGAAGCAGCTGCAACAGGTGGAACTGAACTATACACTTCTTTATCAAACCAAACTGTGAGTTGTTTCAGATTATGAGACATAGAACTTTGTGAACCCGGAGGATATCTGTCAATGGCTCCAAACAAAGGAGGTGGAAATACCACAGGAGGAATGTGACACCAATGATGGCTGGTCCACCAGAGAGCCAGACTGCGAAGGCCTATCATATACCAAGGAGGTCTCACTAGAAAGCAGGCACTGTTGAACAAGCGCAGACTATGGCAGATGCTGTGGCCCTGAGTCACTTCTCTTTGGGGATGGTCGAATTGGAACAAAGCAGAAAGGTAATGATTGATGAGGAGCACTCAGATAAATCCAATGTTGAGGGGGTGGATGGACCTCCTTAACCCAAAGGTCGGCTGTAACAATAATTTGATATTCCAGATTTAACAACAAGTGAATGGAGGAGTTCCATCTTCTCAGGGGGTGCTCCTCACTTGTGTCACTCCTGGCTAGAGGTGATACCCACACACATGGCAAAGATGACTTTGGGAGAGACTGTGCAAAGCTTCAGTTGGATTGTGTACATATCATGATCAGCACCCCCTAAAGGAAAGCAAAGGAGACTGCATGATCGCTGCACCCTATCCTTGCTCAAAAAGATTGACTGGCTAGGTACTGTTTGCTTTCTACCCTTGATGGAGGTTGTTGGGGTGTTAAAGTCAGGTTTTACTGGGGACTCAATGCCACTCACTCCTCCACTCGCCACTCCTCCTTTGCCTCCCTTACAACTGTCCCACATGTAGGGGCATGCACATCTTGGATCCCTATGAACTAAGACCATCACTTGCAGATTTCTCGGGATAAGGGAGAGACAGAAGGGAGTGCCATTGGCATATCATGTATTTACAGGGAACATGTAGGAATGGCTACCCCCACCAAGCAGCACAAGATCTACAGTTACATGCATTACCACCACACACATGTATCATGCATCCAGGAGACACACATCAATGCAGCTGAACTGATAATGTTATGCAATCAATGTAGGGGACAGGTGGAAGGCACAACATATTCTGCTTATGCCAGGGGGTATTGATATGGATTTTGCCAGAAACACTGTTAGAAGTTCACTCGAGGAGGGTGGATCCAGAGGGGGATATGTTGTGGTGGAAGGATTGCGAAATGGAGAAATGCTGGTGCTTTTCACAGTATACACCCCAAACAGTAATCAAGCTCCCTTTCTGGATTCTCTCACTCCTGCACGGATCAGTAACTTAGACACACCCAGCGCTGAGCCAGGGTCTGGCTCCTTGGCTCAGCGCTAGGTAGGTTATCAGCGTGCATTCCTCCCAAGACAGGACACCACCAATTTAGGTGTCTTGAGTGGAGAATACTGTATGGAGCAAGCTCTACCACCCAGTTAGGTTACTACTATGTTTGGCGGGACCTCGTGCTCGCACCCAAGAACAGCAGTAGGTAGGAACTCTTCCACCCACCACCATGTGTAGATAGTTTTGTCACATAGGTCCTGATGAAATGCAGTGTATCATTTGTTAACGTATTGCATGAAACATGTCGACCACTTGTTAAGAGATGAGCAGCGCTCCACTGGACCATTGAGCCAACGAGCGACCACTCTTCTATTCTTTTAATAAGGTGGATAACCACCATAATAAACTTGATTTCTGGATTATCTAACCTTTTTTAACATCACTCACCCACTCCACATCTACACAGTCCCCTAGGGCCCTCACACACACAGCACCCTACAGCAAGGAACAAAAGACCTCCGCTAAAGAGCCCCTTTATGGGTGCCTGTCGGGAATTGCAGCGCCGACCCGACGAGGAGAGAGTCCATATGATGAAGCATGACATCTAGCTTGCTGGGTGTGTGAGGACTCTAGTTCCTAATAGGAGGATTCCCCTCCTGTGGCCTTCCTACGTGTTGTCCATCCTTGGGGAACAGCATACTCTTTTCCTAATACTTTGCCTGGGCACGAATGCTGGACCCTGTGAAAAAAGCCCTAAATAGTCCCCCCTTTTGTTTGAGAGGAAAGAGTTAGGCACAGCTCCACTTACACCTGAATAAGCTGTGCACGGACTTCACACAAATGACTGCATACCCCCCAGGTAGTTAGCCTGGAGCCAGGGCAGGGGAGGCACCTGTTCACATCACAGGAAATCCTCTGGAAGTTTCTCACACTTCAGAGAAGGCACAAGGAATAAATACTGGACCTCAGACACCAACGGATGTACGTTGTTACGACGCGTGGTATTACCACGCGTACCGTTACAATGCAAGTCGTTACCACGACTTGCGCTGTAGGGGTGCGGACTTAGTAATAGTTTAATTTACTATTCCAACACCAGCCTACGTACAGTAGGGAAGGTGTTGGAATAGTAAATCTACTATTCCTTGTCCTTTAGCGCCCTCCAGCGCATGTCGTAGTTACGACTTGCGTTCTGAAATACGCGTTGTAAAGGTACTGCGGGGTAACATCCGCGTCATAAAGGATGTTCCCCGACACCAACTCTTCAGTACACTTCTGGACCTATGGAAGACTCTGCCGGGAAAAGGGACTGCTGTGCTGTTGGAAGGGCTGTATTATATCCTGATGTTAAGAGTAAGGCATTCTCTTCATATGTTCATGAGCACATGGCAACCGTGTAAACTACAATATATAACCTATGTGTTTGGTCTACCTGATTCCTGCCTACCAAGCATCCTCTTTTTTATTGGATTACAACATACTGCTACTCTGCTGGACTTCTGCCCAGAAGGACTACTGCCCTGTTGTGCTGACCTACTGCCTCTTGCCTGGGGGAGAAGAAACTAGGCCTGTGCCCAGGACTACTACAGTGACTCTAGGACCTAGTCTCTTGTAGCCAGCACCTGGACTCTGGAATTGTGAGTCCTATGCTGCCAAGCAGTGCCACCCCAGTATTGGATTCTTCGAAGTGGGTCGTCTAAGGGTGCTCTACCAGCAAATCTGTGAATCCAGCAGAACCGACGCATCTCCTCTGCTGCGCAGTGCAAACCACAGCGGTACTAAAGCATTGCCTCCACTGCGAGAATTCTCCCAGTGCAAGGATTTCACATCACCCTCACAGCCCCCGGTCTCATTAGAACTGCTGAGGAGGCAATGACTGCACTCCCAAAGGGAAGTGAAAAAAATTTGCAAATGAAAATTACATTGTCAGGAGGTAGGCCCTTTCATGCAGATTAATGCGTGAAAGGGGGCATATTTACAAGACCATGAAAAGCCTCGCAGGTTGGCTCTATGTGGCCTTGTAAATAATGGGCAGACATGACACATAATTGGCTGCAAGTACCAACAGGGGGGCAAAGGGCCTAAGTTACAGAGTAAGCAAAGTAAGTCTACATATCCGAACCCAGTAGACACAAACAGCTCAATAATTTACTACTGGAGATTAGAAGAGGTCTGATTGGTAACAAACACCGTGGGGTAGCATGACTGTCAGTAGGAAAAACCAATACAGGTTCATTTTCAGAAAACAATAAATAACAGCAACGATAATTAAAACAACAACTTATCTCTGTTTGTGCAAATATATGAGCCTCCCGTAGAGTATCTGCAAGGAGAGGCTGTCAGGCAGTAGTGACAGACAGAGTACCATCAGTGATGATAAATAAGTTAAACTGCACCCTCCTAAGGTGATGCCGTATGATCAGCGGTGTCATTGTTAATGTCTGTCTGGAGTGCAGTCAGAATGATGCCCAAATAGGTGGCAATGGAATATTACGCAATTCAAGGTTGCCTTGTCTGTGCAGAGCAACACTTTCAGCTTGCACCCATGTGAGCAGTGAACACGTCCAAGCTATCAATGGCGGGGGTCCAGGTGATTTCCATCGACAAGTGATAAGGCCTATGGCCACTATGAAACCCAAGTCCAGGAAACAAGAGGTAGCTTTGTGTTTGTTATGTCTGCGAAAGAGACCCGGAATACATATGTCCCATGTGTGTAAGTCTCGGAGCCCAGTGCATCTGGACAAATGGGATGTGACACAAGACAAGTAAATGCTTGATCGTGGACAAGTCCATAGCATATGAAGCATTTTAGCATTGATTTGCTAACATCTAGGACAAGAGGCATCAGTTCTACCAGGATTCAGTTACTCTTGTTCAGCAGTCCTAATTGGGTCGCTGCAAATGACCAGTTGTCCATTAGGGGTTGGCCTGGACTTGGGACTTTGTCCCTGTTTGGCGTGACCAGATAACTACTGTTATTGTATTGTGCTATTTCCCCTTAAATCTTTGAACAAGCATATCTCTGCTTCTACTGATGGGACTTTTGTCATTTTGGTCTTGTTTTATTTATTAAAACATATTATATTATTCTATTCTGGCATTCTTCTTGTGTTGTGTTTTCACTTTATTACTGTTTGAAGTGTTAACCCAATATTTTACACATTGCCTCTAAGATAAGACTGACTGGTCTGTGCCAAGCTACCAGAGGGTTGAGCACAGGTTAACCCCTTCGATGCTGATGACGGAGCGGTTCCGTCATCAGCATCGGTTGGGCTGTGCTGATGACGGAACCGCTCCGTCATCAGTACAGCCCTGGGGGGGAGCGCTGGCGCTCCCCCCCGGGGCATCGATCTTGGTGTTTGTACCTTGGGTGGCAGCGGAAGACTTTCCGCTGCCACCCCTGCCCCCCCCCACGCTTCCTGGTGACGTCAGCGCACACAGCGCGCGCCGATGTCATCAGGAAGCGCTGGACACGCTGGAAGCCATTTATTTCCAGCGCGTCCAGCAGAGAGGTGGGTGTTGTGCTGCTCCGGTGGGGCGGGGGGGCCGTTTTTCGGTGCCTTGGGGCATCGGGGGGGAGGAAACTGTGTTTCCTCTCCCCTGATGTCCCAATGCACGGCATTCCTGGTGCACGATCGCGCACAGCGTCGCGATCGTGCACCAGGAATGCCACACTAGACACCAGGGATTGTTTTTGGCCATATTTATTTGTTCAGGAAGCGACCCCTTGGGCAAGGGTCGCTTCCTTTTAGCGCCATAATATTTACCAGACTTTTCTGCTCTCCCCGGGGCAGATCGGCCGTATTTTTGGCCGATCTGCACCCAGGGAGGGCAGAAAAGCCCACTAGTCACCAGGGATTTGGTTATATTTGAAAAAGGAAGCGACCCCTTGGGGAAGGGTCACTTCCTAGTGGCCCTAATTTTTTTTAGACTTTTCTGCCCCCCCTGGGAGCAGATCGGTCGTTTTTTGGGCCGCATCTGGACCCGGGGGGTCAGAAAAGCCCACTAGACACCAGGGATTGAATTATATTTATAAAGGAAGCGACCCCTTGGGCAAGGGTCGCTTCCTTAGGGGGATAAAATATTTTTCTGACTTTTCTGCCCCCCCTGGGGCAGACCGGTCGGTTTTTTGGCCGATCTGCACCCAGGGGGGGGGGGGCAGAAAAGCCCACTAGTCACCAGGGATTTGTTTACAATTGAAAAGGAAGCGACCCCTTGGGGAAGGGTCGCTTCCTAGTGGCCCTTATTTTTTTTTAGACTTGTCTGCCCCCCCTGGGCGCAGATCAGCCCTTTTTTGGGCCGCATCTGGACCTAGGGGGGGTAGAAAAGCCCACTAGACTCCAGGGTTTTATTTTTTTTATAGGGAGCGACCCCTTGGCCAAGGGTTGCTTCTTCGGGCCCATTTGTTTTCTAAAGTATGTTCTGCCGTGTCTTTATTTGGCCTCTCTGCCCTCCGTAGGGTTGCTTCCAGGGGGCCCACGTTTTTAATGATTTATAATCTTCCCCCCTTTGGGACAGACACCCCATTTGTGACATACCTTGTGACATAGCCTGTTTTAATGTGTGTTGTTTTTGTTTCTTCTAATGTGTATTGTTTTTTTTTCTCTTTAGATTGTTGCAGTGTCCGGTTCCGTTACTGGTGGTTCTGTTGTTCTGCTGTTTCTGTAGTTGCATGTGTTTGGTAAGAGACCTCTTTTTTGTTCAATTGTATTGTAATTGTTTATTTTGCAAAGTGTGTAGTAATACGAGTATGTTTGGTTTCTGTTTGTTGTGATTGTAAAACATGTTTTGCATTTGTTTTTGATGTGTCATTCTGTAGATGTAAGTTTTTTTTTTCTTCTTTCTAGTGGGATATCGTTGCCTATTTGCTGTGTCTTGGCAGAGTAGGTGCTGGTGAGTGTAGTTGTGTCTTGTAAGTGAATTGTATATTTTTTCTAAATATAGTTTTTTGTGAAAAAGGCTTATATTTTTTATCTTACTTTGCGCAATGTTGGGGTTGTTGAGTTGTTTGTGCAGACTCCTTTATTTGTAAGGATAATGGCTAGCCGCCGGATTACTGCTCAGCAAGTTGTTGGAATGCTTTTTGATTCTTCCTCTGACCATGGTCCAGAGACTGACTCTGAATCTGAGCCAGAGGTGGGAGGTGAAGATTCAGGTAGTGAGTTTTCTCTACACATGGCTTCATCTGATGATGAAGACACTCTGAGTGCTGATGAAGCTACTTTTGGTGTGGATGATGTGCCTGTGGTTACGGAGGACATTGCTGTGCCTGTGGTTGCGGAGGACATTGCTGTGCCAATAGTGCGGCAAGAGACATCTGGGCTGCAGCCTGGGGCTGCTAGATTTCCAGTTGGTGTAGTGAGACAAGAGGCAGCTGTGCGGCAGCCTGCGGCTGGAAGACTTGACGTTGAAAGTTCTGACCTCTGGGTTGCACCAGGCATGGTGCAGCCGGCATTGCCTGAATTTACTGGTGTTCCAGGGTGAATAGTGAACACTGAAAACTGTTTGCCTATTGATTTTTTCAAGTTGTTTATGGATGATGTGTTTTTGGCAGAGATTGTAGAGCAGACTAATTTGTATGCTGAAATTTTTTTGAGGGTGAACAGTGCCAGCCTTAAGCCCCACACTAGAGCTACCCGGTGGACTCCCACAAATTTGGAGGAGATGAAAAAGTTTTTGGGTTTATATTTTTTGATGGGCTTGCTTAGGAAACCATCAATGGCTTCATATTGGTCTACTAGTCCCTTGATGGCAACAGCTATATTTCCGGCAGTCATGAGTCGTGATAGGTATTTGCTTCTGCTTCGGATGATGCATTTTGTTGACAATAGTCTTGCTTTGCCACGAGATCACCCTGAATGTGACCGTCTTTTCAAGATTCGGCCTGTCATTGATCATTTTGTTGATCGATTTCCTGAGATCTTTTATCCTGGGAAAGAAATTGCATTGGATGAGTCTTTGCTGTTGTTCAAGGGCCGCTTGGTATTTCGGCAATACATTCCTAGTAAGAGGGCACGCTATGGAATCAAACTGTATATGCTGTGTGACAGTGAGACTGGATATGTCTCTAATTTCAGGGTGTACACTGGTAAGGAATCCAGGATTAACCCCCCTGGTTGTCCGTCGACTTTTGGAGTGACTGAGAAAATTGTGTGGGAACTTGGTCGTGGATTTTTTAACAAAGGCCATCATTTGTATGTCGATAACTTCTACACTGGTGTGCGGTTGTTCAGGGAATTGGCCAAAGTGGACACTGTTGCTTGTGGCACAATCCACTCAAACCGCAAAGGTTTCCCAAAAGAACTTGTTTGTCGAAAGCTTGCTCGGGGACAGTGCAGTGCATTGCGTTGTGAGGAGCTTCTAGCTGTGAAGTTTTCAGACAGGAGAGATGTCTACATGTTGACTACAATACATAATGAAAGCACTGAACCGGTGCCTGTTTGGGGTCAGGTTGCAGAAGTGCGCAAACCTGTGTGCATAATGCACTACAATAAGTACATGGGTGGTGTTGACAGAGTAGATCAGAGGTTGGAACCGTATGCTGCTCTTCGTAAGGCTTACATTTGGTACAAGAAGTTGGCTATCCATCTTTTCCACTTGGCAATCTTTAATGCTTTTGTTGTGTTCCAGAAATCTTGTCCCCAGTCAAAGATGACTTTTGTGAAGTTTCAGGAGTCTGTAGTAGGCAGCCTTGTTTTAGTGGAACAGGCAAGTGTTCCTAGAGTTGGAGTGGTGGAGGATGTTGCCAGATTGAAAGATCGCCACTTTCCTGATACAATTCCTCCTACAACCTCAAAAGATTTTCCCAGTCGGAGATGTAGAGTCTGTTGGCGAAGAGGTTTGCGGAAGGAGGTTCGTATGTACTGCCCCAACTGCCCTTCAAACCCCGGGCTGTGTGTACCTGCTTGTTTTAGATTGTACCACACGCAAAAGAATTTTTGGGAGTATCAATGAGTGGTAAAGTGAACTGGTTGGTCTTTATTCTTTAAAACTTATTGTTCAGTTTCAAAGTTTACATTTGTGTAGTCTTTTTAGATTTAGTTGTTGAGTTAGTAGATTTGTATCAATTTGCAATTTGTTTTTGTTTTTCTTTTATTTAAAAAAAAAACTAAAGTATGATGTTGGTTTGCATGTAGTGTCCATTGTCTGATGGTGTGCATGGTTTGGCGCTTGGCTGCCGGTGTCTGTGGACTGGTGCTTGTCTGGCGGTGTCTGTGGACTGATGCTTGGCTGGCGGTGTGCGTGGTCTGGTGTTTGGTTGGCGGTGTGCGTGCTCTTGCGCTTGCCTGGTGTTGTGTTTGGATTTGTCTGGTGGTGTGCGTGGAGTGGTGCTTGGCTGGCGGTGTGTGTGGAGTTGCGCTTGGCTGGTGGTGTGTGTTGAGTTGCGCTTGGCTGGTGGTGTGTGTGGAGTGGTGCTTGGCTGGTGGTGTGCGTGGAGTGGTACTTGGCTGTCTGTGCACGGAGTGGTGCTTGGCTGGCGGTGTGTGTGGAGTGGCGCTTGGCTTGCGGTGTGCGTGGAGTGGTGCTTGGCTGTTGGTGTGTGTGGAGTGGTACTTGGCTGTCGGTGTGCGCTGAGTGGTGTTTGGCTGGCGGTGTGCATGGTCTGGTGCATGGATGGTGGTGTGTGTGGAGTGGCGCTTGGCTGGTGGTGTGCGTGGAGTGGTACTTGGCTGTCTGTGCACGGAGTGGTGCTTGGCTTGTGGTGTGTGTGGAGTGGCGCTTTGCTGGATGGTGTGCGTGGAGTGGTACTTGGCTGTCTGTGCACGGAGTGGTGCTTGGCTGGTGTTGTGTTTGTGGAGTGGCGCTTGGCTGGTGGTGTGTGTGGAGTGGCGCTTGGCTGGTGGTGTGCGTGGAGTGGTACTTGGCTGTCTGTGCATGGAGTGGTGTTTGGCTGGCGGTGTGTGTGGAGTGGCGCTTGGCTGGTGGTGTGCGTGGAGTGATGCTTGGCTGGTGGTGTGTGTGGAGTGGTACTTGGCTGTCGGTGTGCGCTGAGTGTTGTTTGGCTGGCGGTGTGCATGGTCTGGTGCTTGGATGGTGGTGTGGGTGGACTGGCGCTCGGCTGGCGGTGTGTGAGTAGTTACTTTCTGTTGGTCACTACACACACTGCTAGTTGAGTGACACTCCACGCAGTCCATCATTTTGTGTAGTTGCAATGTCAGAAATGTGGGCGTGTGAAAGTGATGGGCCCTTGAATGGCGCTGTCTGCTGGTGTGAGTGTTGAAATGTGATGGGTCCGCGGCTGGCGGTGTGAATTTTTTGTATGTGTCACACGTACGAAAGGTGTATGAATGGCCTGTAAAGAGGTTGGTGCCTTGACGTGGCTTTACAGCTCACGAGCTGTGAGTCAGTGGTTCAGTTTATCACACTTTCAATTATACGCAGTGTATTTCATTTTTGTGAAATTACTTGCGAATACAATTTTATGTACTGAATCATCACTCACCCTCGTGCCAAATCCAACCAGTGTGTGTGTGTGCTTGCGGATTAGATGGCTGTGTAGTAATATTTTTCTTTTTATCTCTTTCTGAAGTAGGGTGTACCTTGTCCATTATTGTGATTGTTGTTATGTGTTGCTTTTCCTTCCAAGTGGTGTCAATGGTCTGGTTTGTATCAGGTATGAAAGGTGTGTGAATGGCCTGTAAAACGGTTGGTGCCTTGTCGTGGCTTTACAGCTCACGAGTTGCGAGTCACTGGTTCGGTTTTTATGCATTTATTTGTTGACAGAGCATTTTATTTTTTTGAAATATCTTGTTAATAAAATTTTATGTACTGAACCATCACTCGCCCTCGTGCCAAATCCAACCAGTATGTGTGTGTGCTTGCGGATTAGATGGCTGTGCAGTAATATTTGTCTTTTATCTCTTTCTGAAGTAGGGTGTACCTTGTCCCTTATTGTGATTGTTGTTATGTGTTGCTTTTCCTTCCGGATGGTGTCAATGGTCTGGTTTGTATCAGGTATGAAAGGTGCGTGAATGGCCTGTAAAACGGTTGGTGCCTTGTCGTGGCTTAACAGCTCACGAGTTGCGAGTCACTGGTTTGGTTTTTATGCATTTATTTATTGACAGAGCATTTCTTTTTTTTTAAATATCTTGTTAATAAAATTTTATGTACTGAACCATCACTCGCCCTCGTGCCAAATCCAACCTGTATGTGTGTGTCTTTGAGGAATAGATTGCCGTGCTTGAATGTTTGTCTTTTGAGTAACTCTGGTAAGGTGTACATTATAGCTATAAATAACTTACTAAATTTAGATATTATTATTAAAACAAGGAAGTATATGGTCATGTCTTTCTGGTGAATTCTTTTGATATTTTTATCCACAATCTCCTGCAAACTTGAAATTGTCTGTTACAATTTCCATGCAATATTGTCCCAAGAGTCGCACGCTCTCAAATTGAAAACTTAATTTATTCAAAACAATTTGGTTTTGCAAGGGGGTTCCCATGAGTTTTTGGCCCGGGGCCCCAAAGCAGAACAGGCTACAAATGAATTTTTAAAAAATGTAGTATTTAAGTTTGACAAATTAAGCACCCCACCTTAGTCACAGGCCTTTGGCCCACCAACACAAGTGAGGTATAATTTTACTCGGGAGAACAAAGGGAACGCTGGGTGGTAGGACATTTGTGCCGGCAGGGAGATCCCACCCAAAAATGTATGGAAAAGTGCGTTTTTTAACCTAAAGTTAAGGTTTGCAGGGATTTCTGGGTAGGAAAACATTGGGGGACCCACGCATGCCATACCTCCCTGGACTCCCCCGGGTGTCTAGTTTTCAGAACTGTTTGGGTTTGGTAGTTTCAAAAGATGGCCACTGAGCCCCGGGCCAAAAACTCAGGTGCCCCCCCCAAACAATCAAGGTAGTTTTGCTATAGGGTATTGTAAATTCACCACCGTACGATTTGAACCTTTTCCTGTGGCACCCACTATGCCTACCCACGCAAGTGAGATACCATTTTTTTCGGGAGACCTGGGGGAACGCGGGGTGGGTGGAAATTTGTGGATCCACGCAGATTCCAGAACTTTCCACCACAGAAATGTGAGAAAAATGTGTTATTTTTTTCAAATTCTTAGCTTTGCAAGGGATTCTGGGTAGCAAAACCTGGTGGTAGGCAGTCGAGTCACCCCATCCTGAGTTCCCCTGGGTGTCTAGTTTTAAAAAATGTATAGGTTTGCTAGGTTTCCCTAGGTGCTGGCAGAGCTAGGGCTCAAAAACAAAAGGTAGTCTCTTTGTCCAAAAAGCGCAAGATTTCACTGGGAAATTGAGGTGTGACCACGTTGCGTTTTGCGCTGTTTCATGTCGCAGCCACTATGCCTACCCACGCAAGTGAGGTACCATTTGTTTTGGGAGACCTGGGGAAACGCTGGGTGGGTGGAAATTTGTTGATCCACGCAGATTCCAGAACTTTCCACCACAGAAATGTGAGGAAAATGTGTTTTTTTGGTCAAATTCTTAGCTTTGCAAGGGATTCTGGGTAACAAAACCTGGTGGTAGGCAGTCGAGTCACCCCATCCTGATTTCCCCTGGGTGTCTAGTTTTCAAAAATGTATAGGTTTGCTAGGTTTCCCTTGGTGCTGGCAGAGCTAGGGCTCAAAAACAAAAGGTAGTCTCTTTGTCCAAAAAGCGCAAGATTTTACTGGCGAATTGAGGTGCGACCACGTTGCGTTTTGCGCTGTTTCATGTCGCAGCTACTATGCCTACCCACGCAAGTGAGATACCATTTTTTTCGGGAGACCTGGGGAAACGCGGGGTGGGTGGAAATTTGTGGATCCACGCAGATTCCAGAACTTTCCACCACAGAAATGTGAGAAAATTTGTTTTTTTTGTCAAATTCTTAGCTTTGCAAGGGATTCTGGGTAACAAAAACTGGTGGTAGGCTGTCGAGTCACCCCATCCTGAGTTCCCCTGGGTGTCTAGTTTTCAAAAATGTATAGGTTTGCTAGGTTTCCCTAGGTGCTGGCAGAGCTAGGGCTCAAAAACAAAAGGTAGTCTCTTTGTCCAAAAAGCGCAAGATTTCACTGGGAAATTGAGGTGCGACCACGTTGCGTTTTGCGCTGTTTCATGTCGCAGCCACTATGCCTACCCACGCAAGTGAGGTACAATTTCTTTTGGGAGACCTGGGGGAACGCTGGGTGGGTGGAAATTTGTTGATCCACGCAGATTCCAGAACTTTCCACCACAGAAATGTGAGGAAAATGTGTTTTTTTGTCAAATTCGTAGCTTTGCAAGGGATTCTGGGTAACAAAACCTGGTGGTAGGCAGTCGAGTCACCCCATCCTGAATTCCCCTGGGTGTCTAGTTTTCAAAAATGTATAGGTTTGCTAGGTTTCCCTAGGTGCTGGCAGAGCTAGGGCTCAAAAACAAAAGGTAGTCTCTTTGTCCAAAAAGCGCAAGATTTGACTGGCAAATTGAGGTGCGACCACGTTGCGTTTTGCGCTGTTTCATGTCGCAGCCACTATGCCTACCAACGCAAGTGAGATACCATTTTTTTCGGGAGACCTGGGGAAACGCGGGGTGGGTGGAAATTTGTGGGTCCACGCAGATTCCAGAACTTTCCACCACAGAAATGTGAGAAAAATGTGTTTTTTTTGTCAAATTCTTAGCTTTGCAAGGGATTCTGGGTAACAAAAACTGGTGGTAGGCTGTCGAGTCACCCCATCCTGAGTTCCCCTGGGTGTCAAGTTTTCAAAAATGTATAGGTTTGCTAGGTTTCCCTAGGTGCTGGCAGAGCTAGGGCTCAAAAACAAAAGGTAGACTCTTTGTCCAAAAAGCGCAAGATTTCACTGGCAAATTGAGGTGCGACCACGTTGCGTTTTGCGTTGTTTCATGTCGCAGCCACTATGCCTACCCACGCAAGTGAGATACCATTCTTTTCGGAAGACCTGGGGAAACGCGGGGTGGGTGGAAATTTGTTGATCCACGCAGATTCCAGTACTTTCCACCACAGAAATGTGAGGAAAATGTGTTTTTTTGTCAAATTCTTAGATTTGTAAGGGATTCTGGGTAACAAAACCTGGTGGTAGGCAGTCGAGTCACCCCATCCTGAATTCCCCTGGGTGTCTAGTTTCCAAAAATGTATAGGTTTGCTAGGTTTCCCTAGGTGCTGGCAGAGCTAGGGCTCAAAAACAAAATGTAGTTTTTTTGTCCAAAAAGCGCAAGATTTCACTGGGAAATTGAGGTGCGACCACGTTGCGTTTTGCGCTGTTTCATGTCACAGCCACTATGCCTAGCCACGCAAGTGAGGTACCATTTTTTTTGGGAGACCTGGGGGAACGCTGGGTGGGTAGAAATTTGGTGATCCACGCAGATTCCAGAACTTTCCACCACAGAAATATGAGGAAAATGTGTTTTTTTTTTTTAATTCTTAGATTTGCAAGGGATTCTGGGTAACAAAACCTGATGGTAGGCAGTCGAGTCACCCCATCCTAAATCCCCCTGGGTGTCTACTTTTCAAAAATGCATAGGTTTGCTAGGTTTCCCTAGGTGCCGGCAGAGCTAGGGTGCAAAAACTACAGGTAGGAACTTTGCCATAAAAGGGTAAATTTTTAACTGCAAAATTGAGGTGTGACCACGTTGCATTTTGCGCCGTTTCCTGTCGCAGGCACAAGGCCGACCCATGCAAGTGAGGTACCGTTTTTATCGGGAGACGTAGGGTAATTCAGATTTGTAAATCAACTGTTATTACCAATTGAGTTTTCATGCATTTCTCCCTTCCCAATGAAAGACATTGTGTAAAAAAAAATCTTTTTCAAAAATGACCAATAATTCTCATTCTAGTATGAGTATTCCCAATTTTGAAAATGTGCAATTATATACTATTTCTAGACTCTATAATTTGTACCCAATTCAGAAATACATATGTATCTTTCATACCGATTTTTCCACATATACATTTTCCAAGAATAAGTGCTCTATACCCAGTAAATAAAAAAAAATCATTGCAAGTTGCTGCTCAGTTTTTGGATCTGGGTTTGTCGGGTTCTTGGAGAAACTACAAGTCCTATATATCCCCACAACCAGGAAGGTCTAACAAATGTAATGGTACATTGCTTTCCTAGAGCTGTCAAAATTACAAGAAGTTATTTGTGAAAATGTTGAGACAAAAGGCTGTTTTTTACAACAAATTTTCAATTATTCCAATATTTAACTGTTAGTTTCTACAAAGAAACCTTCATGGATTTAGACAAATGACCCCTTTTTAAATTCAGAAATTTGTCTACTTTTCGAAAATGTATAGCTTTCCAGGATCCCTTATTGCTTTCAAACTCATTTCTACCATTAACTGGAAGGAGGTGAAAAGCTCTAAAAATAGCAAAAATAGGCTATGTCCCAGAAAAATGCAAAAACTGTGTGAAAAATGTTGGTTCTCTGACAAAAGACTGTCATTCCCTAAAAGCTGAGAAAATGTAGATTTCAGCCCCACAAACCCTTTTTTGATACCATTTGAAGGGAAAATCCCAGAGGCTTTCATTTGCAGCCCGTTTTTCCCATTATTCTGAAAAAACCAAAAATTTCACTATATTTTGGTTAATTTCTGGGACCCCTCCAAGGGAATTCACAAACCCTGGGCACCTTTAGAATCCACATGATGTTGGAAGAAAAGGACGCAAATTTGGTGTGGATACCCTATGTGGTCAAAAAGTTACAGGGGCCTAAGCGCGCACTACCCCAAATCGACAAAAAAAGGCTTAGCACAGGAGGGGAAAAGGCCTAGCAGCGAAGGGGTTAATTTGGGGTGTGCTTGTGACTTCACTCTGACAAGGTTTGTTGTTCCTGCTTGAGTAGGGTTTCATCTTCCTCAACCAGTAACCCAATTTCTAACAAAGGGCAATTACGCCCACAGGTGAAAATACACATTTTAAATTTGCAAAAACGTATTTGCCACATGACCTATCATTCACAGCATTAATCTGCAGATTATTTATTAAACCAATGTGAAGGTCAAATGCATCCAAAGTTACTAAAAATGTGGTGACATGTTTGCATGCAGTGGAATACCCTGTGCAAAGATTGACTGTTCATCTTTCAGTTCCTTTTTTCTGTACTCAGTTGCTATACTCATGCTAATCAGGTGACACTTTTGCCCAGGTAGTATTATGATGTTTTCAAATCACAAGATAATGAAGTAATATTATTAAAAAAAGTGTTGCATTATGTCGCATAATTTTTGTTTTCTTGTTGCATACTTTAGTCAACCCTGTCTCATAATTAGGGGTGGGCGACGAACTCTGCTCCACTGGAGGAGTTTGTGGTGTTTTTCCACTCCTCGCTCTGCCTACAGCGCGGAGTTCTAAAACAATCTGCGATCCACCACGTAACGGAGATTTTCTGGCTTGCTCTTGTACATCATGCACTGTCACATCCGAGATGCCACCAATATGTTATGAACTGGTTTTGTTTTCAGTTCACGCACTGTGTGACAAGAAATGTGAGCTTCTACTTGTCTCCAGTAATGGTGTGGCTCTTGCGTATGATGTAACCACGTTCCAGCGGAGGTGCTCCAAGTGGTAGACCCAATGCCCTCCTTCCTTCTACCCGGATGTGATCTAATGAGCAGAAGGTGTTTTTTTACCCACTCTCCCAGCCCTGCAGAGCTCACACCACATTCTGCCTCTCCAGCTCATTGTACCTCTGCAGTCTCTCTGGCTCCAACAGGTTTCCTTTCCTGAGCAGAACATGCTGCTCCTCCACGCTGCCTCCTTGCACTGTCCCCGGCTCTCCCTCAACCCAGGCACTCCACCTGCTGCTGTGCAGCTGTAGCACTGCTATTCTCGGGCGGCCCCAGCATTCAACTGTAAATGCCTAACAGCACCTCGAGCAATTAGGATTGGTGCGGGGATCAGTGTGTTGTTGTTAACATTATTAATAGGACTTCTTAAAGAGCCCCCAAGTCTACCATGTCAAGATTAGCCTGAGTGGTTTCCTGGCTTCACCATATGGTGTGTGCGGGACAGAGGTGTACATCACTGCACTGCTGTGAGCAGAGTCTGGGACCGACGTGCACTTTAGGGCTCTTTACATGTGGGCAGAACCGTGGACAGAGGCACACTTCACTGCACTCTACCTGTGGGCACAGCCTTGGACAGAGGCACACTTCACTGCACTCTACCAGTGCGAATAGTCAACGGAAAGACGTGCACTGCAATGCACACTGTCTGAGGGCAGAGCTAGGAACAGACGTGAAGATCACTGACTGCGCTCGATACTCGCCTGCTCACAGAACGCTGTGGAATCACGCAGAGTTTTTCAGTAACTCTGTTGAATTCGACAGAGTAAAACTCCATAAACTCGGCCCAGACTACTCATAATTTCATGCTGTCCTACCGCATAATTCCAGGGGCCCTGGTGACAGCACTGTGAGTTTTGACAAGGACCATGCCTGTGCACAAAGATGTAGGGGGTACTATATAATTGTGCACTTCTTGAGAGCAAAGGTAGATTTTAGGCTTCAAGAAGTTAATTTTAAACTGGCACTGGCCCAGTTGATCCCCCAACGTCAAAGTTTTGATTAACCATGACCAAAGTATGTAGTGGTATTGGGTATGGGTCAAGGTGTAATAATACGGTGTCTTTTTT
This sequence comes from Lissotriton helveticus, assembly GCF_964261635.1. Lineage (NCBI taxonomy): Eukaryota > Metazoa > Chordata > Amphibia > Caudata > Salamandridae > Lissotriton > Lissotriton helveticus. The sequence goes on from NC_136057.1 coordinate 1,248,397,049, forward strand.
TTGTGAGTACCTGCAGCTTTAGCTAAAAAGATGTATTTTTCTTTACTTACTATAGCACACATCTCACAGATGCACCCACTGACTGATTTTGATCAATACTTCTGCCTTCTACATAGGACAGTGTTTTGGAAAGAAGGTTTTAGCCAGTCAGCAGAGATGGTGTCTTGGTAGATGACAGCTGCTCTGGTCCTAACTTGTGTTATGGAGGACAGCTCTGAGGCAGGATCAGATACTGTCTAGCTTTGGTCTAGTCATGAGATGCAGAGGTATTTGGTCATTCCAGCCTTAAAATGATCTGGGTATCATTAAAACAGCTGCAGCATGTTAGATTGAAAAATGAGGCCTAGTAAGATGCTTGTAAGTGTTGAAGCAAAGTGGTGAGATGAAAAATTCTTCAGAAAGGCACCCTACAGTGCTGAATGGAAGTGAAGTACATGGAGGAAAGAAAATCATACTGTATATGTTAAAGATAAAGAATGCAATCCCGGCAAAGATGCTTTCCTTGATGCCAGTTTCCCCCACTCTCAGTAGGAGGGATGGGTAGTTGGCTGTGATTAAAGTGCTGACAGGTCCAGTAGTCCTCCGTCCTGTTTCCCGCCTCCCTCGCCGCCCCCCGCTTCCCGCCACCACCGCCGCCCCCGCCCCTTTTTTCTTCTGTTCCCTCCCCGCTCCCGCCTCCCAGCTGCTCCGCCCACCCGCGCACTTGGCCTTATATGGCGACCGTGCGACACAGGTGAGTGTGACCCAAAGCGTTTTTGACTGTAATTTGTGCTTGTTTTTCTTAGTTCCTGCCCGTGTCAAGCGTTTTTGACTGTAATTTGTGCTTGTTTTTATCTTTCTTAGTTTTTGCCCGTGTTAAAGCGTTTTTGACTGTAATTTGTGCTTGTTTTTCTTAGTTTCTGGCCGTCCTCCGTCCTGTTTCCCGCCTCCCTTGCCGCCCCCCGCTTCCCGCCACCACCGCCGACCCCGCCCCTTTTTTCTTCTGTTCCCTCCCCGCTCCCGCCTCCCAGCTGCTTCGCCCACCCGCGCACTTGGCCTTATATGGCGACCGTGCGACACAGGTGAGTGTGACCCACTTGTGGGACACCCCCGCGCCGCACGGCCACCAGCTGCTGCGTGTGCCCCTTTGCTGTGCCCTCTGCCTCGCTGCCTGCCTCGCTGCCGGCTGACCCTGCTGTCGCTCGCTCTGCTCTGTTTTGTCATCCATTTGTGCTTGTTTTTATTTTTCTTAGTTTCTGCCCGTGTCAAGCGTTTTTGACTGTAATTTGTGCTTGTTTTTATTTTTCTTAGTTCCTGCCCGTGTCAAGCGTTTTTGACTGTAATTTGTGCTTGTTTTTATTTTTCTTAGTTCCTGCCCGTGTCAAGCGTTTTTGACTATAATTTGTGCTTGTTTTTATCTTTCTTAGTTTTTGCCCGTGTTAAAGCGTTTTTGACTGTAATTTGTGCTTGTTTTTCTTAGTTCCTGCCCGTGTCAAGCGTTTTTGACTGTAATTTGTGCTTGTTTTTATCTTTCTTAGTTTTTGCCCGTGTTAAAGCGTTTTTGACTGTAATTTGTGCTTGTTTTTCTTAGTTTCTGGCCGTCCTCCGTCCTGTTTCCCGCCTCCCTCGCCGCCCCCCGCTTCCCGCCACCACCGCCGACCCCGCCCCTTTTTTCTTCTGTTCCCTCCCCGCTCCCGCCTCCCAGCTGCTCCGCCCACCCGCGCACTTCGCCTTATATGCCGATTGTGCGCCGAAGGCGCGCCAAAGGTAAGCCCGTCTGCGCCCGTCCGCGCCTGGACCGCGCCCAGTGCCAGGACCCCTGGCCCCCACCGACGGAAGCCGACCCGACGAACCTACACCGCCGCCGACCTCATCGCACTCAACACCGGCCGCATCCCAGGATGTCATCGAGCCGCCCCGAAGCACACCCACGGACCCTTCAGCTGCCACGCCTGCAAGTTCACCTGCATCCGGACCTTCCCTGCACCCGCCAAGCCGAACACCAGCAGCAACCACCTCAAGTGCATCCTGCTCAACACCCGCTCCGTCCACAGACACGCCGTAGAACTCTGGAACCTCCTCGACACCACCGCCCCTGACGTTGCCTTCCTCACCGAGACCTGGATGAACGCCTCCTCAGCCCCCGACATCGCCATCGCCATCCCAGAGGGCTACAAGATCATCCGGAGGGACCGCACCACCAACCAGACGGGAGGAGGCATCGCCATCATCCACAGAGACACCATCCGCATCACGACCAACACCGACGACACCCTAACCACCGCTGAACACCTGCACTTCCAGATCCACACCAACCCGAACACCACCCTCAGAGGCACCCTGATCTACCGACCCCCGGGTCCACGCACACGATTCAGCGAGGACATCGCCGACTTCGTCAGCCCGCATGCCCTCCCCTCCGCCGACTACATCCTCCTGGGGGACCTCAACTTCCACCTGGAGAACAACAGCGACCGCAACACCATCAGCCTGCTCGACAACCTCGCCAACCTCGGACTCAAGCAGCTGGTATCCACCCCCACCCACCTCGCCGGACACACACTCGACGCCGTCTTCTCATCCAGCAAAGACGTCACCTTCAGCCACGCAACAGGACTCCACTGGACGGACCACAGCTGCGTCCACTTCACCTTCAGAAGAACGACGATCCACCACCACCAGCAACAGGTTGCCCGAAGAAGCTGGAACAAGATCACAGCCGACCAGCTCACCACTTCCCTGAGCCAGCACCCTCCCGCCAGCTCAGCGAACCCCAGCCAGGCCGCCGACAACCTCACGAAGTGGATCAACAACTGCGCGGACGAACTCGCCCCTCTGAGAACCCCACCCATCAGACCCTGCAGCAGAAAAACACCATGGTTCACCGACGAACTCAAGAGCTCCAAGAAGAACTGTCGAGCCCTCGAGAAAGTCTGGAGAAGGGAACCAACTACGGACAACATGACCACCCTCAAGCTCGCCACCCGGAAACACCACCAACTGATCCGCGCCACCAAGAAAAATACATACAAGGACCGACTGGACAACAACGCACACAACTGCAAGGAACTCTTCAACATTGTGAAAGAGCTCTCCAACCCCAACGCCGGAAACAATGACATCACCCCGTCGCAAGACCTCTGCAACTCCCTCGCGTCCTACTTCCACAACAAGATCACGGACATACACAACAGCTTCAGCAACCAACCAACGCAAGCCACAACCGCAACAACGCCACCCACCACCACCCTCTGCACCTGGACTCCGATCAGCACCGAAGACACCATCCGCACAATGAACTCCATCCATTCCGGATCTCCGACTGACCCCTGCCCTCACCACGTCTTCAACAAGGCCGACGCTGTCATCGCACCCCACCTGCGGGACATCATCAACACCTCCCTCGACACCGCCACCTTCCCTGAGAGCTGGAAGCACGCCGAACTCAGCGCTCTTCTCAAGAAACCCACAGCAGACCCCACCGACCTCAAGAACCACCGTCCCATCTCGCTCCTCCCGTTCCCGGCCAAAGTCATCGAGAAGACCGTCAACAAACAGCTGGCCGCCTTCCTCGAGACGAATGGATCCCTCGACCCCTCACAGTCGGGCTTCCGAGCGAACCACAGCACCGAGACCGCCCTCATCGCTGCCACCGATGACATTCGAGCTCTGATGGACAACGGAGAAACAGCGGCCCTCATCCTCCTGGACCTCTCCGCGGCTTTCGACACTGTCTGCCACCGCACCCTAGTACAGCGCCTCGGCAACATCGGAATCCAGGACAAGGCACTGGTATGGATCACCTCCTTCCTCGACGGAAGAACACAGAGAGTCCGCCTACCACCGTACAAGTCAGAGGCCACCAAAGTCATCTGCGGCGTCCCTCAAGGATCCTCACTGAGCCCCACCCTCTTCAACGTCTACATGAGCCCCCTCGCGGCCATCGCACGCCAACACAACCTCAACATAATCTCCTACGCCGACGACACCCAGCTGATCCTCTCCCTGACCAACGACCCCGCCACCGCCAGAGCCAACCTGCACGAAGGGATGAGAGATGTAGCCGAATGGATGACGACCAGCCGCCTGAAACTGAACTCGGACAAGACGGAGGTCCTCATCCTGGGCTCCTCGCCCTCCGCCTGGGACGACTCCTGGTGGCCCCCCGCCCTGGGCACCGCACCCAAACCGACGGACCACGCACGCAACCTGGGCTTCATCCTGGACTCCTCCCTCTCCATGACCAGACAAGTAAACGCCGTCTCCTCGTCTTGCTTCAACATCCTGCGCATGCTACGTAAGATCTTCCGGTGGATCCCCACCGAGACGAGGCAGACGGTCACCCAGGCCCTCGTCACCAGCCGACTGGACTACGGCAACGCCCTCTACGCCGGAACCACCGCCAAGCTCCAGAAGAGACTCCAGCGGATCCAGAACGCCTCGGCCAGACTCATCCTCGACATCCCCCGACGCAGCCACATCTCCGGACACCTGAGAGATCTGCACTGGCTCCCGATCAACAAGAGAATCACCTTCCGTCTCCTCACCCACGCGCACAAAGCCCTACACGACCAAGGCCCGAGCTACCTCAACAACCGGATCAACTTCTACACTCCCAAGCGCCTCCTCAGATCAACCAACCACGCCCTCGCCGCCGTCCCCCGCATCCGAAGAGCGACAACAGGAGGAAGGTCCTTCTCCTACCTGGCCGCCAAGACCTGGAACTCACTCCCAACCGACCTGCGCCTGACCCAAGACCACCTCTCCTTCAGGAAGAAGCTCAAGACCTGGCTGTTCGAGCAGTAACGGCACCCCCCCCCCCACCCAGCGCCTTGAGACCCTACGGGTGAGTAGTGCGCTCTATAAATTACCTGATTGATTGATTGAGTAGTAAAGTCATGGATATCCTCTGTGGACTTCAGAGCTACCCAGATACAAAATCACAGTTCATTTGCTACACTCCAAAAAGTCATAAATGTGTGTGAGAAAATACTTTAATTCAATTTTTCACAGAAATAATTTGAGGTTGGTGTATAGTCTGCTTCATGAATTATTAAACTGATAATATCAGGGGCAGATGCCGGTTGTTAGGGAGTTGTTATAGATCATTCTTGCAGGCATAGTACAATGTTTAAGAGTAGGATACTTCTGAACGTTTTTGTCTGATAGTGAGCCAGCAGGGTTGCTAGCCTTGACCAGATCCTTGAATAGGGAGACTAAGGGATAACTGTGGGCGACTGAGGTCAGATGTCAGTTAATTGACGTAGTTGTATGTGCCACAGTAAGACTGGGCTACATAGTGGTTATCTTTGCCATGAATTAATTTTCAAGTATCCCTTAGAAACAAGGTGGTCTGTAGCAGTGTTAATGAAATTGTGAGGGTGGGGAATGTTTGCAATCTTTGGAAGCTAATTTGCCATTGGGAATATACCTGGAGTTTCAGTGCCTCTTTATGTTTCTAATAAAAATGTGCTGATTGTGTTCAGTTATTGAAGGCCAGATTAATTTTATTGTTGAATTTCTCCAATTGGTGTTGAAGTTTATTGATTTCTATTTTATTTCTTATATCCTTTTTGAAACAAGGTGTTCTGTATCTATTATTGTCTTGAGAGGAATACAATTGTGAAAGCATCTGGACAGTCAACTATAGAGATAATTATCTTGTGTTATTTGGGTGGGTGGTAAAATCACTTAGAGATGAGAGTTGAGTGCAGAAAGATTTAGTTTGTATTACAGTCTATAAATGGCCTTTTTGATCACTGTTGCTGTGGTGCTGTTTTTGGAAGTTGGACAGCCAAAGTGGTGGTATGTCCAGATAGTTGGAAGGTGAGATGAGTCATGTTTTTCTAAACATTTTTAGTTGGTTTTGCGCATGTTATAGTGCTAATGTGGGCATGTATTCACTTGTAGGGTTATACTCAATTGCCTGTTGGGTCAGAATAGCAAGCAATGCTATGTTCTGTTAATTCCAGGTGTGTTGTGATTTACTCACACCACTTTAAACCATTTTAATGCAACCTCGCACATGGCCTTAAACTATGTATCTTTCTATCACACAGGATGCACCTTTTTTTATTCCTGAGGAAGACCTGCTGCGATGTTTTAAGAAAACACGATTTAAAAGGATTGAAACGTCGTTGATATTTGTGTTGTTTGCTCCGCATCTACTGTACACATGGCTAAAGTTTCACAATTAATTCGATAGGCCATGGTTAAACAGATGTATAAAGAATGGAACAGGCATTATACCAAGTCTATTGCTTCATGTCATGTTTATGTCATTGCGTAGTTTATGTTTTTTCTTTGAACCACTTGATCACACTGCACGATCATTTCATTTCTATGTCACTGTTGGAAGACTGCCCTTTTAAGAAAATGTTGTGTTTCTGTAAACTTCACAATATGAATAAGAATATATGAAGCAAAATCAGCCCCTTGTGTGTTTTCAATCATTTATTTATTTGTCTAAGTTATAGGACAAAAGTAGTAATCGTTTGAAGCATTTTTTTCTTTTCTCCCACCCCTCTTCCCCACTCTCCTCCTCCCCCCCACACAGAACCCAGTGCAACCCTAACACTATACAGGGAGATCAACAAAGCTCCATCTGGAGTCAATATCACTTTACCACCTTCACTGATACTGATGTTTGTACTGTGCTCGAATCACATTTCTTCTGCCAGTTGCATTCATCACACTGTGCGATTGTCGTAATTTTTCAAGTGATCATAATAGGCTAAAGATTGGAACAGTATATTAAAAGTATTCATCATCCTTCTTGTTCTCGAATAATAAACAGTATGGCATTCCCGATTAACTGGTGATTGTTAACTTTATATACTGAATGTAACACAGTACCTGCTGTTGCGATTTAATTTCTGAGATGCCTGTTTCATTATCGAATGTGATTTCTATTGCTCAGCAGTAGCTCCTCTGCAGTGGCGGAGAAGAGTTGCCCCACTGGCTCAGAGCCAGCAGCTGAAAAATAAAATGATAGTTATTACCTTTTTATTTTTCAGCTGCAGGCTGAGCCAGCGAGTGTAGGGAGGGACAGGGCCAGGCTGTGGGACGGAGGAGGAATACAGTGCTAGGTGCATTTGTATGTGCGCATGTCTGTTTGGTCGGCCGTCGTAGGGCAGCCAAACAAACATGCTCACTTAGGTTTCTCTAATCTGGCTGTTTTCTACAGCCGGGTGGAGAAACGGCACAGACTCCCTGAACCTGAGCAGGCGTCAAACCAGCCCGCTGAGGTCAATCCCATAGCTGCTCTAATAGTATGAGAGCAGTCTCTGGATTAGATGGTTAGTCTGTCCCAGGGACTGTCGGGAGCAGCAGAACAGAGGAGCACTGAAGTGCAGGTTCAGGTAAGTGATTTTGTTTTAATTCAACCTCCACTCCCACCCCCTGTCGCTGCATATTGGCTGACGCTTCAACTGCTATTGCTTGGTTATATTCTAACTGTATGCATTCAACTATTGTATTGAACTGGACCTCGCCAGACCGCCATCAATCAATCAGCATACAGTCATGTTTTATGCAATTCACCAATACAGCCGTAAAACCGCTGATATAATAAGGTGAAAATCATGTATGGAACCAGCTTTTTACCACGTCTGTCAAAAAACATGAAAGTTGTTCAATGTTAATTCATGGGCCAAACATCAGCGTTGTGAATTCTTACAATTCAGGAATTATAAAATGGCAGGAAAAGGCTTGGCTACTGTAAATTCAGATAACTAACAAGTATCCATAAAGGAAAATGGAGGCTCTCTCTGCTCCAGCAGGTCAATAAGTGCTGACTAATTACAAGTAAACTAATACAACTAATAAAACTAAGAAGCAGGACCCTATAAAGAATTCTGAATTTGGATGATGTATGATTTAATGAAACATCTTTAGTTTGAACAATTATGTAATGCTTTTAGCAAACTCAGGTGGGAGATAAAATTATCAAAAGTTTGTTGAAGTGCAGGCAAGGGTTTCAGTAAGGCCAAAACAAACTCCGGCAGGAATAGGCCGCCCAAAAATGATCTGCATTGCCTCATAAACCTTTGGAAGTTTTGCAGGGGTCGCATCGGCTCCCAGAAACTCTTTGAGGTGTGGTGCTGGCTCAGGTGCAGGCTCAACCATGGAGCCAGACCTCAGATGATGGCGCTCCCTCGTCTCATCTGAAGACCGCAATGCATGGGTCGAAATCGAAGACTTCTTGGACTTCTTGCTCTTCTTTTTCTGCCGGGACTTACCTGAACGCCCAGTTGACTTTGAGTGTGACGAGGATCTTGGACTCTGCAATCCCGCGACCTTCCTCTCAACCATGCTCGAGACCGTCGTGGCATCGCTCGTTGAGGGGCAAGGACCTTTAAGGGATCCCTCCTTCAAGGCCTTGAGGTAGATAGTGCACCAGAAGCAAACACAGTGCGGGTCCGTCACCGACATCTGTCAATTACAGGCACCACAGGACATCCCTGCTACACCAGGACAAGATTTTTCAGAAAGACTTTAACAAAAGTCAAAAAAAGTCTGTCAAAAATTCACTGGGGGAGCACACTATGGAGCTGCGCTGACAGGCGCGGAAAGAAAACAACTGAAGTCAGAGCACTGGGGTGGCGCATATAGAGGCACAGCACACGTCACTTCCATTGCTGACAAACTCACGTGGAGCCGAACCACGCCACTTACCGGCACGCAGAGGTACTGCTCACGAAAAATGTCTGGATCCAGTCTGACACCTGAAGATAATTCTAAGGCAAAGAATCTGTTACTAGAAGTCATTAATTAATTTAATTTATGTAGCTTAATTAGGTCTCGTTCAAGACAGCGCATGTGCTGTCTATTGCAAAATATATTATCTTTTAGTGAGCTTATAGACAGCCTATTGCTTCCACTGGTTGAATACATTGTCACACTCATTTTCGTGCTTCTAATTCGTTAGTTGGGTGGGCTTTCCTTATTCTTCCTGTGTTTGTCCTACCTCTTGAGCATAGACTCATTACTATGTCCTTCTGTCCGCCATCATGAAAAAAGAATGCTTTCATTCTTTTTTTTCTTTTTAGTGACTGATCCAACTTGGACCAGTAACTAAAAAAACCCAGCTGTGTTTAATGTAGGCATTCTAATTTGCAGTGGCTGTGCCTACACAGTAGCGCTACCATGCACATTAAAAGCTTTTTAATATATTTTTTTACATATAATAACTATCTAGCACAGCATTAGGGATGCTGTGCTGTGCATACACAGTAACGCTGCCATGCACGTCAAAAGCTTTTCGATATTTTTTTACATTCATTATATATTCAACACAGCATTGGGGATGCTGTGCCGCAAGGCTAAAACCAATAGCAAAGCCAATAGGTCTCAAAGGTGAGACCTTTTGACTTTGCCAACACTTGTTTTACACAGTGTCAGAAAGCTGCCTGCTACTGAAAGTGCAATGCCTCAGAAGTTGCACTTTTGAAACATGATTTTGCTTTCCAATAACAATAACTATAACGTTTTATGCAGAGCCTTCAACTGCTTTTTATTTTTGCTGTAAATGGTAGGCAATATTTACACACATTCAATTGCTGCTACATTAAATAATCTTGGTAGAATGAAAGGGTAAATAGCTCTGGAAGGGAGGACACACATTCATCTGGTTAACCACTTAACTTGAACTGGCTAAATGTATGTCTTAGCCATGCAGTAGTAAATTAGGGCCCAAATTGGAAATGGAAATGCTATACCTCCTGTAGACAAAGATACCTTGGCCATCATATTTTAAATGAGGAAGCAACATTTTGATTGGTCTGTTACACCCTCATGTAAATGATGCAATTTACAGTTTATTTGTCCGTAAAGGTTCAGAGCACTCCATTCACACCACTACTGTTTACTAAATCGCCCCTGCCTCAGCTTCCGGATCTCCACACCCACTCTATTATTTCCTTGATGATAAACAACTTTTTCACGTACCTTGTAGTCCAGTCCGTTGTGGTTTCTAGAGAAAGGGTAGAATGACCCCAGTTGCATCCAGCGTAGGCAGAGTTCACGGGTGGTATCATAGATGAAACCGCAGATGTCTGCTCCAATCTAAGACAATTGGAAGTAGACCATGTTTACCCATATTTGAAAGGATTGTTACAGGAAATAGCAATGAAGTAAAAAAAGAAAATATATATTTCATATACACTTTTAGCCTCAGTAATTTCTCTTTAGGAAGCGTAGCAATGGAGCACCGGAGTGAACCAATGTCTTGGCACTGATCACTTGCTACATACTTTTATACGCATCATAAAAGCAGTTTCTGGATTGGCCGTATCGGTGGTGAGTGGGGTGTGCAAGAACAGCCAGAGGCGAGGCCGAGGCTATTTATTTTCCCCGGCACATCTCATCCAAGCCATACTATAACAAGCAACTTTGGAGGGAGTAACAACGCCCTCCCCTGCATAGGTAGACAGACCCCCCTCCCTTCAGCCTAGGAATTGTATCTACATCACTACATCCGTTTCCCCTTTTCAACTAAGCAAACAACACAAACAAATGTATGCACGTGTTAGTTCCAGTTGCAATAATTGCTAGAGCCCTTTGTCATAACATGAAGTCTCCTAAACAGCTCGAAGGGACAGGATTGTCTCTCGGTCTGTATTAGGACATATTGCTTCTCAGGTTAGAGGGCACAACCTGTTCATCAGGTATTTGTTTGGGAGCCCTGTAGCCCGGGTAGGGTGTTAGCTCTAACTGTCAGAACTCCCATGGGGAGACTACTGTAACTCTCCACGCAGGCTGATGTTCTCGCCTGCACCCTCCCCAGGGTTCTCTCATCGGAGCCGAGGCTCTGCTGGGCACCACTTGAAGAATAAAACATGGTTTCTTCTCCTCGGGTAGTTGTCAACATAGTCTCTCTTCAGCATGTCACCAACCAGAGTTCCGGTTCAAACCGCAGCCTGAGCTTGCTCCCAGGGTGACAGCCCTTTACCAGCATGTATTCCCCTACCTTGATGGTCGAGGTCTTGCCCTGTGGGTGGTGGCTGCAGCTTCGATTCCTTTGACTGATGGTTTTTTATACTAGTTTGTAAATTCAATTCAAGACCCAAATCAATGGTGGTCTATAGTCAAACATAAAAATCGTTATTATTCATTAAAAATGAATAATAACGATTTTTATGTTTGACTATAGACCACCATTGATTTGGGTCTTGAATTGAATTTACAAACTAGTATAAAAAACCATCAGTGAAATCCCTTGAAGGTACCTTTACCCTATCATTCTCTTGCCCGAACCCTCAAGGTTATATTGGGTTGCCCACTTATTACATACCGATTCCTTTGAGGCCTACTTTATAGCATCAGCTGTTTGTCAGTGCCTGCAGGGAGCCGGCTGGGCTGGTGAGGAATGATGTGTTGAGTTACCCGGCCCCAGCTGGCATGACCTGGGGCAATCCTGGTAGTGGTGTGGGGAGTTTGTTGGTAGTCTCTCAAGAGCACTTATATAACCTCTTAAAGTGGTTGTCTCTCATGCTGGGCAATGCAGATAACCTTGCTGAGAGTCTGCATAAACTTTCTCAGCCTCATGGTTGGCTTGTGGCAACCTTGGTGTCTCTTTGGTAGGACTAATGTTGAATGATGCCAAATACGCTGCAAACTCTTGCCTCCCGGAAAGGTGGTCCAATATCTGTCTGAATCTACTGTATTAGTCCATGGGTCACCGAGACTTTCTCCATTTTGGGCTGCATCTCTTGAGCCAATGTGCTCTTGACCAGTTCAAATTCTAGATATTTTCAATAATCATCTATGAGGACCACCATGTGCTTCCCATTAGCGAAGCTGCCAAAGTTCATGCTGGTGCATACCTACGGTTGGGGTGGCGCTCACCAGTGAATATCAGGTCAGGTGGGTAAGCGCACACCACCACTTGGCACTTCCCTGTCTGCACTGCTGTTAGAGACCGTCCTTGTGGCTGACTGTGAAAATAGGGGGTGCCTTGAGAGGAACTCTGCTGGATTTAGCAAACCCGGATGGTGTACAACTTAAAGGTGCATTCTTGCAGCTGGAGGACCCACTTTTCGATCCTTTGTGGTGGCTTTGAAGTAGAACCTCCGAATAGTGGGATCAATAGCTTGTGGCCAGTTTGGACAATGAAGGGGTGCCTGTAGATGTACAGTTGAAAGTGGCAACATCCTCAGTATATTGCAATTGCTTCACACTTAGTTTGGGAATACCTCTGCTCTGTTGGGGTGAGCGTACAACTGGTGTAAGCCACTGGGGCCTGTTCTCCAGTTCCCTGTCACTGAGATAGCACAGCTCCCAGTCCTGCGGGCTCATGTCAACAGCTAGTTCAGTCTCCTTCCTTGGATCAGATGAGACCAGGGTGGTCTTTGTAAAATCTGCTGTCTTGGTGTTTCGGAAGGCCTCTTATTGCAGTATCCCTCACTCCCATGACATGTTGGCTTTTGTCAGTTCTCTCAGTGGCTGAGGAGACCTGTGAGGTGAATCATCCGCAGTAATTTTCCATGTAGAGAAAACTGTACTGCTGAAATGCAGCAGGGGGCTGCGCTGTTTTTTATGTTGAGGACTTTTGCTGGGTCTGGCGCCACAGCTGCAGCCAGAACTGGTATCCAAAGAAGCATATAAAGTATCGCACAAACTCACACTTTTCTCAGTGTTGCATGAGGCCGGTGGTCTTCTCCCATAGGCTGAGCATAGACTCAGATGTCATCACTGATATTTAGCACTCCTGGCATCCCCACTACAACCTCTTCTATTGCATTCTGGAAGACATTTGCCGCACTCGATATTAAAAATTTCAGATGTTGTACTATCTGAGTGCCATGTGCATCACAAATATTGTTATGTATCTTGAGTCGGGCTGGAGGAGTATCTGATGGGACGCTGAGAGGAGTTTGCACAGACTGGTCGATGTGTAGCCTAACTTCTTTCCCTTTGAGGCATCCTATGCCATTGAATAGGTCGCTGAAGTCGTGGAAGATATTCTCCAGTTTGTATTCATGCACTAGTAGTGAGAACTGCACCAGCTGCAGCTCCACTGCCATCCTACAGCTTAAAAGCATGCCAGATCCTTCTTAAGATACATATATAGTGGCCATCACCATGTGCTTATTGTGTGAAATGGGTGTTTTTAATCGCTATTTGAGAGCTAGTGGTTCCTGTTGACAGTGTTCATATACTCTTGCTCTCACTGCCTTCAGCAGTGATGGAGGGTCTAGCATACTAAATGCGTCTTGGGCCGTGATATTTATGGTAGCACCTTTGTCAATAATGGCGGATACTGTGGTGGAACCTATTTGAATCTTCCATTTAGCCAGCATCCAGGTTGTTGGTTGTGACCGGTCTTACGTCAGAACCATGGGTGCTGCTCCCTCTAGGTTGTCGTCTTCTGAATCGTCGGACCTGCCATCTGCTATGCTGGGTTGTGGTGACTACCTGGCTTGGTTCACTGCTTTCAGTGAGGTTTTTTTCAGGCCGTTTGTCAAGTTGCAGACTTTTGCGAAGTGGTTAAGTTTGAGGCATGTGGTGCATGTTTTTCCCCATGCCGGGCACTTGGTGGGTTGATGGGTGGCACCTCTGCAGTAACCACAGGCGCCCTCTGTGGATGCCTGGGGCTTGGTCTTGCATGGTGTGCGCTTCAGCCCAACTATGTTGACTGGCTTCACTTTATTCATTTTGTTAAGCACCATCTCAATGGGAGAGGCCCTGGATCTGGAAAGTTCCTTGCAATGGCCGAGCATCAAGATATAATTCAGGGATATGCAAGGCACTTGTAGGATCTGCCCTCACAGCTTGGATGAGGCACAGCCTTGTATTATTCGGACTCTTATTTCCTCTGCTTCCTTGGTGAATGTGCATATGCTCTCCAGATTTTTGAGCCGTACTTGAAATGCATCTATGGATCCCTCCACTTCTCATAGTTGGCTTTGCCATAGGTTCCAAGTATGCTCAGATTGGTGCGACAAGGGTGTCATATGTGTTTGGTGGTCTTGCTTTGTGGACTGCGCGGGAGAATTTGTAGATATCTGCACTGATCAGGTGGAGAAACATGGCTTGCTTCTGCTCCTCGACGACCCCAGGATGCATAAAGTAAAGGCTGTCTTTCAACCCATGTCCTCCAGGTGGGGGCCTATGATGCTGTTAGCCCTGTGGTGATGAACAGTTCGAGTGCAGAGATTCAGGTCATGCCTTGTGATGGAGGGTATTATGTGCTTCGGGGATTGGCGCCTGGTCTGCCCTAGGCTTGGGCCTGGAGTCATGCGTTCTTGGAGGCCACTGCAGAGACTTGCTAATGGTGTGTCTCTGTGGCTGGGTGCTCTTGACTGACCCTCTGTGGGATGTGATGAAGCCTATTTGTGTCTTTCTTGGACTCAGTAAGTTAGTTGAGTCCCCTCTAACGTCTGCACAGTTGAACTTTAGGAGGCATGCTCTGTGCTCGCCATGGAGCGTCTCTGGGAACTCCAACCCTGGTTTGAGTGCCTGGGGGCGGGGCGCCTCGTGCAGTGCCTCCTCAAGGATGTGGTGGCGAGGCTGGGTCTTGAGGCAGGCAAAGCCCCTTCTAGTGATGGACAGTGGTCTCCGCAGGGAGAGTGTCGTTGGACAGGACTGCTGTGCTTTAGAGGCTCCTCGTGGTCTGCCAAGTCATTGGGTACAGCAGTCTCCACTCAGGAGGCAAGATGCAGGCACGGGCAAAGCACACACACAAATGTATGCACGTGTTAGTTCCAGTTGCAATAATTGCTAGAGCCCTTTGTCATAACATGAAGTCTCCTAAACAGCTCGAAGGGACAGGATTGTCTCTCGGTCTGTATTAGGACATATTGCTTCTCAGGTTAGAGGGCACAACCTGTTCATCAGGTATTTGTTTGGGAGCCCTGTAGCCCGGGTAGGGTGTTAGCTCTAACTGTCAGAACTCCCATGGGGAGACTACTGTAACTCTCCACGCAGGCTGATGTTCTCGCCTGCACCCTCCCCAGGGTTCTCTCATCGGAGCCGAGGCTCTGCTGGGCACCACTTGAAGAATAAAACATGGTTTCTTCTCCTCGGGTAGTTGTCAACATAGTCTCTCTTCAGCATGTCACCAACCAGAGTTCCGGTTCAAACCGCAGCCTGAGCTTGCTCCCAGGGTGACAGCCCTTTACCAGCATGTATTCCCCTACCTTGATGGTCGAGGTCTTGCCCTGTGGGTGGTGGCTGCAGCTTCGATTCCTTTGACTGATGGTTTTTTATACTAGTTTGTAAATTCAATTCAAGACCCAAATCAATGGTGGTCTATAGTCAAACATAAAAATCGTTATTATTCATTAAAAATGAATAATAACGATTTTTATGTTTGACTATAGACCACCATTGATTTGGGTGTTGAATTGAATTTACAAACTAGTATAAAAAACCATCAGTGAAATCCCTTGAAGGTACCTTTACCCTATCATTCTCTTGCCCGAACCCTCAAGGTTATATTGGGTTGCCCACTTATTACATACCGATTCCTTTGAGGCCTACTTTATAGCATCAGCTGTTTGTCAGTGCCTGCAGGGAGCCGGCTGGGCTGGTGAGGAATGATGTGTTGAGTTACCCGGCCCCAGCTGGCATGACCTGGGGCAATCCTGGTAGTGGTGTGGGGAGTTTGTTGGTAGTCTCTCAAGAACACTTATATAACCTCTTAAAGTGGTTGTCTCTCATGCTGGGCAATGCAGATAACCTTGCTGAGAGTCTGCATAAACTTTCTCAGCCTCATGGTTGGCTTGTGGCAACCTTGGTGTCTCTTTGGTAGGACTAATGTTGAATGATGCCAAATACGCTGCAAACTCTTGCCTCCCGGAAAGGTGGTCCAATATCTGTCTGAATCTACTGTATTAGTCCATGGGTCACCGAGACTTTCTCCATTTTGGGCTGCATCTCTTGAGCCAATGTGCTCTTGACCAGTTCAAATTCTAGATATTTTCAATAATCATCTATGAGGACCACCATGTGCTTCCCATTAGCGAAGCTGCCAAAGTTCATGCTGGTGCATACCTACGGTTGGGGTGGCGCTCACCAGTGAATATCAGGTCAGGTGGGTAAGCGCACACCACCACTTGGCACTTCCCTGTCTGCACTGCTGTTAGAGACCGTCCTTGTGGCTGACTGTGAAAATAGGGGGTGCCTTGAGAGGAACTCTGCTGGATTTAGCAAACCCGGATGGTGTACAACTTAAAGGTGCATTCTTGCAGCTGGAGGACCCACTTTTCGATCCTTTGTGGTGGCTTTGAAGTAGAACCTCCGAATAGTGGGATCAATAGCTTGTGGCCAGTTTGGACAATGAAGGGGTGCCTGTAGATGTACAGTTGAAAGTGGCAACATCCTCAGTATATTGCAATTGCTTCACACTTAGTTTGGGAATACCTCTGCTCTGTTGGGGTGAGCGTACAACTGGTGTAAGCCACTGGGGCCTGTTCTCCAGTTCCCTGTCACTGAGATAGCACAGCTCCCAGTCCTGCGGGCTCATGTCAACAGCTAGTTCAGTCTCCTTCCTTGGATCAGATGAGACCAGGGTGGTCTTTGTAAAATCTGCTGTCTTGGTGTTTCGGAAGGCCTCTTATTGCAGTATCCCTCACTCCCATGACATGTTGGCTTTTGTCAGTTCTCTCAGTGGCTGAGGAGACCTGTGAGGTGAATCATCCGCAGTAATTTTCCATGTAGAGAAAACTGTACTGCTGAAATGCAGCAGGGGGCTGCGCTGTTTTTTATGTTGAGGACTTTTGCTGGGTCTGGCGCCACAGCTGCAGCCAGAACTGGTATCCAAAGAAGCATATAAAGTATCGCACAAACTCACACTTTTCTCAGTGTTGCATGAGGCCGGTGGTCTTCTCCCATAGGCTGAGCATAGACTCAGATGTCATCACTGATATTTAGCACTCCTGGCATCCCCACTACAACCTCTTCTATTGCATTCTGGAAGACATTTGCCGCACTCGATATTAAAAATTTCAGATGTTGTACTATCTGAGTGCCATGTGCATCACAAATATTGTTATGTATCTTGAGTCGGGCTGGAGGAGTATCTGATGGGACGCTGAGAGGAGTTTGCACAGACTGGTCGATGTGTAGCCTAACTTCTTTCCCTTTGAGGCATCCTATGCCATTGAATAGGTCTCTGAAGTCGTGGAAGATATTCTCCAGTTTGTATTCATGCACTAGTAGTGAGAACTGCACCAGCTGCAGCTCCACTGCCATCCTACAGCTTAAAAGCATGCCAGATCCTTCTTAAGATACATATATAGTGGCCATCACCATGTGCTTATTGTGTGAAATGGGTGTTTTTAATCGCTATTTGAGAGCTAGTGGTTCCTGTTGACAGTGTTCATATACTCTTGCTCTCACTGCCTTCAGCAGTGATGAAGGGTCTAGCATACTAAATGCGTCTTGGGCCGTGATATTTATGGTAGCACCTTTGTCAATAATGGCGGATACTGTGGTGGAACCTATTTGAATCTTCCATTTAGCCAGCATCCAGGTTGTTGGTTGTGACCGGTCTTACGTCAGAACCATGGGTGCTGCTCCCTCTAGGTTGTCGTCTTCTGAATCGTCGGACCTGCCATCTGCTATGCTGGGTTGTGGTGACTACCTGGCTTGGTTCACTGCTTTCAGTGAGGTTTTTTTCAGGCCGTTTGTCAAGTTGCAGACTTTTGCGAAGTGGTTAAGTTTGAGGCATGTGGTGCATGTTTTTCCCCATGCCGGGCACTTGGTGGGTTGATGGGTGGCACCTCTGCAGTAACCACAGGCGCCCTCTGTGGATGCCTGGGGCTTGGTCTTGCATGGTGTGCGCTTCAGCCCAACTATGTTGACTGGCTTCACTTTATTCATTTTGTTAAGCACCATCTCAATGGGAGAGGCCCTGGATCTGGAAAGTTCCTTGCAATGGCCGAGCATCAAGATATAATTCAGGGATATGCAAGGCACTTGTAGGATCTGCCCTCACAGCTTGGATGAGGCACAGCCTTGTATTATTCGGACTCTTATTTCCTCTGCTTCCTTGGTGAATGTGCATATGCTCTCCAGATTTTTGAGCCGTACTTGAAATGCATCTATGGATCCCTCCACTTCTCATAGTTGGCTTTGCCATAGGTTCCAAGTATGCTCAGATTGGTGCGACAAGGGTGTCATATGTGTTTGGTGGTCTTGCTTTGTGGACTGCGCGGGAGAATTTGTAGATATCTGCACTGATCAGGTGGAGAAACATGGCTTGCTTCTGCTCCTCGACGACCCCAGGATGCATAAAGTAAAGGCTGTCTTTCAACCCATGTCCTCCAGGTGGGGGCCTATGATGCTGTTAGCCCTGTGGTGATGAACAGTTCGAGTGCAGAGATTCAGGTCATGCCTTGTGATGGAGGGTATTATGTGCTTCGGGGATTGGCGCCTGGTCTGCCCTAGGCTTGGGCCTGGAGTCATGCGTTCTTGGAGGCCACTGCAGAGACTTGCTAATGGTGTGTCTCTGTGGCTGGGTGCTCTTGACTGACCCTCTGTGGGATGTGATGAAGCCTATTTGTGTCTTTCTTGGACTCAGTAAGTTAGTTGAGTCCCCTCTAACGTCTGCACAGTTGAACTTTAGGAGGCATGCTCTGTGCTCGCCATGGAGCGTCTCTGGGAACTCCAACCCTGGTTTGAGTGCCTGGGGGCGGGGCGCCTCGTGCAGTGCCTCCTCAAGGATGTGGTGGCGAGGCTGGGTCTTGAGGCAGGCAAAGCCCCTTCTAGTGATGGACAGTGGTCTCCGCAGGGAGAGTGTCGTTGGACAGGACTGCTGTGCTTTAGAGGCTCCTCGTGGTCTGCCAAGTCATTGGGTACAGCAGTCTCCACTCAGGAGGCAAGATGCAGGCACGGGCAAAGCACACACACAAATGTATGCACGTGTTAGTTCCAGTTGCAATAATTGCTAGAGCCCTTTGTCATAACATGAAGTCTCCTAAACAGCTCGAAGGGACAGGATTGTCTCTCGGTCTGTATTAGGACATATTGCTTCTCAGGTTAGAGGGCACAACCTGTTCATCAGGTATTTGTTTGGGAGCCCTGTAGCCCGGGTAGGGTGTTAGCTCTAACTGTCAGAACTCCCATGGGGAGACTACTGTAACTCTCCACGCAGGCTGATGTTCTCGCCTGCACCCTCCCCAGGGTTCTCTCATCGGAGCCGAGGCTCTGCTGGGCACCACTTGAAGAATAAAACATGGTTTCTTCTCCTCGGGTAGTTGTCAACATAGTCTCTCTTCAGCATGTCACCAACCAGAGTTCCGGTTCAAACCGCAGCCTGAGCTTGCTCCCAGGGTGACAGCCCTTTACCAGCATGTATTCCCCTACCTTGATGGTCGAGGTCTTGCCCTGTGGGTGGTGGCTGCAGCTTCGATTCCTTTGACTGATGGTTTTTTATACTAGTTTGTAAATTCAATTCAAGACCCAAATCAATGGTGGTCTATAGTCAAACATAAAAATCGTTATTATTCATTAAAAATGAATAATAACGATTTTTATGTTTGACTATAGACCACCATTGATTTGGGTGTTGAATTGAATTTACAAACTAGTATAAAAAACCATCAGTGAAATCCCTTGAAGGTACCTTTACCCTATCATTCTCTTGCCCGAACCCTCAAGGTTATATTGGGTTGCCCACTTATTACATACCGATTCCTTTGAGGCCTACTTTATAGCATCAGCTGTTTGTCAGTGCCTGCAGGGAGCCGGCTGGGCTGGTGAGGAATGATGTGTTGAGTTACCCGGCCCCAGCTGGCATGACCTGGGGCAATCCTGGTAGTGGTGTGGGGAGTTTGTTGGTAGTCTCTCAAGAGCACTTATATAACCTCTTAAAGTGGTTGTCTCTCATGCTGGGCAATGCAGATAACCTTGCTGAGAGTCTGCATAAACTTTCTCAGCCTCATGGTTGGCTTGTGGCAACCTTGGTGTCTCTTTGGTAGGACTAATGTTGAATGATGCCAAATACGCTGCAAACTCTTGCCTCCCGGAAAGGTGGTCCAATATCTGTCTGAATCTACTGTATTAGTCCATGGGTCACCGAGACTTTCTCCATTTTGGGCTGCATCTCTTGAGCCAATGTGCTCTTGACCAGTTCAAATTCTAGATATTTTCAATAATCATCTATGAGGACCACCATGTGCTTCCCATTAGCGAAGCTGCCAAAGTTCATGCTGGTGCATACCTACGGTTGGGGTGGCGCTCACCAGTGAATATCAGGTCAGGTGGGTAAGCGCACACCACCACTTGGCACTTCCCTGTCTGCACTGCTGTTAGAGACCGTCCTTGTGGCTGACTGTGAAAATAGGGGGTGCCTTGAGAGGAACTCTGCTGGATTTAGCAAACCCGGATGGTGTACAACTTAAAGGTGCATTCTTGCAGCTGGAGGACCCACTTTTCGATCCTTTGTGGTGGCTTTGAAGTAGAACCTCCGAATAGTGGGATCAATAGCTTGTGGCCAGTTTGGACAATGAAGGGGTGCCTGTAGATGTACAGTTGAAAGTGGCAACATCCTCAGTATATTGCAATTGCTTCACACTTAGTTTGGGAATACCTCTGCTCTGTTGGGGTGAGCGTACAACTGGTGTAAGCCACTGGGGCCTGTTCTCCAGTTCCCTGTCACTGAGATAGCACAGCTCCCAGTCCTGCGGGCTCATGTCAACAGCTAGTTCAGTCTCCTTCCTTGGATCAGATGAGACCAGGGTGGTCTTTGTAAAATCTGCTGTCTTGGTGTTTCGGAAGGCCTCTTATTGCAGTATCCCTCACTCCCATGACATGTTGGCTTTTGTCAGTTCTCTCAGTGGCTGAGGAGACCTGTGAGGTGAATCATCCGCAGTAATTTTCCATGTAGAGAAAACTGTACTGCTGAAATGCAGCAGGGGGCTGCGCTGTTTTTTATGTTGAGGACTTTTGCTGGGTCTGGCGCCACAGCTGCAGCCAGAACTGGTATCCAAAGAAGCATATAAAGTATCGCACAAACTCACACTTTTCTCAGTGTTGCATGAGGCCGGTGGTCTTCTCCCATAGGCTGAGCATAGACTCAGATGTCATCACTGATATTTAGCACTCCTGGCATCCCCACTACAACCTCTTCTATTGCATTCTGGAAGACATTTGCCGCACTCGATATTAAAAATTTCAGATCTTGTACTATCTGAGTGCCATGTGCATCACAAATATTGTTATGTATCTTGAGTCGGGCTGGAGGAGTATCTGATGGGACGCTGAGAGGAGTTTGCACAGACTGGTCGATGTGTAGCCTAACTTCTTTCCCTTTGAGGCATCCTATGCCATTGAATAGGTCGCTGAAGTCGTGGAAGATATTCTCCAGTTTGTATTCATGCACTAGTAGTGAGAACTGCACCAGCTGCAGCTCCACTGCCATCCTACAGCTTAAAAGCATGCCAGATCCTTCTTAAGATACATATATAGTGGCCATCACCATGTGCTTATTGTGTGAAATGGGTGTTTTTAATCGCTATTTGAGAGCTAGTGGTTCCTGTTGACAGTGTTCATATACTCTTGCTCTCACTGCCTTCAGCAGTGATGGAGGGTCTAGCATACTAAATGCGTCTTGGGCCGTGATATTTATGGTAGCACCTTTGTCAATAATGGCGGATACTGTGGTGGAACCTATTTGAATCTTCCATTTAGCCAGCATCCAGGTTGTTGGTTGTGACCGGTCTTACGTCAGAACCATGGGTTCTGCTCCCTCTAGGTTGTCGTCTTCTGAATCGTCGGACCTGCCATCTGCTATGCTGGGTTGTGGTGACTACCTGGCTTGGTTCACTGCTTTCAGTGAGGTTTTTTTCAGGCCGTTTGTCAAGTTGCAGACTTTTGCGAAGTGGTTAAGTTTGAGGCATGTGGTGCATGTTTTTCCCCATGCCGGGCACTTGGTGGGTTGATGGGTGGCACCTCTGCAGTAACCACAGGCGCCCTCTGTGGATGCCTGGGGCTTGGTCTTGCATGGTGTGCGCTTCAGCCCAACTATGTTGACTGGCTTCACTTTATTCATTTTGTTAAGCACCATCTCAATGGGAGAGGCCCTGGATCTGGAAAGTTCCTTGCAATGGCCGAGCATCAAGATATAATTCAGGGATATGCAAGGCACTTGTAGGATCTGCCCTCACAGCTTGGATGAGGCACAGCCTTGTATTATTCGGACTCTTATTTCCTCTGCTTCCTTGGTGAATGTGCATATGCTCTCCAGATTTTTGAGCCGTACTTGAAATGCATCTATGGATCCCTCCACTTCTCATAGTTGGCTTTGCCATAGGTTCCAAGTATGCTCAGATTGGTGCGACAAGGGTGTCATATGTGTTTGGTGGTCTTGCTTTGTGGACTGCGCAGGAGAATTTGTAGATATCTGCACTGATCAGGTGGAGAAACATGGCTTGCTTCTGCTCCTCGACGACCCCAGGATGCATAAAGTAAAGGCTGTCTTTCAACCCATGTCCTCCAGGTGGGGGCCTATGATGCTGTTAGCCCTGTGGTGATGAACAGTTCGAGTGCAGAGATTCAGGTCATGCCTTGTGATGGAGGGTATTATGTGCTTCGGGGATTGGCGCCTGGTCTGCCCTAGGCTTGGGCCTGGAGTCATGCGTTCTTGGAGGCCACTGCAGAGACTTGCTAATGGTGTGTCTCTGTGGCTGGGTGCTCTTGACTGACCCTCTGTGGGATGTGATGAAGCCTATTTGTGTCTTTCTTGGACTCAGTAAGTTAGTTGAGTCCCCTCTAACTTCTGCACAGTTGAACTTTAGGAGGCATGCTCTGTGCTCGCCATGGAGCGTCTCTGGGAACTCCAACCCTGGTTTGAGTGCCTGGGGGCGGGGCGCCTCGTGCAGTGCCTCCTCAAGGATGTGGTGGCGAGGCTGGGTCTTGAGGCAGGCAAAGCCCCCTCTAGTGATGGACAGTGGTCTCCGCAGGGAGAGTGTCGTTGGACAGGACTGCTGTGCTTTAGAGGCTCCTCGTGGTCTGCCAAGTCATTGGGTACAGCAGTCTCCACTCAGGAGGCAAGATGCAGGCACGGGCAAAGCCCAGCGTGAGAGCCGTATCCACTGCGTGTCCACTCTCAGGCTAATGGCGGTCTTTTTCCTGAGATGCAAGTGTTGCACAGATGTGGCTTAACCTGTAGCTAATGTGGTGCGGGCACATGAATATCACGCGGACACTCATTTGGTGTGCAACAACTGCCTGAGGCGGGGCCTGGGGCTATTTATTTCCCCCAGCACATCACGTCCAGCCATACTACAACAAGCATCTCCGGAGGGAGTAACAAAGTTCTCTCTTGCGTAGGTGGAGCACTCCCTTCAATCCGGCAGTGTTGTCACTACATTGAGTAGTCCCTTTTGGGCCCGAGGCTGACGATATTAGACATTCGACGTGGGGGCAAAAGAATTTCAGAAAATGGGCAGTTATAATTTGACTTTATTCTGAGGCCACGCAATGATTGGCCATACGTCTATCTGTTGTGGCTATTCTTCCCATAGTGCTCAGCGCTAGTAAAGGTAGTGTGTTGAAAAGAGTGTAAGTTGTATAGGTTTTGCTGTGTCTGTCGCTCCCTGATCTCTGGCTGTGATACATGTACACGTGTGTGGGAATTTTGTGGGAGACTGCAGTTTATTACTATTAAGCATTGTTTCCCTAGGTCTATCATGATGGACTATGGTAACACAAAATAATGTAACCTTTGCACTGTAGTAATGCATGTTCAACTGTATGTTTATTAACACTCTTATTGTGAATCATATGTCGATTCGGCCACAATTTATTTTCATTGGCATAAGCATACATAACGTAAAGTACCCTGTGCCATCGGTTATAAAGATATTGCAAGCCACTGAATTCCGTCACATTAGAGGAAGGAGGCTGAACGTGATTAACAATATTTTTTTATGTAATTTATGACAGTGGATATTTGTGTTTTTTAAACCTGGAAAAAACAATACTAATTCATCAAAGGGGGTATATCACTTAATCGAGAGGTCTTTAAAATAATTCATTATGGGTGCACAATATGTAGCCTTATTTTGGATTGCTATTATGTTATTTTATTGTCAACACATATTTTATTCAGCTTCAATTACTACAATAAAATCATCCATATGCCATCGAGTCGCTTTCCTTTCCGTGTCTCCAACGTTTGTTTAGGAAGAGCTGATGACTTGACGAGGCTGCCATGTGTGCAGGTAGAAGAAGTCTTACTTGTAGCACTTTACAAAATGCACACTGCAGTACCTGATGAGAATATTTATTGATGCATTACATGGGAGTACTCGTTCAACTTTTTGAATACTTCAATAGTACACCATTTTTTTAAAAATGTACCAGTTGGCTCTCTATTTTTCAAAATGTTCTGTAGAGGAAGAACCTCAAACCTCTCATGTTAGTTGGCCTAGTTCACTTTACTCTCTAAGTCAAATGTGTTACAAACTTTTAAACCCCACCACTTTCAACTGTCCTAAGCCGCCACTGGGCTTGCTATTGAATCTTCCCGTTTGTTCGCTTTAATAATGGGCCTCCTGAATTGTTGTTACTTTTATGGAATAAAGATAAAAAACAGACTTTTAAAAAATATTTACTGGGCCACACCGACGTATATATTTGATCAGCTGACATTCCTTAATTGTGTCGCTTGACAAGGCAAGTAAAAACGGCATAAATGTAAACACTTTATTAGATTTGCTGTAAATCTAAATTGAAAAGTGGTAATGCGGGGCTGTGACAGAAATAAAAGGCTTCAGATAAAGGGGCATGTTTACATCAATGTGCTAAAACCTATAGGAAAACTACTGTAGGAAGACATTGTGGCCTACACAAAAGAGGAGGAAGCAAAGCGAAGCTTTCGGTGCTGAGATTATAACTCTATTCCCACCGGAGACCTGGTGTAATGTAGGTAAATGTATAAGAAATCAGTGAAACAATACAAGAAATTCAATTGCAGGAATTCAAATGCACAGCTGCAGGAGCAGTACTGCAGTTTAGGCACCCCTTGGCGTCATTTTCGTTTTTCATTCTACATTCAGCCATTGCTTACTAAGTCTAAATATGCATATTTATTTAAAGATCTTAGCTTCCGTCTATCATTTACTGGTACCATGGCACAGTATCTCCCCAGTATGGTCCCCGCAGACTTACATATGGGATTCCGAAGAGATTGAATTCCAGCATCCCGATTATAGACATGCGCAGATCTTTCCAAAGGGAAAAGTTGTCACCGAGCCAGTGACCGCTCCATTTTCCACTCCCAACATAAGTGGATCGGGATAGAACGAAGGCTCGCTTTCCTGTGGCATTCTGGGAAGCACTGTAATAAAAACGTGCACACGCTGTGAGACTCAGGGATTGGTGAACTACTAAAACAGCAAACCTTAAACAGTTGCGATCTAGTGCAGATCACCAAGATGCTGCTTTGATGGATGGACCAGGTAACTTTGTGAGAACAGAGAAGTGTTTAAGAACCGTTGCCCTAACATTATTCAACTTACCAAAAGAGCCTCGGTCCAGGCCAGCACTCTCCCCAGCAGCTCCGCTTCCTCCGGCGCATCGCCCGAGCCCAGAGAGCCTCCCCAGAGCAGGGCTCGCACCCGCAGCCCCTCCTTTGCAGAGGTGAACAGAAGTGCTCCCTCCCCAACCCGCTACTTGTTGCCGCCTTCTGCCTTTTTTCGTTTCCCTCCTGCTGCCCACAGGTATCATTCCCCTGGTGTTATTTAATTTTATTTTTACTTTCCCTGCAAACCGTCGGTTTCCGTTACTGCTCCCCCTGTGGCCCCTCCCTCCGACACAGTCCCCACTCCCGCCTCCTTACCTCCAGGCCCTCCCCTACTTAATGGCGGCCGCTGTGCGGTCGAGCCACTGGCGCGCCAAAGGGGCACCTAAGGAAAGCCCGTGTGCACCCATCCGCGACCCAATAGTGGCCAGCGCCAGGAACCCTGGATCTCCGGTATCCTGCCGATACATCTCCACCACCCTCCACGCACTCAACCCCGGAAGACACAGCGACTGCCAAAGAGCAACACTGAACACCACCAAAGGACAAATCTCCTGCAGACACTGCCGACGATCCTTCACCATCGACTGTGCCCTCAAGAACGCCTAAAATTCGCCGGACGTCCGCACCATGACATGCATCCTCCTCAACGTACGCTCCCTACACAGACACGCCTTAGAGATCTGGGACCTGCTCAACACCCTCTCGCCTGATGTCTCCTTACTCACTGAAACCTGGACAAACGCCACATCTGGCCCTGACATCGCCATCCCCGACGGATACAATATCCAGAGAAGGGACCGCCCTCACCACTCTGGAGGAGGACTCGCCATTGCTCACAAGACCTCCCTTTGACTCTCCACCTCCAACATAAGCGACCCCCCACTCCAACACTTGACACCATCACTTCCAGATCCAGACCAACCCCAGGACCACGCTACGGGGCACCCTCACCTACAGACCCCCCGGACCGCGCACCCAGTCCGCAACCACCATCGCTGACCGCGTCTCACCCCACACCATAACATCCACGGACTACATTCTACTCGGGGACCTCAATTTCCACCTCGACAACAGCAGCGACCCAACTCCATCACCCTCCTCGACAATCTCTCCAGCCTCTGACTGAAGCAGCTTGTCACCACCCCCACCCACAGAGCAGGACACACCCTCGACCCCATCTTTGCAGAAGGGACGAACATCCAGTTCCACTGGACCTAAACCCCCCCACGCCCGCCTCGTAGGAACTGGAGCAAGATCACAGAGGAGCACCTTAACAACACCCTCCTCCTAGACACACCCTGCGCCATGACCAACGCCAACTCCGGAGCCAAGGAATTTCACCACTGGATCTCCAGCTGCGCTGACAAGCCCACACCCCTCCGCCACCCCGGCAAACAACGACCCCTGAAAGCCGCTGGCACACCACAGAACTCAAAGTAGCCAGGCGCTCCTGCAGACACCTCGAGAAAACCTGGCAAAACCGGAAAACCACTGAAGATCTGAACTGCTACTGGGACGCCCTGAAGGAATACCACCAGCGCCTAAGAGACACCAAGAGGGCTTTTCATCAAGAACAAGATCCACACCAAAGCGACCAACGCTAAAGAACTCTTCAACGTCATACAGCAATTCACCAAACCCCCCAGCGAAGCCACTGACATCACACCAGCCCAGGAACTCTGCAACCAGCTCAGCTCCTACTTCCATCTGAAGATCAAGGCCTTCTCTGACAACTTCAGCGAACAGACCTCGGACACCCCCCTCCACTCGCCACCATCACTGACAAAGAGCCAATCATCACAACCTGGAATCCAGCCAGCAGCAAACACACCACCGTGACCATTAAGAACACCCACTCAGGAGCCCCCACGGACCCCTGCCCACCGCACATCTACCACAGGGCCGCCGACGCCATCGCACACGAACTAGGACGTACCATCAACGCTTCTTTCGAATCCGCCTTCGTCCCCGATGACTGTAAATGTGCGAGGGTAAAACCCCTCCTCAAGAAGCCCACGGCCAACCCGACAGACCTGAAAAACTACCGGCCCATCTCTCTCCTCCCCTTCGCAGCCAAAGTCATGGAGAGACTCGTAAACACCCACCTGACCGCCTTCATAAAAGAGAACTCCATCCTAGACGCCTCCCAGTCCGGATTCCGCAGCAACCACAGCACTGAGGGCCCTCCTCGCTCCCACTGACCACATCCGCATGCTACTAGACCAGGGACACACCACAGCCCTCGTCCTACTAGACCTCTCCGCAGCATTCAACACCGTCTCACATCGCACTCTCGCAGCCAGACTCCACAACACTGGGATACGAGGAACCGCCCTCTCCTGGATCTGATCATTTCTTTCCGGCAGAACCCAGAGGATCAGACACCCTCCATTCATCTCCGAACCCACACAGATCAACTGCGGAGTACCCCAAGGATCATCGCTCAGCGGCATACTCTTCAACATCTACATGGCCCCCTCGCCACCATCATCAGACAACACGGGCTCAGCATAGCATCATTCGCCGACAACACCCAGCTCATCCTCTCCCTCACAAAGAACCCCGAAGACACCAGATAAGCTTCCAGGAAGGAATGAGGGACGTAGCCGCCTGGATGAAAAGCAGCTGCCTGAAGCTCAACTCGAAGAAAACCGAGGTCCTCATCCTCTAACCCTCCACCTCCGCCTGGGATACAACTGGTGGCACTCCGCCTTCGGGAGTCCGCTCACCCCGACAGACCACGTACGGAACCTCTGCATCATCCTTGACTCCTCCCTCACCATGACCCGCCAGATCAACTCCATTGCCTCCACCAGCTTCAATTGCCTTTGGATACTCCACAAGACCTTCAAATGGATACCCCTAGAATGCAGAAAAACCATCACCCACGCTCTCATAACCAGCAGACTGGACTACGGCAATGCCCTCTACGCCGGAATCAACAAAACTCTTCTCCACAAGCTCCAAAAAACCCAGAATTCCGCAGCCGGACTAGTCCTCGGAACCCCATGGCACGAACACATGACCCATCACCTACGTGACCTCCACTGGCTCCCCGTCGAGAAGAGAGTAACCTTCAAACTGCTCACCCACGCCTACAAATCACTCAACAACATTGGACCCAAATACCTCAATGAGAGAGTCTTCTTCCACGTTCCCAAGCAGAACCTTCGTCTCGCAGACCTCGCCCTCGCAGAAACCCCCCGCATTCGCAGAATCAGAGCAAGCGCAAGAGCTTTCTCCTACGTCACAGCTAAAGCCTGGAACAAGCTCCCTGTCAACATCAGACGCTCTTCCCCCCCCCCCACACCTTCAGGAACAACCTCAAGACTTGGCTCTTCGACTGAACCGGAGCTGCACCCCACCTCCCCAGCACCTTGAGACCCTCACAGGTGAGTAGCGAGCTTTATAAATCCCTGATTGATTGATTGATTGATCGTAATGAGGCACCAGGGCTCAGCCCCGCCTCTACTGCAGTCCAGTTTAATAAGTATGTTAAATTGATTGATGAGAGCACATGGCCCTCATTACAAGTTTGGCGGATTTTGATGGGGTGAAATTCCAGATTCAAATCAGTATTTCTGCACCAAAATCCACGATTACATTTATTCTCCCTGAAATGGGGAATAACTGCAAAGACATGTAGATACTGAGTCTTTTGATGCGCCTTGTCCTCATTTGCAGGGAGAAAACTGCTGACATTTTCTACCTTGTCTGAGCAGGCAGAAAATGTCAGTGGGAGGGCCTATGGGCTGGTCAGTGGAGGTCTGTACCAATCTGGTCCTGCGAGCTGCTGCTGGTGTTGGGAGGACAGCATCTTTGCCTGCAGCCTCTGCACCTGGGGAATTACAGAGAAGTCTGGTGTCTCCGGACCCATAATTATCAGGTCCACAGCTTGCAATCCAAAGTAGACAATCAGTCCAAGGCCATAGAAAGTTTGAATTGAAGTTGGCAGAATTTCATCCAAAATGTTTGCTCTGGCCAAAATTCTGCCATACCTATTGATAGCGTATGAACATTACAATGGGAAGCATATGATAACATGATCTTTAAAACAATCTTTTTTTAAAACATAGGTGCTGGCCTAGCAGTGGCAGCTCCTCCACTAAGGTGGAGGAGCGTCACCCCCCTACTTCACAGCAGTGAAGTAAAGGAAACATAAAATGATAGTAACTCGTGTTATCATCATTTTATGTTTCCTTCTGCTGCAGCAGCTTTCGGGATGGAGCGGGGCTGCTCTGACTATTGAGGAGCAGGGGAGGAGTGGTTTGCCCACTCCTAAGTGCACATGACTGTTTGGCCTGCTCTGTCGGGCCGGCCAAACATTCATGCACACTTCGCATCTTTTCCACCCAGGCTGCATTACAGCCTGCGTGGAGAACATGCCCACACCTCCATTCCCTGGCTGAGCGCTGACCTACGGCGATCAGACTTAGCCAATCACAACACTGCATGGGGGGTGCTAGAGGGCGCACTGCGGGATGGCTGCCTGCTAAGACAGCTCCGCCAGTCAGGTACATCAATCGGCAATAAGAGCTATTTTGCAGATGCCAAATTGACAGATATTGACAGTAATGGACATCGGAAGAGGAAGCGATTAAACTGTGCGGACCTAAACATTGAGGCGGTGTGAAGGAGATGGTGAAATCGTCCCCGGGATCGGATGGCCTGGAAAGTATAGGGCTGTGTAACATGGCGGAGGCCTGGGAACTAATCAGCGATTGAACATGGAGAGCAACGCTACAGCATCGGAAATAGCGTACAATTGACAGAAATGCTGCAGACATCCACCAGATACCGTACTACGCTGATAGGAGTTGTTATACAGTAAGTCGGCAGTGAAATCAGTTTGTGCGAGCATCAGGGATGCAGTGTGACAGGCCTCTGTAATATGGTGACGCCCTGACCCACAACAGCACCGGACTAAATATAATGCGGTGAGCAAGTGAGCGTGAAATTGGTGCTGGAGTAGTGCAGTAGGCAAAGAGTACAGACTGCTATATTTGAACCTCATACTGAGAAAGAGCGTGGTGCACTCATGTGAGGTGTAGGTGGCGACATTGCGATTTCTGGGGAGGAGGCACGAAAGCCTAGCACAAAATGACGGTGCCCTGAACTATAGTTCCCTTTCAATATTTGCGGGGTCGCCAGGGATGAGGAACGTGGGCTGAGGCAGGGCTGCAAGCTTCCACTCTGGGCAAAGGAAAGCGGCAGTTGATCTGGTTATAGAGCAGTGCACTAACAATGTTGTAAACCACGATAAGATAAACCGCCAGGCACAAAATGGCAGCCGTCCGGAAAGCACAGTGACAGCTGCGGATTACAGGTATGGTATGTGCATCGCCAGCGGTACAGACCAATTAGCGACCATAGCAATCGACCTGCACAACTATTCGGTCTGTCTGCCTACTGGACAGGAGGGGGACCATTCCTGCGTTTCATGTGCCGACACGGGAGGAGGTGATATAGTAGGCCATATGCCACCTGCAGGGTCCAGGGTCGAAACTATGCCGTGCTGAAGCGATGCTGCGCTGACGCTCTTGAAAATATTTGCCATCGTGTAGTCCCACTGGTGCGGATCACGCAGTGAGTGCATAGACGCCGAGACGGAAGCTACCATTATCAAGATACAAGCTGTGGGTCATACTGTAGTTATATGGTGATCTGCTGTTGAATGATACTGTGACTTGAATTCTGGAAGTACCTTACGACATACATATATGGCCTGCCCTGGATACTGAATGAACGTGAGGCTAGAGAGACTCTAGTTTCATCCCTGTGTAGGCACACATTGTAGTCGACCTCCCTTTAGTCAAGAAAAGACGACTTTGATAAAGTTCCTTATATTTCTTTACTTTATTTCATTTTTCAAATTTCTTAGATTAAGGCAGATTCGAACAACTGTAGTTTAAATCATTTTTCAACACTCCAGTTTAGGCACTGTCTATTGTGTGTGTCCAATGCATTTCGGGCATTAGGAATATGCCCTTCATCAGGGACTTGACACTAGAAGCAAAATAAATGTGAACAGACTTTAGTTCAATTATATTAAATTAAATAAGCAAACAAGCGTAGTCAATATCATTGAATGCTAAACATTTGTACATGAATGATTTAAAAAAAAGAGCAGTTTGCAACATAATGAGCATGAAAGTTGGTACAAAGTTATTCATATGTCGAAGAAAGCGGGGTAAAAAAGACTCGGTGTGTCACTTACATGCCTGTATTCAATGTGTTGGGTGAAATCTAAAAGGAAAGAAAGTTGTAAAAGCCGCGATTAGGATTTCTGGGCTGGGTGTGAGGTAATTCGTGCGGGGTAGTCTAAGGTAACAGAGGAATGTGAACTGACCTGCTTGAGATCGGTAAATAAATTCGGTCCGGTACTCGTCTCCGCCAAAACGCCGGCTGAAAAATTCAGTTTGCCGCGTTCATTAAGTTCAAAACTACTGGGTCATGTGACGAGTCACATGGGTATCGGAACACTGTAGAAAGACTACGGTGTGGGGAAATATACTCGTATTACAGAGAGTCTACTGCGCACGGGTTAAAAAAGGAAATGCTTTAGAATGCTAGTTGTTTAAGTGAATAAAAATATATCGTGATCTCGAAGCAAGGGTAAAAAAACGTGTAAATCTAAAAAATAACGCATAAAGGGTAGACTAAGGAGGGGATCGAACTGAGGTGTTTACAGTTGAGAGTCCTGTAAGCTATTCAAATGGCTAAAGGGAGGGTGATTGGAATCGTGCTGAAAAAAATAGTGTCAGTGTGTGTGGTGATAGGAACAAGCACAATGACAACAAGATAGGTATTCAGAGCAATTCAATTATAAATAACATGAGAATTCGATTCTCTCATTGAGTCCTGTAGGTTTCTGGGTTGATAATTTATGAATCCAGTAGTTCTCTCTTCTGAGCAAGAATTTATTATTGTCTCTGCCTTCCATTTTCAACACAGTTTCAAGAATTATAAACTTGATTTGGGAGACATTGTGCTGGAACTCAACAAAATGTGCAGATAAAGCTGATTTTAAGTTTTTGAGTCGAATGTTAGATTTGTGTTCTGTTAGACGTACCTTCAACTTTCGTTCAGTTTTTCCTACATACAGCTTCCCACAGGGACATTTTATACCATAAATCAAATTGCTAGAGTCACAAGTAGCGCTGACTTTAAGTTTGATAGGATATCCTTGTGTGGGATGGTTGATGATGCTACCTTTCATTATATTATTGCAGTTGCCGCAATTTAAACAAGGCTTGGTTCCAGTGTATGTTCCAGTTTGTCTTGGTTTGTATTGTACAATTTCCCCCAGATTTTTGGCCCTAGTGAAGGCAAATATCGGTGGTTGACTGAATGAATTTCTAAAATCCGGTTCCATATTGAGAATGGCCCAATGCTTTGTAATGATCTGCTTGAATTTCTTACTACTGGTTGAGTATTTAGAGACCACTACTGTCCGTGATTGCTCTTTTTTGATGGTAGGTGTTAGAAGTTGGGCTCTATCCATGTTCTCAATCCTCGCTTTTGTGTTTTCAACTAGGATCTTGGGGTAACCTCTGTCGGTAAATTTGGTTGTCATTTCTGAGAGTCTCTGTTGAAGGGTGATTGAATCTGAGGTAATCCTTTTTACTCTTGCCATCTGTGAGTAGGGCAGATTTCGTATCAGATTAGGTTTGTGGAAGCTGGAATACAATAGCATATTGTTCCTATCAGTAGGCTTAACATACAAATCGGTGATGAATCCTTGTGGGGTTACCGTGATTTTTGCATCAAGGAAGTTAACTGAGGTGTCTGAGATGTCCCAGGTTAGCTGGATACGTGGATCAATTGTATTGAATTTGTTAAGTTCCATTTTCAATGATTCCTCCGTGTCAGTCCAAATGATGAAGAAATCATCAATATATCTTGTGATCATTTTAAGATGTTTAGTCCAGTTTGTGTTGTTGAGGATGTGTTGATTTTCATACCATTCCATAAAGATGTTCGCGTATACGGGAGCCGCTGAGTTTCCCATAGCCATCCCGGTGAGCTGTTGGTACCATTCATTTTTGATCCTGAAATAGCTGTGGTACAAAGTGTAGTACATCAGTTCCATCAGAAACAGTTGAAATTGTTGGTCTAGGTCAGTTTTCAACAGCGCTGATTCAATAGCCTCAATACCCATATCATGGGGTATACTTGTGTATAGACTGCAGACGTCCGCAGTGCATAGAAGCACTTTCTCTTTGGTGTTAAATGGTATTTTTTGTAATTTCAATAAGAAATCTGTAGT
The DNA here is from genome assembly GCF_964261635.1 of Lissotriton helveticus. Taxonomy (NCBI): domain Eukaryota; kingdom Metazoa; phylum Chordata; class Amphibia; order Caudata; family Salamandridae; genus Lissotriton; species Lissotriton helveticus. The sequence continues at coordinate 1,248,430,771 of NC_136057.1, forward strand.
GTCTTTGATATAAGTTTGTGCTGCTTGTACTGACGGTTGCAGATATTTGTCAATTAGTTGACCAATAGGTTGGTGTAAACTCCCTTTAGTGGAGACTATTGGTCTCATTGGGGGGTTTTGAATATCCTTGTGGATTTTCGGCGTCATTCTTAGTGAAGGGCTTTTAGGATTTGAAGTAGTTAAAAAAGTTTTAGTTCTTTCAGTGATGGTTCCTTGTTTATGAGCACGCTCAATGATGTCTTTCAGCGTGGTTGAGTATTCCATCGTGGGGTTGGTAGCAAGTTTATTATACGTTGTCGTATCCTTAATATGTTCCACCACTTTGTGGTCGTACATAGTAGTGTTCATGATAACGATAGCTCCCCCTTTATCAGCCTTCGTAAGAGTTATTTTGTCATTTGAAGCTATTCTTCTCAGGGTATCCAGATCTTTTTGCGTGATATTCCTTGTTGTGGGTTTACGATGTTTGATCTTATTCAGGTCTTGTTTAACAATATTTTCAAACAAATCAAGTGTCTTATGGCTCATTGGTGCCTGAAATGAGCTTTGTGGACGTAATCCCAACAGTTGGTCTTTCTCCTGTGGTGGACGTTCCGGTATGACATTATCAAAAAAATGCCTGAGTCTGAGTTTCCGCATCAACTTGAAAAAGCTGACCTCCAATTCCAGATGGTCTGTGGACGTGGTCGGTACAAAGGAAGTTCCTTTTTGTAGTAATTGCAATTCATAAGTATTAAATACTTGATCACTGATATTGATAATTAGGTGTTCAGAGGTTGAGTTTTCTTTGGTTTCTTCTCTTTCTCCTTGGTTATCGCTGATGTACTTCGAGTGTTGGGAGGTTCCCTTTCTTTCTCCTTTTCTTTTCCCTCTCCGGGGTCTCCTTTTTGGGATTGACCCTGTTCTAAAAAAGGACTTTTATCGGGTACTCTGCTGGTGGTTGGTTCCGCTATAATGATAGATTCTTGTGATGCTCGTGTCGGTTGAGTTTGACGCTGTTTTTGTCTAGGGTCACTGTCAGTGGATGAAGTGTCAGTATTAGAATTATAAGGACGGTTTCTGCGTTTCTGGGCGTAAATATCTGCCCATGTATAGACCTCCCCCAGTCGATAGTCCAGGGTGTCCCGTTTAAATTTCCTGATTTTGCGTTCATTGATTTCTCTCGTGTGGCGGTCAATCTGACTTTTGATGTCTTCCAGAGTGGTACTGAGTTCTTCTTCAGTCATCATTTTGGAGAGTTCTGTTGAAGTTTCTTGAATTTCCACGGAGAGTTCCTCCAAGATAGTGGATAGCTCTTGAATGATTAGAAGAATAAGATCCAATGAGCATTTGTTAAGAATCTCATACCACCGTTCCTGGAATTTTTTTGAATGTTTACATAGGGAAGGTTTGAGTGCAATCCTCAGCCCTCGCGGTATACGTAAATTCTTATGATATTTAATGAGGGTGCTGGCATGAAGTTGTTGATTAGTTTTCCTCTTAGATAAGTACAGTAACTGTTTGATAGTTTGCTCTTTGGACCGACTTGTAGTTTCTTGTGTGAGTTCCTCCCTGATAAGAGAATATATTTGGTCCACATCTTTTGATTCAAATGCAAAGGTGGAGGCTCTGGCCTCAGTGCTCTTAGAGATCTCTTCATAGTTGCTCATATTTGGGTGACTGTTTAGTCGGTTTAAAGTTCAAGAGTGCGTGCTATCAATCCAATGGACACAGGAGAGGGAATGCAATTATTTTGAGGTTGATGCACAGCTATGTTTTTAATCAGAAGATTAGCTCGATTATAGGATTGTTTATTAATTGTTTGTTGGTGCTCTACCAGGAGGCGTCGCGGGTCCGCCGACGTCGAATAAACATTGAATGAACGTGAGGCTAGAGAGACTCTAGTTTCATCCCTGTGAAGGGCATATTCCTAATGCCCGAAATGCATTGGACACACACAATAGACAGTGCCTAAACTGGAGTGTTGAAAAATGATTTAAACTACAGTTGTTCGAATCTGCCTTAATCTAAGAAATTTGAAAAATGAAATAAAGTAAAGAAATATAAGGAACTTTATCAAAGTCGTCTTTTCTTGACTAAAGGGAGGTCGACTACAATGTGTGCCTACACAGGGATGAAACTAGAGTCTCTCTAGCCTCACGTTCATTCAATGTTTATTCGACGTCGGCGGACCCGCGACGCCTCCTGGTAGAGCACCAACAAACAATTAATAAACAATCCTATAATCGAGCTAATCTTCTGATTAAAAACATAGCTGTGCATCAACCTCAAAATAATTGCATTCCCTCTCCTGTGTCCATTGGATTGATAGCACGCACTCTTGAACTTTAAACCGACTAAACAGTCACCCAAATATGAGCAACTATGAAGAGATCTCTAAGAGCACTGAGGCCAGAGCCTCCACCTTTGCATTTGAATCAAAAGATGTGGACCAAATATATTCTCTTATCAGGGAGGAACTCACACAAGAAACTACAAGTCGGTCCAAAGAGCAAACTATCAAACAGTTACTGTACTTATCTAAGAGGAAAACTAATCAACAACTTCATGCCAGCACCCTCATTAAATATCATAAGAATTTACGTATACCGCGAGGGCTGAGGATTGCACTCAAACCTTCCCTATGTAAACATTCAAAAAAATTCCAGGAACGGTGGTATGAGATTCTTAACAAATGCTCATTGGATCTTATTCTTCTAATCATTCAAGAGCTATCCACTATCTTGGAGGAACTCTCCGTGGAAATTCAAGAAACTTCAACAGAACTCTCCAAAATGATGACTGAAGAAGAACTCAGTACCACTCTGGAAGACATCAAAAGTCAGATTGACCGCCACACGAGAGAAATCAATGAACGCAAAATCAGGAAATTTAAACGGGACACCCTGGACTATCGACTGGGGGAGGTCTATACATGGGCAGATATTTACGCCCAGAAACGCAGAAACCGTCCTTATAATTCTAATACTGACACTTCATCCACTGACAGTGACCCTAGACAAAAACAGCGTCAAACTCAACCGACACGAGCATCACAAGAATCTATCATTATAGCGGAACCAACCACCAGCAGAGTACCCGATAAAAGTTCTTTTTTAGAACAGGGTCAATCCCAAAAAGGAGACCCCGGAGAGGGAAAAGAAAAGGAGAAAGAAAGGGAACCTCCCAACACTCGAAGTACATCAGCGATAACCAAGGAGAAAGAGAAGAAACCAAAGAAAACTCAACCTCTGAACACCTAGTTATCAATATCAGTGATCAAGTATTTAATACTTATGAATTGCAATTACTACAAAAAGGAACTTCCTTTGTACCGACCACGTCCACAGACCATCTGGAATTGGAGGTCAGCTTTTTCAAGTTGATGCGGAAACTCAGACTCAGGCATTTTTTTGATAATGTCATACCGGAACGTCCACCACAGGAGAAAGACCAACTGTTGGGATTACGTCCACAAAGCTCATTTCAGGCACCAATGAGCCATAAGACACTTGATTTGTTTGAAAATATTGTTAAACAAGACCTGAATAAGATCAAACATCGTAAACCCACAACAAGGAATATCACGCAAAAAGATCTGGATACCCTGAGAAGAATAGCTTCAAATGACAAAATAACTCTTACGAAGGCTGATAAAGGGGGAGCTATCGTTATCATGAACACTACTATGTACGACCACAAAGTGGTGGAACATATTAAGGATACGACAACGTATAATAAACTTGCTACCAACCCCACGATGGAATACTCAACCACGCTGAAAGACATCATTGAGCGTGCTCATAAACAAGGAACCATCACTGAAAGAACTAAAACTTTTTTAACTACTTCAAATCCTAAAAGCCCTTCACTAAGAATGACGCCGAAAATCCACAAGGATATTCAAAACCCCCCAATGAGACCAATAGTCTCCACTAAAGGGAGTTTACACCAACCTATTGGTCAACTAATTGACAAATATCTGCAACCGTCAGTACAAGCAGCACAAACTTATATCAAAGACACTACAGATTTCTTATTGAAATTACAAAAAATACCATTTAACACCAAAGAGAAAGTGCTTCTATGCACTGCGGACGTCTGCAGTCTATACACAAGTATACCCCATGATATGGGTATTGAGGCTATTGAATCAGCGCTGTTGAAAACTGACCTAGACCAACAATTTCAACTGTTTCTGATGGAACTGATGTACTACACTTTGTACCACAGCTATTTCAGGATCAAAAATGAATGGTACCAACAGCTCACCGGGATGGCTATGGGAAACTCAGCGGCTCCCGTATACGCGAACATCTTTATGGAATGGTATGAAAATCAACACATCCTCAACAACACAAACTGGACTAAACATCTTAAAATGATCACAAGATATATTGATGATTTCTTCATCATTTGGACTGACACGGAGGAATCATTGAAAATGGAACTTAACAAATTCAATACAATTGATCCACGTATCCAGCTAACCTGGGACATCTCAGACACCTCAGTTAACTTCCTTGATGCAAAAATCACGGTAACCCCACAAGGATTCATCACCGATTTGTATGTTAAGCCTACTGATAGGAACAATATGCTATTGTATTCCAGCTTCCACGAACCTAATCTGATACGAAATCTGCCCTACTCACAGATGGCAAGAGTAAAAAGGATTACCTCAGATTCAATCACCCTTCAACAGAGACTCTCAGAAATGACAACCAAATTTACCAACAGAGGTTACCCCAAGATCCTAGTTGAAAACACAAAAGCGAGGATTGAGAACATGGATAGAGCCCAACTTCTAACACCTACCATCAAAAAAGAGCAATCACGGACAGTAGTGGTCTCTAAATACTCAACCAGTAGTAAGAAATTCAAGCAGATCATTACAAAGCATTGGGCCATTCTCAATATGGAACCGGATTTTAGAAATTCATTCAGTCAACCACCGATATTTGCCTTCACTAGGGCCAAAAATCTGGGGGAAATTGTACAATACAAACCAAGACAAACTGGAACATACACTGGAACCAAGCCTTGTTTAAATTGCGGCAACTGCAATAATATAATGAAAGGTAGCATCATCAACCATCCCACACAAGGATATCCTATCAAACTTAAAGTCAGCGCTACTTGTGACTCTAGCAATTTGATTTATGGTATAAAATGTCCCTGTGGGAAGCTGTATGTAGGAAAAACTGAACGAAAGTTGAAGGTACGTCTAACAGAACACAAATCTAACATTCGACTCAAAAACTTAAAATCAGCTTTATCTGCACATTTTGTTGAGTTCCAGCACAATGTCTCCCAAATCAAGTTTATAATTCTTGAAACTGTGTTGAAAATGGAAGGCAGAGACAATAATAAATTCTTGCTCAGAAGAGAGAACTACTGGATTCATAAATTATCAACCCAGAAACCTACAGGACTCAATGAGAGAATCGAATTCTCATGTTATTTATAATTGAATTGCTCTGAATACCTATCTTGTTGTCATTGTGCTTGTTCCTATCACCACACACACTGACACTATTTTTTTCAGCACGATTCCAATCACCCTCCCTTTAGCCATTTGAATAGCTTACAGGACTCTCAACTGTAAACACCTCAGTTCGATCCCCTCCTTAGTCTACCCTTTATGCGTTATTTTTTAGATTTACAAGTTTTTTTACCCTTGCTTCGAGATCACGATATATTTTTATTCACTTAAACAACTAGCATTCTAAAGCATTTCCTTTTTTAACCCGTGCGCAGTAGACTCTCTGTAATACGAGTATATTTCCCCACACCGTAGTCTTTCTACAGTGTTCCGATACCCATGTGACTCGTCACATGACCCAGTAGTTTTGAACTTAATGAACGCGGCAAACTGAATTTTTCAGCCGGCGTTTTGGCGGAGACGAGTACCGGACCGAATTTATTTACCGATCTCAAGCAGGTCAGTTCACATTCCTCTGTTACCTTAGACTACCCCGCACGAATTACCTCACACCCAGCCCAGAAATCCTAATCGCGGCTTTTACAACTTTCTTTCCTTTTAGATTTCACCCAACACATTGAATACAGGCATGTAAGTGACACACCGAGTCTTTTTTACCCCGCTTTCTTCGACATATGAATAACTTTGTACCAACTTTCATGCTCATTATGTTGCAAACTGCTCTTTTTTTTAAATCATTCATGTACAAATGTTTAGCATTCAATGATATTGACTACGCTTGTTTGCTTATTTAATTTAATATAATTGAACTAAAGTCTGTTCACATTTATTTTGCTTCTAGTGTCAAGTCCCTGATGAAGGGCATATTCCTAATGCCCGAAATGCATTGGACACACACAATAGACAGTGCCTAAACTGGAGTGTTGAAAAATGATTTAAACTACAGTTGTTCGAATCTGCCTTAATCTAAGAAATTTGAAAAATGAAATAAAGTAAAGAAATATAAGGAACTTTATCAAAGTCGTCTTTTCTTGACTAAAGGGAGGTCGACTACAATGTGTGCCTACACAGGGATGAAACTAGAGTCTCTCTAGCCTCACGTTCATTCAATGTTTATTCGACGTCGGCGGACCCGCGACGCCTCCTGGTAGAGCACCAACAAACAATTAATAAACAATCCTATAATCGAGCTAATCTTCTGATTAAAAACATAGCTGTGCATCAACCTCAAAATAATTGCATTCCCTGCCCTGGATACTACCTGTCTGAGTATGAATAAGTTGCTACCCGGCAATCAGTCGAGCTGGAATGCTGTAACACCCAGAGGTAGAATAAATTAGAGATCGAGAAAGTGCTCCTATGAGAGGGGAGGTTGACATATAGCGTTACTTTTGGATAGTGCTTTGCTGAGACGTCTCTTATCGTATTCTAGTAGTGCCGACTACCAACATCATGGGCAAACCAGATAAACAGCAATCCAAACTCTCCTCTGAATCGCGGAGACACATGAAGGGTGCAACTGCACACTCTGATACTGAACTGGAAACTGAATCCACAAATGGTAACGCAATGGAAGCTGTCCTTCAGGTGATTCAAAAAAGTCTGCAAGATATTAACAGGAAACTGGATACCCTCACTCAAAGAGTAGACAACATGGCAGCGAAGCTAGACAAACAAGGGGAGCACCTGGATGACGCTGAAACCCGCAATGCAGCAGTGGAGGACGAAGCACATGCCACGACCAGTAAATGTACAGGAATGGAGAAACTGCAGGAAGTTATAAATAAAAAATAAAGCCGAGGACTTAGAAGCGTGGTCTCGCCGTAATAATATACGGATCACAGGTGTTCCAGAATCCACCAATACTGGTCGGATGGAAACGTATGTGGAAGAGATGCTTCTTTCAGTCTTTGGTGCAGAGCATTTTTCAACGGTCCTTATAATGGAACGTGCACATAGATCGCTAGCACCACGTCCATCTCCGGGCGCTTCTCCGAGACCCATAGTTGCCCGAATCCTTAATTACAGGGATAGGGATAGTGTATTGAAGATGGCTAGAGAAAAGCAAGAGGTGGTATATCAGGGTAACAAATTGGAATTCTACCCGGATTTCACAATGGCTGTACAACTGGCTCATAAGGACTTCGCTCCGCCAAGAAGAAATTGCATGAGTTGGATATAGAGTATGCAATGCTCTATCCTGTATGTTTGAAGGTGTCATGGGATGGTTGCTCTGTGATTCTCCAAACACCAAAAGCTGCTCAGGAATTTATCAAGAAAGTCGTCAATAAGCGCAAAGAACAGAAACGAAATGAGCGAAACCAGGATTCGGAATAGGATACATCAGTATAGCAGTTGCTGTAAGATACAAACCTATTCTTATTTTCCTCTGAGACTACACTGTGCGAACTCCATGTGACAGCAACCAGTCGGATTGACCATCAAGTGACAGGCTACCATTTTTGTTTGACAGAGACTGGTGATGATGGCAACGTGGTGGTAACGTATAAAATGCCCTTGAACTGTTAGACTCTGATAGATTGACCATTACGAACTTGATGTGCATCGATGAGACATTTTATTGCTTGTAAAGTACATAGGATGTGGATCTATCATAAGACACATTTAAATGAACTGTGTGGTCACTAGGGCTCACTTACCAGTAATAAGATATCATTTGGAATGTGGGATGTATGTGTACTTCTAAACGGCTCCTGCAAACACTGTGTCGCTGGGAGGGTGCGCTATGGTACTTCGAATAGGGTACCAGAAGACAAATGTCAGAAAATAATTCCCCCTTGGCAGTATTGAACCTAGGCATTCATTCAGCTCACCAATATCAACATAAAAACTTAATACATCACATATAAAAACAACTGAAGAAATGCAGAAAATATGAATGTATAAAAAGAGATACACAATTTATTTAGACAAGTTAAAACCAACTCAGGCTTGTATCCAACAAACCTGATAGAAACATATATATATATTTTAAAAAAAAATTTATTGGTTCAGTTCAAAGCCAGAGATACAAAAGCGTTACATCATAGCAAAACATCATATATACACAGCCTTATGGTGCAGATATATACGAAACCAAAAAAAAAGAGAGAAGAAAAAGAAAAACAGTAATAAAATATTACCGGAAACAATACCATCATATACAATCGAATAGATGTCATTCCATCGGGCCTAAATGGTCTATCATTGTCTGCCAGATTTTACAACCCCTTTGCATTTTTCTAAGTGATTTAATACGATAAAGGTTATATTCTAAATAAAAAACATTGTAAAACTTTGCTCGCCACATTTCATATACTGGTGCTTCTGGTTTCAGCCATATTGAAGAAATACATAAGCGAGCTACGGCCATAGCCATAAATAAAAGATATCTATTTTCATGGTGGCCTAGAAAGAGATCGGTGTCATTAGATAAACCAAAGATAATCAGCTCTCTGGAGATAACCACTTCACACTTTGTAACATGTGTCAAGAATTTTTCAATAGATGTAAAAAAAAGGTTTTAAGACTAAACAATCGGAAAAAATGTGCACAATATCCGCCTGATCAGATTGACGCCTATAACATTTCCCATTATAAGCATTACCCCATTTCAACATTTTCAGAGGTGTATGATAAAGATTAAATAAAGTTTTATAATGCTGTGAGTATAAATTGGCTGACAATATAATTTTGGCAGCCATATAAATTGAATCTTGAAATGGTACTATAGAAGTACCTAATCTAATACACCATTTAGACTCCTGTGACCTCATGTCATCCTGCTGTGTATTCAACAAATAGTTATACAAAGTCCCTATTCGTGATGGCTTTTTAGGTATTTCAATAAAGTCATTTGGTCATAGCGGTAGAATATTTGGATGTTTAAGAATAAAGTCGCGTACTTGTAGATACTTAAAAAAATCGTGCTGAGAAACAATATATATATCTTTTAGCTCCTGAAATGAGGCAATTGTACCATCTTTAACCATAGAGCCAAGACATCCCATACCTTTTTCCCCCCATGTACGCATCGTACGATCCCAAAATATTGGAGGAAACAATTCTGTAGAGTTACATGGAGTATAAAAATTAATACGTCTTAAAGAGATAAGCTTCCGAATTGAGCGCCATCCTTTAAAAGCAGACAATACTAATTGAAATCTAGTTCTTTTGTAGTAGCTAGGTTCTAGAAAACAAAGCAGCATTTGTCGGGATTGTGGGCCAAGTAAAAAAGAAAAAATATCAGGGGTTTCAAATATAGGTGGAGTCCCCCCAATCACGAAGTATTTAATATTCTGCATAAGACAGGCCAAATAGTATAATGCAAAATTCGGAGCCCCCCATCCACCACGAAGAATTGGAAGTGTCATATATTTGGAAGCCCTGCGTGCAGCTTTCCAACCCCATAAAAATCTATCAGCTATAGATTGTAATTTCCTCTGTTGTAGTACAGGTATCTCCAAAGGCACCGACCGAAAATAATACAACACTTTAGGCAATATAGACATTTTTAAAACATTGCGTTTCCCAACCAGCGATAGATGTAAGCATTCCCGTTTCTCCAGCTGACTTTTAACAGATTGTAAAATATCTGTCCAATTCACCATAACTAACTCTTGGAGCGATAGCCTAATTTTAATGCCAAGGTATCTAGCCTCCGGAGTAACCCGACAGTCATTAGGGCAAAGTCCTGTTGAGCAAATAACCTGTGTTTTCTGAATATTAAGCTTATACCCAGACACCTTACCAAATTCGCTAGTTAAATTTTCAATTTCACGTAGTGCTGAGTCTGGATCGGATGTTATGACAGCAACATCATCAGCATAAGCTAGTACACGTATAGTGCCCCCAGGTAACACCATAGATCGTACGTGTTGAGATCGCATCAACATCTGTAACAGTGGTTCGATGTACATGGCAAACAACAGCGGCGAGCATGGACACCCCTGTCGTGTGCCCCGTGTAATATTAACAGCCGCTGATTCCTGGCCTGATAAGCAGATCTTAGCCCGGGGATGCCCATGCAAATGCAAAGCGATCAAACACTTTTTCGGCGTCTAAAAACACCAAACCCACATTCATACGAGTTGCAGCAGCGTAATCCAGAACTGCAATGACACGATGTATATGATTAATCGTACCACGGCCTGGAAGGAAACCATGTTGTTGGTCAGAAACTAATGCCGGGACAACTTGCATCAGCCGATTTTAGAATATAGTTTCGCGTCAATATTAATAAGTGAGATAGGTCGGTAAGACCCAGGAATATGCGAAGGCTTGTCTTTTTTTTTAAATACGATTATGCTTGCATCATCCCATGATGGAGGGGGGTATCCAGCTTGGGCATCAATAAATGTCACCAGCATATCAGCTTTGATAATGGGAAATAACACATGGTATATCTCTAAAGGAAGCTTATCGGGGCCAGTAGCTTTCCCCAAAGCCAATTCTTTAAGTGCAGTCTCAAGCTCTTGCATTGTAATTGATGCCTCTAACTCATCTTTATGTATAGAATGTAACTGAGATGGATCAAATTTATCAACAAACTGACCAATTAAATCAAAAGAAAGATGTTCTTGGGTATAGAGGTCTGTGTAATAGTCATGAAATACCTGAAGAATACCCTCTGATGATTCAACTATTTTCTATAGATGTTATACGCTGTGCGGTCTGGCGCCCCCGCATTCTTTGGGCTAAACATCTTCCCACAGTCTCACCATACTCATATCTCTCAGCACAATGAATTTTATATTGTCGTGCTATATCTTGGCTCCACGCCCCATTAATCTTTGCCTTGCATCTTGCAACTTTCTCTTGTGAGACACTACTGTCCTGCTGCACACTAATATCGCGTGTCAATTCACGCTCTGCATTTATTAAATCAAGTAGAAGTTGTTGAGTTATGTTTTTTTGTTTGCGTTGTACAGCCCAGCCATAGCTACATGTCTCACCGCGTAGTCCTGCCTTAAAACAGTCCCATACCATTGCATATGAGGAAGAGCCCCTATTAATATAAAAAAACTGTTGGGCCCAATCTAAAACATGTCACACATATGTCTCATCCGAAATAAGTTTCTTATTAAATGTGAAAGACCGTTGCACGGGCTGGATTTTAATCAAGGGCATGTCTATTACGATCGGAGCATGATCAGAAGTAATACGTGGCATTACAGACATTCGAGAACCTTTCGCCAAATGGCTAGGTAAGAAGATGTAGTCTAACCGCACAAATTTCTTATGAGATGAAGAAAAAAAAGTAAAACCTGGATCCCTCGGATTTGCCAGGGGCCATCCATCAATCAGCCCATGTTGAAGCAATAATTGTCGTAATTCTCTGAATACCTTCAGCTTCCTGCCTGTGTAGCCACTAGATTTCAGGTCCCAGGTATTAGGCTCACCATGAATATTAAAATCGCCAAGTAGAAATAGCGGTGTACCCCATAGAGCCAGCTCCACATTCAAAAACTCTAGCACTGCCGCATCGTCAATATTTGATCTATATACTGTGCATATCGTAACTGTAACATTCCCTATAATACACTCAGCGACTGCCCAACGTCCTAGACTATCGACTTTAGTTTTTCCTGTTACAACTATGGACGCCCGCCCCAGTATAGCCACCCCCCGGTTCATGGTAGATTGTTGTGAGGCCGCCAATACTGTATACCCAAAATCCCTCAAAACCTTCCTATTTGCCCATGGGATATGCGTCTCCTGGAGACAAATAATATTCGGTTGAATTACGCGAATTTCATGCAGCACTCGGTTACGCTTAAGAGCATTGTTAAGGCCACATACATTAAATGAACACATACGAAAATTATTACTAGCCATCACGTCCGGGGATTCATTAGCCAGTAGCACCGATAATTACATAAATAATTAGAAAAAAGCAATATATATTGTCTTGAAACTTTCTGGCTTTGGCCGAACTTTTCCCCCTTTATTCCCCAGAACCCCCCTGTGACCTCCCTAACCCTCCACCTACCCCATCACGCCCCCCCACCTACCCCATGTGTCCCTCCCCCAAAACTAAGGCAAAGGGGCCTATCGCCCCGTTGATGTGTGTGTAAGCAACTCTCGAGTTTGGACATATCCGTTATCCTGAAAGGATAGAGCATGAGGGAACAAACCAAATATAGAGAGACAAATATACAGAATTCTTATAGATAGAAACATATTTATACACATACATATATATAAGACATCTTCATTAACAATTGATCAAAAAGGATAAAAACAAATCTCGGGACAGAAAATAAGGAAAAATTGATTCCTATTAACAAAGGGAGAAAATACAAAGGTAAATCAGAGATCAAATACTGATCATTATTATTATTGTTTCATCAGATTTTTTGTCTTCCAGAACTCAGAGTAGTTCTCCCTTTCTTGTGCATCGACGCATTTCGGTGGGCAATCAATAAGTAGCCATCACCTTCTTCAGGAGAATAGAATAAACCATCCCATTAAAAAACAAGCCTTAAGCTTTCTGTTTAACAGTCAAACAACTAAAAACACGCCCCTTATCTGGTGGGCAGTATCCTTACTCAGGGCATAGGCAATACCTCAGAGGTATACTCATAGCGCTCTTTGCCGAATCTAAAGCGATCTTAATAGTAATATCGCCAGAAAATATCACCAAGCACGGCAAAAATGCCTTCACCTATGTTCAACCTAAGGGTAGTGCAGATTATGACAATTACACAGTGCAACACACTGTCTCTCTATCTAATTTGATGTCCACTAGCGAACCGCGGCCAACACATCTGAATCTAATCACCCGGAATGTTAGAGGGCTTAACAACCACAAGAAAATGAGGCAAATCTTTGCTACTTTGAAAGACTGCATATTGATATTGCCATTTTACAGGAAACACATATTGCTTCGCATTCTAATAGCCACATTGGGCGTAAGTGGGCAGAGACGACCCATAACTCGAAGTACTCTTCATATTCGAGAGGGGTTACTATCTTAATAAAAAAGGGAACACATTTCACTATAGAAACCACCACTGTAGATGATCAGGGTAGATATGTTATCGTTGCAGGAACTCTTAGAGGACAGCGAATAGCGCTCGTTAACACATATGGACCGAATGTTGATGATCCTGATTTTTAACTTGCAATTTGGCAGAAATTGCAGAGCCTCCCAGATAGGACACTACTCTGGGGGGGGATTTTAATTTTGTGTTTGATGAACACATTGACAGATCAGGCGCAACTACGGAACCGCATCGAAAGGTAATGGGTAAGCTGAAAGACATTATGTCGGAGATGCACCTTAACAACATATGGAGTATCAAAAATCTGGGACGTCTGGAGGCCACACACACATCAGCAGCGCACAACAGCTGGTCACCTATACACTACTGGATAGGAACTGACGACACAGTACTATGGATGAGGGCTATAAAACACTTACCCAGGACATTGTCTGATCACAATCCAATACTGCTATCTATTAATATACCTCACTACACACCGCCTCCCTATAGTTGGCGAATTAATGCAAAGCACTGATAGACTTGGTATACGTGGACACCATTAGTACAGCTATCACAGACTACTTTCAGCTCAAAAACCCACCACAGATGACCCTAGTTTGTTGTGGGAGGCTTTTAAAGCCACGATAAGAGGAGTCTGTATAAGTACGAATGCAGGAATTCTGAAAGATATTCGTAGGCAGCTTAGTATACGTGAGGATACGCTGGTAATATTAGAGCGAGAATACAAAACCACACACAAAATGCTAAAGTATTGGGGGACATAAGGGTTGTAATGTCGGAATATCAGTCGTACGCGGAAGACGAACTTAAATATGTTGCAAAACATACCATTGCAAGGTCATTCGGTGAAGGGGGAAGACCTGGTAAAATGTTGCTTCTAAAATTTGTGAAGGACGGTCCTAACTATCAGGGACGATGCCGGAATTACGCGCACTGATGCGCACGGGATACTGCAGGAATTCATGAAAACGTATGGTGCATTGTACAAATTGCAACCTATTGCTTCTCCCTCCAACGTTTTGGAGTACTTAGCAGACGTCACAATAGCGTGATCAGATACACAAAGAGAATACCTGTTGAGGAAGTAACAGAGATCATCAAATCGCTGCCCAATGGTAAAGCTCCGGGGCCAGATGGGTTCACAGGTGAATTTTATAAAGCATTTGCAGATCAATTAGCTCCCTATGTAGTAGCAATGAATGGCGATGCATATGATAAGATGATGCTACCTCCTAGCCTGAGGGAAGCTGTGCTAATTACCCTACTTAAGCCTACTAAAATCCTGAATGTTGTGATTCATATCGGCCCCTATCATTAATTAATGTAGACACCAAAATACTAGCTAAACTGCTAGTAACTAGATTACAGCCTCTCGTGACCAACTTGATTCTACCTTAGCAATCGGGATTCATCCCTACTAGGTCACAGCGCACAACACCAGTACACTTTTTGCACTGTCACATTACTTAATCCCAAACACCAGGGCGGCTGCTGTTATGTTGGATGCAGCCAAAGCATTCGATTCTATAGAATGGCCTATTTAACCGCGGTATTGCAGAGGATGGGTTTCCCACCATATTTCTGCAATGGGTTAAAATGTTGTATACCAAGCCAAAGCACATATACGAGTTAATAAATACATTTCTGATAACGTATCAATAGAAAGGGGGTCAAGGCAAGGGTGCCCGCTGTCCATATTGCTGTTTGCAAAAGCGCTTGAACAGTTGGCACAGCGACCGTTACATATCTCTCTGTACGCAGATGATATGATGCTATACGTGCGAGACCCGGAACAGTGTTTGGCCCCTTTGTTACGGGAATATATCAAATTTGGGAGGCAATCTGGACTCCAGATTAACTGGGCGAAATCTCTGATTATACCACTAACCGACACCTCACAACCTCACACTATAGAATTCCCTTTAGAGTGGCAATCGGATCCCGTAAAATACCTTGGCGTTTGGTATCACTGAGACCCCGAAGTTGTCATTCACACAAATTATGGTAGGGTAATAAGTGTGATGGAAGACAAAATAGAGCGCTGGATTCAGTTGCACTTATCATTAGCTGACCGACTGGCTATTGTTAAAATGGTCATACTGCCAAAATTCTTATACCTTTTTAATAATATACCCTTCACGCCTCCCACCGAAGTATTCTGCAGACTAACATCATTAGTAACACGGTAAATGTAAATGTAAATGTAAATGTCATGGTACTTATAGAGCGCACTGTCACCAGACGGTCACCTTGCGGTGTCACCTATGCGGTTTCCTGGCGCTGATACTCATACCGCTGTGGAACCCCTCCTGGCTTTCCCTGTGAAGTGTCCACTCCTGGGCACCCCCAGGGTGAAGCCAGGCATCCTTAGCGCTGTTGGGGCCGGTGTGAAGGCTAAGCAAACTATTGCCCAGAGTTGCAGCGTGGGGCCCGTGATTAGAATAGGCACCGAGGCAAGAATTAACAGGTCTGAGGAAATTGAGCCCGAGACACCGCCGAGGCGGGAATCGAACCCTGGTCCCTGGCCAGAACTCTGCATCAGGGTCTGCCGCTCTAACCATTGAGCCACACTCCTCCACCACGGTTCATCTGGGCGGGTAAACAGGCCTACATAGAGCTGCGAGCTCTGACATTGCCCTACTCCAAGGCGGGTTTTAAAATGCCAGACTTCCTACTGTATTATTTATGTGCGCAAGCACAATTTGCACATTATTGGAACCATCAGATCCCCTTCCTCGCACATGTGGCTATAGAGGAAGGAGATGCACTCCCAGTCCCGTTAACAGCAATACTGACACATCGTAGGCCGCCACTGCACAATAAAGACATGTACACCATTGATACGACTAATGCTGTCTGGCGCAAGATGGGTAGTCTATTGCATAAATTGACATTATACGCCCCCGCTTTACCATTGCAACATCATCCAGAATTATCCGTTACACGGGAAGAGGTGGGCATGGGACTGTTGAGACAGGTGGGCGTTGATACTATGGGAGACCTCTACCATAACGCCATGTTTAAAACACTTCACAACCTTATATATATTAGCAATCAAACTCTACTGTTTAGATTCACATACCATAGGCTTCAAGGTGCAATTAAGAAATTGTATCCCACCTATCCAGCGGAGCCACCACAACTAACGGCATTGCAAATGATACTTACCACTCCCAGTAGCAAACATTTGGTGTCTAGACTATACACTACACTGCAAGAGGATATTGCAGACACAACACATAGAGCACATGCTAGGTGGAACGAGGTGCTAGATATTCCGCTCACAGAGGAAGACTGGTCGGCAGCATGTTCTCTTACAGAAATGTTGACGCCCAATGGAAATCTGAGAATTTTGCACCTCAAATACCTTCATCAAACCTATTACACTCCAGCGAGACTCTATAGATATGGTTTGCATACAGATGCAAGCGTTGCGGTGCTCAATCAGCAGATTTCCTGCACCTTGCGTGGACTTGTACAGCAGTACAGGATTTCTGGGTGAAGATTACGCAGATACTGGGTGACATGGTAGGTACTGATATTATTTGCTCTAGTCAAACATGTTTATTAGGGCTACTCCGTGATGTGCGTGCTGTTAAGCGTAAGTTCTGTATGATTGCATTACTTCTTGCCAGACAAAAGATTTCATTGTGTTAGTAGAGAAAACCCTAAAGTCAAACAGTGGCTTCAAGACATGACATATTGTCATGACGTGTTGAAAAGATACGAAGAAGAGCTGTCTGCTGGATCCAAACCGAGAGACTATTGGAAATATTTGATCAAATATCTACGCAAGAACCAGGTTGATTAACTGAGTATGGTAATTGTTTCTTCTTTTGGTGGTAAAATTAACATGTGGTAACATCATGCAAATATTGTAACTGGATGAAGGATGTTGTAGTACAGTGGTCTGTATTTTGTTCACATTTGGACATGCTATATTTTTTTTCTCCAGAATGCCAATAAACAAATAAACAAAATAAATGACAACACTGCATTGCAGAGTTGTGATCAGCTATCGGGAGGCTTGAAGGGTGCTTCCTGCATCCAGCTGCGGACCAGAGGCAGGAAGAAGAGAACGGAGGAGAGGCGGTGGCCAGTCGGCCATCACAAGTAAGTTGGTTTTTTCCTTTCCTTTTTTTTGGCCCCCGGCCCGGGTCCAGTACTGTGGCCCAGTAATTGGTAGATGGCGTGCCAGTTCACCAGGTTGATGGAGAATTTCTCCTCCACCTTCCAGCAGAGGACTGCATGTCATGATAAGAGGTTGCGGCTTGCCTATTGAGGATTTTTAAGCCAGAAGTGCATGCACAAGTGTATCTGATGCACTTCCAGAACAGCTGAATGCTAAGAAGGGGCCAGGTTTTTCCCCACATCAGCACTTATTTTTTGTTTTTGTCTTTGTGAATGTCATTGACCCTGATCCACGGAGATTTTTCATTGAGCCTAGGGCTATTATTTTTTTCCCCTACCCAGGATTTCCTTGCCTTATTGGGTGGACATAGGAGTGAAAATATGCATCCAGACATACATACTCCATACAGAGACCGACCACTCAATGTATTAATCTTGCAACCCTCTGATTGACTGGTAACACTTTGGCAATTTATTACTGTTACAGAGAATTTGAATTTGAATTTAAAAACATTTATTCAGCGCGCTTTTACCCAGCGGTTACATGGCGCTATATGTGATGCAGTGGGCGGCAGCAGCAGGGAGAGGTTTAGGCAGTGTAAGCTTGCAAAAATAAGAGGGTTTTAAGTTCCTTCCGGAACTGTAGGTAGGAGGACGATGTACGGAGGGTAACAGGAAGAGAATTCCAGAAAATTGGAGCTAAGACAGCGAACTTCACTCCACCCGCCCTCTGTTTTTTAAAACGAGGAGTGGCTAGAAGGGCCATATGAGAGGAGCGAAGCTCCCTGCCTGGAAGGTAAGGCCTGATAGCAGAGCATATGAGCTCAGGGGCAGTACCTGACCTAGCCTGGAAAGTGAGGCAGCCAAGCTTGAAGAGGGCGCGCTCTCTCACCGGCAGCCAGTGTAGTGCTTTGAGCAGTGGACTGGCCCGATGATATTTGGGTAGGCCATGAATCAGGCGAGCCGCCTCGTTCTGTACCAACTGCAAGCGGTGGATCGCGTAGGCAGGAGCCCCATTGTAGATTATGTTGCCATAGTCGATACGAGATAGTACCATGGCCAACACAATAATTTTTAAAGCAGAAGGGGAAAAGAAACGAGAAACTTTTCTAATTATTCTGAGGGAGAAAAAACAAGAGGAGACCACTGACCCAATTTGTGAATGAACAGAAAGTTGTGAATTTAAGAAAATCCCAAGGATTTTGACTTTAGGTACAGGGAGAGGAGGGACACCAAGTGACGGGGGCCAGAAGGTAGGGGACCACGGACTGCAACCACCTCCGGTCAAGACCAACTCGGTCTTGTCCGGGTTGAGTTTGAGGTGGTTGCAGTTCATCCAGTCCTGGATGAACGTCATGACTGACTAGACATTCTGGGCGGATGAAGGTGAGTGGGAAAGGTTGAAGATTAGCTGGAGGTCATCGGCGTAATTAAACACCGTGACCTCCAGCTGCTGTAACATAAAAATGAGGGGGAAAATTTATAAATTAAACAGAAGAGGGGAAAGTGACGAGCCCTGGGGGACCCCGCACTCTACCTTACGGGAGGCCGCGGTGAAGCCAGCCAAATGGACTGCTTGAGTTCTCCCGGTAAGGAAGGACTCTAGCCACGAGAAGGCCAAGCCCTCTATGCCCGCCGCCCTGACACAGCTGAGGAGAATGGAATGGTCCACCGTGTCAAAAGCGGCGGACAAATCCAGAAGTATCAGAGCTTGCGGAAGATTGATATCAATACCTTCACGTAGCTTGTCCATTACTGAAATCACCACCTTCTCCGTAGAGTGCAGGGGTCGAAAACCGGCTAGACAGGGGGAGAGGCAATGATTTGTCTCTACATGAGTGCTCAAGATGGTCGAGACATGAGTCTCGAGAACTTTTGCTAAATAAGGTAGAAGGGAAATGGGACGGTAGTTGGAGGGGGAAGATGGGTCGGCGCCAGGTTTTATTATAATTGGAACGACAACCGCTGATTTGTGTAAACTGGGGACAGTGCCGTGTATAAGCGAGTCATTGAGAAGGGTCAGAGGCGGGGTGGGGCAAGCCAAGTAGATTTCCCTAAGGATATGGGCTGGGGCAAAATCCAGGTGGGAACCTGATTTGACCCGGCAGAGCAGCGGGGGAAGTGTAACATTGGTTAGCAGCGAAAAGGCGGTCAATTTAGTAGCCGTGGGGGGTGGGGAGGGATTGATAAATGTTGGGGAGGGTAGGGGAATGTTAAGTTTAATTTTGGCAACTTTATCAACAAAAAACTCGTTGAGCGAGTTGCAAAGGGACTGGGAAGGGGGGATGGTGGCCGTAGCTCTACTGGATGATGCCAATTCATGGACAGTGGAGAAGATTTCCTTCTAGTATGACTCTGCTGCCATTATCCTGCTCGTGTAAAACTCAGTTTTGGCCTCGAGAATACCTTTTTTATAGACTTGTAAAACGGACAGATAGACTGTCTTTTGCTCGGGGCTATAAGTTCTACTCCAGGCTCGCTCGGCCCTCCGTGCAGCTAGTTTCTTTTCTTTTAGATCTGGAGTAAACCAGCGATTGGCTGCATGGGCCCGCTTGACTGTAAGCCGCTTTAGAGGAGCAAATTCGTCACCTGCCAGAGTCAGCCAGTTGTTAATGGCGGCCAGCTGGGAGGTAGCTGCCAGGCCAGAGAGGTCAGGGCTGGTTTTGGCCAAAATCGAGCAGAGAGAAGGCATGTCAGTTTTACCCCATTTCCTAACCCAGGTGTTCTTGGGGAGCTGAGGTTTAGTCATAGGGGCTAAAGCAAGGGAAAAAGTGATGATGGAATGATCTGACCAGGAACAAGGAGCTATTATGGGGGATGTGGACGGGACATTTAATGCCCAGATTTGATCTAACGTATGGCCATGTGTATGAGTAGAACTGTAACAAGCGATGAAAAGTTTAAGCTGATCATGAGGTTGGTAAACTCCTTGGATTGGGGGCTCTCAGCAGGGTCGTTGGGCCAAAAGTTAAGGTCCCCTAAGACTAATACTGATGAGTTGTTAATCACCAGGGTAGCCAAGAGGGTCTGGAGGTTAGGGAGAAAAGAGGGCGTAGGTTGTGGAGGGCGGTAAATTAGAACAAAAGTAAGGGGTGTCTGGTGAAGAATTGAACGGCTTACAAGGTAATCTACGTCAGGGATAGGAGGGGAAGGAAGAATCTGAAAACTGAAGTCAGTACGAGCTACTAGGGCCACTCCTCCGCCCCGCCTGCCTTCTGACCGATCCGCCTGAATGGCGGAGTAAGTAGGTGGTAAAGCGGCTAGCACATTGGGCAGGGAGTCAGCCTTGAACCAGGTCTCTGTCAAGAATAAGAGATCTGGTTCATGAGAATCGATGTAATCGAAAAGTTCGTACTGATGGGTGACCGCAGACCTGGTGTTTAGGAGTGTGGCGGAGGTGCTAAATACTGGAACAAGGGGGACTGGGGGTGATAGGGGAACAGGAAGGGACATATTGAGCGACGAGGCTAAATGAGATACAATCACAGGGGTTAGTTGGGGAGGGGAGGAAAATAATCCAAAATGCATCAGGTGGGTAGCTGTTAAGGGATCAATGGTACCGGGGGCCCAATATGAACAAAGCAGAGAAGGTGAGTACATGGTGGGACAGGCAGCATCTTGTGCCCCTTGCCCCGGCCGGCCGCGGACGGGCGCAGACGGGCTTAACTCAGGCGCAACTCCGGCGCGCCTTCGTCGCGCCCGCTGCACTCGTCTGCTGCGCTGCCTCATGCTGCCCGTATAAATAGGGGCGGAGCGGCGGGGGAGTGGCAGGGCTGGGATAGTGAATCAACCCAACCTAAGATGGCGCCCGCTGCTGCTGGGAGCCCGCAAACAAGATCAGCCCCAGTCGGTAGCGCACCCTTCAGAACAAAAATCAATTCCACACCTGCATAACTTTAAAAGTGGTTAGTGACAGTTTTAAAAAAATACAATGAGCAGCGTGGTAGCACCTCGCTCGCAATCAGCGGGGCGAAATACATAAAATGATGGAAAGCTCTCCAAGCGTTCACCGGTCTGCCCACTGCCACCGGGCCACTGGCAAACACGAAAGGAGAGGAAACCGCGCTCCTAAATAGGGGCGGAGCGGCGGGGGAGTGGCAGGGCTGGGATAGTGAATCAACCCAACCTAAGATGGAGCCCGCTGCCGCTGGGAGCCCGCAAACAAGATCAGCCCCAGTCGGTAGCGCACCCTTCAGAACAAAAATCAATTCCACACCTGCATAACTTTAAAAGTGGTTAGTGACAGTTTTAAAAAAATACAATGAGCAGCGTGGTAGCGCCTCGCTCGCAATCAGCGGGGCGAAATACATAAAATGATGGAAAGCTCTCCAAGCGTTAACCGGTCTGCCCACTGCCACCGGGCCACTGGCAAACACGAAAGGAGAGGAAACCGCGCTCCTAAATAGGGGCGGAGCGGCGGGGGAGTGGCAGGGCTGGGATAGTGAATCAACCCAACCTAAGATGGCGCCCGCTGCCGCTGGGAGCCCGCAAACAAGATCAGCCCCAGTCGGTAGCGCACCCTTTAGAACAAAAATCAATTCCACACCTGCATAACTTTAAAAGTGGTTAGTGACAGTTTTAAAAAAATACAATGAGCAGCGTGGTAGCGCCTCGCTCGCAATCAGCGGGGCGAAATACATAAAATGATGGAAAGCTCTCCAAGCGTTAACCGGTCTGCCCACTGCCACCGGGCCACTGGCAAACACAGAGAGGAGGACTGCATTAAGTGAAGCTATATTTATTGAAGCTCAGGCCACAGTAGTAGCTCTTATGCCATGATATGAGATATATCATGTGAGTGGTTCAAAGCCATGCTGCAGTTCAAATGAGGCCAGGGCGGTAAATTCTGTTCCGCTCACAGAATTTGCGGAATTTGGGTAATTTCGCTTTCCGCAGAGAACGCGAAATTGGCAAAAATTCCACGATCCGCAGCTTCGCAAAAATGTTTCCTTTTTGCTCTTTCAAAATGTGTGTTTGCAAGATATTTCCCCAAGCACGCAAACAGCATTCGCGTACAGGAAAAAAGCATCGCGAACGGCCAGAACAAGCAATTCCGCGTGTTCGTGGAACTCTGTGTGCTCACAGAGTTTTTTTACCATTTCGCGGAGCTTTGCATAGTGCGACTACACAAATTCCGCCGACCCCTACTTTAAAAGTGATGTTCAACTTTTATACCACTAATGCACACTTTTACACATGTTACTGATAAATTAAATGAGTCAAAGTAACTTGGGGAACTGCGTAAAACGATGCACTTTCCTACTTGTAGTAAAGCTAATTATTTTATGATTAAGGGCCTTCTTTAAGGGCTGGTGGACAGCCCACCAGGTCTGCCAGTTTCCTAGGCATTGTCTCTGCTCCCTGTTGGAGGACTATCCAAATAACATAGTGATCCACACCATGTCAACGGTGACCTCATTGCTGATAATGCTTCATCTGATGTGGTAGCTCCATCAGAATTCAACCAGCAGTACCCTCACCTTTAGATGAGGAGAAGGTACTTTGGGGAACCATGGCTTTGGCGAGCGCAGACAGAAGAAGTACTGGTTTGTAGGTGGGCTCCCGTTCCTGTAAATGATCTCTAAAAGTATTTGGTCTAAAGGAGACATTGGCCTTAATTCTTAGTTGTGAAGAAGTATCATGTTTGGGCACAAACGATGTCTTCCAGATGCCAGTTTTCTGAGATGTGCAGTAATTTATAGCACTCCCAATATTTTTCTACCTGAAAATTTCACCTGCTAATACCTGGTGAAATTTGCATGGGGAAAAGAGGTTGCAAAGTAGGAACATGTGCCGAAATCAATTGTTGCACTATGATTCTACACATTATCATTCATTTCAGTTCGGTAATATTGTCCTGGAACAAATCCACAATGTGTCGTATTAGTATTTCACCAAGCAAACAAATAACGCTCAGTATTTATTCATTACTTAGAAGAAGCGCTCTAATTATGGCACAGTTAAACCAAGACGCAGTAGATATCTTCATTTGAAAGGAATTTTTTGCACAGGTGCATTTTACCAACATTCTGCTGACCACAACTCAAGCAGAGTTACACATAAAACATTCTTCCTTATAATGCTGTGGTGTTTAGATAAAATATCAAGCTTTAAATATTGTGGAACATAAATATTGTTTTATTGGCATATTATATTGTTGTAAAGAATATTGTTGTTTTTAATAACATGTATTTAATATAGTTTCCCAAAAAGTTCGTTTTTTAAAATATTTAATATGTTTTAGTTGATATATTAATTTAGGTATTAATATTATAAGTAAAATTGTTATTCATTTTCTTTAATTGAATTATGTTTTTGCAGTGTTGTAGCATGTTGTTGGGCCTGTAGGAGAAGAAGTTGGAAAATTAATTGAATTACACATAAATGAAATTTCATGTAACTTTGTGTTGTACTGTAAATGAATTATATAATTGATTATTAATTATGCTAATTGAATAATTGTGTTGTCATACGTTGTATTTTATCATGTTTTAAAATTTTATTTGTTAATTTGGATGTCTATTTTCATTTAATTTTTATTAATAAGAAGGTATATTTTAGTGGAAGGTTGTTGGGTTTGTAGGGGACTAGGATGGGAAGTAAAATAAAATGTATTTAAATTTGATACAAACTTATTTTTTAATAGAATATTTAACTGGATATTACTTATGTAAATTATTTAATTTTTAAATGATCATCTTTCTTTGTGTATTTTTTAATGCATAATTTAAATATGCTTACCATGCTTCCATTTTTTAATATTGTTTTTTTTAGGAGTATAGTGGAAAGATATAAAAGTTATAATATTTGGAGTCATAATTGTTTTGTATGTGTAATAGATAATTGATTATGTATAATTTTACTGTTGTACTTATTAGGTATTGAAATATATTTTGTAGATGACTAGTACTTGCATTCTTATATGTACTCCTTTCGAATTCCAACACTGTTGTTTCGACTGGAGTGGGAATAGTAAATCTTACCCACTGAAGTCTAGCGCTTTCCCCACTATTGCTTAGACTAGAGTAGAAATAGTAAATCTAACCCCCCGTAGGCCTACGCTTTCCCTACTTTTGCTTAGACTGGAGTGGAATTCATAAATCTAACCCCTCCAAATTCCAATGTTTTTCCTACTACTGCTACTGGTTAGGTGGGAGTTGGAATAGCAGTCAGCGCACCAGTGCTGGGATGATTCCCGCCCTCCCGCCTATTTAAATCGCTCGCTCCAGTGTGCGCCCAGATTAGTGACTACGATTCCTCTGAGGCGGAAGCCGGAGGACGAGACAGATACCATTTTTAAAAACTTATTGTTTTGCTTTGCTTGTGTTGCGCCTGATATTTGTGCTTTTATACTCCCTCACTCAACCCTGCCTCGCCGCATTTCATCGCCCGCTCCACGTGCAGACGACTAGAATCTGACGCGTTGGAGGCAGGGGTTGCCGCCATATTGGGGGTCTGAAGCAGTCAGCGCACCAGTGCTGGGATGATTCCCACCCTCCCTCACCCCTATATAGCTCATACCAAGTCTCGTCCGTGCAGCGGGCGCGCCAAAGGCAAGCCCGTCTGCGCCCGTCCGCGCCCTGATGCGCCCAGCGGCCAAGAACCCTGCCCAATTTGAGCCAGCAACCTGCAGTCTAACCACTTACTCGTCTGAGGAGCTTCGTCGCTTGAATTATACCCTCCCTTTCTGTGTATCACTTGACTGCTCGCTCATAACGCCGTCAAAATGTCCACAGTGCAACTTCGCATTTTCTTGCAATATTGCGCCTTCAGCGCCATTAACCTCCCCTTATAAGTTCTGGAGCATTAACTGCCGATCTCTGCCTAAAAACAGAGATCATATATTTGACCTATTAACCTCCTCCCAGCCAGATGCCCTGTTCCTTACGGAAACCTGGCTTCATGCGAGCTCCGGGCCAGACGTGGCTAGCGCCTTGCCGCCTGGATATGTTATGGTTAGGCAAGACAGAGCCATGGGGAAAGGGGGTGGGATAGCGATCATTTTCAAAGACATCTACTCCTGCTCTCTGGACGTTATCTCATTTCCGGACTGTGAAGCCGCAATATTCAAAGTAGCGGTCTCCCCTCAACTGACACTATCACGTTTATTGATTTACCGTCCCCCTGACAAACCTACTCAGTGGCTAACTTCATTTGCTGAGCGCGTAGCCCCCACGCTATGAAGGCAGCTAATTTCACCATCTTGGGAGACCTAAATCTCCACTTAGAAGATACGCAGAATGGCTTAAGCAGAATGTTTTTATCCGACTGCAAGGCCATTAATCTAATATTGCGCAACCGAGGCCCTACCCACCAGGCAGGCCACTTACTTGATCCTGTCATCTCCAACATTTCTTTTGACTGCGCCTCCCCTGCCCTCCCCCTCGATTGGTCAGATCATTTTGCTATTCACTTCACTCTGCCTGTTGAAACTGTAAAGGGTATGCTCCTCCTCGGTACGATGGGCAACCATAGAGCCTGGTCTAAGCTGAACATGCCGGCGTTTAACGCCTCGCTTACTGCCACCTGCCCCGACTCCAAACTTGGGTGCACTTCTTTGGCTCAGGAAATATCTTACTGGTTAACTCTTAACATTAATCGCCACCTGCCGCCGCGTCCCAGACGACCGATCCCGCACCTTGCCCCCGCCCCATGGTTTACGGACAACTTGAAAGCAATGAAATCCAAATGTAAACATCTGGAGAGATCCTGGCGTAAAACCTACGCCCTGAATAAAAAACTAACCTATCGTTCAGCACTCAGGCAATACCATCAAGCCTGTAGAAAGGCAAAAGCCTTTTTTGTCTCAGAGTCAATTGAAAAGGCTATTAACCGTCCGAAAGCTCTCTTCTCTATGGTCAAGAAGTTAGCAGGCTCAAACACACCCCCCACTCCACCTGCGCTGGGGGAAACGGAATGCAATGAGATTGCCGACTTCTTCACATCCAAAATTGAAACCATCTACAATGCCCTTTCTCTGGCTTCCCACAAACCCTCCTTCGACACCCCTACTCTGGACTTACTGGGCCCTCCATCTCCGGAAACACAGATCTCAAAGTGGCCCCTGTTAGACCCCAACTCGCTGTTCGCCTGCATGATGAAGGTCAATTCAGGCTCCCCCTTGGATCCAATTCCAATGGATATTCTTCGCCAGCTTTCCCCTGATGTTCTCCTAGTCATTCAAGAGCTCCTAAACTCTTCATTGCGGGAATCTATAGTCCCGGATGAATGGAAAAGAGCTATGGTAGTTCCACTCTTAAAAAAACCCGGTGCAGACCCCAAGATGCTTGCCAACTTCCGGCCTATCTCATTGCTGCCCATGTTCTCAAAAATTCTGGAGCGGCACATTAACATACATCTCACTGCTCATGTGGAGACTACAGGTTTTTACATCCGTCTCAGTCGGGGTTCCGCTCCCATTTCTCCACCGAAACAACCCTCCTGGGGGTTACTGAGAACCTACGCACTCGTCTTGATCATGGTGAGACCTCAGCGCTTATTCTTTTAGACTTAAGCGCCGCTTTCGACACGGTCTCCCATCCCATTCTTTTGAGAGCATTGAGAGCGGCCGGAGTGACTGGCCCTGCCCTTGCCTGGCTAGCCTCTTTCTTAAATCACCGCACCTTTCAGGTTGTTTGTTCCGGCTCCTCTTCCTCTGTTCATTCATCTGCGTATGGGGTGCCGCAGGGGTCCTCACTGAGCCCTATGCTCTTTAATATCCCTGGCAACCATCGTGGAAGACGCTGGTCTTTCCCTTTACTCATACGCAGATGACACTCAGATTCTTTTCTCCCTCTCCTCGGCCGCAGTAAACGCTCCATCTGCTCTCAAACTAGGACTTAGCCGACTGGCAGAGTGGATGCAGGCAAACCTCTTGAAACTGAACGGAGATAACGGAGATAAGACAGAGGTGCTCATTCTGGGCAAGCAAAAGCACCTCTGGAGCCCCGCACATTGGCCGTTAGAAATGGGCCCACCGCCTCTTCCAGTGACTCAGGTTCGCAACCTTGGCTTTGTCCTGGATGATTCGCTCTCCATGCGGCATCAAGTGGTCAAGGTGGCAGCCACCTGCTTTTCCATCCTGGGGTGGCTCCGGAAAATCTTATGGATGCTCCCAATATCATCGAGACGCCCGGTGGTCCAGGCTTTAATCACTTCTCGCCTGGACTACGGCAATGTGCTCTACCTTGGAGTTACCTTGGAGCTTCAGAGGAAACTTCAGCTTGTCCAAAACTCAGCTGCCCGCCTTCTTTGCAAGGTCCCGTGGAAATCTTCCATCTCCCCCTTTGTTAAAGACCTCCACTGGCTCCGTATTGAAAACCGAGCCAAATTCAAGACTCTGTGCTTTATGCACAAAATCAAACAAGGGTCGGCTCCAGCCTACTTACAGTCCCTTGTCCAACAATACTCTCCGTCCCGCCTCCTCAGATCCTCATCCCATGGAAACTTCCGCATTCCGCGCTTTAAACTGACGAGAATGGGCGGACGCTCTTTCTCCTGCGTTGCCCCCAGGCTGTGGAACTCTCTTCCGGCTACATTGAAACTTGAACCATCTTTGTTGAAATTTCGCAGAGACCTTAAAACCTGGCTCTTTTCTCAATAACAACTGCAAAGTGTAATCACTACTCTACTGGCGCCGGGAGACCCCTTGTAGGTAGCTGCGTGCCCTATAAATTCAACTACAATACAATACAATACAATAGTAAATCTAACACGCCCCAAGTCCAACGCCTTTCCTACTGTTGTTTAGAGTCTTTTTTAAATTATTTTTGTTTATTTTTATTATATTTTGGGCTTATAATGTTTACATTATGTTTAGAGAAATGTTTTGAATGGTCTTTTTTATATTTACTAAACTAGTTAATAGTTAATTTTTTTTATATAGTGTTTTTAATTCATTTTTATGTTTCCGACATTAATATTTTTGAAACTTTGTAAAAATAGTGAAGTATGATTAATATATGTAAAACTAATTATATTTCTAAATACGTAAATAAAACTAATTTAAATTGTATTTATTTAAAATCTTTAATTATGTCAAATCTATGAACGTATGTGAGAGATCTTCATTATTAAAGGACAGGCTTCCATATAGCCATAACTATGATGTAAAGAGATAATAAGATCCGTGTCTGCTGGGGTTTGATGTATCAGTCATCAATCACTAGTAAGGACTTAAAGTCAAATGGCCACCAAAGGTACTCCAAACAGCAGTCTTCGAAGCATTAAAACACATAAGGTGCAGAGCAATGCATTGGCTTCGAAGATGGAAAAACTACAGGAAAAAAGTTAGACATTTTTAAACCATCAATGTCATTATTGGTGTTCTATAACAAAACATTCTTGGGGACGTAGAAGATTTAGGGTATGCAAGAATAAAGCACTAATGAACCGAACAACAAACCCTAGGAAGGATTAAGATGTGTGTGGTATGCTAAGTAAGGGATTGGAGTCGAATAGCAAAAACTGACAAAAGGGGCAGAAACCGATAAGTCCTACAATAGTGAGGCAGATGCTAGTATAGCCATTAAATGCAAAACGCTTGTGAAGTGCTGGAATCCCTAAGCAGAACAATAACAAGTCAATGAACCCTCATATTGCAAACCCTAAAAAAAGCCATAAGGCCCGTGGAAATACAAAACTCGACAAAAGCCATTATGCACACTAAAACAAACGATTGCCACTTCCAAACCAAAACACCCTGGGAAGGGTTAGGAGCTATGAAACCTGGAAGCACGTGATATTGGAATTTTAAATAATGAATCCTGGGAAGGCTCACAATCCAGCCAGGCTCTCATAATCTACTTCAGAGATGTGCTGGGTTGAGTACAATAACAAGGCATTGGTGTCTAAAATATCCAACGCTGAGAAATCCCTACTAGGAAGAGGATTGCAAAGCCTACAAAAGCAAGGTCCCAATCAACACATTTCTGTGAAGTAGAATTGCACATTCCAAACGCGAATAAACAGAGGTTGGCGAGGGAGACACAGTCTGGAGAGCAAATGTTTCAGCATCTCTTGCAACTACCACTGGACATGTTTAGAATTCACGACCCCATAATTATAGAACATGTATAAGAGCACAAAGCCTGGAAAAAAGTTTCTTTTTTATACCCTAAATATCCAGCACTTACAAATGCTTAAGCCGCTGCATTGGGGGGGAGGGGCTAATACAAAGCCTACACAATCAATAGCCTTGACATTCTTCAAAAACCAAGCCAAATGTCTGCATAACCTTAGAACAATGTTATCTCTTCCTAAAGATGAAGCAGGGATGAGGGGGGAGAGACAAGTATGAAAACTATTTCAGTAGACATTACAGAACATAACCCACAGACCAGCTTACAGTATTGAATAAAGACTACCAGGGCCTTTGACTCCAAACTGATACACGGAAGAAACCTTCAGTTTCAAGAATGTACAATAAAGCAGTACATTATGAAACAAAAAGAAATGGAGCCTATCTTAAAGCAAGATAGCAACACGCTACATTCATGAGGTGGCTTACTTTCTAGATGATAGGCAAAGAACAGACTTTCAGTTGAAGGGTTTAGGTGTAAGGAAACCAGGCAGATGAAAAGTGAAAAAATATTTACTTACGAAAATGGTCAAGGGGCACTATCTGCCTCCAAGACATGGACACACACTCACTTAAATTAAATATGTTGATGACAAAGGCTGATGAGCTGTCAACTGTGCAACCCTGGTCAGGAAAGGGATGACCTGATCTGTACACGTTAAGAGCACATGGAAATTGTCATTTTGCATCCCACATGTTTCTTACTCCTCATCATGCAATACCCCTCTGTTCTCTCTTCTAGGTGAGAGGAGTGATCACACCAGGATACTCCATAGCTCAGTATTCCACGCCCACTGTCCCTTCAACCCTAGCATCCATTCCTGAAGTGACCTCTGCTTTTCGCTACTCTTACAGCATCAGGTCATGGGCTCTCAATGGCCACACCCTTGATCCCTGTCTCCTGCTTTTGTTCCTAGATTTATGGCCCTGCCGACAAGCAGGGTCACAAACCAGATCAAGGAACTCTGTGTCTATTTCCAGATCTCAGCTGAGCCTCACAGCAGTGCTCAACACATTAACATCCACGTTTTGACAATACATTTACTGCCTGGATGCAAGGCAAGGTGAGGCAGAGTAAAGTAATACGAGTCAAGATGGTTTGTTACTTTAGTCATTTCAGAGAGGACAGTAAGAAAATAAGCTATTTTAGCTAATGTAGCTATTATTCTCCAGTATTGGTATCTTTCATAGATACACATGCTTGAATCATTCCCTGTCATCGAAGTGAGAGTCCCATGGTACCATAGTAAGCATTACATAATCTTTCCATAGGCTATAACGGAAGTGAAACACTCACTTTAATAACGTATCCATATAATTTAAAAAGAACCGAACTCCAGCCAATCAGGTGACAGCACTCTCTTTAATACTCCCCACAGAGACTGATTCCCTCAGATCTGCAAGCACTGGTGGAAAAGAAATCCCATGCCAACAATGGGAGCCTCTAAGGGGAGGAGGGTGGGTCACATGTGAATCTATGAAAACATACCAATACTGGAGAACTACAGTTACAGGTAAGTAACTAGTGTTCTTCTCCAGTATTGGATCTTTTAGAGCTTCACATGCTTCAATCAGAATAGAAAGCAGTTACAGTATTTGTACAATCCTTATGCTAATAGCAGATGGCGGGTATAGACACTCATATGGAAAAACCAATATATACACCAATATGTAAGATACATTAATCAAACATGTGTAATTGCAAAAGGGCTCACCTTTCTTAAATAAATGGCATAGCATCGCCTGTCCAACAGCTGCATCACTGCACTGTGCTGATTCCAGACAATAGTGCTGCGTGAAAGTATGTACATTCTTCCAAGTTTCTTCAGACATCTTTTAACGTCTAATGTATGCATGGATCTTTCCTCCGCTGACTGTGGATTTGGAACGAAAGTTCTCAGTATTGCAGGCTCATTAAGATGAAAGTCTGAAGGGACCTAGGGAATACATTTTGGATTGGTTCTGAGAATAACAGAGTCGTCTGTGAAATGTAGTA
The DNA here is from genome assembly GCF_964261635.1 of Lissotriton helveticus. Lineage (NCBI taxonomy): Eukaryota > Metazoa > Chordata > Amphibia > Caudata > Salamandridae > Lissotriton > Lissotriton helveticus. The sequence goes on from NC_136057.1 coordinate 1,248,462,411, forward strand.
AAGATGCCTTAATTGTAGATGCCTGTATTTCGCTTACTCTTCTGGCTGATGTTAATGCTAGTATTAATGCAACTGTCGAATAAAGGAACTTGAGGTCCGCCTTGTGTGTTGGTTCAAATGGACTTTTCATTAACTGTGTTTGCACTACATTCAGCTGCCACACAGGAGGAGGAGCCATTATTGGAGGAAAAACTCTGAATAGTTCTTTGATGCATTGCTTAATGATCCTATTAACCCACAAAGACGGAGTAGATAAAGAGTATCTATATCTTGACATTGCAGCTAGTTATTACTTCATTGATGTATAATTCTGATTTTGCTAGTGAAAAGAGATAGGGTAGCATTGGTTCTTGTGATGCTGGATGAGGATGTACATTCCACTTTCTGGCACCACAGACAGAAATGTTTCATTTCACTCTATCTGTTTTTGTAGTGGTGTCTGCTCTAGCCTTTGCAAGAATGACTCTGCAATCTTGAGGTATATTTAAATCCACAAATTCATGGAATTCCGGAGCCATCCAGATAAATTGAGAGAAGTCGGGTCTGGATGAAGGACCTGGCCTTGGTTCGTCATTAACAGAGTCTTGGATAGTTTCAGTTGATAATTTTTTGTTACATCTGGGAGCTATCAGGATCATACAACACCGTTCTGTCTGACTGAGGATCTTTGGTAGAAGAGGTATCGGTGGAAAAGTGTATGTATAGATCCCTGACCATCTGATCAAAAATGTATTCCCCCCACAGCCCTAGATGTGGATGCCAACTTGCATAAAACAGGCATTTCTGGTTCTCTGCTGTTGCAAAGAGATCTAGAGCTAGATTGCCCCACAGAGAGAAGATTTTGTTCCAGCGCCGTCTGATCAAGGTCCCATTTGTGGCAGCTGTTCCTTATTCTGCAGAGCGTGTCTGCTAAGATGTTGCTTGTCCCTGGAACATGTTCCACGCAAAGTGTTATCCCATGTGTCATGATTAAGGCTCCGAGTTTTTCATTTTTACTGATTTTTTCAAGTAAATACAGAAAGAAAACAATGTGTTTCCTGTATGTATTTATTTTTAAAAGCAGTGAATTACTGAATATTGTGCTTCTAGTGAGTGTCTTTCCATGCTGTCTGTTGTGAATTCCAAGACAACAGACGAGCAGATTGATAGCACGGGGAGTTACAAAACAGATTAAGATATCTTTAATTACATGCATATTTTAAAATATATTTGTGGTAAATTGCTAATATTTACCTGTGGATGTGGTGTTTTGCTATATTTGGCTGCTAAATTTGCTAAAACGTGACAGGCAACAAAGTATGAGTGCATGTTTAGCCATACTAATATAATAAAGAGAGAGCCCAAACCTTTGAGGCGGGTAAACTCCGGAACCACAACGCCAATCGGAACACCCAATACAGCATTGCAAACGACAGTATCAGCAGATGGACATAGGCAATACAGCAGCCCGAAATATGCATTAGAAGGGGAAAAGAAAGTTTTGTGCAAAGTAGTCCGTTGTGGGCGTGTGCGTTGTGCTGTCGGCAAAAGACTGCGGGATTATACCGCTTGCGAGAAGCGTTCTGTGTGGGACTAGCGTTCCAATACGATTGGGCGTGTCCTTTAGCATTGTTATGGGCGTTGGATGTTGACGCGATGTTGTGCGTCTAAGTGGCGTAGGCTGGAGCGGACAAACACGTTCGGGGATGGAGCAAACACACATGCGTCAGCTGTAGCGGAAAAAAAGTTTGCGGCTGAAGCGGACACAGTTTGCATATTGCAGTGGCGTCGGCCACAGCGGACAAACAGGGTCGCGGCCGGAGCGTATTAAGGTACATATTGCAGTGGAGTCGGCTACAGCGGACAAACACGTTCGCGGCTGGAGCGTGTTAAGGTTTTAAAATAAAAACACGTTCGCGGCTGGAGCGTGTTAAGGTTTAGAAATACAGTATTATTACCTACCCGAACCATTGAAGACATTCTGCTTTCATGCCCGGACAACGTCGGGACGGGCTGCTAGTCAGTTAAATGAATGTGTAAACAATTTGTTTTGTAAACTTTGTTTATTGAATGAAAAACACAGCAATACATTACATGATTGAACGACATATTGCATGGTACCATAAAAAATTCCAGTTCAGCATCATTCAAGATTATTCACGACGCGTCTCCTACCAGTCTCTCCTGCCTACCCATCTCCATTTCAACCGCGGGTGATATACATAGGTCTCCTCTATGTTTGTTCCAGTGTGACCATTTCCTGTCCCATTTCTTTGGGCAGCCCCTCGCCTTATAGACCTCTGTCTCTGCCAGCATGCATCTGTCCATTTCCCTGACCCAAAGAGTAACACGAGGTGGGTTCTTATCCCCCAGCCCCTAGCCACCTCCCTCTTCACCAACGTGTATCCCAGTGTTGTGAACTGTTGTTCGATCTCCGTTAAGTCAGTGGCCTCCCAGATGTTCAGTAGCCCAAGTTGTGGAGTTAGCGTTATTTCTTTTCCCAGTGCCTTAACCATGTGAGTTGTGGCTCCCTCCCATAGGAGGCGTATCTTGGAGCATGTCCATAGAGTATGGTAATATGTGGTCTGTTGACCACAGCCTTTTACACATCTGTCATCAGCTTTGGACCCTATTTTGGCCAAAATGATCCCAGTAATATATGATCGGTGGAGTACTCTGAGATGGATCAGGCGAAACCTCTGAGGTATAGCCGCCTCACGGGGGGACATTAGAGCCGTCTGCCAATCCTCATCCTCCATAGGCTCCATATCCTCTGGCCAGCATACCCTGAGTTTTGGAAAGGTATCTGGCAGATTATTGCTGAATTTCTTATAAATCAGGGATATCGCCTTAGATCTGAGGGGTCCATCAAGGAGGCGATCTTCCAGAGGTGACAACTCTGGTATTTCTGCAAGGGACAGAAAGGCTGCTTGTAATGCATGTCTGATTTGGAAGTGTCTGTATACTTCTCTCTGGGTTAGCTGGTATTTTTCCTGGAGCTCGCTAAAGGTCAATATCGCCCCTTTTTTTACCAGATCTCCCACTGTGGATATTCCTACGAGGTCCCACGTATCCAATCCAGGATGGTACCCTAATCTTCCCAGTTTCTGAGCAAACCACAATGGCGTGGCCAGCGAGAGAATGCCAGCCCAACCCAGTCAGGATGTGACTATACACCACACGTCCAACGTATGTTTAGTTGGCCCATAGAATTTTCCTTTGTTTTTCCTATCCGTGGTGCAAAGAGCCCTCAGATACCCAAGCGGTCAGTCTGGTATCAATCAAGGACATATGCTGGGTCGTCCGGGGGATAATACAACCAATGGTTAACAGTTTGTGTAAACAATTTATTTTTTATCCACTTATTCGCAAACCAACAAATAAATATGGTTAAATAATAATAGGATGGGCAAAAAATAAATATGGATAAATAAATACGTAAATGTTAAAAAATAAATACCATAAAACCTAGAGCCTTGGTCATTATTCAGTTGCTTCCCCAGAAAGGGCTAGCAATCTTGTGCCCCCTTGCTGATTCACATAGTGCATGTTGGTGGTATTGTCTGTACGAACAAATACGGACAGCATATTGGTGGTATTTTCTGTACGAACTAATACGGACCAATTTGTTATCCTTAGCAAGAAAGCTCTTGGGCAAACATAGAATGCTTTGATTTCAGCTGATTGATAGGCCTGGTCTTTTAATCTGCAGACCATCTTCCTTGGCCCTGCAGATCCTGCTGATGGCCAACCCAGCCCTCTAGGAAGGCATCTGTGGTTATCACGTAATCAGATATTTGAGGCAGGAACTTTAGGCCTGTAGATACATTTTTGGCTTGTGTGCACCAGGTAAGAATGACGCTTCTGTTTAGAGCCATTGCTTGGCCATTTCTCCCTGTACAGGTCTCATTTTCAGGCAGGAAAAAGGGACCATAGATATCGCTGAGGACATTATCCCTAGGAGCAATAGGTGGGAAAAGTTCGAAATTTTTGTACCCTCAGCTAGGGTAGTATTGTGAGTAACCAGCTCTTAAGGGAGGTCACTGTTTTCTGTACTTCAGGCCAAAAAGACGTTGCCTTAAACCACCCCTGCCATCTTAAAACTGGATTCCCTGCCAACTGGCGAAACCCAGTGGAGGATATATCCATAGCACAATCAGTGAGCTTTGAAGATGTTCTTTCCCCTCTTGCAAGATTCTCTTTATATCTGCTCTTTTGTCCTTGGGCATGAGGTCTATGAAAGCACTAATGTCCGATCATATTTGCCTGTGGTACCGACCCAATACGGCCATGGAATTGGCATCATGCACCATAATTGCTGACATAGAGGTGAATCTTTACCCAATGTTGCCTAGATGTCTGCCCTCACTATTCGGTGGAGTGGATTGATTTTTAAACTGCTGCTGAGCCACCTGGGAGATGACCGAGTCTGGCTTAGGGTGCCCTACTAGACAAGCAGGCACATTTTCTGGCACCTTGTGCTCTTTGTCACTCTGTGTTAAGACGGCTGCAACAGTAGAAGCATTCTTCATGATCTTTGCCCCTTCTTCCCAGATGTAATCCACTATTGGGGATTGCTTGCACAGATCTTTTGGCAGGCTCTTTGAAACTGTAAAGGAAACAGTCAGACTTTTTAACTGTCATTGGCAGTTTAAACATTTTTGCTGCTCTCTCCATCAAGTTACAGAAACCCCCACTGTCATCTGGAGGTGCATCAACTGGTTGTGGAGCAGGTGGTGATGGAGTAGAGATTAAATAGTCATTTCATTCATTTGGTATGAAAAGATTACCTGCTATTTCTCCTTCCTCTCTGTAATAGTCTGATGATGAGGGATTCATAGGAGGTGCCAGTTTGCTGGATGCAGGAGTCATTGTGGGTGTCAAGGATGGCAGAATAGGCCTTGTGTCCTCGGAGGAGGAGGTGGAGCACTAGCTGTTTTGGTAATGGTTGTTTAGTGGGTTCCTTGAAACCTTTTTTAGTAGTCCTGCAACATCCTTTGGAGGTCTTGAAACAGGGTCAAAGGACCCTGCACCATACCTTCTTGTGAAGGAGATTGGCCATAATGGTGGAAATGCTCTCCATGCTTGGGCCTTTCAGTTTATCTCGAGTGCTGAAGTTCAAAGATTCATCACAGTACTGGTCAACCTAGAATTTGACATGGAGCTCATAAGGGCTGTGGTCCACCCTGAACACACCATCATCAACTGGCTCTTCAATATCAAGAATGTGACTTGGAGGGAGAGGAGATACTTTGCTTGGGGAAGTACGTTCAGGTAGGAAGAATGTTTTTGCACTTTTTACTCTTGTTGTCGGTGTTGTTGGCAATGACTTTGTTGAGACTGTAGATGTAATGTGCAGTTGCGAGTGCTTTCTAGTGACCTTTAATATTGACAAAGTAATCTTTTTCGATAGACCCCAATCGACGATGTTGTAGTCAACTGTTTAGATGCTCTCGATGGAGCTTTCATTAACGATACCCTCGGAGACGGGATTATCGCTGACAATTAAATGGATGGCAACATTGATGTAGCTGTCATCAACACCCATGTCGATGTCACTGTTGTTATTGTCTGTAGTTACTTCATGACGACTAAGTCATCATCGTTGTTGAGCTTTTCAAAGCAATTTTAGGTTTTAACATCATTGGCGCTGAGGAGGACTTCTCTGGATGCACTCCAGACTTAGCAGATGGAATGGTGGGCTCAGACCGTACAGGAGATTCTTTTTTTTCCTCCCTTTTGAAACGGTCTCCACAAATTTAAGGTGAGTTTTTTAAGGCCTTGCTAGACTCCTCTGATGTCTTTTGGTCACAAGATCTTTCCTTCTTGTGTCATCTTTTCTGAGAGGTTGAACAGGTATCACTGCCTTCTTCTTTAAAAAGAGGAGACTTTTTATATTTACATTTTTTAAGCCAAAGAAGAAGCCTCCTTTCCCTATCCTTCAGGGTCTTAGTAGAAATGGTACAACAGATCTTGCGGTCTTTTTTTTTGCCTTGTGTGCAGGGTAGGAGCATTAGATGCAATCCTTGTGGGGGTCTCCAGAATGCTGCCACAGGGCCTGAAAATGCCTTTCTTAGATGACTCTGATATGGTAGTAGTAAATTATAAATATTTTCCAAACTGGTCGAGGAAAAACTGAGCAGAGCTCAGGAAGACTCCCTTTCCACAATGTGTGGTAGAAATTCTGAGGGAATCCGCCTCTGTGTAGAGTATTTCAGAGGGTGCTGTCACCTATTTGTCTGGAGTTCTGTTTTTTTAAAGGATATGAATAAGTTGTTTCACTTCCATTATAGCCTATGGTAATATGATGTACTGCTTGCTATGGTACATTGGGACCCATTTTAACGACGGGGAATGATTCAAGTATGTGAAACTATGAAGGCTCTAATACTGGAGAAGAATATATTGCATGTATTTGTTTAATTCTGGGATTAGTATCACTGATATTAAAATGGACTTCTTAAGACAAGTGGAAAGGCAAATCAAAACACAGCAAATTCTGAGAATGACTGTCTATTTCACAACCAATCACCCAAGTTGTTTATGGTAACACTCATCCATTAATGAATTCCATTGTAGGTACATTCCTAGAAATTTCACAACCAAGCACCCAAATTGCTTATGGTAACACTCATCCATTAATGAATTCCATTGTAGCTACATTCCTTGATATTTATGGCCAGACTGAAAAATAGTTTGGGGTACATCCGTTTCCCTTTGGTGAAGATAAAAAGCAATTTGTATTTTGGAAATTAATATCCTGATTCATGAAAACAGCAGTTGTAGAGTACTCAAAGTGCTTATAGTGGATTTTCTAACTTCTTGTGTTGAATGTTGAGGCTCTAAAGAGGGGATTGAAGGATGGGCCATGTACTGAAAATCAACAAATTTGAGTTTGTGGGTATTTATGAACAATATGCAGGAAGGTTCCCACCATTGAATTGCATGTAAAACTGTTCCTGTTAAAGGCAGTAGTAATTAATTTTAGAGAGAAAGGTTAGCCTCCTTATTTAATAGGGGTGAAGGTGAAGAGGTTTCTCCATAGGGAAACATATTTTATATGTGAACAAAAAACGTTTTAAAGTAGAATGTGGATAATCTGCATGAGTAAATAGGACCAAGTTGGACTGAAACTGACTACTCATAGACAACTACTACTATTGTCCATATGCAAACGTTTTCTTAGGATTTTCTGTGAATGGCCAAACAGTCATATAATAAGTGTAAATCTATGGCAGGTAATTTCAGACTTTAGCCAAGGTAAGCTTGTGGGCTGGGGACAATTCTCTATCACAGCTGGGCTGGGCACGGTGGGCATAGTCTGTTGTTTTATTGGTTGAGGAACTGAAATATAATCAAACTTGGAGATAACTTACTAGTAAGTAGGCTTTGCTTGGAACCATCCATAGAGTGAATGTGTGTCATAAAGATCGCCAGCATAAGTCTTTGAGTCGGCACATAATGTCTTCTCAGCCAGGTTGCCACCTAAAATTTCTGTAATTAGAAAAACAAGAGCGCAATTTCATTCAACTTCTAATTTGTAATAATTAGTGCAAAGCACAAAAGCAACAAACATCCAGAGCAAGAAAACATTGTATTATATCAGAAGTGATTAATGTAGGTCCAGGTTGGCCAGATCAATTCCAGACTGTCATGATAATCACTGACTTAGTGAATGTTTTCCATGTAGATGCACTGCATATAAATTTAGTTTGTGTGGATAGCCTGAAAATATAGCATGTAACCATATATAGTTGGAATGCCTGAAATTATAAAAATGGCATTGGTAATGATATATATTTAACATATCCAGAGCTATTTTCAATTGAAAATAAATAGAAATAGTGAAGTTTACTTGCCTGCACCAGTACTCCAGACTGCAGGGTTTAATTGACCTGTGGCAGAACGAAGGGCCTCATTCCGATGGCAGTCAAAAGCCACTGCGGGATAGAGGGTGCCCGACCTGTAGTTGACGGTTCCACCCATCATATTATGATACAACTGTACTGTAGGCAGTGGCAAACATGCATTTGTCTATTGGCGGTTTGTGCTGTGGCCTGGAAAAGAGTAGTAGCACAAGCCGCATTAGAGAAAGGCATGTTTGCAAACATCTATGCAGCGTGTGCCAGGCACCATGTGGTGCCTGGCACACACTGCATGGATGTATGAGGGGGTACCATATGTGCCCTCCCAGCCTCATAGCAGTGGTCCACGGGGGACAGAAGCCCTGCTAGAGGCCGCCAAAGTATCTTTCCAACAGCCTTTCCATGGTTGTGGAACAGCCATGGAAAGGCTGTGGGAAATTGACACGGTAATCCTTACGACAGAGCCTGCGCAGGCACCACCGTAATTGTAGGAATACTATTTAGTTTAAAGGTGCCTTTCCTCACCCAGTCTCTTTTGTTAGTATTGTCCCCCTAAGTATAGATGGGGCCACTTGGCTGGTTTTAGATTGTGTTACACTACACCCAAACTATCTAAATTTGAATATAGCGGAGCACCATTAGCCCTATGCACAAGTAACCCAACTCTATCTGCGAGTCATAAAATATATTTCTTGTTCAATTCAAGTGGCCCACCTGGAGCTACGCCTCCGGTACAGATACAGGCCGGAGGTCTTGTAATTAATCCTGTCATGATTATTGTAATGTGTTTTTCTGCTCTAGTTGTTCTTCACATTACTTCTGCGGATTTTAGAATTGTTGGCCAGCTCTTGGCAGGTTGTAGAATGTTACTAGGGACTTGAAGATCAGCTCGGGTTAGAGCCAACTGGGTTGCTGAGCTGTCTTTCCCTGACAACTTACAAATAAGTATTCTTCTCAAATCTACAAGGCCTAATCTTACGTTTAATGAGGAAACTTCTTTTCAACAATGATTAACTCCATGATGGGCAAACGTCCTCAGATTCAAGAGGATTTTCACTTTTGGATAGCACAGAAAATTGAACAGATTGAAGCTGTTTTCCCACCTAATAGTCCTGTGGAAAAACAACGCCTAACTATGGGGCCCATAAGGATGGCGGGCCGATTGCCCCCGCCAGGCTGGCGGTAGCCACCGCCAGCCTGGTGGGGGCAATCCGCCCGCCATCCTCTCCCGAATCCCCCGCCATATTAGTATGGCGGGGGACCACGGCGGACGGAAAGACCATCCGCCGCTTTCCCGCCCCGGTCGCCTTGCGGCCGGGGCGGAAAAGGAATAATATGGTGGCGGTGTCTATTAGAAACCGCCAGCCATATTACAATGGAGTGTAACAGATGCCTTTCCGTGGCTGCATGCGGTCTTCACTTTGGGGGCCCCCTGTGTGCCCCCAAAGTGAAGGAGGGGTGGGGGTGCACACGGGGTTACCTGTGGTACCCCCCTGCATTTGCATATACAATGTGGTAGGCACCGCGCGGTGCCTGCCGCTTTGTGTATGCAAATGTATACATGCATTTATAGCATTGTGGCAGGCGGTGCAGAGAGCACCGCCCACCACAATGTTATAAATTCAGGATGCGGCCGCCACTGTGGCGGCCGCATCCTAATACCCTCCACGGGACCCCCGCCCTTATGGCGGGCGGTTCCAAATCCCGATAGGCTGGCGGGCAGACTAAGTCTGCCCGTCATCCTAATGACCCCCTATGTGTTTGCCAAGTGGTCTGATGCCTCCTTTGGCAGACTGCAAAACCTGGGGGATGGTGTTTGCATTGGTGTATACACTGTGCTTTGGCACCACCTACATGAGTGTTCTGCCGAGAGTTCTGAAACGTGTACAGGATGAACATGGGCTGGCCCAGCCCTGGATTTGGGGATGAAAATGGTGGGAATGTTCCCTATTGTCTCCGACATGATTCTGACTAACATTAAAGGTGAGGTGGTTTGCTTACAGGTGCGCAATCACGTAGCAGTGGTGGCGAATGCTGATTGGGAGTGACAGTTGCCGATTATTATTGTAGATGTCTATATATCTCTAGGACAGAATAATTTGGGAGTCAGACCATTTACACAGGTACAAAGTAAACCCCCTCCAGACAAGGAGGGTATACCAGTCTTTCCGAAAAGGGGCTGGAACAAACATTTGCAGCAACAGAAGCCTAGGTCCTGTGCTGGTTTGCCTCCACTGGATGCTTCTGGATGTAGATATGATTTACGTGGCCACTCTAAAATTAAGGCACCTGAGATGTTCCAGGTTCCTAATCCCCATTCTCCTCATTCCTTACAGAAATCGTCGGACCAAAATTTGGCAGAGGGGGTCGACACGATCGCAGACAAGGCGAGTCCATGCAACAAAAGCGAGTCCCGCAGCACCTTTTTGACGTGAAATTCAAATGGGAGGAACCACCTCAATATCGAGCCCTGTTTCAGAAGAAAAAAGTTGCTGCTTTAACTGCAAGGTATGCCCCAGATGGTGAGAACCCTCCTCCTGGACAGGAGTTTGGCAGTAACTCTCCTCGACACGTGGCGAAAGTTACCATAGTTCGGCAGACACTCCACCAGCGCCTGGAGGTGAAAGCAACTGACAGTTGTATTACTTTATAAATCTTGGACACCTGCATAGCTCTTCCTGATAGATTCTACCATGTAGACCTTCAAATTGAAGAGGATATTAAACATATAATAAATGCAATCCTGTGGGACAATTTGACGTCTTCCTATGACATTTTGCTTGTGGAGGTTGATTGGCCTCCCCCTTTTGTCCTCGCTACCTCTAGGGGCGACGAGGTAATTGTACCATCTTTTTCTCAATATATCCCGGGATGGGCTTTGGCCTAGGCTCCCGCTTTGTATCACAATCAGGGGGACGGGGAATAGAGATTCACCTTTGCTTGCAATCCCTTTACGATCTACTCCTCAGGCTCAACCCCAATGTTCCATTAAAAGAAATGCAAAGGCGTCCATTAGTGAGATTCTGACTCAAGTGGATTATCATTGTGTTATTGAGCCCTGTGTCTCATCCATGAATAATCCCCTTTTTCCGATATTGAAACCGGATGGTTTCATATTGCATAGTTTTAGCCTATAGACATTTGAGCAGTCATGTTCATACCTTTGCAGTACAGAACACACACAGCTCTGCATTGGTAAATACCATTGTTAATAAGCAATTCAAAACTACGCTAGAAATTTCAAATGGATTTTTCAGTCACACTTTGGCTCTGGAGATCCGTGACCGCATTCAATGCTCTCAGCAATCAGAGACGCTTTGCGAGATTGCCTATGGGGTATAAGATTAGCCTTGGTGTTTTTGGAGTATGCATAGTGTTGATTTTACATGTCATTGACCAGGATGCATTTTCTTATGTCGATGATATTTACTTGACAGATGATGAATTAAATCTGCATCTCATGCATGTAGATCGCATTACCACTCATTGTGCAGCTTTAGGTTACAAATTAAACTTTGCAAAATCTCATATTGCTTTTTTGGCAGTTCTTTTTCTTTGTTATGAACTGAACATGAGGATAGGGGCTTGGTAACCCACTTTTTGAAGAAATTTCCTTTACTGCAACCTCCAACTACTCTAAGGAAATTAGTCTTTGCTGTTTTTTTTAAAGAATTTACATTCCAGATTATGCCCAGCGTATCAAACTGCTGTGTGCGTTGATAGAACCTTCTTTCTCATCTTCCTGTTGGCTTCCGTAACGCCCCGGGTATTGCGATCTTTACAGTCTTATCTGCTTGCAACTCAATTCTTGTTAACGAGAGACAATAGTATGAATCTAGTCATAAGGATTGTACCAGGGACATTAGGATTCACCTACGTGACTTTTAAAGAAGGGGACACAGTTCCCATAGCTTATAAATCGCATTTGTATACTCCTGCTGAAATGGGTTTTTCCTCAACTAAAAAGACTTTGACAGCTGTGCAAATGGAGATTCTAAAGGAACGCTCTCTGGCACAGGAAAAATGTATTTTCATGATTTCGTCTGTGCCCTCTTTGGAATCTGTCACAAAGGCGAGTGTGCCTAATCCTAAAGCTCTGCATCCTTTTTGGATACAATGGGCTAGTTCATTGATGTCGGCTGATGTCAACTTCTTTTCTGATCCTTTTTTACAAACGCAAGAGTTTTTAAAGTATGAACAAGTTCATCCTCTTCCTTTGTCCCTACTCCCTCTGGATCAGAACAAATGTATAATTTACACTGATGGTTCTGTACAGCCAGCTGTTCATTCTAAACATGCGTATTGTGCTGCCTGCGCTATAGTGGCAGGCTCCATAGTAGATGGAGATTTTAAATCCTCCTTGATTCACACACAATCCCTTGGGGATTGCACGGCACAATTAGCTGCATTGCGCGCTTTGCTTTTGGCTCTTGAGTTTGCGGATCCTGCGGTGCTTACTCTTGTAGTGTGCGATTCGATTTAATGTGTACAATCCTTTAATGACAATTTATTCTTTTGGCAACAAAATGATTTTCAGGATTCTAAAGGTAGCGCAATAAAGCATAAAATGCTTTGAGTCTGGGAAGCCGCTCACAAGGAACGTTTGCCACTCACACATGTAATCCACACACTGGGCCATCAGCGTGTGGGAGCACACGCTGTTGGTAATTCTATGGCTGATGAGGCAGCCAAATCTGCATTAGCCACATGCTCAGTAGCAGCAGTTACAAGATCCATGACTAAAATTGATGATGATATTTTGGCAGCTATAGCTGCAACAAAGGAGGGGTTTCAGCAGGGTTTCTCTGCTAGTTATTCCTATCACTTAACCACTGATCGAGTTCCGTTCGTGACTATTCCCTCAGTTGGTGATCGCTTGATTCCTAACGAGTACCGCAGGCTGTCCTTGATTCTGGCTGCCCATGAAGGAATGGCTTCTGCGCATGCAGGAGTGACAACCACAATCTCACTCTTACAGCAACGTTATTGGTGGCGCGGCTTATATCAGCAAACACGGAAGTATGTACTTCCCTGTGACATTTGTCAACAGATTAAACCTTCTACTGTTTCGCGTCCACACACACAACTGTTAAATTCTAATTAACTGTTTTGTTATATTTATCAAGATCACTGCAGTCCTTTGACATCAGTCAATGCTTTCTGCTGGTTGCAATAGATTCATGCAATCACCGTTACTGTTATAAAGGATTTACATGTCTTTGTAGTGACAGATGCCTGTGGCACCTTCCATTCCAACCAAGGTCTGGTTTTTGTCTCTGAGGCTTACAGAGCTTCGATATCGGCCTATGGGCAATTCAATTGTGGCGCGGATGCACTGTGACTTAAAGCAATCTTTAACAGCAAGGGTATTAGATACAGGCTGGGGCTGGTTGACTAATCTATATGGGAATCAACGTGCATTAAATAATCTCTATAGAGATCGCTAGGTGGGCGGAAACTGTACGAAATGCTCTTTGGCGTTAAGATGTTTGTGCCAGACCTTGCCGGTCTAGACGTTGTGGTGGCTGCCGCAACATTAGACGTAGATAACCATTGCGCTATGTTACACTTTCTACAAAAGGATCAAGATGCTCTAGCAAAATCTCACAGCAGTCCCAGTCCCTGTTTCTGGCTGGCTTCCTAAAGTTCGAGATCTGGTCCGGGAAAATGTGACGAACACGAAAGAATTTGACTCCTCATACCGTGCTCCAATCCAGGTTATTGGTCTAAAAGGCACCAGAGCTGTGATTTTACCTCCACTACCTGGATGCCTACAAACATTCCAAGTCAGAATGTTTCTCTTCGGCAAATGAATGCTGTTCCTCCAGATTCTCCAAGACATATGAAGGGGGATATAGAGTTTTCAATTAATTTATTGCCTGTTTCGCCTTCAACATCTATGATTGTGGAAAATGAGTATAATTCCCTGCCAGTTGAACATATAGTTGATATCCCAGAAAACTACAATATATTCAGCTTCTAATGAGGAACACCCCCCTTTGTTTTAGCTCAGTTCCAGTGGGCACTATATTGACCAAGATAATGTCTCTTCAGATACATCATCGTTGTCTTCGTCTATAAAGTTGCCTCCTGCACAGATTTGTGTTTTCATTTCATGGTTGAAAAGAACGTATCTGGTCCCAATATGGACTTACATCTGGATCGTACTGTCAATGGTGTTCCTCTTTATGTGGATTGGGTTCATAACTGTCTTTTCCCTTTTGATCAATGGTCACTACTTACCTGAACACTCTGCTGTAGAACTGGTTGATGGAGTACTGGCCTGCATACTCCTTCACATTAAATGAAAAAACACCAAACTCTTGTTAATATTTCTGCAGTCAGGATCGCTGATGGCACAGTTTGGGACAAAGTGCCATTCAATGTATATGGTCCTATGGAAACCCTACACATTTTTTCGTGGGAGATGTTGTTTTACCTGGAATACATTCAGACTATTGGGATGTCAATGCTATTAATTCTTTGTTTTCTGATTTGCAATATTATACTGTTTTTGATACAGAAGATTTATATTTAAATTCAGCAAGTTATGCAGATTTATTTTGTTACCAACACTATGGTCATCACTTCCTTCATAAAACAAGTACTCAAAGACCCACATTTAATATACACAATGGGAACATTGCCCGGAACCATCTAAGGGGAGTTCCATTACACAGAAAAATAAATGTACATATTTCACTGCTTATAATCTATCAGATCTGGCTTCATATTATTTCAAATTAAATGTTTCAACTTTGAACAAATATATGCTCACCCAGACTAAGTTGGTTTATTCTTTATCCTTCATTTTGGATCTGTCCCTGAAAGGTTTCCAATATTTGGAAAGACAATATTGACTTAAAGTCTATTTGTTGCACTAAATTGTGGCTAGTTTATGGTAGTCCTTGCATCATGCATGTTTAATACTGTCTCAATTAATATTTTTGAATGAGGCGGTCCAAAAAACTACCTGTCTTGGTTTAGCCACTGATAAAAATTTGAATACTCCTTCTATTCAGTCTCTGGCTCAATATGAGACATGGCACACACATACAGACTACACTACGGAAGAATTAACATATATGATACAAAATGGCCCTTTTAATTCTTCTATGATTAATCCGTAGGGTTGGGTTTTGTGGCCAATGAACACTAATGTTTTTCATGTAAGTTTTTTAAATGTTACACAAGTTACGCAACATAGACCTGATCCTTGTACCCCCATTCAAATACAGATACCACTTATTCAGTTGGTAAATTATGTCAACAATGGTTAAAACATTCAGTGCTATCGGCAGTTAAGCACCATCTTTCCCTTTTTGTCAGGAACCATTGTCCTTTCAGATTTTCGTTTAGGTCCGAAATCTCCTTGCCCCAAATGTTTTGTTTACGAGGCTTACAATGAATCTTGGAAACTATCGCAAATGGAGGCAGCACTGCGCTTACATCAAATTGATCAGGATAATTAAAAAAAGTTCTTGCCGTAGTTGATACAGTATTAGCACGCTGTTTTCTTGTATCTATACCTTAGACAATATTGTATTGTCTATGATTGATATTGTTCAGAATAAGGTATCTACATTATATCATGGTCAAAATCAGCTATGTTTAGTTATGCAATTTGGTTGGACCTTACAGACACTTAAAAATGGGAGGGTACCTTGGGATTACCTGAATGCTTCCGCACTATTTTTACCATTTAATTTGACAGATAAACAAAAAATGATGCCAATGAAAAACGCACCATATACTATATTACATATTGAGAAACTAGAACAGTTACCGTTTACTGTAACAGAAACAGATTCAGCGGTGTGCTTAATAGATGGCGCTATTTTATTGCCCATCTCACTTTTCCTGTTCACATTGTGCATGAAACACTATCCTGTAGGTAGATATGAACTGCTTGGGAGTAGTTACATCCATGAATTGTGGTCATTGCCATTCGCTTTCTGTTGTCAGCTTGCGGAAAAGGAAGTTTTCCTTACAGGGGAGTATTGTGACTCAACGGTCGGCCACTCCATTTTGTGTAAGTAAGTAAAAGGAATACCGGTTCCTGCTATTATTTCAACTCTTTCTTTGCTTTCTAATGGCAGCTATTTCATTTTCAGAATTGCTGCGGTTTGCAGGGAGGTATCCTGTACATAGTAACAGCTTCACAACAAGTTACTTGTTGCAGCAATGTCCTGTTCTCCTCTACACAAGAGTGTAGCTAGTTTGCCGTGGCTGTCCATCTGACTTTAAAAACAGATTTCAATAAGCTAAGCAGACTCAAAGCGCTTTTGTTTCGACAAGAAGTGGCTCTCCTGTCAGCTTGTGAGACCTTCGAATTGCAGGTCGCGAGAACATCTAGTGAGATTCAGTCATTGCTAAACACGAATCTCCCCCTACACTTTGGGGAATTAATACACCAAATCTTTAATGCTTCTGAAACAGCAGCCATAGCCCACTGTTTTAAGGTTGTGGGAACCAGCTTTGTAACCTTGTTGCAGACTGCCTGCTGCTTTGCGCACAGTAAAACACAAGTTTATTTTTCATAAATTTATTTTGCAACTTTCACACAATAACCTACAGTTATTTTTCATGCATTGCAGGTTCCTTGGATTTAGTCTGAACATTGTGTGCAAGGTCGAACGACAATGCCCCTTAGGGCAGAGGAGCGTTGCCCCACAGCTTTCTCACGGTACGAGAAGCAGAACCATAAAATGGTAAAACTACCATTTTATGTTTCTACTTCTCGCACTGCTCAAAAACAGGAGTGTTTAGTTTGGAGGCAGGCGGGTATGTGGGTGGGTTCTGCTGCAAAGCAGGGGAGGTGCGGCTAGCCCAATGCTGTGGCCCTGACTGTTTGGCCACCCCTCTGGGGCTGACGAAACCAGTAATGCACACTCTCCCTTTTCTCTATGTAGGCTGCATGTAACACCTCTCATCAGAGTAGGAGCTACTGCGTTGTATATCAGGAGAGCTCCTTTTATGATTCACGGACTACTTGCTATGCTGACAATATTTGTGTTATGCATTTTTCTGCTTATTGTGGCATTTATACTTCAGACTAGAGCATGTTAGTCAAAATAAATACTTTAAACTTGTTCGTGTTTCTGTCAGATCTTATTGTGGACGAGAACAAGAGTGTGAGCAAAAGGGAGTGTCTTGCAACCGCGATTCCTGAGAGAATTGGGAGTGTTATGTTCTGGGGTGTCTAAGCACTTGTGCCTCTGTGAGTGAGTAGGAGGGCAAGTGGGGCACTTAAGCTAATTGGTCCTGGTCTCATGGGTGCTAAGGTGGTGGGATGACTCAGTCCCTACCTACTAAGGTCCCAAAATCATACGCATAGTTCTGAATTTGTGCAGAATCGCTTCAACAAAAGTTTGTACGTACTGGTGAACTAGTAAAGTATAACTTTCGACAATATGGCTGTTTTTGCGAATGAATAAAATAAAAAATAATAATAATAAAGTGCTGTATAAGAAAAGTACATTCTTTCATGACTAATGGTTTACGAAGTGTAACATCGTACCACCCACTCCACCATTTCTTCTCACACATGTTGAATGTTTGGACAGTTTAGGAAATATTGTATATGTATATATCCTCTTCAGAGTCCATTTTCCTCACCAGATGCATCGCCGTTTTATTACAATTGAAGTGATTAAAAATATCTTTAATAATTCTAAAATGTTAGTAATTTTTGCAAATGTAACGATTTTTATATCATCCATTAAGTAAAGTACATTACATATTGGCCTGGATTCACAGAGAGTGGCTTATCTTGGAGTACCCCTGTTTGGCACCTTAAATCCAGGTGTTCTTATTGGGTTACTCTTTACTTACTCCTAAAATGCATTAGTAAGTCGAACGAACTGAATTGTTTTGTGAATCTGGCCCATTATAATTTCCCAATCCCCGAATAGCTGCAATCCCATATCAAGTTTAGAGAGATCTTTCCAAGTGGACCACAAGGTGCAGACTCATATTTTATATATGATGTTCAATGCAGTCATTGAATTGGGTTTTGTTTTGAAATTATACCAAATTACAAGACGGTGGATCACAGAGTTCCTGTAATTTGAACATAAGATATAATTTACATGCAATATAAGATCAGGTGTACAGCTCCTTTTACAGACTCCCAAGTGTACCTCTCTGTTAATGATTTTATTGTTTCTCTTGTCTATGCAGATTTCCACTCTAGAAATGGCATAAACTAGCAATGGATGTGATGCATTACGATGAAAAAATGACCAACAAACGTGTGCTTGATAAGCTAACCAGCAAGTGAGTAGCCAGAAAATGTAAATACCCCCCACTTTGAACCAAAGCTCTGATGGAACCAAGTAAATGAAGCAAGTGAGCGCAACCCTACCTATAAGAGCTCCCTTGTTTCTTCAATCAAAACATCTATCCATGCATCCTTTCACCCTTCCATCCACCAACTGACATCCACTATTTCACCTTTAAATCCTGTCATTCATTCACTCTTTCACCCATCATTCATTCTTTCACCATTCCATCCATTCACCCTTTCACCTATCCACCCTTTTGCCCATTCTTTCACTCATCCATCCATCCTTACCTCCATCATGTCACCCATCCATCCTTTCACCCATTCACCCACCCACACATCCTTTCATCCACCCACATATCCTCTCACCCATCCACTCTTTCAACCATCCTTTCACTCTTGCATCCTACTGCCCATTCACCTACCCGTGCACCAATTCATCCACCCATGCATCCTTTCACCTGTCATTTCACCCATGCATCCTTTTACCCATCAACCCTTCACCCATCCTTTCTCTCATCGACTCATCCTTTAACCCAGCTACCCTTTCACCCACTCATGCATCCTTTTACTCAGCAACCCTTTCATTCATCCTTTCACCCATGTATCCTCTCACCTAGCCTTTGATGCATCTACCCTATCACCCATCCTTTCACTCACCCATGCATCCTTCCAACCACCCCCACATCCTTACTTCCAGCCTACATTTCACCCATCGGTTCACTTACCCATACATCCTTTTATTATTCATCCATCATTTCACCCATCCTTTCACTCACCCACACATCCTTTCATGCATCCACTCTTTCACCCACTCAGGCATCCTTTCAACCATTCTTTCTCCAGTCATTATTTCTCCCATCTACTCACGTTTCACCTATTCACCCTTTCACGTATCAGTCAACACATCCATGCAGCCTTTCACTCATCCTTCCTTTTAATCTTCCTTCCTTTGTTCCCTTTCCTATCAACCCATCTTTCTTTGAGTAATTAGGAGCTTTTGCCTGCGGCGTTGCAGACAGAAGAGGCTCATATAAAACCAACCTCACGACTCCCCTGCCAGATGGTCTGGCCTTGATTGTGCGAGAGCCAAGCTATTGGCCTTGCTAATGCAAGTTTGTAAATCAATGCAAAAGACAATAAGCATTTACAATGACTGCTGGTGCATGATGACTCATATGGATGCAGCGGAGGCCTTCTAGGAATGCTTTTTCTTTGAGAAAACTCAGTCATCAGTTTTCTCAGGTCCAACAGTGAATGACTATGTAAATGCACGCATAAGCGGATATCTAAGAACACGTTCTTCTACAAGACAAAGCATTGATGCCAGTGGTTGTGCATGCATTGTTGCAGAGCCACTTGAAGAAGGCTAAAGTCATGTTTGACCTGTAACTGAAACACCAGAAAAAACATGAGGGAGCATAACATATAAAAGAAGCAGGTGACCTGGTAGCAGTGTGCAGCACTTGTGCACACGAGGAAACAAAAAGTTACTTTTTTTAAAAGTGGAAATTAAGAAAAAAATCAAGGACCGTGGAGGTTTGGGTCTGCAATGGATTTGGAGCAATGTGAGGGGAATAAGCGGGCACGGCAGGGTGAATCGCAATGAATCACACACTTCCATAAAGTGCTAAAAAGGAAAGAAATCATTAAAAATATTGCAGGAAGGAAGAGAAGAGTAATGGGGGAAGTCAGAGGAAGCAACAGCCAAAAAGGGTAGAAATGTAAAGCATAATAAGCAAAGAAGGGAAAGATGAATAAAACATATGAATCCCATGGAGTGCTGAATTCTTCTAATCAAAAACACTGTAAACCAGTTATGCTGCAGGGGAAGAACAGTAATTGTAAACACAACAATGATGGACAGAATGTGGATCAATGTCACACATTCACCCCAGTCCAAAGATCTGGGCCCAAATCCATCGTTTTTCCATTCCACACCACCCTGGGTTAGACAATGGCGATATGCAAATCAGCGCTGACCCTGTGCCCCATGGGAACAGTCCAGTCCGAACTACAAAAGCCATGTCCTTCCCAGAACGGAAACAAGCATCCGAGGACCGGCCCGGTTTCGAGGTAACACCTCTCATCAGCCCGGCTAGCTTGATTCCAGTGGTGTGGAGTGCCTGGGACTCACGTCTGAGCATCCCCAGTACACTTAGAGCGGTAACTGCAAACACAACAATGATGGACAGAATGTGGATCAATGTCACACATTCACCCCAGTCCAAAGATCTGGGCCCAAATCCATCGTTTTTCCACTCCACACCACCCTGGGTTAGACAATGGCGATATGCAAATCAGCGCTGACCCTGTGCCCCATGGGAACAGTCCAGTCCGAACTACAAAAGCCATGTCCTTCCCAGAACGGAAACAAGCATCCGAGGACCGGCCCGGTTTCGAGGTAACACCTCTCATCAGCCCGGCTAGCTTGATTCCAGTGGTGTGGAGTGCCTGGGACTCACGTCTGAGCATCCCCAGTACACTTAGAGCGGTAACTGCAAACACAACAATGATGGACAGAATGTGGATCAATGTCACACATTCACCCCAGTCCAAAGATCTGGGCCCAAATCCATCGTTTTTCCACTCCACACCACCCTGGGTTAGACAATGGCGATATGCAAATCAGCGCTGACCCTGTGCCCCATGGGAACAGTCCAGTCCGAACTACAAAAGCCATGTCCTTCCCAGAACGGAAACAAGCATCCGAGGACCGGCCCGGTTTCGAGGTAACACCTCTCATCAGCCCGGCTAGCTTGATTCCAGTGGTGTGGAGTGCCTGGGACTCACGTCTGAGCATCCCCAGTACACTTAGAGCGGTAATTGCAAACACAACAATGATGGACAGAATGTGGATCAATGTCACACATTCACCCCAGTCCAAAGATCTGGGCCCAAATCCATCGTTTTTCCACTCCACACCACCCTGGGTTAGACAATGGCGATATGCAAATCAGCGCTGACCCTGTGCCCCATGGGAACAGTCCAGTCCGAACTACAAAAGCCATGTCCTTCCCAGAACGGAAACAAGCATCCGAGGACCGGCCCGGTTTCGAGGTAACACCTCTCATCAGCCCGGCTAGCTTGATTCCAGTGGTGTGGAGTGCCTGGGACTCACGTCTGAGCATCCCCAGTACAGTTAGAGCGGTAATTGCAAACACAACAATGATGGACAGAATGTGGATCAATGTCACACATTCACCCCAGTCCAAAGATCTGGGCCCAAATCCATTGTTTTTCCACTCCACACCACCCTGGGTTAGACAATGGTGATATGCAAATCAGCGCTGACCCTGTGCCCCGCTCTAAGTGTACTGGGGATGCTCAGACGTGAGTCCCAGGCACTCCACACCACTGGAATCAAGCTAGCCGGGCTGATGAGAGGTGTTACCTCGAAACCGGGCCGGTCCTCGGATGCTTGTTTCCGTTCTGGGAAGGACATGGCTTTTGTAGTTCGGACTGGACTGTTCCCATGGGGCACAGGGTCAGCGCTGATTTGCATATCGCCATTGTCTAACCCAGGGTGGTGTGGAGTGGAAAAACGATGGATTTGGGCCCAGATCTTTGGACTGGGGTGAATGTGTGACATTGATCCACATTCTGTCCATCATTGTTGTGTTTGCAGTTACCGCTCTAAGTGTACTGGGGATGCTCAGACGTGAGTCCAAGGCACTCCACACCACTGGAATCAAGCTAGCCGGGCTGATGAGAGGTGTTACCTCGAAACCGGTCCGGTCCTCGGATGCTTGTTTCCGTTCTGGGAAGGACATGGCTTTTGTAGTTCGGACTGGACTGTTCCCATGGGGCACAGGGTCAGCGCTGATTTGCATATCGCCATTGTCTAACCCAGGGTGGTGTGGAGTGGAAAAACGATGGATTTGGGCCCAGATCTTTGGACTGGGGTGAATGTGTGACATTGATCCACATTCTGTCCATCATTGTTGTGTTTGCAGTTACCGCAGGGGAAGAACAAACACAAGAAAAGGAAGAAAACCTAGAAATTAGGAAGCAAGCAAAATATATTGACAATAAAGCTAACCAATGATAAACAATTGACTGAGCCAAAACATACAACTAAAGCACCTTGTAGGTGAGATCTACAAAGGGTTACTGGTAATGTCTCTCAAACCGACTGTTAATGTGAATCTTCAATAAAAAAACATAGGGTTCTCACAGACATGGCCACATAAAGACCCAGCTCATGCATTCCCAAAACAACAAGTAGATTACAGCATTTGCTGGAAATCAGTTTAAACAAGCTCCTGAAGTTTTAAGCTTAAAAGAATGATCTGACATTGGATGCCCAGTCCTCTGTAGACAGTGTCTCAATAACTAGAGAGCATTATTGATGCCACAGGCATGTGAAGTTTAGTACGATCTGCATTGTGGAGCATAAGAATTCATTAACAAATCTTCCAAAAGCTCCCTGTGTAGATCAGTAGAGACTGTGATGCAGAAAAGGATAACACGATAATGCCCATTAGCATCAGGTAATCTTCCTTACACTAAGGGGTCGATTCCAATCTCGGAAGGGCTCCGGATCGGAATCGAGATTGCCTAAACGATTCGGAGCCTATGTTTCTGACTGATTCGTACCACATTCCTAACGACAAAGTACGATGCGAGAATTTCGTCAGCATCAACCGAATCGTTTCCAAACCCGAACCTGTCAGTCCGACTCGTTCGGAGCCGAATAGGGCCACGCAATGGACCCGGCTTCCGAACAAGCGAGTATGATGCACGATTTGGACAGCTGTATGAACTTGGACAAAACGGCTGTCGGAACCTGACTTCAGGGGGCCGTAGCAGGCTCCCCTTCAACCGGGGTCCTCCAAATTGGTTGCTGGGGGTGCCCTTGGGCCTCCCTGATCCAAGCATTTCAAAGTATGGTAGTCACCATGGGGTGCCCACCACAGGGTGTATGCTTTTCCCCAACCACCCCTTTTTGTTATGGGAGCTTTTGTGCGCAATCGGTATACAGACTCCCATAGGGTTCAATGTGAGTCTGAGCAAACCGAGTACGTCAGCATACGATGCATCGTACTCGTTCGGTCAGACTTTCACAGCGTGATTCGCTAGGAAAGCCCTCCGGATCCAAGTCGTATGGAGGGCTTTCCTTGCGAGATCCAAATCGGCCCCTGAGTGTTAGACTTCTTCATTATGGTCCTGAAAACTCCTGCCTCAGTGCGGCTGCACTTTTTCGGTGCTGATTTGGGTATATCTTACATAATGGTATCAGAAGATGTTCCCCATTTCCACCGCTTGTGAGGTAGGGAGATAAAATGAAATTTTGGTGAACAAATGTTGGAAAAATGCATTTTTTTCAATTTTAAAACAAAATGTTCTCTCCCATGGATTTGGTCATGCTTCAGTGCTAACTACTATGATGAGAAAGATGGAAAAGTGGAAATAACTTGGCTGGCAGGTGAAAGTCCCAAACAGATAATGATGAGCTTCTCACTATCCCTTGCTAACATTAAACCACTGCCTCTGTAGTTCAGGACATGGTTTAAGTCATGAGCCCCTTGTTTTTGAACAGCAGTTTAAATATTGCTAGATGGGGATTCTAAACTATTGTGCCTTGTAGACTTTGTTTGCCCAGTATGAAGGCTTTACTAGATACTGTCTTCAAACAAGATATATCCATTGCTAAAATTGCCTACCAGAGTTTTGTAAACCAAAGAAAGTTATGATGGTGTAGACTAGTAATCACCATTTGCTGGCATGCAATAATGACACACAATAAATTATTGCCCAGTTAGTGCTTGTTCTTTAGGAAAAGTATACCCTCACTACTAAATACTTAGCATTAATTTAGAAATATAAACATAGGGCAGATAAAAATACCTTAGATGACATCATGAAATAAGATTATCTATAATAACCATGGGTAAATATAATTATTAATGTTAAAAAAATATATCACCCTTCATCAGTAATCATTGTCAGCATTATTATTTCATAACACATTTTAAAATGAACATAAAATGTGTGATTTTCCCATCCTTGTAGACCTTATAAAAGGCAATCATAAAAGCAGCCCCTGCAGGGTGCCACTTAGGGTGAGTACTCTTGGATATCTTGCAGCTCCCCATTGCTCTCTTTGTGGCTCCACCAACAGTGGAAAAAGGTTTGTTAATTACAAGCCCTGCAGGGCATTATGGGTTGCTCCCTCTGGAGCATGAATATTAGATCAGCGTCTCTGGCAGCTTGCTTTTGAAGTGCGTTGCATCCTCGCACAGTGTGCCATGTCTTTTCCAATGGCATTTTTTTATTTTAATAGGGATGTAAGGGGGGAAGCCTCACCGGCCCTTGGAGCAACCCACTGATTCTGTGGTCAACTGGGGTAAAGTCCTTGGTCTTTTGGGCATTAGGGTTTCTCTTTCCTGTTGTCCATGGCTGCTGAAGTTCCAGAACACAGCAGCAAGGAGCACAAAAGCACCAACTGCTCCTTCTTCCCTTGTGGAAGAGTTTTTAACAGGGTGGTACATTTTAGAAGTCAGGCACCCCAGGCCAATTCTAGGGTGACACGTCACTTCTTCACCCCTGTCCCAACCCTCCTACACAGTGTGCTGGGACAGTTCAAGATAGTGTCACTGGAGGAAGGTGGCTTTTTATGTAGTGTTAATTCACACAAAAGAGGAGGGTGAGGGTAACGGACTCACCTACTCCGGAGCACCTGACAATATTTTTATACACCTGAAGGAGTAGGGAGTGCTAAAAGTGTCTCTGTTTCATGGTGACACATGCAACTAAGCAACTTTTACCATCTTTTAAGTCAATCTTAAGTACAGTATTGTGGATTTGTGTCATTTGTGGTCTTGTGTTAAGTCTATATAAAGAATACTTATTTTTATAAAACCTGTGTTGTGTCCATCTGTAGTGTTTTCACTGTATTACTGTGTATATTCACAAATGCTTAACACACTGCCTCTGAGATAAGCCTGGCTGCCCCCAGATCTAACAGTATACTACATGAGCTTAAGCACAGAGTTCTTTTAAACAACTATAACACAAACATTCGAAATTCATAACAAAAGTGTTGCACCATTTGCTGCAATAGTAGTTGTAAAATTAAAATATTTTCCTATATGGGAGGCAGCAGTAATTGAACACAATGATGGATTATTTTGCAATAAAAATTACAGTTAGTACTCTCAAACACCAAAATTCTAACAAATTTTCAATAAATTAGTAAATGCCTTTCTTATCCATGTCAGGAATAAGCCAGGCACTCTGAGTTAAAAAAAAATGTACTCCCAATAGCAGCAGCAGACTGGAATTTGATTCGCTGGTAGTCTACTGTAGCTTCACCACACATTTCTAATGAACAACTAACACATTATATCCAAGACAAAATTGACACTATCAGCCCGATTTAGATCTAGGTACAGAGGGAACTTTAGTGCAGTAGCAACGGTTTTCCCTCCCCACCAAGACTACGGTCCACCCAACCGATTTAAATGTGGGATGACCATAGTTTGACAATGGCTACTCCATCTCTGTCTTGGTCAAACTTCTCTGATGGCCCGATGGAGTAGGATCCATCAGAGGTTTGCCTATATTTCCGCCCAACAAATTTAAATGGGCAAACATATAGCCAGTTTTCAATATCCATCACCACCAGGAAAAACATAGCACTAAGAGACACTGAAAAGTGCTCAATGTCCCCTGCCATGGGAGGAAACAACAGTGGCAAGGAGGGCATTTTATTTTTCAAAAAGAAAATCTTGCTTTGGGAAAATAAAAAAGCTATAAGCTTCCTGTACAGCTCCGTCATGTTGATGGAACTATCCTTCAAACCAACAATGCATTGACAGTAACTGCAAATTCTAGACATGTCTGCTGGGCCAGTGAATTTCTAAATTGTGCATGCAGAAATTCCATCAGGGAATGGAGTAAGTTACTCCGTCAACTATAAAGTCGGCCCTATGTGGTTTAATTTCAATCCATTCCTATTGAGCAGACTGAAATTAAGAAGATTTGAGCCGTTAATGCAAATGTGAAACCAGCTACCTAAAAATATATAGAGGAATTATACATTTCCAGTAATTTATGGCATAACATATTTTTCAGGGCTAAAAATAGTTAATAAGAGATCCTTACCTAAGTCCATCCTCCCCTTTTTACATCTGTTCCTTCAGACTATCTATCCTTTCTGTCCAATAATGCCTCCTTACTTTTAAAATGGCAATATTTTGGTTGACATAGAAGGTTTTATTAATCTTCCGTTAGAATGTGTGGCAGTAGCATTTAGAGCTGCAAGAAACTATTTTCAGACTGAATTCCTATCTGAAATGAATAGATCTGCTTTCCTATTAGAAGTGAGATCCTTCAAAGGATTTGCTGTTTACACATTTTAATTTTTCTTTTTACCTTCCCCACTTACTTTTGTCAATAGTTGCATCTCCTTACTTAAACAATATTTTTGCTGTGAGGTTAATATAAGAAAATGATAAAACACATTCAAAACTATATATTCAATAACTTCTGCATTATACATTTTATAAATAATTACATTCAAAAGTAATTAATTTAAGCATATCTAGAAAAAATAATGGTGTAACTCAGTCAAAGTGGCAAGGCTAATTTTCTAAAACATAGTCAGAATTTCCATAGACTACACAAGGCTGGATCACTTTAAAAACACAGAGAAATTGATGTTTTCGAGGAATCATTTATTTGAGGAACTTGTAGTAGCTGAGATAAGAACAGTTTAAGTGTTAAGCGTTCAGCACAGGAAAATGGATAATTCTAAGTAAGGCTTATCCTGCAGCATGCCTCCCAGTGCTAACACATTCCGTGAGTTAAGTAAACCTTCTAGTGCTTCATTAGAACTCTGAGATTTTCAGAGGATGTTGTATTGGTAAGACGGTACAGAGATATGTCGGTTGATAATATAATGAGGTTTGTCACTGGTGGAGCAGCGTAATTTTGGTTCCAACCTTTCATAATTGATTTGGCAACATATATTTTCACTAATGGCCTCATGTATTGATTTGAGTTAAATGATTAATGATGAGTAGTGCACTAGAAACAATATAGAATGTACATTTGCCCTGTAATCTCAACATTTACATTAAGTGCATATTAACGTTTTCCTTACAGTAACAATCAATTGCAATTCTCATACATATTTACACGCTTGGTTTGGATAACACTGCAATTCATGTATCCATGTACTCATTTAAATAATATTTTTCATTTATAATTTGTTTGCCTATGTATATGTATTCACGCAGTTACAACATGTATTGAGATGCTTGATATACTAAAATTGACCAAAACGCCTTAAGAATTTGGCTTTTGTAATGTTTAACCTTTAATATGAATCTTTGATTCAGTTCCAATGTTTTTCTTTCCTCTGCAGGTGCAGTGGCATGATCTAATGAATGGAGAAAGGCACATTGTTGAACGACATAGTGAAGCTTGAAGGGAATACGCTTGGCGAGGACGATAAGACTAACGAGCAAAGGGAGGACTATTGTCTGTGCTGAATGGGGAGATGGGTGGAATTCAAGGTCATTTTAATATGTGAATCAAAGAAGAGAATTACAAGTGTGGCTTCCAAAGAGTATTGTTTGAAGGTGGACACTATGGAGACTCTTGATATGAACTTCTAGAGGGTTCCCCCTGTGGGTATAACTAGACAGCAAAATTTAGCTAAATTCATATTCCTTTCCGGCTAGGAGAGGTACAGCCCTCTATGCGCTACTCTTGCTAACAACTTTCTACTTTATTGGATCTAAATAGAGGTTCAATTTAGTATTAATTAGTGTTGGTTAGTTAATGAGAATTAACATTCCCTCATGCATCATAGGCAGGAGGATCGAAACTTTCAATCTAACCATCAAACAGTGTTTCTTATACTCAGTGGCCCCTGAATTCCTCATTTGCTTTCTGTTATTGAGGATAAACTTTGTTCACAGATTCAGTTTCCGTTTGTATTCCTACATTCCTATACTATGTTTCTGAGGCTGATGTATACTGTGCTGGCTTTGAATTTGTAATACATTTATACTTAATCCCACTTATTGACTCTGAGCTTTACTGTGTTACCAAATGTGCTGCACTGTAATTGTAAACTGAAAGTGATCATAACTCCTTTTGTTCCTCAGGCACCTAAGAAACTTCCATTGCAGAGGGTAGAAAAGGAGGCCTGACTCAGATGTGTTACCATTGGTTCTACCGGTGAATGGCCTAAGTAGATAGCGACCAGATCGAAACCAATCAAAAAAGGCAATTTTTTTGTAGTGTACAGCTATCTGATTTACAATATAATATAAGTATTGGTTTAATCATTTGTTTATTTTCTTTCTTTTTAAAATATTTAACTGAAATAAGTGCTTTATAAACTGCACTTTTGGATTATGCTGCCATTGCCAGTAAATGAACTTATGGGGTGATAATGATATTTCTACATTCTACAGTGTGAGAAAAAGCCAATTATCACTCGGCTTTTTCAGTGGTTATACTCCTCCTTCAATGCCATCTTTCCTCAGATGTTCACTTTCCTCATAATGAAATTCATGGATTGCTCCAGTTTCCCAACAATGTGTTTTTCTTGCTAACTTGCTCGATAACACAGGATTCGTTTTTCACTCTTCAGTCTTTAAGTTTTATGAGAAAAGAACTTCTGGTGCTGCCTTATCAAAGAGGCGCACAGCCCTGATTTGTGCAAGATGATGTCCGAATCGGAGGCACTACCTACATAAATGTACAATGCACACCAAATTTGTCCTGGCAAGCCAATGGATTGAACGTATAACTGAAAAGGTGTCTTAATTGACTGGATCAATGTTTTTGTTTTATTTTCATGCATTCACTCATTCATTTAATGCATGCACTCAATTACTCATTATCCATGTACCCGATCATTCAATTGTGCTCTAGAGGATCCATTAATCTCCCCAATTGATTCATGCAAATGGAAATCACCTTCTTTGCAATGTATGTCACTTGCAAGAACGGATGCATTTTCCTAGCGTTGCCCCTGAAAGTCCAATGACCCGCAGGATCATTGGCGTAGGTGTGGAAGAGTATGGAAACTATAATCTGTGTGCAACATTATTTTCCGACTGATTCTTTAGTGTGAATTATACACTAACAAAAAAACACAAGCTCTTGATACCTAATATTTATTTATTTATTTATTTCAAAGTTTTATATAGCGCGAACAAGATCTTTGCAGATATCAGAGCGCTTTACAAGGACATGGGGTGATAGCATAATAGTAGGTAATAGTTGAGGTAGTTAGGTACGATATGCATAGTTACATAGGTAGGTCAAAATAAGAGG
Source organism: Lissotriton helveticus (assembly GCF_964261635.1). NCBI lineage: Eukaryota > Metazoa > Chordata > Amphibia > Caudata > Salamandridae > Lissotriton > Lissotriton helveticus. Next base: position 1,248,491,841 of record NC_136057.1, read on the forward strand.
TAGGTCATAGTTGAGGTAGTGTAGGTACACGGTGCATAGTCCAACAGGTACGCCAATAATATGAAAGTACATAAAGAGGGAGCATATACTTGTTTAAGCGTGCTTAAACTACTTTTGTAAATAGCATAGAGGTACACGGTACATAGTCAAACAGGTACGCCAATAATATGAAAATACATAAAGAGGGAGCATAAACTTGTTTAAGCGTGCTTAAACTACTTTTGTAAATAGCATAGAGGTAGGCATAGTTGAGGTAGGAGAGTACGGGGTGCATAGTCACGCAGGAGAATCAGTAGTATAACAGTAGGTAATGTTTGAGGTGGTGTAGGTAAAGGGTGCAAAGACAGATAGGCACGTCAATAATATAAAATAAGATATGCAGAGAGGGAACGTATACAGTCAAGTGAGTCGATAATACAAGTAATACAAATAGACCGAGGGGTCAGGAAGGTAGTACAACGCGGAGTCCTGGAGGTACAGAATAATAGCTCATGTGTATTTCGCCATGAAGATCGCTTTTACTTCTTTCTTAAAAAGTTTGTTGGAGGAGATGAGCCTGGTTTCAGGAGGGAGTGAGTTCCAGATCCTGGGCGCCATTCCTGAGAAGGAGCGTTTATAGGTTTTTACCTTCCGAAATCTTCGAGGCTTCAGCAGAAGATTGTTTGTGCTTCTAGTAGTTCTAGAGCCGCCCTAAATTGTCAGCTTTTGAGAGAGGTAGGCGGGTGAGTTCGTGTGTATAGCCTTGTGTGTCATGCAGGCGATTTTCAGATGTATTCTGGCTTCAAAAGGCAGCCAGTTCAGGGATTTAAAGTCAGGGGAGATATGCGAGTGTTTTTTTGAGCCAGTGATGAGTCTTGCTGCAGCGTTAAGGGACGCTCTTAGGGGTGCCGTTGTGGTTAGGGGGAGCCCACAGAGGGCGCTGCTGCCGTATTCTATGTGCGGGATGACTATAGATTGTACTGCAGTTTGAAAGTCTTTGGCTGGAAGGAAGGGTTTGAGTTTTCTCAAGGTATTGATTTGGAAGTTCGCTCCTTTGGTTGCCTTGCTGATGTGCTGTTGCATGTTGAGATTGGCGTCAAGTGTTATGCCTAAAGATTTTGCTGAGTCAACGATGGTAGGTTGTACATTGAGAGCCGTTAGGTGCTTGAGCCAAGTTTGAGCGGTAGAGATTTTTGCGGGCGGTGAGATCAGGAGGAACTCAGTTTTCATCGCATTGAGTTTGAGGTGATTCTCTGCCAGCCAGGATTGGGTGTTTCTGATCGTGGAGTTCAGAAGCAAGATGTCCTTGGGGGATTGTATTTTGAGATAAAGTTGGGTGTCGTCGGCATACTTGTGAAAGTGAACATTGGATGCTTGTAACAGAGTAGTGAGAGGTTCCATGACTAAGTTGAACAGTGTAGGGGAGAGGGAGGAACCTTGAGGGACACCTAACGATACAGGTACCGAGGAGGACATCAGGTTGTTCCTTTTGAATCGCTGAGACCGGTTGTGTAGAAAGGAAGTGAACCACTTGAGAACAGTCCCAGATATACCCATTCTTGTGTTTAATAGTTCGAGTAGGTTCTCATGTTTGACTGTGTCGAATGCTGAAGAGGTACACAAATTAGGTACACAAATTGTTAACTGTATACTTCACAGCACTGAACAGTACTTTAACCACTCAGCAGAAACCCAAAAATACTATGTGCACTTTCGAGGCGCATTTCCAAGAGGCTATGTAAGCAACCTAAAGGAAAAGAGCAACATTTACACTAAAGGTTCCATGCATACGAAACATATTCCATTATTCCTGAAGCGTTTTCGCAATGCCTAAGTGACATCTACAGGAGGAGGTGTGGCCATTCCACTGGTAGTATCTGAGGTGATTGGGTAAATGAATTGCGCATAATGTTAACCACTAACCAGTTGTCAGTGTCTGGCAGTTCACAAACCTTTGCTATCTTTCCAAGACATATCTGCACTTCCACGCTTCACACCTGAATGAACTTAATGCATGTGGTGCACATTTTTTTATAGCAAATGATACCCCATCCCAGTGGCAGCCCCTCCACTAAGGCCGAGGAGCATCGCCGCACTGCTTGCGGATCAGTGTGAAAAAAAAACAATGAGATAAACAGAAGTTATTTTTGTTATTATCACTTTATATATATTTTTTGGGCGGTGCTAGGACGCCCCTCACATCGAGCAGGAGTGGTTGCTCCATTCCGTAGTGCACAGGAAGCATTGGCCGGCCAAAAGGGCCGGCCAACAGTCCTGCTCACTTTGCATGTTCCCTACCAGGCTGCATTACACAGTCTGGTGGGGAATATGCCCACCCTCCCATTCCCCATCCGAGCCCCGAGCCATGGCGCTCAGACTAATCACAACGCTGCATTGCAGAGTTGTGATTGGCTTAGGGGAGGGAGCCTGTGTGCTTCTTAGTTCCAGCGGAGAGAGGACGAGGGACGACATAGGCGAGACAACTGAGGAGAAACACGGGAGGAAGTAAGTGCTTTTTTTATTTTGAAATTCCTGCCACCCAACCCCCCGACCCCCACCTGCGCCTCCACTCCCGCTCCCTGCCAGTCGCTACTGCCTCATCCTATTTTTCCAAGGTTGGTTTGCATGGGAAGATTTCATGTAAAGAAATGTTTTCCGTTTAAGGAAAATAAAATCGTCTTGAAATTTCAAATGCAGAATTTAATACGACAGCAACACTGCACAGATCATGCTATTTTAACAACATTTGCTCGATTCTGTTTGTTTGGGGTGGTAAATCATAAATCTCCTCAATGTGCAGCCATACATTCTAAAGGTTTTATGAATTTAGCCTTAAATGACACACATACACTTTCCAGACCACATGATTATGTCAAAGGAGTGGCTATTTGATATGCTTGTCCACTGTTCCACAGCAGAATTCACTGCAAATCTCTGACCGACTGGAACCAGGGCTGGGGAAAGTCATAGTGTCAACTTTAATTGCCACTGGGGCAAGTAGTTGGGGCTCAAGAAAGAAACCTTAGCAGCAATAAATGGACTTATGTCAAAGTTCCCTGGGAGCTATCTCTGGATTGGAGTAAGGGCAGCAGTACACTCAAGGGTGAAAAGTCTTAAGACTGAAGCAGTAGGCCATTGGCTCCAGACAGATTTCAGTGTCATCCTTGTGGAGACAGCATATAGACATCAGTTTATGAAGTGGTGTTATACTTTTGAATGTAAAAAGACCATCTGATAGTGACGTTATATTCATGTTGTAAATTTTCACGGTTCAGATTAAGAAAATTGACAAAATGTGAGAAGAAGATGGGGTCTGTGCTGTTCTTAATTCAAGGGAACAGACAAATGCATTACTATAAGACAAGCATAAAGACATCTGCAATCATTCTACTTACTAGGCACATAGGGAGGATAATTGAGGTTGTTTGGAGCACATCCTGTCTTCTGATCAGTCCCAAAATTAGCTGGCTCGTTCATATCCTTAAAAAATATATATCTGTTAGCAAATTAGCGGGACCTTCGCTGAAAACGTAATTTGCAGAAAAGCAGCGTTTGCCCTCTACTGACACATGCATGCAGGCATATTAGTTTTATGAATGAGTGAAGGTGCTGAGACCTATACCTTCCAGAAGTATGCCTTTCTGCCAAGTAATAGAGCGGCACCTTGCATCAGCAAAACACCTCCTACTGGTCCCAGAGAACATACTCTTTAGGCCCCTTCACTTCCAGCATATATGTGAGAAAGTAATGAATGGGCTCAGAATTTGTTAAGGTAGTATCCAGGTACTATGGCTACGGTTCTTCTGGAAGTACCATATATATGGCAAACCATAGGAAGTCATGTGGGCAACAGCTATGAGTGGCATAGACAAAACAAATCCCAGTAAATTAGTTTTAGCTGCACACATGACAGCATAACTTAATGCCACAAAATGAGTACATTTACAAAAGGTTTTAGATCTTGTGCCTTCACTTTAACTCAAATGTGCCATGGCACCATATTTCATATGTTTGTAGAAAAAAAGCACCACTTTGGTGTGCTGTGCTCATATTGTACTACATCCTTCAAACACTATAAATTCCTATGCACTAAGGGCCTGAATTAGAACTCATTTCACTAGAATAGAAGGGGGAACACAAGGACCTGGGCTGGACAGTAATTAAAAGATAAAGTGGTCCCTATAGGGGAAGTGTAGCTCTTGACTTCCACTGCAATTGTGTTATACTAGGGATAGAATAAAACCTCTCAAATGGGTATGTTTCAGTTATGTGTTTAGTGCATATTATTTATACATATCTCATTTAAGAACATATGAATCAATTCAATTCAAACAGTATAATTTAATACTTGTACAAGGTGCTCCTAGCCGGAGATAGCGCAGTAAAAAGTAATATATGGTGAATAAAAAGTATATTTGTGCTATGTACAAATCAATAAATACATACGGCTGATAGGGACAAAAGAATGCTTGCAGTCAACACCCATACAATGATTGTTGATATCCACCATTAAATTCTTTAAAAAACACAGTCCAGCATAGGTATTTAGAGCAGGGTCATCATTAGGACACACAATATGTATCGGAGGCACCAAAGGATTGGGGCAGAAACTCCCACAATCATGCAAGGTCCTTCTGGAGCTTCTTCAAAGAGGATATTGGCATGCCAAGGATTGTGGCAAAAGAGTACCATATATGTAAAAGTGTCACACATTACTTCCAAGGACAACTTCAAAAATGGGTTTACATGCACAGAGGGATCTCACTGGATAAGTCGCAGAGGATAAGTTAGTCTGCAGCCCCGTGGATTTCCAGCTGCTCAAGTCTTCAAAGTGCCAGTCCTGACTTCCAGTGGCCTGAGCGAGGAGATTAACCCACAAGACTATCAGAAAAAGACTCTGATATTGCATATTTTCTCTCTTATCAAATGTCTCAGATCTTTTGATCATATCAATAGAGCGGTGTGCAGTGTTACTGCAACTGTCCGCTTGACTGCAAGCTATGATTCCTGACAGTACCTTTGGAATGTTTCCTATTTCAGCCAAAGGCTTTCTAATCCAGGGGGCCAAGCACTGGCAGTGCATTCCATTAGTACATCCCGATCGATTTTAGGGGAAACCATGGTAGAATGGCTTATCCAGATTTGCCTGTGAGATCCCCCTGTGTGTCTAAATCCATTTTGAAGATGTCCTTGGAAGTAATGTGTGACAGTTTCACATATATGGGAATCTTTGTGCAAAATGCTTGGCATGCCAAAATCCTCTATGAAGTTGCTCCAGGATATATTGTCTGAGTTTTACTTGATTGTGGGAATTTCTGCCTCAATCCTTTAGTGTCTCCGATATACACGTTTCCTGATGATGACCCTGCTCTAAATACCTATGGTCACGGGTTGAAACATCAACAAATAATATATGTTGACGGTGTTTTTAAGAACTTGATGGTGGATATCAACACTCATTTTACAGGTGTTGATTTCAAACATTCTATTGTACCTATCCGCCACATGTATGTATATTTTTGTACTTTGCACAAATGCACTTTTATTCACCATATGTCACTTTCACTCTGCTGTCACCTTATATATCACTTTCACTGTGCTGTGATCTGTTAGGAGTACCTTATTTATTGATTTAAAGGTTTTATATAGCGCTGGCTAGACCCGGAGGTATCGGAGCGCTTTACATGAATATCAGACAATAATTGCAGGTTACATCTTTACAAAGGTTACACAGGTATTAGAATATGGCAACATGGTGACAAGTAAGGTTGAGACAAACAAAAAGGAACATATAGGTAAGAGAAAAAGCAGGCAAGGGGAGATATTCTGGGGAGGGGGGTAGGAGCAGGGGAAGTAGACAGAGAATGGAGGAGGGAACAAGGAGGGGAGGGTTAGAGACACAGCATGGCAAGAGGAGGGGGAGGGTGACGGAGACACAAACCGGTAGACGAGTCAAAGCTGCGCCCAAAGTCCAGTAAGCAGTGATCCCAGGGGGAGTGGTATCATTTCCCCATCTCTGTTGCGAGAGGCTCCCTAAGCGCAGTGGAATCTCTCAGACGGATCTCTGAGACTCCTAGGCCTACTTACTGGATCCTTCCCCAAAAAGGGGAGAGGGAGTGCTTTGCCAAGGGGTGCCATACCATACCTCAATTGTGAGTGGCTCCCTTGGCGCTGTGGACTCTCTCAGCGGGTCTGCTGAGACCTCAGCGTATATATCTTGGATCTTTCCCCAACAAGGGGAGAAGGAGTGCTTAGTCAAAGGGCACAAAAGGACAGGGGGCTAGGCGGTGTAGCGGGCAAGGGGAAGTTTCAGGTGAGAGGGGATAGGAGCAAAGGAAGTACACAAAGAACGAAAGAATGCTGAATGGGAACAGATAGATAGATAGGAGACGAGGAAAAAGCAGAGTAACAGAAATATGATGAGGGGGGGTGGGAGAGACAGGGAGATAAACTGTGCCCAAAGTCCGGCTGGGTAGGTGACGGTCAGGGGATGAACCAAGGCCGATCTCCTCAATAGCTGAACAGAGCAGCTTCGCCGGGCGTCAGACATAGTGCTAGGACTCCGCTGTCAGGATGGAGATTAGGAGTATGCTCAGAGATTGTCATTGTGCGTTGATTAGGTGGTGGTCGCTTCCACCCCTCCTTCACCTCTGCTCCATTGCTGCCTCTTTGATCTGTTTACTCTGCCCCAGGGTCCCAACAGGCGCTCTGGTCCCAGGCACATTCTCTACCTAGTGGCAGTAGCAGCGAAGAATTGCAAGACCTTGTTCTTTGAGGCTCTTTTGGGTGGCATAAGGTGAGAGGTTTAGCTCCCTTCTCAATTCCGCTTTAAAATCCCTTAGGGATGACATAAGATCTTCCTTGGCGAGAGCCATGGCGGTCGTCCCTTCGTCGCGGTCTAGAGGCCGGAGTTTTTCTGCTGACGTGAAAAGCTTGAGACCTTATTCGATGCTCTAGTTACCGTCTTCTTCGGTGGCATAGAGGCTGACCTAGCCCGCTCTCCACTGTTTTGGCACTGGGAAGCTTGAGCAGGGGGACCGGGTCTTAATGTATCCCTTGGTTGGTACTGTTTGATTTGAATTGATTCATATATTCTTAAATTAGATATTTATAAATAAATGTGCTAAACGCATAACTGAAACTAACTCATTTGAGAGGTTTTCTTCTATCCCTAGTATAACACTATTGCTCTGGCGGTCAAGGGCAACACTTCCCACATAGTGACCACTTTACTGATTCAGAACTCAGCGAACAGGTTCCTCCACCACAACAGTGCTAGATATCCCATCTGCCGAAATTAAAATCCCATAGGATGTAATGGGATTTATATTTTGGTGGACAGGATATTCGTCACTGTTGTGACCGAGTAACCAGGCGCCGAGTTCTAAGTCATGCCCTTAGATATTGGCAAACACTGTGCTATACAAAATCATCACAACCTTTTAAGAAATGAAAGGCTACTGCACGTTTCAGTTCTACATCCCAGTTAACTGGTGAGTAAAAGCAAAATCAGTATAGTTCCTATATACACAAGAGAAGATGCTAAGTTCCCTTCTATGAACATACGGTCCAGGCATCCCCCATCCCCTCACAGCAGGTCAATGCATTTGCTAACAGTTTAACATGCCTACACATTAAGTGTTGCAAACCAAAAACGACGAGCAGACTCACAATCCAGATTCCGTCATAATCAATAACATCTTTGAACTCCACACACGACTGGATCCACCATTCAACGGCCATGGGATTGCTGAAGTCAGGAAAGACTGCGCTTCCAGGAGGCCACACCTACAATCAATATCAATATCATGTATATCATATTTATTTAAAGGGATCGTTCAATAAACATCACAATTATTTAATGACATTAATTAGGAGTAGCTATAGATAGCAGATATGACTCTTCACTTGTACTTTGGTACATTGCCCTTGCTATACCAGGTGTCAGCAGCCATGAATCCTGCAGTGGCAACAAAAAGCAATGGTAAAACTAATAGGTCTGTCTTTCATGCGGTAAAGCATGAAAACACAGGCATGTACGAACTATGCAGTGGTAATTGTAGTTGTAATGGTGAGAGTGGTAATTATGGTAATGGTGATTGTAATACTACTAGCAATGGTAGTGGTGGTGGTCATGGCGTGACATGGCAATGGCTTGCCCTTTAAGTCTGACTAAAACATGTAAAATAGCCTATTGCATTAAAATAATACAGAGAATTATTGCTTTCTGTATGAATTATTGTATTTTTCAAATGTAATTTACTCCCACAAGCTCTCCATAAAAGGTGGAACGATACGCAAAAAAAGCAATAGAGTCAAGAGAGAAATACGTTTTCTTCTATGTGGAGCGGAATCCCCCTCTGTGTATATTGTATAGAATTGGTCACAATGCATCTTGCGCTGTCAGGCCAGACCTAAAAATTAAAAAAGGCTCTAAGAGCCATTTACTTCCTACAGACGCCACACCTTTACCTTCCTCAGCCCTAAGCACTAAATAGGAGGGCCTCTCTGAGCCAACTTTCAAAAAAAGGGTTAAACCTATGATGTCCTCTTTATTCAAAGGGTGTGTGAGGTCACATCCACTATGTAGTTTCCTGCTGGTCACTGGTCTAGTGTTTTAATGTACCAGCCACTCCCACAGGGCTGGCTTACACCCCACCCCACACCCATCCAGCACAGGTGTCACAACTGGGCCAGTTCTACACCCTAACCAACAGTGTCTGTGTGGTCACTACCGTACGCATGGGGGCCTAGGGCCCTACGCCATTAGCCGCTACTCATGCGGTGTTGGTGAATTGACATACTTGCTTTTACTGCTCTTCCATTAGAGCTCATAGCGTCAGTGGGGGGTCATACTGTACCTTTCCTGCAGCTGGGGTCACTCCGTCCGAATTGTTCACCCAGACCCCCATTTGCTGCCCCAACTCATACGGCCTGTAAGTGCCCGGTGGCTCATCCATGGTGAGGCAGGGATCCTGAAAGGGCAACGCACAGAGGGTCAGAAGCAATACAGAGCCAGTCCCAATCTCCCCCTTTCCCAGATGCTCATGTAAAATGGACACAAAGATAACGATGTTTATAAACGCATCGAAAGGGACAATTAAAAAGTTTACCCACTTAACAGTTTCCAGCTGCCTGGAGAAAACGCTGCATGTCTTCCGTAATTATGACTTTGCTTGCCAGGGGAGAGTCCCCAGGGGAACCGAGCACTACAGTCTGTCTCATTAACTATTTCTCATCAGCCTTTCGGAGCTCTCACTGCTGAAAGGTTATTTCGGAGCATAATTCTGATATATTATTAATTTTAAGCAGCCTCCCAAGATCAGGCGCAGAAACTCCCCTCCCTGTTCTGCTACTACAAGCCGCTGAACAGCTTTCCCTAGCAAATGATTTTTATTTCTCAAACTCTGACAGTTAAAAACAGCGCCATCGACAAATATTTGTGCGCCATATTTCTATCACACAGGAGCGACCTAATTAAATGTCACACAGTCTTACGAGGCCCACAGATGCAAGCCGTGGCCACACAAGTACTTGCAGAGCGCAAAGAAAAACAATCGCTGCTCTAGATAGTATGTACAAGTCTTACACAATGTGGAATGAGCTCACAGCGCCATGCATAGCGCTTATACACCCTACGTTTAGGAAAGGGGGCTATATTTTCTACATTAGAGAAAACATTAATTTAAACTGATAACACTATGACACTTTCTATAAGTGAATTGAATGCAGGAAAAAAAACACAATTTTCGTGTGTGCGTTGTAAAGTGATATCAGTTGTATTACGGTACCAAGAGTTCAGTGATTCACCACAATGTCAAGCTTTTAATATCGACCTGCCATTTTATCAGTTGCACAGTATCGATTACTGACCAACATATCATCAAGATAGATAAGTGTGGAATTAACCTATGCTTCCCTATGTATGCTTATCTCGACGATACGTTGGCTGGAGATATTTGAGTAATCGACAAATGTCCAGCTTAATATTATTGACCTCAGTATTTGGCACACAATCATTTAATAACTCACAGCCTCGCATTTACAATAGGGATACTACTCGTCTTGAATTGCAAGAGCTTCGGCTCTGTAAGCAGGTGATGATTCAGAAAGGGGTCAGCCTGCCCGGAGGAGGACCAAGCAGGAAGTGCTGGACTGTTTCTATTGGAGCAAGGTCAAGACTGATTTGTTTATGGCTGGGTCCAAACTGAGTGGCATGGTGAGCAAAAGAAGTATGGGTGGAATGTTACATCAAGCAATTGCCAATGGTTAGGAAATTGCAACCATTCCTCCCATCAAATTTCGTGTGTTTGTTTGCATGTTCTATCCCACCTTTCCATATCTGGAGTTCCGTAAGCTGAAGCTGTCTGTCGGTCACTGCTCTACCACTTCTATTGAGCATGCAGACACAGTTGCTGCATACACATTAACATGTCTATAGTATGATCCTCCCTGCTTGTGTGGTGTGATGCCCAGGAAATTCAAGAATATTATTTCCTCAAATATTTGATGACAGGAAACAAATTAGTCATTTATCCCACTACAATTGATACAAATAGCAAATAATGTAATGAACAAAATGACACTAAAGTGCCATGAATTCAATAAGGGGAATCAGAGGCACGGATTTATAAAGATGTAAGTAAAAACAGTGCAAAAAGTGCAAAGTGACAAAAGTAGACAATGATCGTAGTAGAACGGGACCTAGATACAATTTCAGGCTGACCACAATGGGTTGCGGTTCAGATACACCAATCAGGTTCGATCTGGTTGGAGCTTTTGCCTTGAGGCTTAGTCTTTTTCCTGGAAGTTATAATCCTTCAGCTAAGCAGAGCAGAAGATTGTATCTGAAGAGGTCACCACAACATCAGATAGGCATTAGATTAGGTACCGGTGAAGCGCAAAAAGCTCAGCATGAGAAATTCACACCCAGGAAAGTCATCTTGTCAACCAGATACTTTTGTCACCTTCACCCGATCAAGATTTTTACCTTCGGATTTAGGGCCTGATTTAGAGTTCAACAGGCAGGTTACTCCATCACAATTGTGACAGGATATCCCGTCTGCCATATTGGAAGTGCATTATATCCAATGGCACTTGGAAAATGGTGGACGAGATAACCATTACATTTGTGACAGAGTTACCTGTCACCAAACTCTAATTCAGGCCCTTAATCTCTCCTTCAGAGCTATGAATCTTCTAGGGAGGAAGACTGTATCTAAAGAAGGCACAAAGTTGCAAAATATATTCTCAGTGAGGTCCAGCTAAAGCAGATTTGCAGCTGCAGAGAAGCACTGAGTGAGAGAAACCTATTCGTTCCTCTCAGTGGCAATGCACCCTGGGTGGATACACTTGACAGGTTTGTCCGAGTCCTACAGAGATCTAAAATCCCAAAGTGTTCTGTCACAGGTTTTTCAGGGATGTTAGGAGGAGTACACTTTGACACAGCCATAGGCCTCAGGACCACTGGAATAGCCCTTGGGGGTCAGGACTCCCTCCTCCTGAGGCCACCAGTAGGTTCAAGGTCAGGTCCAATTGGTGCTTGCCATCTGTGCTCTTCAGCAGAAAATCCTCTTGAAAATTGTTGTAGTCCTATAGCTTACATAGGCGGTCATCCAACTGACCCTTGGATTCGACTTCTTAGTCCTGGATACCAGGGAGAGCAGGCTAGCACCTTAGATCTCCCCACAGGTCTCAACCAGTAAGTGCATTCTTTCTTCTGTTCTTTCTTAGGTCCATAGCATCCTGAGGAGGGTACTGGGGGTGCCACATTTATGCCAGGCGTCAGCTTGGGATGGAGGTGATTTCTGGATCCTCCCTAACCAATGATGTAAAAGTTCCCAGGAGTTGCCCTACCCACTTTGCAGCGTTGTCTGTGTGCCCAATTGATAGCAATGTCACAGTGCCTAAATCAAAGATTGTAAACTCCGTCTCTTCTTGTGCAGAGCCTATATGCCCACTCCATAGATGTTGCCAAGGAAATGGCCAACCCCCTTCTTTGTGGTCCCTACAAACCAGTTCTAGAGGCAGCTCCATCCCAGTGGGATTGGAGCATGCCTGACAGGGGAACTTAGAAACGGGCAAGTCCAGGTACCATATTACATTCTCCTGTGACAGGGGACGCCCCTTTGAAGTTAATTTAGTACCTAAGCACTGCTCAAATGTTCATCCTGACAGAGGAAAAGAGACACCTTGCTATACCCAGACCTTTGTTGCTGCTCTTGGGGTAGTTTTCACACCTCATTCAGAGCCTGAGCAATCAGAGGGCTGCAGCAGGGGGCTAATGTAAATAGCCTCTGGAGGCTTTAGGCAGAGAAAAGTCACTTTTTTAAAGTACCTTTTGCTTAGTATTTATTAATAACCAGACTTCTCCATTAAACATGGATTTTAATAGCTAATAAAATAGCTGTTTAATTAATTCACAAGCTGTTTCCTAACCAAAATTTGCATTATTAAATGTAATAATTTAACCCAGTATTTTCATATGGAACAGTCAGCCTTGCAACCGTGAAAATAGCTGTCAGGGTTTTTCACTGTAATAACACGTTAACCATTAAATTCTTACATGTCCTACTTTTAAATACAATGCTCCTTGCCTTATGGGCATTAAGATCTACTAGGGGTGACTCTAATGTTTTAAAAGGAAAGTTTTAACCTGTCAGAAGGGGTTATTTTAACAGGTTGCATTTGTAGTTTAAAACTGCAACAGCCACGCTACCAATGGTAGACCTATAGCCATGTTTGCACTGGCATTGTAGTGGGTGGCACAATGGGTGCTGCAATCCACTGATGACATTTATCATACAGGCAATGGAAGCACTTGGTACAGTATACCGGGAACTTATAGGTAAGTTGAACATGCTAATTAGGGGTATACCAATTTCAACATGTTGAAAGTTTGAGCTCAGGGGTAAAGTGCACAGAGTTATAGAGCCAGCAAAAATATAGTGCCCAGAGCAAGGTAAAAATCCAGCTTGATCACATTGGAAAGGTAGATTACCAACACTCACTAGCTAAGTGTGAGTTGTATATCTACAAAACGCATGCGTACATGCAATGGAGTAAACCTGCCTGAAGGGAGGTGACTTGCCACCTCCTCAAATGAAGGCTTATTCATCTCCCAGTGAAAGACACAGGTGCAGTTTCAAACTGTGATCCTGTCTTTCACCAATGCCCTCTCCTCAGCAGCAGCAGATACTATTAGAGCTCAGTGCTGCAATGCGGACAGCACTTTTTTGTTCAGTCAGGTGCATTGTCCCAGTCTGCAAAGGACACACTGAGTTAAAGCTGTGCCTAGTGTAAACAGGATCAGTGCACCCTGCACATAATTCACATCGAGGGGTCCATATTACACAAAGTGCCCCTGTGGTGCAGTATGCATTTGCTGCTGTTTTTTGCACTCCCAGGTCACTTTAGCATTGCAGAAGGGCTGCAGTTATTTGTGCTGCCTGTTCTGTAATACGGATCCCATCTTTGAAAAATATGCGATGGCAATATGAAAAGGATGTTCTCTCGTTTGCATAGACCCATGTAAATGAACAAACTCTTTGCTTTTACATACGTCATGTGACAGACATACGCCCACATGCAAGAAGACTGCCAGGAGGGGCATGGACTGTGAAGCACCTTGTGGTTTCACACAGACAGTGAAACCCTCCTAGAGGGTGCCCCTTGGGTGGAGTAAGAGGCTTCCAGAAACACCCAGGCATGGTGGTGCGAATGTGGGTGCAGTCACATACTACACCAGACTGCAGAGAATCCCTGTCTCTCCTCCAGAGATGGAGCAAAGGTCCACAGTTTGGAATGAAAGGGTGACTGGTGAATTGAAATAGCCAGCCCACCTTTCACTAGTCTTTGAGTTACTATTTAAGGACTAGGGATGCACACTTACAAAATGAGGTTGACAACTCTGGTGGTCCTTAGAAGCTCACCTAAGACCTTTCCACACGTCAGTGGTGAGTTGAGTTTGAGTTTGAGTTTGAAATTATTTGTAAAAGCGCGCATACACCAGCGGTTTCTTGGCGCTACAGCTAACAAAGATCCGGGGCCAGAAAACAGGGGAACTGCAAGGGAATTTATTCAAAGGACTTCATGAATAGGTGGGCCTTGAGATGTTTCCGAAATTGTGGGTACAGGGTAAGGGTTCGGAGTTCCAGGGGAAGAGAGTTCCATAGGGACGGGGCAAGGGTGGCAAATTTTGAGCCTCCCCACTTCTTTCTACGGTAGCGTGGAATGGTGAGGAGGGACTGGGAAGATGAACGTAGTTCTCTGCTGGGAACGTAAGGGGTAATCTCGGATGAGATGAACGCTGGAGCTGAGCCAAGGCGAGCTAAGAAGGTAATGGAGGCGATCTTAAATTGGACCCGGGCTCGCACAGGGAGCCAGTGTAGAGACTTCAAGAGGGGAGTAGAGTGGTGGAATTTCGGGAGTTTGAAGACCAGGCGGGCCGCCTGGTTTTGTATCAGTTGCAAACGCCGTAAGCTATATGCAGGAATACCTGCATATAAGGCGTTGCCGTAGTCCAGGCGGGACACCACCATGGCCAGGATGATGAGTTTAAGAGCGGTGAAGGTAAAGAAACGGGACACCCTGCGTATAGTGCGTAGTGAGAGGAAAGAGGAAGACACCACAGAGCTAACCTGGGAGTGAAGGGAAAGTTGAGAATTGATTTTTATGCCAAGAGTTTTAACTGAGGTAGCGGGGACAGGAGAGGGACCAAGAGTGGGGGGCCAGAACAGAGGAGACCAGGGGCTGGATGAACCACCCGTCAGCACCAGCTTGGTCTTATCGGGGTTGAGTTTTAAGTGGTTGTGGTTCATCCAGTCCCGGATGTGAAGCATAATAGATTGAAAATTAAGAGCAGAAGAGGGAGAAGAAGACAGGTCAAAGACAAGCTGGAGATCGTCCGCATAATTAAACACGGCGACCTCCATTTGTTGCAAAGAAAAAATGAGAGGGGCAACATAAAGATTAAATAGGAGGGGGGAGAGGGAGGAGCCTTGGGGAACCCCGCACTGAACTTTCCGGACGTCCGCTGTGAAATCACCCAGGCGGACAGCCTGGGTGCGGTCACTCAGGAAGGAGGATAGCCAGACCAAAGCGGTCCCCCCGATCCCCGCCGCCCTGACACGGGAAAGTAAGATGGTGTGATCCACCGTGTCAAAAGCGGCTGAGAGATCGAGGAGCACCAGGGCCTGGCGTTGGTTGGTATCCATACCCTCCCTGAGGTTGTCCAGGACCGAGATGACAACGGACTCCGTAGAGTGTGCGGGGCGAAAGCCGGCCTGGCGGGAGGCAAGAGCTCCATGCATCTCCACAAAGGAGCTCAGGGCGCAGGTGACGTGGCGCTCGAGCACCTTTGCCAAAAATGGCAAGAGGGAGATGGGGAGGAAATTAGCAGGACAAGAGGGATCCGCACCGGGTTTTTTCAAGATAGGCACGATAACCGCAGATTTCAAAGGGTTCGGTACCACGCCTTGAGCAAGCGAGCTATTGAGGAGATGAAGGGGGGGGGTCTGGACAGGTGACAAAAATGTGGCGGAGAATGTGGGCGGGACAGGGATCCAGTGGAGAGCCGGATTTGACCAAGGGTACTAAGGTGGTCAGAGTTTCCCTAGTTATGAGGGGGAAGGAAGTGAGTTCTCCCTTGGGAGAGGGACATTGGGGGTCAACAAAGGAAGGAGAAGGGGGAGGGATATTAGCTTTAATGGTCGCAATTTTGTGAATAAAATAATTGTTGAGGGAATGACAAAGTTCTTCGGACGGAGCGGGCTTAAGAGTAGATCTGTCCGAGAACGCCAGGTTATGAACAATAGCAAATATTTCCTTAGATTGGTTTTCTGCAGCCAGAATTTTGGAGGAGAAATAGGTGGTTTTGGCCTCCAAGATGTCTTTTTTATACTGGGTCAAGATGTTAACATACTCCAGTCGTAAAGTGGGGCAATAATTTCTCCTCCAGGCCCGATCTGCGCGACGTACTGCTAATTTGGTGGCCTTAAGCTCTTTATTGAACCACCGGTTAGCGTCCTTCTCGCGCTTAGAGGTGATACGTTTAAGCGGGGCAACAGAATCGCAGCCTGAGGAAAGCCACTGTTCTATGGCCTTGACCTGGGAGAGGGTGGATAGACCCTGCAAAGAAGGGAGGGAAGTGGTAAGAAGGGAAGAAAGATCTTCCAGGTTGGCTCGGCCCCAGGCTCGGACCCAGATGTTTTTAGGGCGAGGGGGCTTAGCTGGGGGTGAATAGGTAGGGAAAATGAAATAATATGGTGGTCGGACCAGGTGCAAGGCAAAATTAAAAGGGATTCCACAGGGCAGTTCAGGGACCAAGTCTGGTCAAGTACATGACCTTTAATGTGGGTAGGGGAGTGAACATGGGGTATGAAACTGAGGGATTGAAGGGTTTCGGAAAATTCCTTTGAGGATGAACATTCGGCAGGGTCAGAGGGCCAGAAATTGAAGTCGCGGAGAAGTAAAATAGAGGAATTGTTGACTGTAGTGGTAGCCAGGACTTCCAAGAAGTCAGGGAGAAACTGTGACGGGGATTGAGGAGGGCGGTAAGTGAGAAAGCAAGTCAGAAGAGGAGTAGTGGAGGTAGTGCGGATGACCAGGTACTCGGTGGTCGCGATGCCTGGCAGGGACAAGGATTGAAAGGGGAGGTCAGTACGTGCGATGACCGCTACACCGCCCCCGGCTCTGCCAGTAGAGCGGTCTGCTCGAAGGGCATAATATTGGGTCGGTAAGGTGGCTAGAAGGGCGGGGAGGGAGTCATCGCAGAACCAGGTCTCTGTTAAGAAGAGAAGATCTGGGGCATGAAGGTCCAGCAGGACCGAGAGTTCATGCGCGTGGGCGACAGCGGACCGGGTGTTGAGATAAAGTGCCGTGAGGGCTTTGGGGATTGTCGGAGAAGCATTGTCTCCAGGCGGGAGTGGGGGACCGACAGTAGGAGAAAGGATGTGAGGGGGAACGGCTAGGGAAAGACCAAGAGAGGAAATGTGGGAGTGAATGGAAGCTGGGATGGGCCATGGTCCCTGGAAGCAGCATAGTTGGTCGGGGGTATAGGTGATATGAGGGGCAGAGTGACATGCCCCTAGCCCCGGACCGTCGCGGACGGGCGCAGACGGGCTTGCCTTAGGCGCGCCTTCGGCGCGCCATCGTCGCGCCCGCTGCGCCCGTCCGCTGCGCCTCCGGCCTAAGCACATCCTTTTATGCGGGGATCAAAGGGAGAAAGGAAAAGGAAGGGGGCGTGGCCTGCAAGGTGGGCGGAGCTTACTCGCTCGCGGTGGATGGCGGCAGCGAGGGAGGATTCCCCAAGGCAGCGCCCAAATCGGCTGTCTGGGACCTCCAAAGTGGACAAGGATCTTGGCAAGATGCCGGTAAGGTTGTGAGCACACAGCAGTAAAATACAATTTTAAAAAACAAGTAAAAGGACGGCGCTCCCGGCTTTCCGCCTCAGGAGTTTGTTAGAAGGTCGCGCTAGCAATCAGCGCGTGCTTTTAACAGATGGAAGGGGACGTGGCCTGCAAGGTGGGCGGAGCTTACTCGCTCGCGGTGGATGGCGGCAGCGAGGGAGGATTCCCCAAGGCAGCGCCCAAATCGGCTGTCTGGGACCTCCAAAGTGGGCAAGGATCTTGGCAAGATGCCTGTAAGGTTGTGAGCACACAGTAGTAAAATACAATTTTAAAAAACAAGTAAAAGGACGGCGCTCCCGGCTTTCCGCCTCAGGAGTTTGTTAGAAGGTCGCGCTAGCAATCAGCGCGCGCTTTTAACAGATGGAAGGGGGCGTGGCCTGCAAGGTGGGCGGAGCTTACTTGCTCGCGGTGGATGGCGGCAGCGAGGGAGGATTCCCCAAGGCAGCGCCCAAATCGGCTGTCTGGGACCTCCAAAGTGGGCAAGGATCTTGGCAAGATGCCGGTAAGGTTGTGAGCACACAGCAGTAAAATACAATTTTAAAAAACAAGTAAAAGGACGGCGCTCCCGGCTTTCCGCCTCAGGAGTTTGTTAGAAGGTCGCGCTAGCAATCAGCGCGCGCTTTTAACAGATGGAAGGGGGCGTGGCCTGCAAGGTGGGCGGAGCTTACTCGCTCGCGGTGGATGGCGGCAGCGAGGGAGGATTCCCCAAGGCAGCGCCCAAATCGGCTGTCTGGGACCTCCAAAGTGGGCAAGGATCTTGGCAAGATGCCGGTAAGGTTGTGAGCACACAGCAGTAAAATACAATTTTAAAAAACAAGTAAAAGGACGGCGCTCCCGGCTTTCCGCCTCAGGAGTTTGTTAGAAGGTCGCGCTAGCAATCAGCGCGCGCTTTTAACAGATGGAAGGGGGCGTGGCCTGCAAGGTGGGCGGAGCTTACTCGCTCGCGGTGGATGGCGGCAGCGAGGGAGGATTCCCCAAGGCAGCGCCCAAATCGGCTGTCTGGGACCTCCAAAGTGGGCAAGGATCTTGGCAAGATGCCGGTAAGGTTGTGAGCACACAGCAGTAAAATACAATTTTAAAAAACAAGTAAAAGGACGGCGCTCCCGGCTTTCCGCCTCAGGAGTTTGTTAGAAGTGGTGCCAAGATTGTACTGAAGAACACTTGCTTAAGGAGGACACTGGCTCTGAGCAAGACTATAACAAAAACCCTTCATAACCACCACTCCAAATAGGGCCTCGGCATGTCAGAGAATTCCTAATGTATTCCATGAGCTGCAAACTGACAAGGGTTTTTCACAGGGCCAGATTGGAGATCCAAAGTAGTCCTGGTAAAAATGTTCAGCCCAAGCCAGTTCCCTTCATCTCCTCGAACATTTTCTGTCTCTCTCTTTTTTAGGTCTGGCCTAGCGAATGCTGCGCAGCTGCTTCGCTTGGCGAGACTCTATTGTTATGGCTTTCATTCACAAATGGAGACAAACCATGAGGATGCCTGGACAGGTGATGTGCACGTGCATGGCGTCTCCTCTCTGGCATCTCCTTTGTAGTGATAGGAGCCTTTACACGCTCCCACTGCACGCTTGATTTATTAGCGCTTGTCTGTCCTTTGGAGCCTCTCCAAAAGTGCCAGAGTATCTGTTTCCGATCATGAGCTGTACATCAACAGACTGGTGTTAACATAATTGGCTCATCCCACAGTTGACCCGGAAACTTCCTGGTAAGAACGGCACTGCTGCGCAATGTAAACTCCACAGCATAGGGCACAATTCTAAGTCCCCACATACCATCCAGTCTTTTAATAATGTAATCCTCTTTGGTTGTAATTGGGCCCCTGTCCCAGTGTTCTTGATTTGGTTAACAAGATGGCACCTTTATAAAGGATCAAGCCAAAATATGTTTCTAATTTGGCCATGTGAAGGATGTACGCCAGCTTTCTCTGAGTCTTTACGTTGTGGCAGGAGCAGAAGCTCAGCCTTCTCAGGGTTGAGACTGAGTCTTAACTATCAGAAACTGATTAGCTATTGTATCTGTGTTGCTTTTTTTCAGAGCTTGAAATGTGTTATATGTGAATCCCAAAATATTTTTACCAAGAGGCCCCAGGGTTACTGAGCGGACTTCCAATGCCTCTCATTTGCAGCCGATGGAGAACTCTAACCCCGAATACTGGCCGGTAATTCATTAGTCTGCGTTCTAATCTTCCTCGTCACAGTCCTTGCAAAGTGAGCGTGGCCTCGTCCAGGAGACACCATTTTTCTAATCGGACCCTAGAAATAAATATTTCCTTCAAGTAGTTGAACACTGCCTCCTCGTCAGTGGCGCAACACTAAACGAGCGTGGAGAGGAGCCTGAATCCCATGTATTTCATAGATACTCATTGACGCGGAACTGAATGCCCCCATCCTGAAAGGCTAGCACACCTTTAAACGGTTGAGGCAGACATGCACGCATGCGCGCACTCTCTTGGGATGTGGCGCAACGGTCAGAGCTGCCGATTTTGGAGCTTTGGCGTCGACTCAGGACCCTATGATTCTAGACAAATCACTTAATCTCCCCACCAAAAAATAATGTGTCCTTGTGTACCATAACCGGTGCTCATGCAAATTGCTCCAATATTTTCGGGTCGAGTTCGTCTATATAAAACTGCAAACAAAGAAATTGCATCAATCAAGAAAAAAAGCAAAACAACGAGACCCACTGGCTAATGTTAAGAGCAGCCGAAGCCAAGTGGGCACAACCCCACACACATCCTATAGCGGGACATGTAGGATACTAGAGATGCCCAGTTGGTCGCATTGGCAGAATAGCAGATGCGGAGGAACTGACCGACGCCTGGCACTCCAGAGAATTACAGAAAGGGTTTGTCCCAAAGCCACCCTCTCTGTACATCCTCTTCCTTATTGTATTTTTTGAAGACTCGATGACACGAGGGGGGACAGAGATAGCTTTTCCTATAGACAGACCGGGAAAGGAGCACACTTGCACCAAGCCCCAGACCACCCTCCTGTAACCAGTTTTCCAATTGTAAAAGAAAGCAGCCCCTCATTGGACCACACAATGTGTTTGAGCAGAGGGGCATGCCCTCCCTGGGGGAGCAGAGCTCACCCCCAGTGCCAGGCCTCTGCTGCGCGTCAGTCATGGATGAACGCACTTTGCTGCTAGTGTCTATGGTTTGCAGCTGGGCATGCTGCCAGGGAGGCTCACGGAATTGTGGGTCCCATCCTGGCCCTCACTGACAGGTGTGCGATCCAGCGAACGTCTCGTGCACAGCGGCCCCTCCCTGTCACTCTGGCAGCGCACCCCAGCAGTGAACCACCCCCCTCGCTAGGAGGCCGTCACCCGCCTGTACTAAGCCCCTGCAGAAGTGCCCCTAAAGTTTATCAGCTTGCCTTGTGCACATAACCTGAATACGTGCGGCTTTGAGGTGCTATAACAGTGCGTAGCTGGGGTTCTCATTCTGCCGGCAACGGATGGTTAAAACGAGGATACGATTTCGTCAGCTTGTAAACCCTTAGCACGCAGCTGGCATCTACCCATCTATCAGCAGCATGCGTTGCAGCCCGATGAGTTATGAACTGGAATATAACGGTGGAATTTGCCTGGGAAAGCTGGGACTGAATGCACCACGTGACCCGCAGCTCCCACACCGACCTTAGCAACAGGTGCATTGACCCCCCTCGGCCGCACATTATTTAAATGTCAACACTGGCAGCTCTTTTGTAGGGAGGAGTTAGGTGTTACCCAAGAGGAAATAAGCATTTACAATGCAATAGGTCTCGCATTGACACAAGTTTGAGCTATTGGTATTGCAAATAACAATGCCTTTTATGTTTCTTTTCTTTTCAAAAACAAATAAAAGGCATTGCCATTTACAATGCCAATAGCTTAAACCACGTAAATGCGAGACCTATTGCATTGCAAATGCTTGTTTCTCTCTCTTCCCCCTCTCTGATAACTTTCTCTTACCTTCACTTCCCTCCCTATCTTTTTTTCTCTCTCTTGAAGCCTCGCCATGCCTGCTGCAATCAATCCTGGGGAGGTGACAAAGGCTCCAGAAGCTGCCTCCCTCAGCTAGAAATCGGTATTTAGGGGCTCCAGAGCTCAGGGGAAATGCCTGGTGGAATAAAACACCCTGGGTTTTCAGCATGCAGCCTGTACTGGTGATGGAAATGTATATGTACTCTGATCTGATAATATTACCCACATAAAGAGTACATGTTTTGCAACATCATTTATATTTTGTTGTGAACAATGCATCATCCTGAGTGTGGAAAATCATTAATCCATGTTTGGTGTCTATCAATGTGTTCATGCATAAGACTAATGTATGTGTCTCGTAGTAAAATGACAAGGAGTTTTAGCATTTGCGAACCCTCCAAATCAGTAAATCAGTGGGTTTGTGACTACTATGTACTAAATGCATTTAGTGATTCAGAAAACTGTTTCTGAAACACTAAATGTGTGTAGGACGGAATTTTGGTTCGTTATTTGGAAGTGCTGTGTTGTAGAGTCCTTTCCAAATACTAACTAAATTGGTGTGTTATGAGTAAAACAGGATCACAAAACAAAACATTGATATTTCCCTGACAGCTCAATGGAGGTGGTAATTCATTCACAAAAGAGAATGGGTCCCTTTGGGAATATAAAACAAAGTTTGTTTAAGAGGAGGCACTGGTGCACAGGACCACTTCCTCCTCTTGAAGAAACAAAAAAAGAAAATGGTCTTTTTAGACACAGTGCTGTTTCCTTAAAGGAAAATGGGCTGCATTTAAAAAGCAAAAAAGGTTGTTGTATTAAAAAAAGATGACCCCAGCATGCCACTATCTATGTGATGGTGTTGAGTTTTAACGGGGTAACGCATAATGGCAGCAACTTGTGAGTGGTCTCTTTTGCGACCCACCTCATTAACATTCATCAAGTAGGGCAAATGCCAACCCACTTTTATTCATTTCTTTCATAATAACCTATTAGGACATATGTTCACAAAATACTAAACTGGTTATGAAAATACTGTTTGCAAATGGCGTCCAGTAATTTGCAACCAGTGTTTAATACATCTAGCCCTTAGTGAATTATGAAAGTAGTTACCACTATTAGCTTTGGTTTCCTTGACCTATTGAGATTATACTTTATAGTCAGAACCTAAAAAGAGTTCTATAAGTGAATGCAAAAGGTATACTGATCTATCTATCTATCTATCTATCTATCTATCTATCTATCTATCTATCTATCTATCTATCTATCTATCTATCTATCTATCTATCTATCTATCTATCTATCTATCTATCCATCCATCCATCCATCCATCCATCCATCCATCCATCCATCCATCCACCTATCTATCTATCTATCTATCTATCTATCTATCTATCTATCTATCTATCTATCTATCTATCTATCTATCTATCTCTATCTATCTATCTACCAAATGAACAAAACACAGTTAGAAATTGAGTTATAGTTCTGGCTGAAACACAAAAAAACAATGAAATTCACCATTTAAGATATGCAGAGCCACAATGCATGCCATAACTAACACCACTATATTTTACTTTTGCTTGACTACATTTTTTTCCTGTGTCAGTGGCAAATGGTTGTTTTGAACATGGTGGCCAACATCAGCTATGCTGTGCATTGTATGGGCAGTGAACTATAAGCTGGGGAATTTTAGTGGTTTTGCATGTTTGTTCTGGAACCACAACATAGTGGCACATTATTATAGTGTAACGATCGCCACCGCCGTGCCCGCTGTGGCAACCGTTACGCTATCGTAACGTGAAATACCCCCGCCATTTCATGATGGGTCGGATCCCGCGGCGGATGCAAAGTCCGCTGCTGCTTTTTTGCCAGTCGGCTATTGGTCTGATTGCCGGCTGGGTGGTGCTGGAGCAGTAATATGGTGGCGGTGCACAGCAGGCACCGCCAGCCATAATATGATGTGGGTTTCATTCAGGCCATTCCATGGGGGCGATGCCGCCATGGAAGGACTGGCGGGGATTGGCTTTGGGAGCCCGATGCGGTCCCCTGGAGGGGTGGTGGGTGCACTGAGGGGGTACCAATGGTACCCCCCTGCAGTTCCCTGTACCAAGTGGAAGGCACCGCGTGGTGCCTGCCATCTGGTGTAGGAAAATGCCAGGCATGCCCTTTTACCATTGCGGACGGTGCAACAGCCAGCAGCAGTGTCCGCAATGGTAAAAGGTCAGGATGCGCCCGCCAGTATGGCGGCACATCCTAACTGGGCACATCTGGAGGTCGGTCCCATTACCATTATGGTGGCGGATGGACTAATGTCCGCCCACCATCATAATGAGCCCCCAAGTTTCTAACTGAAGTTTTTTTTCCATTGAATTTGATGGATGTTGATACACTTAATTCCCCTACCACCCCCATGCATGGCCTTTGGAAAAAAGTTTCAGACTTTTAAAATGGGTTTAGTAAATTGCTACAAACAGTTTATTCGGTTCCAAACTTTAAATGAGAATGTTTGAGTAGAAAAGCTGCTTTGTACATCTGGCCCCAGGTGATTGTGGCCAGTTGAGGGCAGAGTTCAGTATGACAGACACACAGCTTTATAAGGACCATGCTATCTGGGTTATGTAATAGGCTGATAAAAGTGGGGATGTTTCGAAGGATATGAGCTGCCAAGTCAAAGACCAAGTGGTCAGGTTGGGAGGTGTGTGAATCATGTAGGAAAGAGGGTAGGTCTCAGAGATGATCAGATATGTCTAGCCATGTCCCCACAGCGACGTACATTAACAGACCTAAAATACACCAGGGTAGAGAGGAGGGAGGCATCATGAAGCACTCTGTATATCTAACTATAATCACAAAGCCGTCACCAAGGCCTTGATGCATGACTGATCTTCTCAGTCATGATGGACTCCAGTCTATCCAGACCTGTTCTTTCTTTTTAGACGCCTTGTAAGATTCTTCCAGTGTCCCACCCCTGCCGGCTCACCTGAAGCCTCCTGGTGTCTCTGCCCTGCCTGATGTGTATGGTGAACCTTTCAAGTCTCCCAGTGTTTCTTTCCTTCCAGATCCTGCTGCCATCTACAAGCCTCCGTATCTTTCACTTTTCAACGGTGCCATCCCTCGACTGTGTGGCCACTGTGTTCTGCAGTGCTCTTTCCTCCCCTCTGCCCTTCCGTTTTCTTGCTGCCTCTTTCACCGGACAGGCAGAATCACAGTCCCAGGATAGACATTGTTGCTTCTTAATTAGGTGATGGCAGTCACATCAGCTTGCATCATAATGACTGAGAAGGTGGACAAAGAAGATGTGCAGGGAGTGGGACTCTATTGTGCCAGAGACCACCCGTCACAGTGTCGAAGGGCATGCCTGCTTCCAATTGCTATCAAGTTTTCAGTTGGCTTGTAAAGTATGGCTTTACTTCCTGCTATTATCTAGCCCTGTGCTGCCCACCTTCACCGACCACTGGATGTCTGCAGATGACCTCCTGTCCTAAAGTCCTGTACAGCCCGTCCTCTTACCGAAGAAAATAGGAATCTATGCTGGCTGGGACCAAGCTACGGGTGCGCTCCAATGCTGTCTCTCTGCTTGCCTACATGTCCGTGATCTCCCAGAGTGGGGGATGGTCGAGAGCGGGGCAGCTATGATAAAAAGAGGGAAGCGGCTATAATGTCCCCACCCCTGCCCTCCTCAGCTAGCAGCCTCCCTCGGTGCTGAGCTAGCACTGGCGTCATAAACCCTTCTCAAGGTCCCAGGAGCATTGATGAAACTGGGACAATAGGTGTGGAGGACATCTGACCCCTCAACTCTGTCTAGCGGCGCACTGCAGTCTGGTTGGCCCCCACTATCCCAGTCTCTCTCCAACAGCACCGAACCAATGACTAGCTTTCCTCCATTCACAAACTCCCCTACACCGGCTATGGAGCCTTCATGTCCTACAGCGCCGAGCTACCCCTCTTCTATCAGCTATAGCCCAGCATGAGCTCAAGAACAGCCCGGGATCCAGCACGGCACCTTCACCCATTACCATCCGGCCATCTACCCCTAGGGCCATCACCAGCTCGGGGATCCCTCCAGGCCCAAGATCACTGCCCACAAGTGTAACAACACCCTGAAGGCCTGGCTGAACAAGCAATGCAAGAACCCCAGCAATTACAAGAAGATCATGCTGTGTAAATGTGTAATCAATATTTCTCAGACCCTAATCACTTCAACCTTTCTTAAAATATAATCTTGAGTGAATTTGCAACTTGTAAATATGTAACTCTAACCACAAGTATCTGTAGTAGACATATGCACTTACTACATTCTTTTAAGTTAGAGTTTATCTGTTTTGTATCTTTTATGTAATTCATGTGCTCTGAAGCACTTATGTAATGTAACTGGTTCTATTGTAAAGCGCTCTGATACCTTCTGGTAAAGTTTGCGCTATATAAAAATGCATAAATGAATAAGACTGTGCCTCATAGGGAGAAAATCGTTATGACCAAGCGCGGGAAATCACCACCATGCAGACTGTATTGTTCAGAAAACCTACACAGCTCTTCAAAGGAAATCCTGACAGCTCCATACACTCGGGCAGGAGGGATACTTTCTCACTATGTGAAGACATTGGCACACCTCAAAAAGAGCATGGATGTCTAGACACACACTAAAGACAGTGTGACACATCTCCCAAAGGATAGCGAAAGGAATCTACTGATATATATCAAAATAGAGAGAAGTCGGGACATCTCGCATCGCAAAAACATCAAGGAACTCTTGAAAGCTACTATGATAACTGTCGTCTGATCCAGCAGAGATTATCAGCAAAGGGAAGCAGTCCTGTTCGGCACCAAAAGAGTGGACCTTTCCATCTTACCCGGATGACTATAAGGAAGTACTAACCAACTAAAGACAGCTGAGCAAGGTCATATAATATTAGAAGTCCATGAGGAACAAGAAGTGCCATAGTGTAGACTTTAGTTGCCAAGTAGACCATATCATGTGTGATATGTTTGCACAGTCCTAGGTTTTTGCCCAATCGCTCTTTTCATTCTATGATTTTGAAACCCATTCCTTTTTATATAATCAAAGCCACTGGATATATGTGGTTCACTGGCAGTGTGGTAGCGTAGCAGCGTAATTATGGAATCCTGTAGTTGATGCACAATATGCAGATTCAAACAACAGCATAGACCAATCATAAATGACTTAAAAACAAATCTAGGTGCGATGCCATGCAGTGACAGACCCACTACAAAGGTCAACATTCGTTGCTAATTACTGTATTCAGGTATTAGAGGGCTTAGAATGCTAACACTTCAATGTGGCAGCCAAAGTCTCTAGGCTTGATGTGAATCTAGAGGGACAGGACTAGTCTCACTGTTGGCACCTCCAGCAACAAAGACAGGAATGCTACTGGAGGCGTACATCAGCTGCAGTGGCGGCTGGCACGGATCGGGTTGGCAGGGAGGAGGGCAGGTTGCAGGGGTTGCGGAGGGGGTGGTGGGGGAGGGTCTAAAGGAAAAAAGGAAAAGATAAATAAAACTTACCTTCTCGCTGCGTCTCTCCTGCTGTCCCTCATCGTCATCCCTCCAATCCGGAATAGGAAGCACCCAGGCTTCCAGGCTCCGCTAAGCTAATGTGATTGGTATGAGTGCATTGGTCAGTGCTCAGTCAGGGAATTGGAGCCTGGGCATGTTCTCCACCCAGGCTGTAATACAGTCTGGGTGGAGAATATGCAAAGTATGCATAACTGTTTAGCCAGCCCGAGAGGGCCGGCCAATCAGTCATTGTGCATTTACAGTGTGCCCACCACACCTCCCCCCCCTGCTCTGAGAGTAGAGTAACCCACCCCACCTCAGCAGGAACAAATAAAATGATAATAACAAGTTATTATCATTTTATGTTTCCTTTATTTGTACTGCTGAAAGCAGTGGGACGACGCTCCTCCACCTTAGCAGGGGAGCCCCCACAGGTCAGCTGAAATGAGTTTCAAGTATGATACCCTGCAATATTGTGAGGATTAACCCCACCGCTGCTGCTGACGTTCAGCGGACGTCGCGTGCACTACCTCGGTAGAGCTATGCACGTCCGTTGAACGTCGCGGCCCCGCCCGCGCAATAGAACGTTCCACACTAGCGCGGAACGTTCAGCGCAGGCAAGGGGTTAAACTAAAATGCGTTAGGTTTGACCATGATGCATGGCACTTGGCAAAACTGGAGCTCAAGAAGTAGATATGAGCATAAAGCTTTTATTGGATGTATTTTTTAACACCAAATGTATCCAGATTTTTTTAAGGCTTGACCTTTGAGACACCCCCAAAGTATTGTTTTCCCCCAAGAAATTAAGCATAACATAAACAGACACAGTGCTGTACGGTCAGTGAGCTTCAGCCATTGGCCTATTAAATTGTAATTCATATTTTGCTTTTGACCAAGACAACATATAGTATGGGCAATGGTCAGCCAACTTTACCCACTTGCTCCCTTCACTTTGAGTGACTGCACACATACTTTGCACATCGTTCACATCCGTCTAAAATAGTTATTTTCTCTTCAGTAACAATGCTGGTTCAAAGTGTGATTATATTGTTTTATTTATTACATTTTTTTATTGCACTTCAGGTACCCACTTACATGGTGTATATTTACCAACTTTCTTTTAATTATGGTGTTACAAAATGTTGTAGCCGTATTGTAACATGTTTGCAGGCTGCGATTTGAATACTTGATTATGTGTGTTTTATCAATATAGCCCTAAAAAATAATAATAATAAAAATGCATAGCGCAACTGAAAGGCTTATTATTGTAAAACACATTATTAATAAAACAGCAATGTCAGTGAATGCTTATTTAATATTTTTATTGCAAGCATATGGTGGCAACATATAGGTGGCAGCATGTTTTTTTTAAATTGTTTTTTTAGGCATACTCTTGCAGTAAACAAATGAATTGTGCTAGTTTGCCAAGGCCAGACTGATTTAAGTTTGTGTAGCACGGTTGGTTTCTTGTTTTGCTAAGTGTTCTGTCTTCTAGAATAAAAAATTAAAAATTCATCTTGAAAGGCTCAATACATGAAAATAACAAAATAGCATTTTATTTTGGAGGCAACTACATGAAAATATACATACTTTTCAACACAAAACAATCAGTTAAGATGAGAGCTATTACATGGTGTAATGTTTATACTTATTATGGAGAATTTTAGGGCCAATTCATTTTCAATTGCGTAAGAGTCATGCTTTCATTTTAATCACTGTAATTTAATATGCAAATGCAATTGAGTTGTCATAAGGGTAAACAGTTGTTTTTCCCGAAGACGCAGCATGCTTTCTGTTAGACGATCACAACCACTATCTACGCTCCCTGCCACCTGGGGTTGTCTTTGGTGAATCTTATTCTACAGAGAAATATTTGCTGTTATTGGGATTCTAGAGCCATGCTTTAAATCGCTGTAATTCATTTGTGAGGATCATATGACTGACGTTCGCCATGAATACATTTTTCATTGTGAGGTTACCTTCTCTAATGTCAGTGCTTCATTTGTAAAAGGATAAGTGCTGGCACCCAAAGTTTGCTCAGAAGCCCGCAGCCGGCACTATTGAATGTCAGAGTACCGAATACCAAGACTGGGTGGTCTCGATTTAGTCCCAGGCCTCTTTTATGCACCACCAGACACTGCCAGTGTTGTTTAAAGGATTTTTTGGGCCCTGGTCAAGTCATATTTTGGGACCTCTTTCGAAATTTACTACCCACTTTCAACTAATTGAAGCCCTCATGATGCCACAAACTTTCAAAAAGAAGATACACAAAAAACGGTTAAAATATGTCTTTTAAGGTCCCACAAAAATTCTGAAGATGACACTGGCCAAAGAGAGACAGACTCAGAGGTAGAGGGAAGAGGAGCTGGCCTAACGGCTAGGGCGATCGACCTTGAATCTGGGGAACTGGGTTTGAGTCTCGGCAATGACGCTGAACATCCTGTGATTCTGGGTAAATCACGTAATCCAAGGGGTTTAACAACAAAAAATGAATGTGTCCTCATGTAATGCAACCTGAGCTATGTAAAGCGCTCTGATACCCGATTTGGGTCAAGTTTGCACTATATAAAATTCTGTAAAAAAGAGGGAGGCAGAGAGGAGAGAGGGTAAGATATGGAAATAGAGGTGAGCTAAACATGGAGACAATTTACTTTCCAAGGGGGGCCCTGAGAAGGCGGAGGCCTTGAGCAATTGCCCTTGTTGCACATGACTTACAAAATCTCTGCCGATACCCACTGCCCCTTCATCTCACCGTTGCAGGTTCCTGCTCTCACCCTTTTTTCAAGGTAATTCCCTGTTTCTATTCATTCTTCTTTCTCTCGTGTGTTTTTCTCTCTCTTCCTCTGAGTCAAAACTGATGATAAAAAAGCCCTGGCTAATATATTTTAATGATATGTATAATAAAATTGAAGCAACATAACTCACTCAAAGTGTATTTAACTCAAAGACATTCTGAATGTGCACTTTATCAGTCTACCTACCAGTTTAGTAGAATTTGTGTTTTTAATATATGTTGCTTCAATATTCTGTTTTGCACTTCATATTGTGCATATTTGGTCACTGCTATTGTCAAACAACAATGCAACCTTTTTGCTGTCTCGGTACAGGCAGTTTTAGGTATTTGTTACAGTCAGTGTTGTGTCCCTGGCTCCAGACTAACTGCAGGGGGTATGCAGCCCTTTGTGTGGAGGCAGGACACAGCCTATTAAAGAGTAAATAGAGAGGATTTTTCATTAATTCTAAAGACACCAAATGTGAACTGGTTACCTGTTCCCATTTTTAAAGCTATAGCTTATTAAATGTAATAAGGTAAATTCAATGTTATCGTATAGGAGAGGTTGGCCCTGCATTAGTGAAAAACTATTTTAAGAGTTTTTCACCACCAGGACATGTAAAACCTAAAAGTACATAACCAACTTTTTAAATACATTGCACCCTGCCCTGTGGGCTGCGGAGAACCTAGTCTAGGGGGTGGCCTATATGTATTCAAAAAACAGGTTTGGGCCTGGCAAAAGGTTTATTTTGCCAGGTCGAAATGGCAGTTTAAAACTGCACACACATGCTGCAATGGCAGACCGAGACATATTATGGTATGGTCCCAGAGAGTCATCTTGGGACCATACCAATCTGAGGTGGTGGCGATCTCAAAGGGGGTGCCACAGGGCTCGTGTCTGAGCCCTACGTTATTTAATATCTACGTGGTGCCCCTAGCTAACATCATGAGATCCCACGGGTTCATTCCAGTATCATACGCAGATGATACCCAACTCCTCTTCCCTTTTAAAATCATGACTCCCGAGGTGCGTGACTCCTTCGCCCGGGGGATGAAGGAGGTGGCACGCTGGATGGCAGCCAACTTCCTGCAGTGCAACGTCTCCAAGACCGAGGTTATGCTCTTCGGAGAGGCCAAACGTTTATGGACCCCGGACTGGTGGCCTCAAGATCTTGGCCCCGTCCCTGAGCCCAAAACGGTGGTAAAAGATCTGGGAGTGAAACTGGATCATGAGCTCACCCTAACACAACAAACTAATCAAGTGGTGGGTTCATGTTTTCATGTCATTGGTCTTCTCAGGAGAGTATTCCCTCTACTACCGGATTTCACCAGGAGAACGTTGGTCCAGTCACTAGTGTTAAGTAGGCTGGACTACTGCAATGGTTTGTTGCTGGCTGCCAATGAGGGTATCCTGGCTAGATTGCAGGTTGTGCAAAACACTGCTGCACGACTAGTTTTAAACGTCCCGCCTCGTACTCCCTCTAAACCATTGTTGGCCAAACTGCACTGGCTCCCAGTAAGGCAGAGGGTGATGTTTAAGATCTGCTGTGTCATCCATAAATGCCTTATTGGAAAGGGTCCTGGCTACCTCACTGAAAAATTCATTCCCTACGTTCCATCCAGATCCCTGAGATCAGGAGATCAGGAATTGCTATGTGTTCCTAGGGCCATGAAGGATAGAAAGGGGGGTAGGGCCCTATCTGTAGCTGGCCCTAAGTTGTGGAACCAACTCCCGAAGGAAATCAGAGTATGCAGGGAACATTTCCCTTTTAGGAAGAAACTCAAAACGTTCCTTTTTAATTATTAGTTGGTTTAGGGCTTTGAACTATATCATGACGAGTTGCTGTTCTTTAGTTGCTGCCAAAGGCGCGGAGATACTCCTCCGGGAGTCGATTCACAGCGCCATACAAACATGCAAATAAATAAATATTTAAAAGGGCTACTTAAGTGGGTGGCACAATCAGCGCAGCAGGCCAACTAAAAGCATTTATGTACAGGCCTTAGGTACACATAGTAGGGACTTACAAGTAAATTAAATATTCCGATTGGTTATAAGCCAATTCTACAATGTTTTGAGGAGAGAGCACTAGCCCTTTGGCACTGGTTAGCAGTCGTAAAGTGCACAGAGCCCTAAAGGTTAACAAAAATGGGTTCAGAAAAAGGAGGGAGAAGGCAAAGATTTTATATGTATGTGTTTTTTTTTGGATAAGAATAGTTTGTATTTTTAATATATGTGTTAAATTATTAGTAGTTATTTATTTTTTATTTGAATTTTGCGCTTTTAGGTCCGTAGTGGGTTGTGGGTTTATAGGGGCATAGGGTGGGAAGTCATTTAATTATATTAAATTCCCTAATTAATTTTATTAGAATTTTGTATTTTTAGTTCCATAGTGGGTTGTGGGTTTATAGGGGAATAGGGTGGGAAGTAATTTAATTATATTAAATGTGTTGATTGATTTTCATGTATTAATATTAATTAATTTCATTTATTAATATTCGTTTAATTTAGATGTTATAGTGTTAAATGTGTAAAGTAAATTATTATTAATTAATAATTGGTTGTTAATTAATTTTAATTAATCAATTTGTAATTAATGTTGGTAATTATGTCATTAATTTTAGGTGTATGTTGTTGTTTTTATAGGTACAAAGGGTGAAAAGGGTGGAAAGTCATTTATTGTTAATTGAATTAATAATTGGTTGTTAATTAATTTCAATTAATTATTTGGTAATTAATTATGGTCATTGTGTAATTATTTTAGGTGTGTTTAGGGGTGTTTATAGGAGGAAAAGGTGGTAAGTAATTTCTGTTTGATCAATTATTATATAGTTGTTAATTAATGTTAATTATTTGATATTTTTTGGAGTAATTGGGTTTATTTTTGTGTGTGTTGTTTTTACTTTTAACCCTTTCCATGCGTTGGACGGCCCCCGGCCGTCCGACGTCACGGTGGGCGTGTGCGGAGGACGGCCATGGGCCGTCCTGACTATGCCCAGTCATGAATCACACGCACCGCGGCAGAATTCCAGCTGCGGTCAACGGGTTAAAGGGGTAAAGGGTGGGTATTACATTAAATGTAAATATTTAATTATTAGTTGTTAATAGTAATATTTTTAAATTCTAAAATAAGTTTTAATTGTGTTTTAATATTTTATAGTTTAATGTAGGTGTGTGTTGTGGATTGTACAGTGTTAAAGGTTGTGTAGTTAATTAATGTTGATTAGTTTTTTATTAATATTTTTAATTGATTATTCAATATGTTAATTATGTAAATACATTTAATTAAAAATGTTAAAGTGTTTTGTTATTGGTGTGGTGATATAGGGTAGGAAATAAAATAAATAACTTTATGTTTTGATTAATTATTTTGTTTGTAAATATTTTCTAGTTTAGAAGAATTCTTTTTTGTGAATATATTTATTATTCTTTTATTATAATATTTCTAGGTTTTTGTTGTATGTAATTACTATTTAATAGATTTTCTTTCTATATGTATAATATGTTTTATATTTAATTTCATATTTGTTTTGTA
The DNA here is from genome assembly GCF_964261635.1 of Lissotriton helveticus. Taxonomy (NCBI): domain Eukaryota; kingdom Metazoa; phylum Chordata; class Amphibia; order Caudata; family Salamandridae; genus Lissotriton; species Lissotriton helveticus. The sequence goes on from NC_136057.1 coordinate 1,248,525,019, forward strand.
AATATTGTTTATTACTTTTTTTATATATACTTTTTTTTGTTTAAGTGTTTGAGTGTGATTAGTAATTTCTGTTTCGCTGCTATCCAGCACTTTTCCTACAGTTGCACTCACTGGAGTGGGAATAGTAATTTTTTACCTCTCCGCTATCCAATACTTATTCTACTGTTGCACTCAGTGGAGTTGGAATAGTAATTTTTACCCCTCCGCTATCCAACACTTTCCTGACTGTAATTCTTTCTGGAGTGGAAATAGTAATTTTTACCCCTCTGCTATCCAACACTTTCCCTACTGTTGCACTTACTGGAATGGGAATAGTAATTGTTATCTTTCCGCTATCCAATACTTATTCTATTGTTGCACTCAGTGGAGTGGTATTAGACATTTTTATCCCTCCGATATCCAACACTATCCCTACTGTTGCTCTTACTGGAGTGGGAATAGTAATGTTTACCCCTCCGCTATCCAACACTTTCCCTACTGTTGCACTTATTGGAGTGGGAACAGTAATTGTTTTCCCCTACGCTATCCAATACTTTCCCTACTTTTGCTCTCACTGGAGTGGGAATAGTAATTTATACCCCTCCGCTATCCAACACTTTCCCTACTGTTGCACTCTTTGGAGTGGGAATAGTAATTTTTACATCTTTGCTATCCAACACTTTCCCTACTGGTGCACTCACTGAATTTAGAAATGTAAATGTAATTATTTTTCTATCCAACACTTTCTTTAATGTTAAACTTATTGTAGTAGGCAATTTAAGTTTACATCTTTTTTTTATAGTTTAATGTTTTAATTTGTTCTTGAATGCTTTTTTAATATTTTAAATTATGTATATATAGATATATTTTATTTTTATATAATTTTAAAACTTAAAAAAATAATAATTTTAAAGTAAATATATATGTGTAAATTATTATGTTTGTGTGTTTATTGTGTTTTAAATTAAGTTTATTTGTTATATTTTGTAAAAATGTATATTAAATGTAATTTATTTTGTTAAAATTAATAACAATATGTAATATATTTATTGTATATTATTTTATTTCATATATATTTAAACTGATATTCAGAACATCCATATTTTTTACATCATATTTTTTATTTGATATTTTTGTACTTACCTGTTTAGATATAGTGGTCGATATTTTTGTATTCTATACTTTTTTTTCAATATTTAGAACATCAGTATTTTTGACATCGATATTCTATCAGTGAACCTCCTGTGCTCAAGGCTGAAATCTATTGACGAGGTCCAATTAAGCCAAAACTGGTCTGGGGCTGCTTGTGCTATTTTCTGGAGGGGATCTCGTCTGGATGTTCGGGAAGTACTGTGCACATGAGGAGCACGGTCAGTACTGTTTTACATGAGAATGATGGGTGAAATACAATCAAGTAGAATGCTGCAGGAGGGATCGGCAGTCCTGAGGTTAATTTGAGTATTCAACCCATCACCTTGTTATTTACCACATTTTCAGCAGTTAAAATTTCTGGGAGAAACGTGACACATCCACTGTAACTTCGTGGAACTCGTTATCTCCGATTTGACTGGTAAGAGAGTTACCAGCTCTATACGGAATTATGGGCCTCTGATTAGTTTGGTCTGTGCCACTTTTTCGATGAAAGACAACTAATTTAAACACTTTGATAATTTTCAACTAGCCGATTTACTGTGGTCAAAAATTCCCAAATACCGTTACTGTGAAGAATGATTTTTTTAATTAGGAAGCAAATGTCTCTTTTTGGAGTCATACATTACTGTTAAATTCACTACAAGCTTTTTAAATTAGGTCAAAAATTAGTGAAACCAAACTCCTGTATGCCTGCAAGATAATTAATTCATTATAAATTACAATTTAAAAAATCACACAAAATAAAAAGGTAATTATAGGTATTGTTGAGTCAAGGCAGACTTGAGGTTTACCAGAATAATGATGTAGTGCATTCCATCCTTTTTCAGCTCTTTTACATAGTCAGGTAATCCTGCGAAGTTCACTTTGTCAAAGGTAAAGTCCATCTGCCGGTCCATATAATCAATGTCACCATATTGAACATCCTAAAAAACAACCAAACATGTCACCACTTAAATCCATAACTGTAGAAGCAATTGTAAATGAAACAGAAGAAAATTTGAGGAGGACTTCAAAAGGCGCGGCTGGTTAGTCATTATAGAAAGACCCAGGGACATTATGGGAGAGCTGTGTATTTTTTAGTGCTTACACGGACAAGGTATGTTTGGGTTACAGAAGGGTCGCTGCTATTTTATTTCTGCCCCCATCTTTGCTATACATATTGGGTGGGTGCAAAGTTAGCACCCATGTGCAAGACAACAGGTGTTGATTATTTTGCAGAGGTGAGTTGCCTCATGCAAATGGACAAATACAAGAAGGCCTGGAAGATGCATGTTTAATGCACACCAACAAACAAATGGGACACATTTAAGAGCTCCAAGAGTGGCCTTTAGAGGGGGTCTGGTGAGATCCAGCCATAGTGCTAGATTGTCATACGGGATCACAGGTTTACAAATAGGTGCTACTGCCAGCTTTATCTCACTGGATAAATACACGATGAATGAACATTGAGAGGCCAGGATCCAGCATAAAACCGTAACTCAATTTTCATAGCATTTTCACCTATGAACAGATAAACAAGTGAGTTGTTCTTCTTTGTGTGTTCACACGTAAAGCACTTCACCCCTTACTAATTTGCAATCACAAATTACTAGATTTGGGTAATTACAAGCTGATCTTGGTGAATGCCACGGACCCATGTGGGCCTCAGAGACAAGAAACATGTTGACCAAATCAGATTCTATGGAGGTTTAAGTCCTGTGAATCCATCCTTCTTTTGTTAATATGACCATGGAAGAAATTTACTAAGAAATCCCTTATGTTAAGTACTTCCATCGGTAATTGTAATCCTTTATCCTTTTGTCCCCAGTCTTCCACCATTTTCATAGAATCACAAAAAGGGAATTCTCAAATGGGAAAATTCAAGAAGCCGTATTGGTTTGTTTGAACTTTGGAATAAAGCATCTTCATAAAGAACTCCAAAAGAATGGCAGTCGTTTATTGCACCTCCCACCCAATAAGAAGCAGGTCCCAATGATGAAAGATACCTCCACTGTGGGTGAGGAACCCTGTATCCTAATAAGAGAAGCCCTGTAATCACGGGAATTTCCACATAATTGAGCCCAATTATTTTGGCTGACCACACAAGACTGCCAAAAACAAGGAGGCCTGTGTTGAACGTTATACTTTGCTTTATTGTGTGCAAGAGGTTATCAGCAGAGCACTCTACATCAATGGGATGTTGAGAAAAGATTTGAAAATGTGTGTATCAAGTTAGATTTTTGGACATTGACCTTATCAAGTACATTTTATTTCACACGTATTTGTGGCAATATTAAGAACTCATGTCTGTTGAGCCCACCAGCCTAACGTTATGGCGATTCCCTCCCCTAGCCCCATCAGCATAGATTCTCATGCCATGTTTTGAGATTCCCACTGGCTTGGTAGATATACTTTTGGCTAAAGTTTTTAGCCAAAGGAGCTGCACTTCTTTTATCAAAAGCAATTGGGTGGCATGGAGGATGTGCTTTCCCATGGTACAAGAGGCCAGGCATAATTTTTTTGTCCAGGACAGTCAGGATTTTCGTGACGGTCCCCGGGAGGTAAAATATGCCTTCTATATGGTTGTATGACGTTACAACGCATACTTTTACAACGCATACCTTTACAACACATTGTTTACAATGCAACATCAATTCCAATGCATTCCATTACAACGCATGCCATAACAACAAATTTTTAAAAACTACCTTTACAACGCATTCCATTACAACGCATACTACCTTTACAACGTATACCATTACAACGCATACCATTACATTGCATATATGGTAAGTATTGGATAGTGTAGGGGTAAAAATTACTATTCTAACTCCAGGGGGTGCAACAGTAGGGTAAGTGTTGGATAGTGTAGGGGTTAAATGTACTATTCTAACTCCAGGGGGTGCAACAGTAGGGTAAGTGTTGTATAGTGCAGGGGTAAAATGTACTATTCTAACTCCAGGGGGTACAACAGTAGGGTAAGTGTTGGATAGTGTAAGGGTACTATGCGTTGTAATGGTATGAGTTGTAATGACTGCGTTGTAATGACATGAGTTGCAATTGTATGCGTTGTAGTGTCATGCGTGGTAATGGTTGCGTTGTAATGGCATGCGTTGTAAGGGATGTTGCGTTGTAATTATTGCGTTGCAATGGTAGTGCGTTGTAAAAGTTGTGTTGTAAAGATTGTTTCCCCTTCTATATGAGATGGAAAAAGCGCAGATTTGGGTGTTAGCATACCACCGATTTATAGCAGGTCTCCCACTGTGCCAAAACTTTAATGCCTCCTTAATTCCTTCTTTACTTTACAGTTTAGTTAAGCTCAGCAATTGACGGTATTCATGAGTGCTGTATGTTAAATGTAGAGAAAAACCCACAGAACATGTATGAAGTAATAGCAGAACTATTGAATTTATGATTAAAATGCTTTCGAGGTATCTTATCTTCTTACTACTTACTGAATCGCAACATGGAATGAAGAGTTTGCAGGACACCGGACAATTTACTTCACATACGTCGAACAACCCATTCCTGAAAAGTATTTGATTTTATTTAGAATTTAGGAATCTCTAGCAGGAAAGATGCCTTGCTTCGAGATTCTCCTATTCAGTGTGGGATCCATATTTTACCTGCTTGGTACTTAGTTATTAGATGAACGGTCTCATAAGTAATCCATGCCCTCTTAAAGATTATGTTGGCTTGTAAAGGATACCAGTGATTCGGTGGCTGTCTAAGAGAGTGACATGGTTCGACTTTCTTTCTCTTGAAGTCAGCCGCACTGCAGCAATGAACGCAGTCAAATCAGTGGTGTTAATCTATCCTGGGTAATACCAGTGTCTAAACCACTGTCACGAGGATACCTGGGCAATCAGAGGCTTACGTTTCCACAGAAGCCGAAGTTTGTGGTTACTGGACTGGTGCTGTTTGCACACATCCAGCCTTGGTTCAGGGTGCCATTCAGGGCACCACCTGGGGCTGTGCAATTGTGAAATAGGTGCAGTCGACAATATCTCCCACTTTTTAACATGCCCCTCGAAGGAAATGCCAAAACCTTACATTTACACTGTGCCTTAAGGGAAAGCGGTATTAGAAACACAGCAGATGTTTAACACTTCCACTGCTCTTCAGTCAGTATGGGCAGCAAATACATTAAATACGTTCAAAAAGTTGTTTTTAAATGATCTTTAATGACGTATTAATATTTATTCAAATATAATGTGTCTAAAATATTGCATTGGCTGAGTTGAATGTAATTATTTTCATGGAGGAGAGCTTAGTGCCAGCACCAGTGTAGCTTGTAGTATATCCGGTGAAGTACCACTCCAAAGCATGCAAGTGCATCCCAGGACTTGGCAACCAAATCACTTCCTGAGCAGGCTCACAACCAAGAGGGAGGAAGAACACTGCTGGCAAGTCAACGCCAGTTCTCCCGTTGCACTGTAGTATATTAAGTTCACAGTGTTTTCTATATACAAGTAGTAAATTGTTTGCAACTGGTCTTTGCCACTAGTGTCAGAGGTATGGTCTAAGAATCGGATGCTGAAATTAAATTGCTATCTCTTTTAGACTCTTAGGGCATCATTAGGATGGCTTTCCTATAATGGGAACGCCGCCATTGGTGCGGGGGTCCCGTTGTGGACATTAGGATGCACCTGCCAAGCTGGCGGGCGCATCCTGCATTCTTGAAATTGCGGCGGGCGATGCTCTCAGCATTGCAATACCAAGAAGGCTTATCGTGCATTTCCATGCACAACGTGGCAGGCACTGCGCTGTGCCTGCCATGTTGTGCATGGAACTGCAAGGGGGTAACATAGGTACCTCCCATTTGCACCCCCTAGATTCCCTGGGGGACTGCTACGGGCCCCCAATGGCGAAAACCACCTGCCTTTCCGTGGCGGCGTTTCCGCCACAGAAAGGCATGTCCCCACTACTATACTAATATGGATGGTGGTGTCTCTCAGACACCGCCACCATGTTAGCAGCTTTTCCGCCTAGTCTACTCTTTGACCGAGTAGAAAACCGGCAGACGGTCTCTCCTTCTGCTGAGGACCCCCTTGCCATGGTAATGTGGCAGGGGAAAATACAGAGCGGGAGGATGTTTTTAGCGGGCGGATCACCCACGCCAGAGGGAAATGTTTATATCACAGAACAAACCTGATGACATTAACTTCATCTTGTAAACTCAGATTTTACTACTACATACTGAGCTGAGGACACAGGGGCATATTATCAAGGGGGTTTATCTCCGCTTTTTTGGCTTTAAAAGCCAAGAAAGCGGAGATAAAATGATCTCCCTATTACCAAGCTGTCGCTAACACCAGTTAGCGACAGCTAATAGGAGATAGCGACCATCTTGGGCCCCGCTTTGCATGTCAGTGATATTTATCACTAATGACATGCAAAGTGGGCGTGCCAAGATGTTAGCGACTGGAAACAGTCGCTAACATCGCTATCTCCTATTACCAACTTTTGGAGATATTCGTGCTAAGCGCGAATATCTCCAAAAGCTAACACCTGCCCTGAGCAGTTCTTAGCCATGTTATCCAATGGGAGGTGGATAACATGGCTAAGAGCATTTGCTCGATAATGCATGAATATCGCGGACTTTTCAGCGATATTCATGCATTGCGGCAGTTTTTTATCGCATTTGCGATAAACCTTGCTAATAGCAAGGTTTATCTGCGATAAAAATCGCCGCAAATTTGCGGCGATAATTTTTGTCTCTAAACAAGTTAGAGACAAAAATTATCTCTATTGGTTGTTAATATGCCCCACACGTCTTTAAAAAACAATACATCTCAAAAGTCTAATTCCTCTCACAAAACTCAGCTACTTTCTCAATTACTTATTGCGGTATCTTTGCCTTTGACTTCGATCAATGCTTTGCTGCCTTTCAGTTAGGTTTGTGCTACTCAAATACCACGTACAGCCATAGTGGCTTCAGAAATAACGTAGTTGGAAGTTGGCAAATGGAATGACAGGGAATATGGACAATATATGTGTATCCATATATTAATTATACAGAAAGTGTTTCACAATGAATTATCAGTGTTATTTCAAACTGTGAGGATTTATATGGACAAGAAAAAAACAACAATATATCTAGTGGTTTTATCTTAGGAAGTTAATGCAACAGTGAAAAACAGCTAATCCAAACTACAGCACTAGAAGTAATAACACAGAGTATCAGACCTCTTAGTGATGCAAGTCAAATGATAGTTGATGGAAAAATGACTTTTCCTAATCCATCTGAACATTATAGGATGTTATTTCTGCTGTAATAGTATATGGAAATTGTTCCCTTTTACATCTTAGGAAACCATTAGGAAATATTCTCCTCCTTAACATTTGCAGCACAATAGGATCTGCAGAAAAAGGCTAATGTTCGAAACATCTAAAATGCTTCTTCATGCTTCCAAAACTCCTAAACTATTGGACTGGATTGATCTTCTATGTTGCTATTTCATTGGATTCGTGAAGCTGGTCTACAGTCCTGATTCCTGTATTCCAGGAATGTCAAGTGTATAGTTCCTGAGAATTGAGACAGATGACTCATATTTAATTAAAGAACCTGATCTATTATAACTCGAAAATAAAAGACTGAGGGGTATATTACCAACCAATAGAGATAATTTTTGTCTCTAACTTGTTTAGAATATGTGCAAAAAAGGAAAGGGGTATCCCCGACTAGAGTTCCTAATTTCGGGATATGTGATGTATATGGGATAGGTGTTTTACACCGGGACAGAGACCCCTGCAGATACCCACGATCGGAAGGTCCGTTCAGCATTTCTATCAGCAGCTGACTCGCTAATCAACATACACCGTTCAGCGGGACACGCACCGGCCCGCTTAAACAGTGCCACCACAGGAGAATTTTTGCTCCACCAGCCAACTTTTACAAGCGGAATAGACTGGCTGACAGCACATATACGAGTGATCCACTCCAGCCCAACCAGCCTACCCTGCAAGCAGAAAAGACCGGTCACTATCTCACATACCAGTGATCCACATCAGGCACGATCAATTAGTGCCATCACTGCCACTAAATACCAAGTGACTGCTCTGAACGAAGGACCTACCATACCAATATAGAGGTATCCTGAAGTGCCACCAAATAAATTCGCGCACGACTACAGACTGTCTTCAAGCCAGTTATCATATAGAATCTTATCTTCCTCTACTGGCAACTGATCCATACCCACATCACCCATCTGTGCTAAAACTGCAGGACGTCATAACCATAAGTTCCGGGTACTCCAGAAACACCCATCATGGCTCCCTGATGAAGGCTAAATAGCCGAAACGCGCGTAGTAACACCCTAACCTTTAGCCATGTATTTTAATGTAATATGCCACACAGCATCATGAATGTAAACCGTAAATAAGTTATCCATTGCGTCAACCATTGCGACAAATATGTATAACTATATGCTGTTATAGAATAGGATGGAGACCATACAACAATGAATGTATAAAATATATTGGTCCCTCCCTTTCCTTCCCCCTTTTTTGATATATGATTGTTTAACAATAAAAAATAAAAAAGTTATGAAATCTAACTGTACCGTACACGTTTTTGTAGATTTAGTGTTCCTTTTCTTTTGTCAGTAATTATCCGCCCTTTTATCCTGTTCCTAATTATTGTATTGACACACGGTCTAACTTGTTTAGAGACAAAAATTATCGCCGCACATCGGCGATTTTTACCGCAGATAAACCTTGCTATTAGCAAGGTTTATCGCAAATGCGATAAAAAACGGCCGCAATGCATGAATATCGCTGAAAAGTCAGCGATATTCAGGCATCACCGAGCTAATGCTCTTAGCCATGTTATCCACCTCCCATTGGATAACATGGCTAAGAACTGCTCTGGGCAGGTGTTAGCTTTTGGAGATATTCGCGCTTAGCGCGAATATCTCCAAAAGTTGGTAATAGGAGATAGCGATGTTAGCGACTGTTTTCAGTCGCTAACATCTTGGCACGCCCACTTTGCATGTCATTAGTGATAAATATCACTGACATGCAAAGCGGGGCCCAAGATGGTCACTATCTCCTATTAGCTGTCGCTAACTGGTGTTAGCGACAGCTTGGTAATAGGGAGATAATTTTATCTCCGCTTTCTTGGCTTTTAAAGCCAAAAAAGCGGAGATAAAGCCCCTTGATAATATGCCCCTGATATTCTTATCGTCCGACTCAGAAGAAATGACAGGGTTAGGGCAACACAAGCATCCCAGAGAGGTTTCCATAAACACTGTTTAACTGACAACCAGTCAATTATGTTGCCCCAGTTAGTGGAAACATATTTTGTGTATTACTGAAAATATACTGCTGTTGGTTAGGTGGAATCAAAATCGCCATTGACGTTGAAAATGGTAATCAATTTTGGATTGAGATTAAAAATAGGGATACCGTTAGGCTGATAAGTGTAGGCATGGTATATATTTTCAAATTTCCAGCTGCTGGGATTGAAGCACAACGCTGTTTCTTACAATTTACCAATTAAAACGAAGAGTCAGACGAGTGTGTTGCAGTCCCTGACTTATTGAATAGTTCGTAGTCACATAGGCAGAAAGAATTTGAAGATCCTAATTTGATCCCTGATAACTCAACCCTTGTTATCCATGGTTAATCTGCTCAGACGATGCAGATATATTATCCATTAGGTATGCCTTCAGGTCCTTCAGATCCTCGTCCTAGCAAGGTAACATCAAATGGTAAAGGGGAAATGTAATATTCATAATTTAAGTCACCTAGATTACAGCAAGCAAACAGCTACCTCATTTTAGCCAGACCTGATATTAGAAATGACAATTCTTTCAGGATAAATTAGAAAACTGCAGTTGAGTTTTGCTGAATGTATTTATACAATTTGGACAACAATCTTTCAGCCGTATGTTACATTGTATTTATCTGGATTACTTCTATCTGGTGCTTGCTAACATTAGGAATAAAAAGTGGGCCAAGGAGTAAATGGATTCAATACACAATGGAGAAACATTGACAGAAAGCTTGAGATATGAATCTTTTATAGAGCAGTGGTTCTGAAGGAACCCAGTGAAGATGCATCTTCCGTGGGGTCCTGCTAAGAGAAGACATCCTGTCTCATTCCCCACTTAAAACATCTGAGTCCAGTTTCTAAAAGAAATAGGCAAAACACCAAGCTCTTCTGAAGAACGCCCTCTATCCAAGTGGCTTCCAGCAAAAGAAAACTGAAATGAAACTCCCAAAAACGTCTTTCCAGCAGGACTTCCCTTGTGAAGTGAGATATTGAATGTGCTGACTGGAGATCAGTTCTTGCCTTTTGTTCTCATCCACCAGATGCCCAGACCTCTGACTACTGTGTTTTGGAATTGGTGAGGCTGGTGCAGAAGGACTGACTCTGTCCACTTCGGCCTCTTGCAGCTACGGCCTCAAAGCAAATCACGAGTGAGGAAGTTAATATGTCAGAAAAGGCGGTTCTCAAAGGCAAAACTTGGACATCCTTTATCATTCCTGTGAAACATACACTGCAACACACACAACTTTTTCTGGCGCAGACACAATGGCTGACATTAATTTACAGGTTGGCTGATACTTACGTGTGGGATATTATACTGCCTTGTGCGCCTGACTGTTTCCTTCATGGTGGCGAGGCTTTTATAGCCGTATCGAGAGAGCTGGAATCCCAGTGACCAGTATGGTGGAAGGAATGGACGTCCAATGGCCTATGATTGAAAGCAAGAATTAATCCTCAAGGTTGCTGCCATCTGCAAAAATATCAGGAGCATCTTTTTTAACTAGTCGTCGCTTTATTATAATTTGCAAGGGCCACATAGAACATATATTAGAACACATAAAAGACCAATATAATGTGTTATCAGGTTTTGAGAGGTGGATAAAACATGTTTATGACTTTTTTATGTTAAATCTGTTTCACACATTTTTAACAGATCTAAATGTGTTTGTGATTGATTACATCTTTGAGATGTTTGTGTTTTAAACGTTATTTCGATGATCCTTTGAGTATTGATTGAGGAGTGCTAACCTCATTCTTTCACTTAGCTCTGATGTGGGTAAAATTCCATCTGCATAACTATGGTATATTTTCCAATTTTCTCGATTTTAGTACTGTCATTTATAGAAACCAGTTCAAGTTTATTGGAGTTGAACAAGTCGCATGCTGCGCCAAGTTAATAACCTCCACCTTTTCAGGGACATTGGATGGATACAGTTTAGAAACTTGAGATCCTACTACAGAGTTCTGGTGTGATAATTACTTCGAAGTTAATAAAAAGTTGTGCTTTGGTTACTTAATGTTATACATTTCTTATATTTTGATAATTTCAGTTGACTGGTTAAACAAAATAAAATCAGTATGCCGTTTTAGTTACAAAACTCATTTAGGGGTTGCGATAAACAAGATTTATCAATAACCGTTTGCAAATCAACGCCAACTTTGGTCTTGTGCATTGATCTGTGGAAGCATGCAGAACTCAGGTTTGAAAACTGTCAGTCTTCTGTAATGAATACACAGAGTGCTGTGGACATTGGCTACTGAAATGATGCGTCTTTTTACAAGTCTCTAAAACTGAAATTTTTCCTGTGTGTGCTTCTCTTTACTTTAATCTCTTTATTTACGACAAACGCCAGCAGTCAGGACTTGCTCGACAAATGGAAGTTTTGCAGACTTTGGAGATGAGATGGTCAAATTTGAAAATGTATGTGACAAGTTTTGGTGAGTTTACAAGCTTTGCACTTTTTGAAGATTGCTAAGTATGTAAACTTCACAAAAAAAATCTGGATTGCACAAAAGGGTTTCATGATAAAATTCGCATACTAGGAGTCAATTTTTGATTAGATTTATTTTCTCATAGTACTATTTTTGCAACACTTAAAAAGGTTGTGAGCTTGTGAAGTTTGCTGAGGAATTTCTTTACACATCTAGGGCCAGATGTAGGTAATTCTTATTTACCGATTCATAAATACCGAATTTTAACGATTCGGTATTTAGGAATCGGTAAATATGAAGGAGGGAGATGTAGGTAATTCTCAAATGTGAATTACGGAATCTGTAACATTCGATATTTACCGATTCGGTAAATACCGAATCAGTATTGCCCATTGATTCCTATGGGCCTTGAAGCCCATAGGAATCAATGGGCAATACAGATTCGGTAATTACCGAATCGGTAAATACCGAATCCTGCAAGGGTGCAGGGGGTGTCACTTTGACACTCTCTAGCACCCCAAATACAGGCATGTGTGGCATGTGGCACACAGACATGCCCTAAGGGCATGTCTGTGTGTCACATGGTCGCAGGTGTGCATGCACAGATGTGCATGCACAGATGCACAGATGCACACCTGAATTCGGTATTTTACCACCCAATAGGATTGGGTGGTAAAATACCGACTCTTAAGGGCCTGTGGCACTCTTAGGAGTGTCACCTACATATGGGATTTACCAATTCGGTAAAATTACCGATTCGGTATTTTACAGAATTGGTAAATTTACCGAATCGGTAAATTTACCGATTCTGTAAAATGATGGCCCCTACATGCCAAATCCTAAATACCGGTCGGTAACGGCCGAATTCGGCCGTTACCGACCAGTATTTCGTGACCTACATCTGGCCCCTATGCTTTTAGGGATGTTCCTCTACTTTTACCTGCTATGGTAGCAATCCCCCTTGTAGACCAATGTATTACTCGTCCCCCTCCCCGCTTTGTCCCGTTTCACCAACACACCCCTACTCACTCTACTTAATATAAGGCTGCAAGAGCACAGTATATTGCACAGAATATCATGTAATCATTTCTTCCCTACTGCACCTCACTGAATGTTTTTCCATTTTCTAATACGCCATAATAATGACACTGTTTGGGGCGAAGCAACAGAAAGCAGATGCGCTTACAAAACATTCTTCTCAAAGCTCACATTCCTAAAGAGCTGAAAACACCCATGATATGAACAGCAAATTGCATTTTTGTTGCTACTAGATAATTCCTTTGACATTTTCTAATAATATGTTTCAGCATTTGTGACAACTTTCAGGACTGAAAATTGGTATTCCTCTGAAAAGAACAAGCACACTGTTACGCAGCTGACAAGGCGGTTGTGTCTGTAGGAGGCAAAGAAATCGATCTAATGAAAGTGGCGCAGTTCCATTGCTGCGAGAATGTATAGAATGAGAATGAGAATGTATTGCATTGCCCCTGGAAACCTTTTTTAGGTAGCCATGTGCTTTATAAATCACGCATAATAACAATAATAAGAATAATGAGGGATTTTGAAGGTTCGGATTCATTTATCTTGTGCTCATTGAGATTACTTCAGAACTGATTTTCAATAAAGTAAAAAAAGAAAGGATAAACGTTTGATATAAGTAAAAAAATGTTTCCTTTTAGGGAAATTAAAGTCTTTATTTACAGATTGGCGGACTGAATACCAATCATACATGTGGGAAATGACTTGTCCACCGTATTACAAGTGTATTATTGCCTCTGGCACTTGACTTGACTTTTGTTGGACTATTTTATTCATCAAACTCTAAATAATGTCCTATGCCTCTTGTGCAAATCATGATTGCAGCGTGAAACCTTTGCCGACAGGGCAAGAAAAGTGTCCCACCAGGTGATTCTCAGGCAAGGAAGGATTTGGGGTTGGAGAGATGGCAGTAACAAGACACAAATTGATGAAAGCAAATTTGTTTGGCTCAACCAGGCTATGAAATGAATTTCTCCTGCTCGGCTTGGACCGTGCCCCAACAGCAGGGAAGACAAACTTTCCAACTTCTAAACTAAGGTTTACTGGGATTCCATGCAATCATAAGTGAAAACTCTGCAAGTGAGATTTGAGTCCTATACATGGACAGTCATGTGAGCACTGGTATTGCCTCAGAAATTTCCACTCAAAGTATCTCTGAAAAGCCCAACATAATTAATGGAGGAGGTCAGGCTTAGAATAGCTAAATAAATCATCTGTACGAAAATCACCAATGGAAATTGCTTGAATACTCAGGACCTCTAAAAGTGTATCAAAGATCTACGAGTGCAATCAAATCCAGTTGCAAGGGCTGTTTTAAGCACTCCTGAGATCCCACATGAACGTTTTATTTGGGGAAGCTACCTTGGCTTCCAGTGGCATTATAAGGGCAGCCTGGCAATAGCAGAATTAGCCTAGGCAGAGAAGAACAACAGCTGGGACTCAGGAATGAGACTAGTATTAAGCTTTTTCCGAAAGAGTTGTAGTCGGAAATATATATTTTAAGTCTTCAAGAAGAAGATTCCTTTGCCTGGCATCAAGAAAGGAGTTAGATCTTGGGAACAGTCATTTTCATTTCAAAAGCTTTATTCGATTATTTCACAAAACAATCATAAAAGCGTACAAAATATGTGCAATTTACATTCCTCATAATACACTCTGTTGCTAATATCACTTGAAAATGCCAATAAAGGAATACAAGAAAAGAGAGAGAACATAGGGAAGATGTAAACATGATACAGCACATAATGATAGGACTTAAAAGAATTAAAAAAACATACTTTTTCTAATGGCCATTGATTTTAAAATAAATGCGGCTGTGAAAAAACATACATCTGGATCCTCTAGGGAGAACAATAGGCTCATTGCTGATTTTATCGTTGTTACAGCCTTTTTTTTGAATAATGGTTTCAGGTACGTAATTCGAAAGTGCAAATAGAGGTCGCAGATAAGTAGGAAGTGCACAGTGCTCTGTTTAGTAACCTTGTCACAAGGGCAGGGGGAGGAAGGATGATTTTTCATACGAGGGAATGCCACCAAATGGTGAACTATTCCTAATCGTAGTCTAGTGAGGACAAACCGGTGGGATGGTCTGGTAACAATCCTCAGGTAATTTTGGAAGCCAAGTGTCACCACGTTGGAGAAATATAGTTGTGACGTTGTTAACAACATATTTGTATCTCTCCGAAGGTGAGTTTTCTTACTCAAATAACGACACTTTAATTCTTTCTTGGGGATATCGGATAAACAATCAGGGTCAGCCTTAACATCTATGTTAAATATATCTCTAGCTGTTACCACAACATAATGGATCCATGGAATCAGTGAGCACTTGTCTAGGAGAAGGCAATCACTAATAATACTCCTGGTGAAACCAGTTTCTTCCTTCATCCAGACTGCTCTCCACACCATCAGGGGCCTTAGGCTAATTATATCAGACAGGAATTCCAAACCCAATTCCCGGTGTGTGATCTTGGTCGAGGCTGATTTTGGTAAGCATAACAATCTTTTAGTAAGTACAGTCACCTGCTATTCTTTTAGCTGATCTACCAATCCGTGAAGTCCTCCTAACCATTGCAATCTCACTCATAATATGGGGAGGCAATGGTCTGTTCGTATTTAGCCAGTTAACAACCTTATTTCTAAGTGAGGCAAAATTTTCCTTCACATTTTCTCCCAAGCTGTGCACTCCTGCTAGGATAACTACTAAAGGGTTAGCCTCGGGAGGCAAGTCAGGTGTTAATGCCATCCCCAACCTATTATTGGCCGCTATTCCATAATCATTAGACGGGGCAGATTGCTTTTCCAGTGTTGCGTGATCTTCCTCCAAAGACCTAGTCTTTATACCACGACAAGGCTGGGAAGCAATATTAGGAGTAGCTGCGATGTTACTTGCAGGCGGGTGGCCATTTAACTTTCTGCCAACCTCTAATGAGGAAAGGGTGGGCTGCTGACTAGGTACAACATCTTTGGCCCCAGGTTTAGAGCTAACTGGTAGTTTTTTACACACTAGGGACCTCTTTTGGCCAGTTTTGGCGGGCTGACTATTCGGTTTAGAAGCCAAGGTCGGTTGATTCACCCTATGAATAGATACCTCAGTGACACTGCCATTACTGGTGCCTACACTTGAAAGAGATATATTAGCAATGGAACAACTCTCTTCATTATAATCTGCAGCATTAATCTGCTTTGGGTTAGCCCCACAACTTAATATCATCGGGGGCAGTCCCAATTGCACCTACCGATGAGCGCTTCCCTGTGATTAAATCCAGGGATAACCGCCTCTCGGTAAATGCAATTTCCTTTTCAATGATAGTATCGCCCTTTTAAAAAATGGATCCAGTGTGCCTGTAACTACCCCACCTGAAGAAGAGAGCGTAACATTTCTATCTTTCCCTGAGCGAAGAGGCATTATGACTTTCTTATCAGCAAGGAAAGAAATTTTATTGGATTATAAATATGGACTATAAACCTTAGCTAAATCATTAGATACAAATCATCAAGTAAAAACAGGGATATATAAATAAAGAAGCGCATAAAGAAGCGCAGTTGAAAGAGGGCTAGCCCAGCCCGGCCTAGTTCGTCCTTGGACGGCCGTAGACAGCCCGCCCTTTGCCAGGGCTTCGCCCCGTGCTTCGACCCACGCGTGTGCCGCGGTAGCGTAAAGGGCGTTCCTCAAATAAGAGGAGGAGGGGCGGGAAGAGGCACCATGTGCGCGAGGTTGTCACAGCACAAAGACCTCTGGGCCTCGCAGTCCCGCTCCCCTGTGAATGCCCAGATGCCGAGAAATCGTAAAGCTAACCAGCAGCAGTTCCAGATGTTCAGGTAACGTGTAGACTTTTCCAATCAGCTACAGTCCCAGCTTTTAGAGAATTGAGTCCGTTAAAATCACCAGGAGGGAAATTTGCTCAGTCCATGACTAGCGAGCGACAGTCAAAAGGAAACAGGAAGATGATGAAAGATGACAACCAGGAGCATAGAGTTGAAACTTCAATTTCACTTTCAAGTAACAAGGCCCAAGATCATGGAGGACCATGTAAGTAAGATGCATAGATTTATAAATAATCCTTTTCCTTACTAGAAACCAGTGGAGGCATGAAGAGAAAACTTTATATGTCCATGTTTTTTTTTAAAATTATTTTTATTTGCATTCTATTATGTAACAACAATACAATTATGTCATCATCGGTCATCACACCCTTCCCCCCACCCCCCACCCGCCGAACATCACCATTAAAATCAGTATAGTCTTATTCAGAGCAAGTATCTTCACCAGAGCTTTCCCGGGCCCAAGTCTGTATTGCCATAGCGGGCTGCCTTCCGGTGTACCTGTGCCCATGGACGCACCTTCTCCCAATATCCACTTTCATAGTCCCCCATCAAGTCCATGATATTTCTGCCATTTGCTCCAGATTCTGCCAAATTTCTTAGGGCATCCCCTTGCCTTATATGTGACCCTTTCAGCTGCCATATATAGATCCAGACCTCTCCGCCACTCCTCCAGCTGCGGTGGCGCAGCTACCCCCCGCTTCTTTGCCACATCCCTCTTGGCTACCACCAAAGCCAGGACCAGGAAATCAGTAGTGGGCGTGCGAGATCCACATCGTTGGTCATACCCAACAGGACCAGTTTAGGGTCTAGTGGCAGGGAAGTCTCCAGCACCTCCCCCAATTATCTCAGGACCTCCGTCCAGTAGACCCGAATTATCGGGCAGGACCAGATTATGTGGTAAAAATCCCCCTCATCTCGGCCACATCTCAGGCAGTTCGCGTCTCCGGCTCTTCCCATTTTGTTTAAGCGTACCCTGTCAAAATAGGTCCTATGAAGGACATTAAATTGAATGAGCCTTAACCGGGATTTAATAGCTACCTCTCTTGGAAGCATTAGAACTGTATCCCAGTCCACCGTGTCCATTTCTCCCACATCACCCTCCCACTTGCTTCTAAGGGTACCCTGGTCATCGAACATGTTATTCATAAGAGTCTTATCTGTGAGCGATACCGCCCTTTCCAGAATTTGTTCCTGTAGGAGGCGGCCCTCTAAAGGTGCATATTCAGGGAGTGTGCCCACTGGGATCCCTTCCGCCCGTCAGACATGCCTCAGTTGCGCATATTTAAAGTATTGCGTGCGATGCAGGCCGAAGTCCGCCCTCAGTGCTTGGAAAGACTTCAATTCCCCCTTTGCAGTCACATCGCCTAGCGTCGAGATCCCTATGTCGTCCTACCTCTTAAACCTCTTCAATTTAGTCAGTTCCTGCAGCCAGGTACAGTGCCACAACGGTGTTTGTCTAGTGGGCCTCTTCTCCCAGCCTACGGTCTTGGTCGCTCGGTTCCAGACCGTCAAGGTAAGCCTGGTAGCCGGCAACAGTCTCTCCCTCCCTTTTCCCCCATATAAATAATAGTTAAACGGACGGGTAGCCATTGTGTGTCTCTCAAGTGCGTATATGGGGTGTAGAGCCGGGGTGTGGAACCAATCGTTGATGGGCACCAAGTGTTCTGCCCAATAGTAGGCCTCGATGTTAGGGAGTGAGATCCCTCCACTGTATTGGTGTCTTTGCAGGGTCGTCAGTGCCATCCGCGGTTGCTTACCCAACCACAGAAAGGTTCGCAATTCCGCGTTCATTTCCGCGAACACCCTACGGGGGAGGGGGTAATACTCATTTTGAAATGCATATAGGAGCTTGGGTAGCGTAATCATTTTAAACATGGCCGCACGGCCTAGGATTGTAAGGCGAAGCAGCCGCCATCTGTTCACATCTTCTATAAATGTATGCACTATCCGTCTTATATTCTTGTCATAAGAGCGGCCGCTATCGAGCATCACAAACACACCAAGATAGGTAAAGCCCTCACTAGTCGTCTGTAGCCTCTCTGGGAGGCTCGTCCATTGCTCCTGTCCCCGAGGATCGTATAGGACAGACTTTGCCAGTTTATCCTGTACCCTGCGTGGGCTCCGCACCTTTCCAGCTCTGAGAACAGTGCCGGTTTCGTAGTTTCTGGGTGCGTTATGTATAGGAGGACATCATCCGCATAGAGAGATATTTTTTCCTCCGTGGTATCTGTCGACCCTAGTTGAAAACCTTTAATGTCCACGTTTTGCCAAATTGCACCCGCGAGCACCTCAATCGTTACCGTAAAAAGCAGTGGGGACAAGGGGCACCCCTGTCTGGTCCCCCGTCTCACCGGGAAGTCCCAGGATAAAATCCCATTTACCTAGGGTCCGTGTACAGCAATTGGACCCACTTCCGGAATTTGGGACCAAAACCAAGCCGCACCAGGACTCCCTCCAAAAAAGGCCAGTGGACTGCATCGAACGCATTTTCGGCGTCTAGAGATAGAAACCAATGAGGGTCCCGTCTCTTGCCCACCTCCTGTAACCAGTTGTGGGTCCGTCGGAGGTTAAATCTAGTGACCCTACCCGGAAGGAACTCAGTTTGATCCAGATGGACTAGTTCTGGTATCACCCTCCTCAATCTGAGAGCTAAAATGGTCGCCAATAGCTTCACTTCAATATTTAAGAGAGAGATAGGGCGATAGGACGAACATTGATCCGCTGGTTTACCTTCCTTATAAATCGTGATTATCGTGGCCATGCGGAGGTCTGGAGGCAGTTCCCCCTCTTGTACCGCCCCTTCAAAGAGTCCCAGCAGATGATGGGCCAGTAAGTCTGCTGTTCGCTTAAAAAACTCTACCGGGAACCCGTTTGGGCCAGGGGATTTTCCCGCCCGCAGTTTAGCAAGGGCCTTCTTAACTTCATCTAGCGTGATGTCAGCCTCCAGGTCGCCGAGGTCCTCGGCAGCCAGCACCGGGAGGTCCAAGTGCGTCATGTATTTCAGGGCATCTTCCTGTGTCACTAAGTCCCTTGCTTCACGATAGTAAAACGATGTAGCGTCGCCAGCGCCTGTGTTTTGGCCCCTCCCGTTACCATGTCCCTATATTGACATTGAACATCCATCAGCTTACGAAGGGTCCCTGTGGCTCTAATAAGTTGGTGTTACCTTTCCAGTTCCAGTATCTGGGTTTCCAGTGCCTCAATGTCCCTCTTGACTTTCCGGGTCTCCTCCGCCAGCCTATTCTGTGCCCTATCTCTCAAGACCGGCTTAATGGCCTCCCAGAAGACCACTTTGGACGAAACCGAACCCTCATTTTCGGCTACGTAAACTTTTACATTGGCCCTGAGGCCCTTCAATATGGCCGGGTTCTGCAGGTCCCAGGCTGTCAGCCTCCAGGACCCACTTCTCGTTTCCTGCCTCCTCCCTACCCACACCAGGAGCGGGGAGTGATCTGAGATCCCTCTGGCTTTGTACTCAGCTAAGTCGTCTCTCGTCAGGACATGTCAGGCAAGGAAAATGTAGTCCAGTCTAGAGTAGACCCTGTGGGCGCTCGAAAAAAATGAATAGGCCCTGACGTCTGGGTGCAACCATCTCCATACATCCGTCAGTCCCAGGGTAGTAATCATCTTATAGAGTAAGGTCGGGGTCTGGTCTCTGGTCCTGTCTCCTGTTCTGTATTGCGTCGGGACCAGCACGTCATTGAAATCCCCCCCCCAGCACCTGTAGGGTATCTGATTAATTAAGGAGGATATCTGGGACCCCTTTCAGTGTAGCTGCCTGAAATTTAGGAGGGGCATAGGCTGTAACAATCGTATACTCGTGCCTTCTCCAGGTGCCCCTTACTCCCACATATGTCCCGTCCATACCTGCGCCACCCGGAATGGTGGATTCTTCTTGATCAATATGGCCACCCCCCTTGGGCCTTTAGTAAATCCCGCATGTGCTAGAACTTTGTACTGCCCTCTAGCCAGAAAGCCGCATTTGGTGCCCTGGAGGTGCGTTTATTGTAACAGGATTATGTCCGGGCCTACCCTTTTTACATAGGCGTTCACTAGGCCTCGCTTAATCTTACTTCCTAGACCATTCACGTTCCATGTTAATATCTTGAGCCCCTCCAGATCCTGCAGTGCCTCTATATGTTTAACCGACATCCTGTCTTAAATCCCGGTATGTGGTGCTTAAACTCAGTGCTAATGGAGCATCCCGGACGCAGGTGTGTGTGACCTTTCTGACATGTACCGCTCCCTCCCCCCTTCCCCAACTCCCCATCCCACCCTGCCCCCCATCCCTGTCTGCCTCCATCCCGAACATTCCCAACGTTAGAAACCACAGAACTCCCGTCAGCCCCCCCACCCTACCTCCCTCCCACGTCAGTCCCATCCTCGTCTAAGATGGGATAGAGGACTTTCAGGCGGAGAAGGTCTGTCGCCCTCCCCAAGTTCACCACCTACAAACCCACTCCAAACAATTTATCTAGCGAGTACGAAAAACAACTTCTCCCACAGAACCCACTTTCATAAACAACAAAAACTGTGAACGCAGTGGTTATAGGGTGTGAAACAACTTGCGTGCTTCCGGGCTGAACCGGCATTGTGTCCATCCATGGTCCCACTTGATTCAGGCGTTAGAGTCTTGAATGTCCCTTTGCGAGGTCAGCACCTCCTTAGCCGCTTTTTGCTCCAGTTCGTTGATTGCCGCCACTAGCGGGTGCATCGTCTGGTCCCCCAGTTCCTCACTTCCGGAGGTGGCACCCCCGGTGTCCTCTTCTCCTTCCGATCGTGCATTCCCAGCCAGGCAGCGAAACCTGGAACCCGCCTGGCCATCGAGGTTGAGAGTATTGGAACCTTGCTGTTGTTTGCTCGTCGGTTTCTGTGTGGGGTATAGCGTCGCCGTCACTCTCCTGAAACCTCGCGTTCTCCGCTGCCGCTGTGTCTTCGGTGTCTCCCACTGAGTCTCTGCTGCGGTCTCCTTCTCCGCCGCCCCTCTCATCTCTCCTTCTTGCCTTCGTAGCGTTGGACGCTCCTCCAACCATTGCCACGCATCCTCAGGGTGGGTGAAAAGTACGTCTTTTCCTTAAAGATGACTTTGAGTTTGGCCGGGAAGAGCAACATATATTGGATCCGGAGGTCTCTCAGCTTAGCCTTTACTGCATCAAAGGAGTGTCTCTGTTTCTGCACCTCCTGGCTGTAGTCGGGGAAGATCATGATCTGTGCATTCTCCATACGGATCACACCCAGTTTCCTGGCTTCGCGTAGTATCACGTCCCGGTCCGCAAAGTTCAAGAATCGCGCCACCAGTCCAGGCGCAGGCGGCCCCAGGTGCAGCGGGGTCTCAGGCGCCCCCTCTCTCAGGGTCTGTGCTGTCGATCATCCGGCGTCCCAACCAGCCGTTTGTCCAGGCCGGGGGGGGGGCAAGAGGAGGCACGCCAAGGGAAGGATGTCTTGGGCCCTGGCTGAAAAAGGTTTCCCTCACCCTGCTCTCCGGCCGGGCCCCACGTACCGGTGTCCGTAGGTGCCCCTTGTCAGCCTCTGACCCCCGTTCTGCTGGTGCTCGGGACTCACCCCTGTTAGTCCGTGCCCTTGAGGCCCCGGTCTGGTGCGTCTGCGGGAGGCCTCCTCCAATGTGGGGACTGAGCCGCCCGGCTCCGGTGTCTCCTCCGATCCAGGCAGTGTCGGGCCAACGGCCCGTGACCGTCGCGGTGCGCCTCTCTCTCCGCGGGGCGCAGTCCGGAGTCCCAGGCGCCCCGCGACCCAATCCGCCCGAGCGGCCGCTCTGCTGTGCTTTTGCCTGTGCCCTCCGTCAGCCGGGCCCGCCTTCTCAGGACCTGGCCCTTGTCGCGGTTCCCATCTGTCACTCGGCCTCACGTCGCTCCGTCTCCGGGGCCCCGGCAACAATCCGCCTCCCCGGTGGGATTCCCTGGGTCTTTTGCTGTCCCCGACGGCCTCAGGGCGCGCTCCTCGCGTCTCCGTCGCGGACCTTCAGGGCGCCGCCATCTTGAGGCCGCCTCCACCCGTCTTCAAGGAGCTGCAGCTCGCCGTCGGATCCCGGAGCTCCGTGGACCCTCCGCGGTGGCCCCACCCTTGCCCACGGCACTGCGGGACTCTTCGATCACCCGTGGCTGCATTTAGGGGACCTCTGGATGGCTGTAGGTACGTCGGATCAAGTTGGCTCACCGGAGCGTCGCTGGTGTGCGACTTACTCGGCCATGCTGTTGGCCACACCCCCTTATATGTCCATGTTTGGGGGTGTCTAACAAAACTTATACCGCTGCATTCAGAATAGTTTGTAAACTGTTAAAAATGCAGAAGGCATGCTTAAGAGCATGTTATTTCTGGGATCAAGTCTTGACACTATTAGTGCCTGAATAGCAATCTTCCTAGAAAAATTAGGGAGAAACAGAAACAGTTGCTGAAAGTTTGCAAGAGGAAAAACCAAGAGGAGCACACTTTGTTGGCCTGGGGAGAAAATGAAAGACTATTGTCAATGATTATGTCAAGAGTTCAGGCAGAGTTCAATGGCAGCTGTGTGGGGGACCTAATTCCTCAGGCCACAAATTGGATGTCCAAATTTCAAGATGTTTTCCAAAGATAAGTATTTCAGCCTTATCTCCATTCAGTTTAAAACATTTGTTGTCCATCCAATTAGCCACCACTTTCAGGCAATTTTTAAAGTTCCTTTTGGTTCAGAGTATCATGGGAAATGGTCAGCAGGATCTGAGCGTCATCTGCATAGGAAATAATTTGCAAACCAAAAGATCTAACTGGGCTACTAAGTGGTTGCATGTAGATGTTGATAAGTACTTGTGGAGCTTAACACGTCTGGGTGAAGGGTTTGTAACGGAAGGTCACAAAGCAACAGTTTGAATTCTATCCAATAATAAAGAGTGGATCCATTTGGCGAGATTTTCTCTAATACCTGCAGAGCTCAGTCTGGACAACAGCATGGACTATGAGTCAATATCAAGTGTTGCTGTGAGGTCCAATAGGACAAATGCAGCAGTGCCTCCTTGTGCAGAATCAGTCAAAAGTTATCAATAACAGCACTTAGCATGGATTCGGTGCGGTGACAGGGTCTCAATCCAGACTGAGAGTGATCAAGTAGAATATTTCCTCCAAATTGCTGAAGATGAACTTGTTGATGACATTTTCATTTATTTCGGCTGTAAAGGGAAGGAGAAATATAGGTCTATGGATGACTAGGCCTAGTGAGTCTGCATTAGGTTTCTTTAGCAAAGGAGTAACAATACCAGCCTTCCAGGCCTCAGGAACCGCTGACGTCAGCAGAGAAGGATTATAGAGAGAAGTCAGGACTCGAAAGAGGGACAAAATTAAATTCAAATCACTGACTCTACTTCATAAGTCCCAATTTGATGATTCTTCTGACTCTTAAAACACAGATGGCCACTAAGTAAACCAGAGAGGAAAATGAACGGCAGCACAAAAAAAAGTTTTACAGTTGCATGTGACACTAGAAATGAGGCCAGGAAGCAAAGTATTTCCCGTAAAAGTATGTGCTCTGTGGAACAATCTACTTGAACATTAAGAGAATTACAAGCTAAATACTTTCCACAGCCAGGAAAGACTTACTGTTAAAGCGGATGCTGGAATGTGTGTCTTGGGGCCAGTATTTGTGTGTCTTAAAGTTTATATGCTATTTATGTAGCAGTAGACATTTGACAATTAGCCTGGGCTTTCAAGGATTGGTCACTAGTGTTCGATAATATGAGCCAGAAACTCTGCTATTGCTGCCCAGACATTCTTGCTGCCTGAATTCATGTTGAAGGATATTTTGTGTGTTGGAAAACAGTAGGTTCACAGGATGCAGGTATTAAGATGCTTGCCTCTGTATGTACCCTGCACCCTCAACTGAAATCACTTGTGCAAGAAGCAGTGAATTTTGAATTTGATCCAGCCTTCCACTGGAAGCCAGTAGAGTGCTTTAATGTTGTATTTCTTGTGCTTGTGGTTTAACCCTTTTCAAAATGCTGTGGCTGATTTAGAGTTTGGAGATAGGAAAGTACTGCTATCGGTTGATGGCACTGCCACCCACTAAACTCATTGTTCCCAATACCAATGTATCCAACTCTGCTATTGAAAACCCTTAATTTCGCAGCTTTTCTATCACTGGACTGCCAGGTCACATGAAGATCGCTCTGCCCTATTTAGAGCAGGGCGACCATCTCTCTTTTTGGCTACATTGTCAATGCAGTGTGACTCCACTGGCCCACGGGGCAGACAGGCCATCCACCTTAAACTACCCCCATAAATGAGTTATTTAGTTTTGCATAAGTTGCAGCCTGCTGACATATTTGTCTCAGGAGACCAGTATACATGTGGTAATCTAGAAGGAATTACACAGCATATATACTGGTTCAAGATAATAATCCAGTCATTTTACATTGACAATAGGATGCTCTCTCCCTAATTGTATTCTTTTTGATAGGACAAGCTTTAGAGTTTGAGGTATTCCTACTGAGGAATAACTTTGAGAACTCAATGATATGAATGAATTCTTTATTTGTGTGGTTACTAAAAACCATTACAAAATACAACATATAAAAATGGCAAGAGAAAAAAAAAAGATCTAAAAGAGCAAGTATATGTACAAAACATTGTTAAAATCTACTTTGCTTTCTTGGGTAAAAATAGTTCAAATGATAAAAGACTTTTGGGTTGAATGAGTCTGTTGTTAAATAGTGGCCAGCCAACAACACCAGCAGACGCCCGCCCGACAACCTAGGGAGATATGAACTCAATGATAATGGGCGGAGCCAGATCCATCTTGGCGGCTCGGAGCTTAAGCTCCGTAGAAGCCCCGATCTCAACCACCTAGCGCAGTGCTTAAACAACCACAAAACCAGCAAAAAAGAGACAACTCCCGACATCTGAAGCTTGGGAGTGTCTGCCGTTGTGGCCGCCGTTCCATTTGGCTGCTGCATTGCCATGATATTGGCTAAATTGTTGCCAGGCGATCGCACCTCAAGATGGCGCCTGGGTTGGACTGGACTCGCGTTTTGGACGTAGCAGAGCAGGGGCCGCGAGATCGGGAGGGGACGCCTGGGAAACTACATCAGGGTCATTACGTCTTTATTTCGAAATAAAATTCATAAAAGACAAGCGTACAATACATAAGATGTTAATAAAAACAGCATTCATAAACCCATTTAAAAACTTATTAAACAATTGATAAAGACTTTACAGTAAAAATACCTTCGGACATTGTCATTTATAAAATATTCAGATTCTTAATACGGATCAGCCACGCCCCGCCTAAGAACTTGGCCACACTAACAACAACAAACTCAGACCTGATAGTACGAAAAATCCTCAGGGCTTCAAGATATCCCCTACCATCGAGTCTACTACATAAGGGTTTGAGCCATTTTAAGCGTGGGGCTCGATAGGCTGGGCAGGCAAAGAAAAAATGACCAATACTTTCCAAATGGTCCAGACACCAAGGACATTTTTTATTAACATTCCCCGCCCACTTAGCAGTAAATGAATTAATGGGAAGAGTCCCGACACGGAATTGATGATTCAATTTCCGGTCGAGGGTTTTACAGATCACATCCCAATAAGGCTCAAGAGAAGGTGTCAATTTATGAGTCAGAAAATGGCCTGTTAGGTTGGTATCTATTGATTGGGTGACCACAGTTGAATTGACAGATGCCCAAAATAGGTCCTTAAAATCATGTTTGGAGGGGAAGGTGGAACCCCCCCGATTAGTCCAAAGATGATAAAGACCCGTTTCTAACAAGACTTGTTTAACTTCCCTAAACCAGGGGATTCTAGAAGCTCCCCACAATGATTTTACCTCCTCCAATTCTTTGGCAAAAAGACTAAGCTCCGGAGTCGTCCAGAGCCGTCGCCATAATGCCACCAAACGGAACCGGGCCATCTCATTTAGGGGTTTACAACCTAGGTCTAGCAGCAGTGGTTTGGTAGGTGTGGACTGTGGAAGGCCTACCAGGTTTCGCAAGAACTTATTTTGAGCTATGGCCAAAGTGGACAGGTCCTTATAACCCCAAATATCAGCACCATACAAGGTAGCTGTTTTAATCTTAGCTTCATAAATCTTTAATACAGGCGCAATACGTTTGGTCAGGGATTTCTTCTGTTCTTGTAGCAAGCAACCCGTAAGGCGAACAAATTTAAGATATAATGCCTCAATCTGGGGTTTCCAGCTTAGTTGGTAATCCAGGGTCACACCCAGATAAGTCATTACCTTCACCTGTTCAATCAAAACACCATTCAAACTAACAGAGCTTGTGATCGGGTTTTTATTACTGAAGACCATAAATTTTGTTTTGTCTAGATTAATCTGTAGGTCGTTTACCCTGCAAAACTCTGCAAACCTATTCAGGGCTATTTGCAACCCACTACGAGTTTTAGAGAGAAGCAGGGTGTCATCAGCAAAAATTAACTACATCTGATTTGCAGCGAGTTTGGGGGCTCCCTCACCTGCTTCCCCGGTGGGCGCCAGCAGCTGAAGTGAACAGTTACACCAAAGGCGCTGCCCTGAACATTAGATCTGCAGCCTATGAGATCCAGGCATATGGTGAGCCCCCATCCGCTTGTGTGGCCCAACAGCAGAGTGTGGAAAGTAACAGCGGCCGCAGCAGACATTCCTGACAAGTTTTTCAGGAACCCATAGGAACTTGTTTCCGAAGACGGAGGTGAGTGGACCCCCCCCAGCATGAGGCAAAATGGCAGCTCCTAAGGCGCTGGCCTGCCTTGAAGGGAGATGCGTCCAAGTGGGCTTATAGGGACTGCGCTACTCTCGATCGCCTGTGGACGCCTCAGAGATCTTGTGACCTTTTAAGAACAAAGGGAGACTGGCCCACCCTTCCCTTTAAAGTACTGTAGTACATGGCACATATATGTTGTGGAGAGGGGTCCCTGGGGCCACTATTTACTCGAATCTGAGGCTGATGGGTGCCTGACCCTAACAGGGCCGCCAGTGGTGACTTTTTCCCCCGAGCTGAATCTTTTCCTTACATAACCCTACTAGGACTGTGCCTGACCTCAAGATGGCATCTGGATTTTGTTTGGATCATGGTTTCTCATCCCCCGCGCTAATCTGACACTCTCTGAGTACGCTGGATCACTATCCTGACAGCGGAGTCCGAGCATTATGTCAGACGCCCGGTGGAGCTTCTCTGTTCAGCTATTTGAGGTGATTGGCCTTGGTTCATCCCCTTGACCGTCACCTACCCAGCCGGACTTTGGGCACAGTTTCTTCCCGTCTTCCTGTCTCACCCATCCCCCTCATTGATTTCTGAAACTCTGCTTTTTCCTTGTCTCCTATGTTTTGATTGCGCCTGAACAAATATAACGTTTGTCTGTAACTCTGATCCTCATGTAAAGCGCTCTGATACCTCCAGGTCTAGCAAGCGCTATATAAAACTCAAATAAATAAATAAATAAATAAATAAAAAAAAATAAATTATATTTGTTTATAGTTTATTTGGTTAGGAATGTGGCCCAAAGGCATTAGAACACTTTACAACAGAACCAGAATATTTTCCTCTTTTTTTGAAGATTAAGGGCCCAATTACATTTTTGGTAGATGGAGTAATCTCCGTTGGCCTGGCGGAGGAATTAAGGTTCCCTGGGCCGAGGTTACTCCGCCTGCCAAATTTAGAAATGACCGCTAAACATGCATCCTTTCTAAAGCATTGGTAAGAACCGCCGTCACGCCTGGTCATGTCAATGGTTTTTAAAAGTTTGGCCCATGGCTTCATCGAAATGACAGAGCTGTCAGTCAAACCATTTTTTTTAGATAAGAAAATCCAGAAGCAAGAGGGCGTATTGGACAGTTTTCACTGCCCCTTTCCACCAGGGATGTTCCCTGTGGTGACAGGCAGTGAAAACTGACCTGTAATACCACCTGTTCTAAACTAGATGAGTGTACATAGAGGTCAGCTTCTAACGGCCCTTTCTCCACCAAGCCATCGGAGAAGGTGAGAAATCGGGTTGTCGGTGGACTAGGGTGTGAGCCTTGGTCAAGCAGCAACCGTAATCCTTGTCAGGGTGAGACACAAACCAAACCTGTGATCAACCCTCTGGTAACTTGACATTCAGAGGCAATATGTAAAGTATTTGTGCAACACTTCAAACTGTAATAAAGTAAAACAAAACACACAAAAAGGATCTCACACCAGGCTAGAAAACTGGAACACTATTTAATGAATAAGACTAAAAAAACTAAAAATCAATCAGTAGAACTGGAGATAAGCAATTTTAAAGATTTCAGTACAAATACAGAAATTTGACTGGAGTTCTACGATAGGACTTCTTGTGTCTTGTAGGCCCAAGCACCATATCTTTTTCAGTCAGAATGTATAAACTTCAGACGACAAACTCCATGGACCTTACATGTCTAGGAGGCAGAGCATTTTAGTGGAATATATTTAAATTATTTAAGGCACAGCAGAATGGTTCTGCCAGTATACTGTATTCTATTTATGTTCACACCTATGAGCACATAAGGCTGTATGGCTCGTGCCAGTACCTATACTTTGAGGAGTGCGACATGTGCGGAGGCTCCTTTGGCAATATTTGACCACACATCAACAGAATTTTGAAATTTCTTACATAGCCTGAGACATGGTGTGCATATATAGTACCAATCTGCAATGTAATGCCATGATGCCAAAACCAACCCAAAACTCATGCAAACCTTTACAAAGTGCATAACCTGCTGTATGATTGCAAGTAATTGAAAAGAAATACCACATGCCTATGTGCATGAACTTGAAGGTATTTGCTACGTGTGGGCTTATTTAACAAATAGTGCAAAATCGAAGTAAATTCCTTGATGTGGTAATAAAGTTACCACAAGAAAATATAATAGATTTTTAGGGTTTGCCAGGGGTTTCAGGTGCTACCACTGCCTTGCCCCTTGGGACACTTAGCACTGCCTTTGCCGTGTCTGGTCTCAAAGGTAGGAAAATCAGTGCAGAGGACTGTTCACTGGGGTGGCTTACATTATGTGCATCAGGGCTTCACCCTCCATGTTGTAAGCTCATCCATTATTGCACTAATAGTGAAGAATAGTCTGTTATTTACTATTAGTGTGATACAAAATGGAGCTGGAACAGGACCTTGACTCAGAGATGAGGTAAATATTGTGTTTGAAATATTTATTGTGTGTGTGTTTGCTGGTGAATTGTGTTTGTGTGAGTGTGTGTATTTGTGAGTGTGTATCAATTTGTAAGTGTGAACATGTGCGTGTGTGTCAGAACGCTGCTCAAAGGGCCAGAGGGCAATCTGGAGCTACTAGTCCCAACCATAGGGGTTAAGCACTTTTACTCCTGATATCCCAGGCCTAGATCTAATTTGATCCTGAGCAACTGGTCAAAGAACCCCTTAAGCACTTGACTCTCAGTGGTAGCACAGGTGAAGCACCCCAAAGCTTCTTAGGGGGAGGTAGACACAGGGGGTGGGGGGGACACAGGCTCGCAACTCAAAATAAATTTAATAGCAGCAATAAATGATTTTCCAGTTAAATACTTTTTTCCAAGACAACAGTAATATTTATATATAAACACTAAGGTAAATACAACATACATAAGCAATGCTCACAGTGCCCTGAGGTCATGCCTATAGTGTTTAATGGCAATCCCTGGAGTCTCATTTCCATCTTAATAGCAGGTGTGGATATTCCCCATTTACTAAAGGCAACATTTAGATTTGCCCCCACTAGGAGTCTGAATCTTAGGAGTCCCACTCCGACTCTGTTAAAAAAGTAAAAAGTGTTCCAGCACCAAAGCTCTGTCTGGCAGGCAAGTTCCCCTGGGCACCTTCCATCCCATTTCTCAGTATTACCCACACCAACAGGGATTGCGCGACTAGAGTCTCCAAGAGCATCTCTCTCATACGCATGGCTGCAGCAGCGCCAGCCTCGGTGAGTATCACCCACATGGCTCTGCAGGGGCCGCCACTGGGTGGTTTGGGCACTCCCATGACGCAACTGTACGTTTCCTTTCATCATTCCTTAAAAGGGGTGTGGGAATTGTCGCCAGTTCCTGGTTCTGATCCTTAGTCAGGTTCAGGATAGCACGGGTCACCACTGAAAATCCTCTCCTCACGCTCCTTGTCTTTCTCCGTTTGCTTCCTCTGTCATACAAGGTCACTACAACTGCTCTTCACTCGAGCGACAGTTCACGGCAGCTGCCTCTGGTATATGGGGCCGTCCACTCACACTGTACACTGGCAATAGCCCCACAGGCATAGCAATCATCAGGGTAGCCCTCTTCTGCCATATAAGGATCGCCCACTTGAAACTGCACATTGGCAATTATCCCATCTGTGCAGCAACTGTCTCTTCACATTCTGCTACAGGGATCCACTCACTAGGAGCCACCACTGGACCTTCCTCCCTCCAGCTCTCCTCTTCCTCACAGGGCTCACTGGTCTTAGCAAGCAGGCAGACACTGATGTCCCCTCACCCAGCTGGGAGACTGGCTGACCTTATCTTCCCGTCCTGGTTACAGGAAGAAGTCTTGTAGAGCTTCTTCTCCTCACACAGCCCATCTGGTTCACAGGCACACACACACCCAGAACAAGCATATAACACATACACACCCACAGTAGCGGTCGGCAGTAGGTGTTTCTGTAGGGCGGTGACGTGGGCAGGGTAAGGCGCAGGGTGGGGGATAGTAATGTATGGATTACGGAGTTTTACAGGTAAGTAAACATTTAAATTAATAAAACGAATTTCGTTGCGCGAACTGCATTACATTTGATGATGCAGTGCGCGCAACTAAATTTGTTTTATTAATTTAAATGTTTACTTACCTGTAAAACTCCGTAATCCATACATTACTACCCCCACCCTGCCCCTGCCCACGTCACAACCCTACAGAAACACCTACTGCCGACCGCTACTGCACACACACACACAAACACACACTACACAGCACTACATACTAACCTGATTTAGGCCAAGGGTGAACTAAGCACAGAGCAGCGGAACTTTACATGAGGGAGCCTGTAGGCCTCACTTTAGTGACACAAGTAAAAAGGCAGTAGACTTTCACCACTCTGAGGGTACCGCTTTAGGCGCTCCTTGTGCTTTGAAATGCACAATTTGAACCGATTTTTAAAAAACTTTCCTCGGTAGGACAACACCCTGAACTTCCCGTTGAAGAGTCCTTGGTTGTTCGCTTCTCTTGCTTACCATTACTTAGAACAAGTATGATGGCCCACCACTTTCAAAGATCAAAAGTTCATGTCAGGGCACTAATGTAGGTGATATGTTAAATAGCCATTTGTTTGGATGGTGTTATTACAGTAATCAAAGAATTATAATCGAACTTCAGCAATGACAATTATTGTAATGCCATCCTGGTTAAGGTCATGTGACCACTTTATGGGAACATTTAGGGCCAAAGGTCATATAATGCCATTTCTGTGACGTCATTACAGTCAAAGGGTGCGTGATGTCACTTTAGTTACCCCAGGCATTTTGTTGAATGAACGTCCACCGTAAATATATTTATTAGTTGAGTGCAAACAATGAGGACTGACTTGCTTTAGCACAAAGTGTAGCTGTTTGTAGCGTAACAATGACATCACCAGATAACGCAAAATCTGCCTTAACGCCACAAATGTAGAATACCCGAATTAGCACACCTTTAAGACATAACAGCTCAATTCTTGACTGTTTCCGTAGTTGCCCTCACATTTCATTTTCTGGGAGAAGTACTTTTTCTAGTTTTTTTCTGGATTTTGATGTGCTGTTATTTTTGGGGGATGTCAATAACAAAACAGAGAAAAGTTTGATTTGAATGTCATTTTGGGACAAGAGTTCAGGAACTGAAGTTTAGGAGCCGTTCTCAAACTTCGATGTATTGCCAGTGGCAACACGTGCATCCGCTCAGAATTCGGGAAGCAAACTTCTATTTCATTTGAATGCTTTCTTGATGAAGGGAGATGAATGGGAAATAAAAGGCGTTCGGTCTCTGAGAGGAAGCTCTCACCTGCACACCTCACTGACACAATCTTCCCTACACCTTATCATGCGTGAGTCATCCGGAGAGAGCAGAACTGGAGCGCCAGCGGTTGCTGCTGATTTAGAGTTTAACAACTCGAAAAAGTCTTTAACACTTACTGTAGGTGAGATGTTATCTCATCAGATATACACTGACAGCGAATTCCCTTTTTATCGACTAAAACTGCAGTTCACTCGGGGCTGGAAAAGTTTAATGTGAAAAGAGAATCTAATAACGAGTGCGTTAAGGGCACTAAATGAATTCCAGCCGCCCATTTCTGCTGCTGACTTTTACCGCAGCGTGCAAATGACTAAAGAACTTTGGAATGCGTGCAGAAATATTTTAAAGCAATAGAAAAATAGAAGGTTCAATACGAAAAACACAGGGACTTATATTGGTGATAAGTCTTTCCAAACATATTTATTTTAACCGAGAGCACCAACTCTTTATCATAGTCATCTTTGGCCATGGTACTGAAGGACTGGACTTTTTAACAGTACCAGCGGTGCCAGGGAACAACACCTATAACCTTCATGGGATACCTGTTTCGGCGCACAAACTACAGAGACACGGGACACTTCCTTCGGCGTCAAAGATTCAAGGTTTATTACTGCAGGGAACACAGAAGTCACGACAAGTACAACACGTGCAACTTGGGGAGACTGCTTCAAATTGGTTCTGTGGATCGCTCCTTTTATACAAAATTAACTCATAGGACAACATGGTACACAAAAGTTTACAACCTGGTTCCCATAATTATCCCTCAGAGGGGTCGCTTTGGTCACTTTGGTACACATAAGGTCCGGAACATAAGTGCGGAAACATTTGGCGGTTCCCAACTGTAAAAACCCATCTTCCCAACATTAGTGAATTCCAATCGGCAGTAAAACAGATCGAAATAGGGACAAAGACAGGTGCAGAGGGAGATGGAGACAGTGGGGAAATCGAAAAGGGTGTAAAAGGGGAGGTATCGGGAAACACGAGATACAGGCATCAAAGGGACGTGCCTAATGAGATGCACGGCTGAGACAATAAACCGGACGGCAAGATGAGCCTCGAGCGGGGCCATCTGCCTTACAGTATCATCCCCCTCATCGTAAAAGATATTTACAAAGTACATGTGTCTTCCACAAATATCCTGAGAGTCCCAGGGTGATGAAGCGGACAGTGTCCGTTCGCTGGCTACTTGAGGGCAAGAGACAAAATGGATGCCGTATCTAAGATGGAACCCGTGGGTACAGATGAAAAACCCACATATCAAACGAACGGTTTAAGTTAGCACAGCGAAACTGCGCACACTTACTAAACTCGTCATTTGCGGTTCTTAGATACCAGACTCGACCATATTCGTGCGAGTCGAAAACATCACTTAAAATTGTCACGGAACCTCAGACGCTCCTTTTGCCCTCATGTAGGCAAGCACTAGTCGGAATCATATTCGATATTCATCAGACCCTCGAGATGTTGCTGTAGCATAGCTCTGTCCAACCGAGACCCTTTGGTAACAGGTGGCTGTCTCATACACGTTGTAGCACAGAGGCCATATAAGGCAGGACCGCACTGCACGCAAAGGCAACACGTGAACAGGAACACTACAACGACTCCAATGATCGTCAGAATTTTCCAACCCCAAGTCGACATCAGGCCCCAAAACCATCCAAGTAGCGTCCAATCCCCTACATCCACGTGTATGGATTCGGAGATCTTATGCAACTTCGAGATGGCTTGATAGACAGTCGGAGCGTTATCAGGAATGAAAATACAGCAGCTCGAATGGATCACCTTACATACCCCACCTCGATCTGCTAAGATCACATCTAAAACCATACGGTTTTGTAACGTCATAAGTCTATCCGCCTGAAGTTCTGTGGTGATATTACCAAGGGCACTGGCAGTAATATTAGCTGTCGATTCTACCACTCGAGTCAACTGTCTCACGTTCCTACTATTAACCATAGGTCCCCAAAATGGGAGGAAACCCTTGAAAAAGTCTCCTGCCTCTTGACCGGCAGTATCCTCTTCGCTAATTACGCCTCTCACAACTCTAGTTTTGTGATAATCTGCATCTACAGTAAATGTCGGAGGCAACAAGTTTGCGATAAAACATGAGCCCATGAAGTCAGAGGGCAACCATGCATATGCACGATCATGACAAATAAAGTATGTACCCTTGGCAGCCAAAAACACAGGGGACGAGACCATTGGCAAAATATAATTTTCAGTGCAAGCACTCTCTCCAAGTCGGGATTTCGATCTACGGCCGCGACCTATTAAACAAAAATTGCCAGTGTGGGATACGACCCATATCGGAGGCGAGCTTTTAAGCTGTTTTTCACCAGTGAACACACTATATTCGCCTCTACTTAGGACCCTATAGGCTTGTACCTCTTCTTCAGGGATAAGCGAGGGATCATAGATATCGCTATCTAAATCCTCTATTGCTATAGACAAAGATTTTTGGTACGAGGTAGGACCAGAGTAGGGGGAACGTGGTTCTCGAATGGGGTGGAAACCCAGTGCGCTTCGAAACATTGTTTGAAATGCTCGAGCAGACCCTTGGGAGCTATATGGTAACACCAGATATGGAATTCCCTTATCCGTAGTATGTGGCATCAACCCACACACCCAGCAATTAGTAGTGTTAACCACTAACTGATGCTGATGAAGGAGTTGAATAAAGGAATTGTTGCGGAATTCTGCACGTCTAGCCTGCTCGTGTTCAGGTAAGATGTGAAAAGAATGAGGAGAAACAGTGGAGGTGAGTTTAAAGTCAGGGGTAGGAGTAGGTATGATAGAGGGCAAGAAGTAAGACATTGTGTAATACACTCCACCCGCCAATAACGCAGAAACAGTCACAAACAGTACGAATATTTGGAACACACAACATTTGGTACGACTGAGTTGCTGCAGCTTGAATCTTTGTGCTTGAGCTTTTTCCAAGTCCATCAGCTTTGAAAATGCCATTTCCTATGACCGTCCGCAACGTTTCTTGACGCACTTCGTTCTGTGTAGCAATAGTCAATTCCTAGGAGTTCCCAGGAACCGACGGTCTTTAACCTAGCGTCAAGACCTACTAACCAGGAGGAAGTACACGCGCGGCCCTACGGCCTTTATTTCACAAATATATATATATGAAAACAATGTCTCTCAGCTGTGGAAACAAAAATGTAAGGAACAAAGCTCAATGAATATGTACAAAATAATTACAATAGAATGAGTGTTCAAACTGATCATGGAAAACGGGATAATGCACTTGTCAAGGGACAGAACGGGGTTTTATTAGTCTTTAGTGCTGGATCTTAAAAAATATCGGGTTTTCCCAGGACGTGTCTGTTCGTTAAACAAAAGATCCGTTGAAGGGACAACGCCCTGTTGATCAGCTGAATGTTCTGGTCTTGAGTTTTCTGATGACAAGTGTTCAATAATGCCTTTTTGCTGCACTGAGGATTCTCCGACAGGTTGTGCGTCGCTGAAAGGTACAAACGCCGACAATCTTTCGGTTTCAGTTGATGCAATGCCTTTCCTCACCCACGAGTCTGCTGGCAACGGAATGGGGACTTTCTTGGTATGGGTGGCATGCACCCAATTTTTCCGCCCCTCAAGACGAACTGTAGTTCTCGTGGCAAGGAGGACCTGATAGGGTCCAGTGAACCTGGGATCCAAATTGTTCTTGCGTGAAAAATTCCGCGTTACCACCCAATCTCCGGGCTGGAGCTGGTGGCCTGGACCCTCCGTCTGTGTCGGCAATGCTTCGTGAACCTGTTGGTGAATTAACCTCAGTTTAGCAGTCAAGTCATGAAGATAATCGATCAACATTGGATACTCAAGATCACAAAAGGCACCCGGTCTAGGGACCCCCCAAACATTGGCAGGACGACCGAACACTATTTCATAGGGACTGAGCCCTACTCGGGAGTGTACAGTTGCCCTTGTTGACAGTAATGCTAAGGGTAAAGCGTCAGGCCACGAAAGACCTGTCGTAGCCTGAATCTTTGCTAGTTTTAGTTTAAGGGTGCCATTGTACCCTTCAACCAAACCGGCTGACTGAGGATGATTGGCACTATGAAATTTCTGTACAATCCCTAACCCGCGACACACACTCTTCATCACGCTCCCAACAAACTCACTTCCGTTGTCTGACCACACAACCCGAGGCATTCCGTAGCGGGAAAAATACTCTTTGAGTAAAATTTTTGCCGTGGATAAAGCCGTATTATCCTTAAGGGGGTAGGCCTCAATCCACCTAGAAAATGCACACACCACAACCAGCACATACTTCAAATTATTACATCTCTCCATGTGGATAAAGTCCAACTGGATAACTTCGAAAGGGTACGCAGGAGGGGCAAAATGGCCAGGTGGAGTGGGAGTGCCCTTACCAGGATTGTGCATCAAACACACCATACAATTCTTAACCAAGCGTTCAGCACATTTCGTAATACCATCATTCTTCCACACAGGAAACAGCAATTTACAGATACCTTTCGCGCTAATATGTGCTAACCCATGTGTCATAGTCACAACAGCCAGCACATATGCATCAGGCAACATCCATCTTTTCTGTTCCGATAAGTCAGTCCAACAACCATTCGCATCCAACTTTCCCGTACTTTCTTTCCACTTCGCCTTTTCAGTCTCGGTGGCCTCATTCTGAATTGCTTTCACACTCTCGATAGTGTTCTCACACATACTTGATTCTGCAGGCCACCTAACCGAACTCGTCACATACATTCGAGTGCTAAGGTTCCGGGCAGTCTCCTTAGCAGTCTCATCCGCAAACGCATTACCACGACCAACATCATCCATCACCTTACGATGCGCACTACATTTAACAATTGCCACTTGCTTAGGCAACGTAAGTGCATCCAAAAGATCATTTACAAGCTGTCCATGTTGAATCTTCGTACCATGTGACGTAAGGAATCCTCTCTCTCTCCACAGTCGTCCAAAACTATGTGCCACACCAAACGCATACTGGCTATCTGTAAACACATTCACTCGTTTATCCTTAGACAACACACACGCTCTCGTCAAAGCAATTAACTCAGCAGCCTGAGCCGAATTCTGACTTAATCTTGCACTTTCCACAATTGTTCTCAATGTAACTACAGCATACGCAGTCGTCACATCACCGTTCGGTAACTTGAAACAAGAACCATCCACATACAAAGTACCATCGGGATCTGTCAATGGAGTATCTTTTAGGTCAATGCGACCCTTAGTTTCCTCCTCAGTTTTGAGATAGCAGTCATGTACTGCTTCACCACTTGATTCTGCGTCGATCGGCAGCAATGTTGCTGGATTCAACACATTACATCGTTTTATCCGTATATGACTGGCCAGCAACGTCAACTCATATCCAGACAATCTTGCGCTCGTCAGATGTTGAGTTTTCGTTCGGTTCAATAGAGTGTCGACTGCATGCGGAACCATTACCGTGAGCATATTATCCATGACTAGACCTGCGGACTGTCGAATGGACGCCGCAGCTGCCGCTGTTGCCCTTAAGCAACTTGGCAAGGCTCTTGCTACTGGGTCTAAAGTCGAAGAAAAGTAGGCACATGGGCGTTGCTTACCACCAAAAGATTGTGTCAAAACACTCAACGCGCAACCATCCCTCTCGTGAACGTATAGTGTAAACGGCTTACTGTAGTCAGGGGTACCCAACACAGGAGCCGAACACAACGCATCACGCAATTCCGAAAAACTTTTCTGACATTCTTCAGACCAGGGTACTGGGGATGAAACATCTTTGCATGTAAGGGCTATCAATGGTTTCGCTAACAATGAAAAATGTGGAATCCATTGTCTGCAGTAGGACGTAATACCTAAAAAGGCACGAACATCTCTTTGGGTTTTTGGCACAGTCATTCGGGAAATCGCTGCAATTCTCTCTGGGGTCAACCTTCTCCCTTTTTTTTGACAATAAGTGACCTAGATAGGTAACTTCTTGACAACAATACTGTAGCTTTGAAGGCGATACCTTGTGGTGCAAGTCATGTAGATAGTGCAATAATGATACTGTAGCTGTTTTACAAATGGCCTCCGTATCAGCTGCCACTAAAAGATCGTCAACGTATTGAATCAAAGCTGCACCTTTAGGCAATACAAAGGCATCAAGCTGACCTTTAAGTGCTTGGCTGTAGATTGACGGACTCTCACAGTAGCCCTGTGGAGCGCGTTTTAGCCTAAAACTGCGACCTCCTAATGAAAATCCGAATAGGTCTCTGCTTTCCTCTGCAATCGGGATGCTAAAGAAAGCATTCTTTAGATCGATCACTGTGAACCAGGAGGCAGATGCCGGAATCATTGTTAATAAGGCTGTAATGTCAGGGACCACAGGAAATTGCGGAACCACTATTTTGTTTACCTCTCTCAAATCTATTACAAAACGATACACAGGAGGTTTAGTTGGGTCAGTTCGTTTCAGAATTGGTAATACAGGGCTATTGCACACGTTTCCACGCGTTTCTTCAACAACACCTTTTCCAATGAGATCATGAACGATTGCTAACAGCGCTCGTTCGCCCTCAAGAGAAATACGATATTGAGGTAAACGCGGTAATCGCGCATTTTGTTTCAATTGAATCACATAGGGTGGAATGTCTAACAGGCCCACGTCATTGGGACCTGTGGCCCATAGAGACGCAGGGAGGGAACTCAATTCCGATGGGAATTTATCAACCGATAAATACATGGGAGAGATCACTCTCCGTCCCAATGTAAGCTCCACTCCTTCGGGGGAACAATACAATGTTGCATATAATCGTTTCAACAAATCCAGGCCCAAAAGATTTTCACCACAACCTGTAGATAGAATCAGTGGAGCCGTTAGCTCACGAGATCCAATCATAAGAGGCAAAGGGTTAGAGACTGGGTTACTAACAGGGGCGCCAGAGAATCCAACGGAAACATTCGTTAAGCCAGACAAAGGTGCGCCAGGGAGTTTTGAATGCATGATGGAACTTTTCGTCGCACCAGTGTCTAACAGAAAAGGCTCAACTACACCCGATGTAGCCACTGCAACGTAAGGCCCACTCTGATCGACCGGAACTGACACTACTCCCTCTCTTTGTCGTTGGCTGTCCTAGTAATGGTCATTTACAACAGTCTCGTGCTCTACGTAATAATCATCCACATTATACTGTGCAGATCGAACTGACCCCGCATTTCGCTGGTCAAAGTAATTATTTGCATCTGATTGATTTTGATAACGATCACTCTGATTGTGGAATGAACCACGACCTCTACCACGTGGTGCCTGTTGAGGACCACCACCACGGTTTCCACGTGTCGACACACCATTCAGGCGGTCCCGTAAGGCAAGACAATCATATTTTAGGTGTCCCTCTTTCCTACAATATGCGCACTGATTATACCCAAGTGAAGATCTGGAATCGAAGTTGTCAGAGCGCGGCTGTGTCCTATCGGGCTGTGCTCGCGGTCGATACTGCTGTTGTGCATCATTTTGGTTTGATCGTGGAGGGTATGCTTGTTGCAACAAAACCTTTGTTTTGAGTTCTTTCGTTTTCTTTTCTACACGATCACTTTCTTCCTTTTCCCTATTCTCATAATACTGAGCCGTTGCTAGTATTTGCGCAGGGGTTGAAACTGCCCACGCACTTTCTGAATTCTTCAATTTGTTGCTTAGTTCAGGCAGCAAATTCGACACGAATTTGTCAACGAATAACCGCTGGCCTCCCTCAGCGCCCATGTCCTGGCCGCTGTGGTCGACAAACGCTTCCTCAAACCTTGTAAAGAAATCCGAGACACTCTCGTCTTTCTTTTGCTTACAAGCTGATAACTTATCCCAGTTCACCTTCATCGCTGGCATGAGAGTTTTCATGAGCGTAATGATTTTCTGAGGTAAATCCAAGATCAACTGTTCAGGTTTGGCCCCACCAACTTGTAATGCATCAGCTGCTAGTAGTGCAGCCCAATCACCCCCTAATTCAGCTGCGTGATTGGCTTGACGAATTTTAGCCCAAACTGGTTGCGGTACAACATTGACAAACAACATGTCGATGTCGGCAATATTCATAATAGAAGCTTCTATCAGTTGTGATAACTCCTTATAATAACCAGCCGGATTTTTACGCGGATCGGGTAAGGATTGCTTCACTTGCAAAACTTCCGATCGTTTCCATGGAAGATGTATCCACACCCTTCGAAAATGTGGTAAAACCGCAGGGTTAGCTTGCGGATCTCCAGGCACCCACAGTGGCGGGACTTCTCTCATGGGATACTGACCAGGAACCGCTTTCCAGTTCTCAGTGGTATCATCTAATGACACCC
This sequence comes from Lissotriton helveticus, assembly GCF_964261635.1. Taxonomy (NCBI): domain Eukaryota; kingdom Metazoa; phylum Chordata; class Amphibia; order Caudata; family Salamandridae; genus Lissotriton; species Lissotriton helveticus. The sequence continues at coordinate 1,248,565,996 of NC_136057.1, forward strand.
GAGAATGTGCTGTGGATCTGAATGCTAATAAGCGTTCCACTGCACGTCGTACATCGTCTCCTATAATCATACCGTTCGAAAAGTGACTTTGAAGTTCAATTATGTCGGACGGTACATCATCTACATCATTATTGTACCATTCTTCCCTCAAAAAGTTACACATTTCCTCAAATACGAATCTCTGTGTAGGCTCATTAAACTGAGAAAACGTATCAAAGACTACCCGCGGAGTGTAATTAGCAGGATGTCTTATCCACCTATGTGCCATTGTTACTAACGTCTCTTTCTCCCTACCACTAGGGATCTGACTCCGTCTCTGAGGAGTGTCAGATGAATCAGACGAAAATAACGGACCAGAAAGAGGTGAATAAAGGGTAGCAACAGAGTTAGGAACACGCTTACGAACAGAAGGAGAAAGAAAAACAGGGGCAACAACACTAGAGGTGAAGGAAGGCATAGTAGGAACGGACAAGGTAGTTGGAGTATCAGAAACAACAGTCTGCAAAGGTACAGGTACGGGAGCAGTAGGAACGAGGACAGGTGGTGGAACAAACGTAGGGTTAACAGCGGGCTGGCCCGCAGCCGCTGGAGCAACAAGAGGAACAACAGGAGGAGCTACAAGAGGAACTACAGGAGCAGTAGCACCCTGTACATAAGGAGGTGGTGATTTCATCAAGTATGATAACAAGGAATCCTCCTTCAAATCTTCTTCTTTCTTTTCTAGATTATTCGGTAAAACTGGGTAACATTTATCTATTTTCATGTGATGCAATCTAGTAGCGATTTCCATATCTTTTTCTTCTTTGTCTTGTCTACATTCTTTTATAGCTTGCATTACAGGAACGAACTCTTGTTTTTGATTCTTTTTAAGTTGTTTGATTTCTTTCTGTTTGGCCTCTTTACGCCATATCCGAAAGGAATCAAACATAGCTGGCCTAGCTTTCTTTAAAAATAATTTAGCCTCAAGATTATCTAAATTCGAAAGTTCAAAAGTTCCGTGTGGTGGCCATCTAAGGTCACCGTCTTTCTTTGTATAGCGGATCCAGTAATCATTATATATTATAGGACCCACCCCATGTCGACTATAAAGATCATGTATCGGAGTTCCAACTGGAGGTATCGGACATGAATCCTCCAACCGGGAATCCATTGCGCAACATTTGAAAATACGAAACAAATCACTATGGCTAGGCATCGTGCACACTAACCTAGTATCAAACTTCAAGGATTACCGAAGCAATGAAACCTTGTGTAAGTCAAAACCCTCGGTTTTTGGCAATTGCAACTGTCAAATAATACTAAGAACCAATACTAAGAACCACAAATGCAATGGAACCATGCAATACAACAAAGCCTTAAGGCTATTACAAAGCTCGAAGAGCTAACCACAAAGCCTGAGGAGGCTATTACAAAGCTCAGTGAGCTATTACCACAAAGCCTTAAAGGCTAACCACAAAGCTTTCAAAAGCTAGAACCACTACTAAGGACTGGGAGCGACCCACAATTACTTAACTCAGAACTTCAATGGCGTCACCAGGAAGGCCCGTCTATCGTCTCGCTTGTACATAAGGTCTACGCCGGGCGTCGAAGACAGGTCGACAGTCAGGGCATCGGTCCGTCGCAGCCGTCAGGAGGCGGGAATCTTCGCAGGGAAAAACTTCGGGCCACTTATTTCGACAACAGGATCGATGAAGCGGGGTGCACCTTCCCTCGGAGATTTCACACGAAGTTCCTCACGATCATCAGGCTTTGGACCGGACCGGTACCGCTGAAGTCGCCCCACGTTGGGCGCCAACTGAAGGACTGGACTTTTTAACAGTACCAGCGGTGCCAGGGAACAACACCTATAACCTTCATGGGATACCTGTTTCGGCGCACAAACTACAGAGACACGGGACACTTCCTTCGGCGTCAAAGATTCAAGGTTTATTACTGCAGGGAACACAGAAGTCACGACAAGTACAACACGTGCAACTTGGGGAGACTGCTTCAAATTGGTTCTGTGGATCGCTCCTTTTATACAAAATTAACTCATAGGACAACATGGTACACAAAAGTTTACAACCTGGTTCCCATAATTATCCCTCAGAGGGGTCGCTTTGGTCACTTTGGTACACATAAGGTCCGGAACATAAGTGCGGAAACATTTGGCGGTTCCCAACTGTAAAAACCCATCTTCCCAACATTAGTGAATTCCAATCGGCAGTAAAACAGATCGAAATAGGGACAAAGACAGGTGCAGAGGGAGATGGAGACAGTGGGGAAATCGAAAAGGGTGTAAAAGGGGAGGTATCGGGAAACACGAGATACAGGCATCAAAGGGACGTGCCTAATGAGATGCACGGCTGAGACAATAAACCGGACGGCAAGATGAGCCTCGAGCGGGGCCATCTGCCTTACAGTATCATCCCCCTCATCGTAAAAGATATTTACAAAGTACATGTGTCTTCCACAAATATCCTGAGAGTCCCAGGGTGACGAAGCGGACAGTGTCCGTTCGCTGGCTACTTGAGGGCAAGAGACAAAATGGATGCCGTATCTAAGATGGAACCCGTGGGTACAGATGAAAAACCCACATATCAAACGAACGGTTCAAGTTAGCACAGCGAAACTGCGCACACTTACTAAACTCGTCATTTGCGGTTCTTAGATACCAGACTCGACCATATTCGTGCGAGTCGAAAACATCACTTAAAATTGTCACGGAACCTCAGTACTAGTGTCACCTTGCAGAAAATCCCTGCTACAAAAAGTCCAGCCCTGGTGATGTGTTCCCCGTACGTGGTTTCTTGCTGCACAGGGCTCTACAGATGTATTCTTCTTGCATTAGTGGCCTGCTCATGGTACAAGGGAATCTCTTTCCCTGGAGTTGGGCCCTGGTGACATGCTCCTGTTGTAACTGATCGTCAGCTGCACATTGCCCCGGGGACCTGGTTTTCCAGCATTTCACCTGCTCATTGACCAGATGACATTTCTTGAGGTACGTGTGACCTGTTACCTAGAGACCTGGTGACCTGCTCAAGTTGTGTTTGTCCTGGAGACCTGATCGCCGCCTACCCTAGTCTTCTGCACATGAGCTATCATATAGCTTGCAAAGGCACAGTAGTCAAATGCTGATGCTGTCTTTACTATTACTTCTGATGTTCCTTATCTTACGCATGCACTTTGTGGGGCTTAAAGACTTGACTGGTGCTCCCTTCATTATGCATGCACTTTGTGGGGCTTGATGACTTTCCTGGTGCTCCCTTCATTATGCATGCACTTTGTGGGGCTTGATGATTTTCCTGGTGCTCCCTTCAATATGCAGTTACTATGTGGGGCTATCGACACCCTTACCAGTGTCATTGATGCATGGACACTGGGGGACATTGTAATTAGACCCATTAATGCCTGTACTTTGTGAGACCACTGTTGACTTTTACAAAGCCATTGTGCATTAATGCCCTATACAAGATTGACTGTTGAATGTACTTACAGGGTCATTGATGCCTGTTAATAGGTCCATTGATTGATGCTCAGTTAAAGGCCACTCACGTCAATTACTAGGCTAGTAATGCGGCCACTGATGCTAGTTACTAGGCACAATAGAGCGTTTCACTTTGTAGGGCCTCTATGGCAAATTTATGGATCTTTCCTGTGACTCCCTGCAATCTGTTCCCTGCATGACATCAACTGAAGTTCCTCAGTACCAAGTAGCCCCCCAAACTCTGTAAATGAGCGCTTTATAAAACTCATCAAAATAATATTTCCTATTACAAAAGTGGCCTTGAAGTAACTGTTATTGGATGCTTTTGTAAAATTGTAGATCTGCTGTTGCCCACTACAGCATACAGCATGGGACAGGAGGTCCACCCACTTCTGCCACTGGAAAACTTCATTTTGCACTTTTACAAGGTGCACGTCCGCACACAAGGTAGTACTTTTCAGTGCCAGTGATTTCTTTTGTTTTTACTTTATTGCTCTGGTGTAGCCTTTGTGTTTATAGTCTGGTCTGCTAGCAGAATGCTTTCTACCAGCTTTTCCATGTGGTGCACAGTGCACATTTCACCAGTTCTTATTTCCTGCTAATGGTGTTGTAAATTCCATTTGGAGTAGCCTTAGTGTTTTTTTCTTTTCTCACTGCTTCAACTTCTCCCTATACCAAATTCAATTTGAAAGTGTTTTCATGAAGATGTAATTTTTTTTTAGAATTTGATCAATGAAGAGCCTTTCTAAATATATGTTATACTGGTATGTATTTTAATCGAGGGCTTGAGTTATATTTGTAAATCAATTTAATCGATAGATCCTGTTTGTATGGCTTTCTAGTTTGCTTTAAGTGCTCTAGTATGTTGTTATGTTTGTAAACCAATTTATTCTGTATGTTCTGCTTGTGAGGCTTTCTAGAGTGCTTTCAGTGCTGTTGTAAACATTTAACTATTATATCACAAATTTAAATCCTGCCACTTATTCCAGTTTATCTATTTGTCTGTCTATCTATCGGTCTATTCTACTTTTGTATTTTTATCTGTCCATCTACATTTTCAAATCTGTCTGTCCAACTACCTTTGCAACTCTGTCCATCTACTTTTGTAACTCTATCTGTCTGTCTGTCCATCTACCTATGCAACACTATCCGTCTGTTTGTCCATCTCCCTTTGCAAACTTAACTGTCTATTTATCTTTGGAACTGACTGTGCATGTCTCTTACTGTCTGCCTGTGCACGCTTGTCTGTGTGACTGGGCTGCCTGTCTGTCTGTGCAAGCCTTTCTGTCTGCCTACCTACACCTCTCTTTTTGTCTGTCCGTGGAAGCCTATCTGCCTGTCTCTCTGTCTGAGCAAACACAAGGAGATGATGGACGGAGCTCTGAAACTTTTCAGACACTCACCCCCAGTCACAGATCTGGGTTGAATCCATCATCGTTCTTTAGCACACTCTGCCACCCCAGTTCAGTCCCAGCCATATGCAAATCAGTCTTGACCCTGTTCCTCATGGGAACAGTCTAGCCCAAACTGCCAAGCCAGGTCTTCCCTGGACCGGAAACAAGCATCAACGGGCGTTTTAGACTAACAAAAATATAGAAATTCAGAAGCTATAGTTATACTTATAGTTATACTTATGTTAAGAAACTAAAACGTATGGCCTAAAGTTACTTAATGCAAAAACAACAGTTGATAAACAGAATGCAGAACAATGTCATACATTCACCCCAGTACAGAGATCTGGGCCTTAATCCATTGTTGTTTTGCTCACCAAGCCATTCCAGTTTGAACCCAGCCATATGCACGGAATCCATAGAGTTAAGAATCAATCACACTGCCATTTACTAACCTACACAGTTATACACACACCACCTCACCTATTCATACAGATACTAACACATACTTACTCTCTTATACAATCACTGTTACAAGCACACTCATCCATACAGCCACTCTCACAATAATTCACTCGCACATATAGTCATTTATATACTCCAACACTCATATATACTGCCTTTTACATATGTACTTACTTACACATGTACCACTGAGACATCTATTCACTCCCCAACACACCCATACGCACACTCACTCCCCCATACAGCCCTTCACCATGCATTCTTGTACCCATTCACCCTGTGAATCACCCACTCACACATCTATGCACAGAGTTACACACACCCCACCCACCCACACAGCCATTCAGGCACCCATACGGATACTCAGGCAACCAATCAATAACCCATATAGACACCCATGTAGCTACTCACCAACCTATGCAGGCGCTTACACACCAACTGAGAGACTGATACAGACATTCACACAGTCTAGTCACTAACCCATGCATTTATTAAGACTCGTTTAATCACTCACTTATACAGTCAGTCACACACCTACCGAATCATCCATTCAGACACTTATACATCCACTCATTCTTCAATACACCTTGAATGTGTTAGTGTCTGTATGGATAAGTGAGCTTGTTTTTGTATAACTGTATAGGTGTGTAAATGGAAGTGTGATTGATTTTTTCCATGACTGACTAGGAGTAACGCTATGTATGAGTGGCGGTGTGTGAGTATCTGTATAGGTGTATGAGTGAATATGATAGTGGTATACTGATGAGTGACCACATGAATGAGTGACTGTATGGGTGAATGAGTGGATGTGTGTGTAGACCTAGGAATCAATGAGTGGGTATGTAGTAACTGGTATTGGTGTGTCTATGGTTTCGATGATGGTTGTCTGTATTTTAGAGTATAGGTGTATCAAAGGTTATATTAAGGTGTGAGGAGGTGCATCAGATTATCACATGGATGATTTCATCAGTGATGTCATCAGAGATGTCATCAGTGATGTCACTGACCATTTCATGAATGATGTAATATGTGAGGTCATCAGCAGTGCATTGCAGGGGCACGAGTTATAGTTAGCTGAACTAACTATAATGAATGAATTTCTTTGGTTTTGTACAAGTGAAATGTCCAACTAACTATAACGTCCCTGAAACACATGTTTTTTTCAGTGAATTTCTAAAGTTTTTTAAATGCTAATTTCTAACTATAACGTCCCTTAAACCTATGGTTTTCTTCATTGAATTGAAAAGGTTTTTTAAATGCTAATTCCTAACTATAACTGGCCAGAAACCTACGTTTTTTCAGTGAATTTCAATGTTTTTTTTTACATGAGAATTTCTAAGTATATTTATATATTAAACAAAATCTGAGAATAATTGAAAGTTTGTAAAACTAGATTAATTGTTTTTTTAAATTAATTCACAGGACTCGCCCAGCGTATGCACACCCTACGCAATGGCTGTGCGCACCTCGCTATTGTACATTTCAGAAGTCATGCCAGGGTCGCGTCGGCATCGCGCAGCAGTCGCGACTTCGGCGTAATTTGAAAAGTAAGAATCAGTATTAAAAAAATGATCAATACATAGTTTGATTATAGTGTTTGACTAATTTAATTTAGAAAACTTTTTATAAACTATTTTTTTCAGTATATTATTAACTATATGAAATTTGATGATTGTACATACCGTAAGTGGCCCAGATCGCGCTGGGGTCGCGACTTTGGCGTATTTTCAAAGTGTGGAATCTCACTATATAAAGTTTAAATATCAGATTTGTATAAACACTTTCACTAATATCCTTTGTAAAATATTGTATAAATATTTATTTATAGTTTATAATTATGTATACAATATTTCACGGGTGTGCGATGCGTAAGCAATGGGTGTGTGCACCCTACGCCACTTCATGTGAGCAGGAAAAGAAAGAATCTGATTGGTTTAAAACATTTTCATTCTGTAAGAGGAAGAATCCATGCTTGTGATATTCCTCTTAATATTTGGCTGTCTCGCTGGCGACAACTGTTCTTTGTTGCGCACTACTTTTTTCCAGTTTTCGTGTGTTTTGGTTTCTTTAAAAACATTATGGCATCTGCTCATAGAGACATCGATCCATTGGATCTGGAGGAGGATGAAATCCTGGAGCCCGTTAAAAAAAGGAAGGAGAGAGTTGTGTGGGTCTTTTTGACGGTGCCAGAGGGCGAGAAGGAGGTGAATGCTCGCAAAGTGACTGGCACCATTTGCAAGCGGATTTTGTCACGGGGCTCAGACAAGAAATATTCATGTGGGACTTCTAGCATGAAGAAACATCTTGAAACTCCATCCTGTACAGTTGGCCGTAGAAGAGAGTGGAAGACAATTGAATGAAGTGGCACAGCAAGACCTAAACGCCCTTCTACGTCTGCTCAACAAGCTCCTCCTGCAGCAAGGCCCCATATCGTTCCTGGACTGTTTGAAGTGGCCATAGTGAGCAAAAAGTGTGATGCCAAACTGTGCATCACGGAGCAGTGCATGGACGTTATTACCAGTGCCATTAAAGCACATGAATGTAATTTTGTTTATAATGTGCTCCAAAGTGTCCTTTTCTTTGCTTGTTGTTAAACAGCTCGTTTGCTGTTTTCAATCTTCTTTTGTTTAAAAAAATTAAAAACACACAAAAAAAGAAAAAAAGGTTAAAAAAATGCAAAAAAATTACAATTGTTAAAAAAACCTCAAAAAACGGCTCTTACAGAACCACATCTACTGGTTAAAAAAAGAAACATATCTGGAATGATTGCATGAGAGCAAGGGCACTGTGTGGGTGATTGTAGAACTGCAAAGGTACTGCATGTGTGATTGCTTCAATGCATGGGTAATGCTTGGGTTATTCCATGAGTACATGGGTAGTGCTTCATTGATTGGGACAGAGCATGGTTAGTGCCTGGATCATTGCATGAGTACATGGGTACTGACTGGATGATTAGAGTACTGCAAGGATAGTGCATGGTGACTTTATAAGTGATTGGGTATTAGCGGAGTGATTGTGTAAGTAAATGGTACTGCCTGGGTGATTGGAGGAGTACATGGGTAGTGACAGGGTGATTGCTGGAGTGTATGGGTACTACATGGGTAACTGAAGGTGTGAAGGAGCAGTGTCTAGGTGGTAAGAGGATTGTATGGGTAGTGCAAAGCTGACTATAGCAGTGCATGGTTACTGTCACGTTCCTCCCCTCGGCAAGGTAGGCACATGTATGGGGAGTATAGCAAGACTATGACTCCCATAATGCCTGGCTGAATGTGGCTTTTCCTTTCCCTCTCGTTTTTCTACTTTAACTCCTCCCTGTGTGTGATCAGGTGCTTGTCGCCTGATATCGGAGTCTGACTTCCATCAGGATCAAGGAAGAAAGGTTGTTCCTCGCCTGGATATCTATCTTCAAGGGAAAGCATATTCGTTTTTGGAAAGCGCTCGGCCGCGCTTTCATCCGAGAGCGAGGTCACTCTAAATCATAACGTTGGCATTTTTTCGAATGCGCTCGAAGGCACAGACATTTCTATCAAGTTCGGTGAGATAGATGCTCATTCCGCGCTTGATCATAGTTACCGCATTTCTGATACACGCACATTACAGAGAGAAGCAGGTGTGTGTGTTCTAACTCTTGGTTAGTTTTAAGAAGATTCAGACGCTGTGCCCATAATTATTTCTTAGTGCCGGAAAGAAGAATTGTAAGCCTCAGAGTGTGCTACTTGCAAGAGGACAAAGATTATGGCAGCAAAGGGCTGAGCGGACTACATTCTATTTTTTGTTTCTACTTGCGCCAGGATGCCCTCTGGGTGACAGACGCGCTATATAAGTATGCCTACATACATACATACTTGCATTATTTTTGGGGCTTCTACAGGTTAAGAGACAGCATTCAGGATATTATCAAAACCCGGAGTGGAATACCAAAAGCCTAGGAGCCGATTGAAAGGCTCGGATTATCAGAGCAGATACTAGGGAACAATCACTGTTGGGAGCATTTGGTTTGAATTCAGGAACACAGAAGTCTTCCTGGAATATGTACACTGACCCCGTCATCTTTAAAGGAGGCCTGCCTGGTTACAGATATGTTCCTTACAAACTGGTTATATGAACACCATAATACTGGTATATACTGCTGATATTTATCACTGAAGGAAGTGGTAAAAACATTGTTTATTTTCTTTTCTTTATTTTTCTATTTTTGAACCTTTTTATGTGGTATGATTGCGACAGGAATAGATGTAAGTGTAATCTTGCTTATTTCACAATACTATAATCCACATACTGTGCAGGGATTTATGTGTGTTATGTTGTGTTTCAATTCACAGGAAGCACGGCTACCATAGAGGGGAGTCTACATGATCCCAGTCAAGGGTTCATTGTTTTGCCAAGCAGCTGCATCTTTATGGTTTCTTTGTCCCTTTTTCCCCTTCCCCTGTTATGGTATAATCTGTTGAGTTTCGGCATACTCGCAGGTGGTTCCATATAAGGGTAGGAGAAAATCAGCATCGTTCATCGCTCCCGCTGTACCCGGCTGACCAGGTTAGTGGTAACATATTGTGTCATGACAGTTACTGCCTGGGTCATTGCATGAGTACATAGGTGCTGACTGGATGATTAGAGTACTGTAAGGAGAGTGTATTGTGAATGTATAAGTGCTTGGGTTTTGGAAGAGTGATTGGATAAGTACATTGTACTGGCTGGATGATTGGAGGAGTGCATGGGTAGTGACAGAGTGATTGTTGGAGTGCATGGGTACTACATGGGTAATTGAAGGTGTGAATAAGTAGTGTCTAGGTGATTAGAGAATTGTATGGGTAGTGCACAGGTGATTGTAGCAGTGCATGGGGACTGCCTGGATGACGCATCATCGCTAGCTACGCACACGCTTAGTGCTTCAGGTGTCACTAACTCTGTGCAGCTCAAGTTAACACCATGTGGTTGTGGGCCCCTGCTGACCGCTGCCCCCGGCCTACACTGCGGACAGCAGGGCTCACAATTCAGATTGAGTCACGATTGCAGATGACACAATCCAGTAGTCAACAGACATTGCATCCAGTGCAGCCTGCCCGGACCACGCATCATCGCTGGCTGGCATATGCTGAGTGCTTCAGGTGCCACTAACTCTGTGCAGCTCAAGTCAATGCCACGTGGCTGTGAGACATTGCTGACCACTGCCTCGGGCCTACGCTGTGATTAGCAGGGTTCACAATTAAAATTGGGTCTTCATTTATTAATTGCAGAGTCCAGTAGGCAACAGACATTGCATCCAGTATGGCCCGCCCGGATGACGCGTCATCACTGGCTGTGCACACACTGAATGTTTCAGGTGCCACTAACTCTGTGCAGCTCAAGTCAACCCCACATGGCTGTGTGTCCTTGCTGACCGCTGCCTCAGACCTACACTGCGGTCAGCAGAGCTCACAATTCAAATTCAGTCTTGATTCATTAATTGCAGAGTCCAGTAGGCAACAGACATTGCATCCAGTGCGGCCCACCCAGACGACGCATCATCGGTGGCTGCGCACACGCTGAGTGTTTCAGGTGCCACTAACTCTGTGCAGCTCAAGTAAATGCCGCGTGTTTGTGGGCCCTTGCTGACCGCTGCCTCCGGCCTACACTGCTGTCAGCAGGCCTCACACATATCCAATCCAATCCTGACCTGCAAGAACACGCCATTACCGCTGGCTGCGCACATGTTGAGCTCTTCAGGTGCCACTAACTGTGCATCACAACTCATGGACCCTTTATGATTGACTTTCATGCTGTAGACACTGGACGCAACACTGTCACCTCAGACAGCAGGAATATCCCGAAGGGACATTAATTTTTTTTTTCACATGAGCACGCTCATCTCTAGTGCCCCTACCTCAGTGCACCACAAGTCCTGGACCCTTTACGATAGAATCTTTTGTGTGTGATTTCAAATCTGGTGCCCCTACCTTAGTGCACCACAAGTCATGGACCCTTTATGATTGAATCTCTGTGTGTACTCCGATGATCACTGTTGTAGTTGTTGCTAGCACAAACCATTCCCTGAGGGCTGGCTTACATTCACCACACACGCATCCAGCACAGACATCACTGGACATGTGACCCTGGTAATAAAAAGGGGCTGGGCACACGTACCCGTAGCCAATTCCACTATTTATTTTTGAGGGTTTTATATAGTGCGAACAAGACCCTTGCAAGTATCAAAGCGCTTTACAAGTCAAATGTAGAAAACAAGATGTAGCACACAAAGATAAAGGTGGAACAACTATACATAGCTTATACATGAACACATCTTCTATTGTGAAAGACAAAATGACAGCTCTTGAGCACAAATACATAGATAGTTATAATATACAGTGAGGCTAGTAGAAGGACAGAGTTCACGTGAATTAAGCCATGAGGATCGCTTTCACTTCTTTTTTTAAGGAGGCAGAGGACGGATTAGTTCTTGTTTCAGTGGGCAAAGCATTCCAGATCCTAGGAGCCATACCAGAGAAAGAACGGATATAGGTTTTTTCCTTGGCAAATCGTTGTGATTTTAGAAGAAGCGTCTGGGCACTCCTGGAGTTTCTGCTGACTGCAGAAAGCTCCAGTTTCGGACCTAGGTAGTGCGGAGAATTGTGGTGAAGGTCCTTGTGCATCATACATGCAATTTTAAGATGAATTCTAGCTTCAAATGGTAGCCAGTTGAAGGCTCTCAGGTCAGGGGAAATGTGAGAGTTTCTCTTTGAACCCGTGATGAGTCTGGCAGCTGAGTTGATAGTGGCTCTTAATGGGGCTGTTGATGACCTTGGGAGACCGCATAAGGTTACCGCCCCACATTCCACTCTAGGTATTAGACAAAATTGGTTAGGAGAGCACAATCCTACAATGTGGATATATACAATACTAGTAAAGTATATAGTCAAAAATAACAAAGAATCCAAATACAGTCAACAACTTTTCATATAGTCCAGGACAAATAGATGAATAGAGTTCATACATATTATGTGTCATCTTTTTCTTTATTGATTCTTAAAAGTGATTTTCTAATTGATAAAAGGACAGCCGACACGTGTTTCGTCCGTACTATGAATTAGTACAAGGACTTTTTCAAGGCTGTAAAAACATGATAAGAAAATATATACATGAGATTACAAAATTGTAAAATTTGGGTAATTTACAAAAAAGGAGAATAGAAAGGCCTAAACATACACGGGTATAAATAATAACATGGTGATAAATAATCAAGGAAATGACAAAAAGATATACTAAATATGCTAAGTGAAAGAATCCAAAAGGAGAAATATACCAAGATCTGGTGGAGAATAGAAGAAATAGGAGAGAGAGAAAAGCAAGTGTACAAGTGACTACAAGGTGAAACACAAATATAAAAGCACAAAAATGTGGACATATAAAACACCCAAAGTGAAAATAAACCTTAGAACTGTAAGATAGCGACATCCACCACAAAGAATATTGTGTCTGGAGAAAGACTGACCTAATGAGGTAGACTAATGCGGCAAATGTATCGTAAATCCTGTAGATGATATATTATACTCGAGGCTCCTGAATCAAAGGGAGAAAGAATATATATATATAAGAAAGAATGAATGAAATATATATGAGTCACTGTTAGGCATACCATCGGTAAACAAAAGTATCCTATAGAGTTTATATAGAGAATAAAATAACAAAATAAAGCTAGACTGTCTATTCCTGGTCAAATTAAATAAAGATCAGAAAGTTCTGTTCAATCAAGAGATGGTAAACTTAATGCCAACACGGTTCTGTATTGATAGCAGAAGAGTCTCACCAGAACAACAACAATAGTCCAAATTGCCCGAGTGGGTAGATCGAAATATATATAACTGGATGAGTGTCAAATAGAATTCCACACCAAGGATTCTATAAGATAAAATAATTTATTAAAAAAGCAAAGTCTGATAAACATAAGTGTTGAATCCATTAGTTCGACATGGCCATTCGAGAGATCACCGGCCACTATATTGAAGGGCCTCAAATGGTAGTAAGAAATCTCACCTAATATGTAAACATTCTAGAAATATCTACATAGGTTCCACCTAAATGGTGACCACAATAAATGGCAAGATGAATTAAATGAAGCTGGACTCTGTGACAAAATATAAAAAGGTAACTGAATAAACCATTAACAAATATAAATCCATAATGTCAATCTCTATATAGCGGAGAGTCAACGCAAATAGACACTCACCAGTGATTAGTTAAATATTTCCCACATTCGAGCAAGGAGATACAAAAAAGAGCAAAGTAAACTACCTGTATGAAAAGAAAGAATAACAATGATGAGACAACCGTGTAAAAGATAAAGGAAATCACTAAGTTTTTCTGTACTATAAGCACATAAGAAAACATCCAATATAATAGTACAAGATTACTAGTGTATGGACTTAGTTGGTAAACTGGTATCAGACCAAAAATATACAAAAACAAACAAACATGGATGCCCAATATATCATAATATCCTAATGTCAACACAGGACTCAAGTCAAAATGCAAGCAGGACTAGTTAGAAGCATCACAAAGTTCAATTGCATACCGCACGTGTCTTGGTCAAACCATTTCAATAAGAGTTATGGTGGCCCAGTCCTAGGTCGCAAAGTATCTTTAAGGTGTGATATAACACCAACGTACTAAAAAGACAAGAGAAATAAATATTGTGTAAGAGTTAAATAAATACTCTCAACACAACATACAAAACCTCGTAACTCACAATGATGTCTTACCTACAAGATTGCCTCGATAGTATATGAGGCTGTAAGAAAACAAAGAATAAAAATATGTCTCAGTATTATTAAAGCATGTATGCTAACTAAGTCCATATCTCAAACCGCGTCCCCTTCCGAAGCCCCACTTACCGCACTTGTAAAGTCTGGCGCCACTTGATACTGGCACTCTGTAAGCGGCGGTCCCCCGCCCAACACGCTGATATATACGGAAGCAGAATCAGGCACCATTGAAAAAACGGAGCTCGCCCGAGAAACAGTGAAGCTAGAAATAGGACAGGAGATGCTCCAAGGGTCATGCAAACTCGTATTGACTGAAACGAAAAATTATACCTGCCATCTTGAAATATACATAAAGTGGATATGATGATACAAATATTCAGAAGGCAACCTAAATAAAACCATGTAGGTATATAGTAAATACTAAAGCAGCCAGTATGGTCAGATATCCAGATTGTGGTGTCATTGACCGCACTGTCGAGTTAATTAAATGTGAAATAGTACCGATAGTAAGTGTGGGTACCAATTTCACGAGAATTGTAATGTTCAGTAACCAGACACTATCTTTTCCCAAGTGTATGATAAACAAATTCCAAGTCGATATAAAAGCTAAATAAAAGCCAGGTGTTCAGAAAACAGGAACAAGAGAATTGTGAAGACAGGTATAGTATAGTCCAAGTGCAAAGGGTCAAAATGATCAATAAAATTGTTTAACCATAATAAGAACAATAATACAGTCATCATATTGTAGCAATAAAGCCAATTTAATCAAATACGTTATACGATTACATTAAATCATATCTCGTCAATGCAAACTATCGTTGAAAATTCAATCATTGAAACCGTGGTATAAATTGTTTTTTTTAAAACGGAGACAGTGGTTATATAGTAATTTAAGGTTACAAAACAACACCACAAAGAATAGATTCCATTCAAGAGAAGGAGGTATAGAGATATGGATAACTATAGGTTACATCACAAAACACAAAAAGAATGTACAATATGATATAAAGTCAATGATCCATTTCGATTTCGATTGAATAGTCTCTCATGTTACAGTTTATGAGACATAAGGATTCAGAAAACAAGGAAGAGAATTAGTATCATATAGGCTTTGGAGGGTACATTAAATGTTCCAGATATTTAGCAACATGACTAGGGGCAAAAAAAAAAACCAGTATATATGGCATCTAGAAATATAAATACTCAGATGTTTACACAAAAACATGCATTTCTCTGTCTACATTCAACCCCCGGTCTACCGCTCTCAATTTAATGAGCCATTGTGTTTCCAATTTCCTACGGGCAGCTACCCTGTTGCCACCACGAGAGTCATGTTTAAGAGTAGCAATCCCATGGAATTTGATGTTAATTAATTCAGAAGATCTGTGTTCTGTGTTATAGTGTGCTGCTAGCGGATAGTTGGAAGTATTATTACGAATGGCCCTGACATGCTCTTGTATTCGTTCCTTAAGAGGACGAATAGTGCTCCCAACATAGATCTGATTACATTGGCATATAATACAATAAACCACTAATTTTGAGTTACAGTTAATAAATTCATGGATTTGGTGGGTTTTAGTAGTATTATAACAGAAAGCCATTGTTTTGTTGCATGCAAATTGACAAACATTGCACATAGTGCAACTGTAAAAACCCTTAGGTTTTGAAGGGAGCCAATTTTTTGAGGCCCGAGTCTTGGTGTTGCAGCCTGTTGGATCCCAACAGATTGCGTAGAGTTTTGCCCCTTCTGTATGTCATTAGAGGTTTGTTTTTGATAAGCGGGTCAATATCTCGGTCTAGTTGAAGCAGGTGCCAGTGTTTACGCAATATTCCATAGATCTCATTACTATGGCAATGATATTGTGTAATAAAAGCTACCCGTCCTTTGTTGTTAGTACTGTTTTTCCTCTTTTTGTTTTTGAGTAAATCACTACGTTTACATTGTTTAATCCTGGAAGTAGCTTTTGTCAAAATTTCAGGACCATAGCCCCTTTGGGCAAAGCGTTTAGTTAGTTGGTCCAACTCATTCTAAAAATCATTGTCAATACTACAATTCCTCCTTATACGAGTCATCTCGCCAAAGCCTCATATACTATCGAGGCAATCTTGTAGGTAAGACATCATTGTGAGTTACGAGGTTTTGTATGTTGTGTTGAGAGTATTTATTTAACTCTTACACAATATTTATTTCTCTTGCCTTTTTAGTACGTTGGTGTTATATCACACCTTAAAGATACTTTGCGACCTAGGACTGGGCCACCATAACTTTTATTGAAATGGTTTGAACAAGACACGTGCGGTATGCAATTGAACTTTGTGATGCTTCTAACTAGTCCTGCTTGCATTTTGACTTGAGTCCTGTGTTGACATTAGGATATTATGATACATTGGGCATCCATGTTTGTTTGTTTTTGTATATTTTTGGTCTGATACCAGTTTACCAATTAATTCCATACACTAGTAATCTTGTACTATTATATTGGATGTTTTCTTATGAGCTTATAGTACAGAACAACTTAGTGATTTCCTTTACCTTTTACACGGTTGTCTCATCATTGTTATTCTTTCTTTTCATACAGGTAGTTTACTTTGCTCTTTTTGGTATCTCCTTGCTCGAATGTGGGAAATATTTAACTAATCACTGGTGAGTGTCTATTTGCGTTGACTCTCCGCTATTTAGAGATTAACATTATGAATTTATATTTGTTAATGGTTTATTCAGTTACCTTTTTATATTTTGTCACAAAGTCCAGCTTCATTTAATTCATCTTGCCATTTATTGTGGTCACCATTTAGGTGGAACCTATGTAGATATCTCTAGAATGTTTGCATATTAGGTGAGATTTCTTACTACCATTTGAGGCCCTTCAATATAGTGGCCGGTGATCTCTCGAATGGCCATGTCGAACTAATGGATTCAACACTTATGTTTATCAATCTTTGCTGTTTTAATACATTATTTTATCTTATAGAATCCTTAGTGTGGAATTCGATTTGACACTCATCCAGTTATATATATTTGCGATCTACCCACTCGGGCAATTTAGACTATTGTTGTTGTTCTGGTGAGACTCTTCTGCTATCAATACAGAACCGTGTTGGCATTAAGTTTACCATCTCTTGATTGAACAGAACTTTCTGATCTTTATTTAATTTGACCAGGAATAGACAGTCTAGCTTTATTTTGTTATTTTATTCTCTATATAAACTCTATAGGATACTTTTGTTTAACGCTGGTATGCCTAACAGTGACTCATATATATTTCATTCATTCTTTCTTATATATATAGATTCTTTCTCCCTTTGATTCAGGAGCCTCGAGTATAATATATCATCTACAGGATTTACGATACATTTGCCGCATTAGTCTACCTCATTAGGTCAGTTTTTTTCCAGACACATTATTCTTTGTGGTGGATGTCGCTATCTTACAGTTCTAAGGTTTAGTTTCACTTTGAGTGTTTTATATGTCCACATTTTTGTGCTTTTATATTTGTGTTTCACCTTGTAGTCACTTGTACACTTGCTTTTCTCTCTCTCCTATTTCTTCTATTCTCCACCAGATCTTGGTATATTTCTCCTTTTGGATTCTTTCACTTGGCATATTTAGTATATCTTTTTGGCATTTCATTGATTATTTATCACCATGTTATTATTTATACCCGTGTATGTTTAGGCCTTTCTATTCTCCTTTTTTTAAATTACCCAAATTTTACAATTTTGTAATCTCATGTATATATTTTCTTATCATGTTTTTACAGCCTTGAAAAAGTCCTTGTACTAATTCATAGTACGGACTAAACACGTGTCGGTTGTCGTTTTATCAATTGGAAAATCACTTTTAAGAATCAATAAAGAAAAAGATGACACATAATATGAACTCTATTCATCTATTTGTCCTGGACTATATGAAAAGTTGTTGACTGTATTTGGATTCTTTGTTATTTTTTACTATATACTTTACTAGTATTGTATATATCCACATTGTAGGATTGTGCTCTCCTGACCAATTTTGTCTATATGTATTTTTGTCGATCCTTTGCCTTGACGAGTTTATTCCTTCCTGGTAGTGGGGGTTATTGGTCCATGTAGCACTCCATCTTTTATATTTAGAAAGATCTTATTGACTGTCCAGCACTGTTTAACATTTTACTAAGATTAGTGTATGTGCGGTTTTTTCCAATTCTTTGGAAACACCACTACCGATCCTTGTATGCATCACTCTAGGTATTACTAGGGCTTGAACTGCGTGTTTGAAATCGGAGGCTGGCAGAAAGGGTTTCAGTTTTCGCAGGGTCTTCAGGTGGAAGTTGGCTCCTTATATGGAAGCACTGATATTCTTCTGCATTTTTAAGTTGCTGTCAAGCTTTATCACTAGCGATTTCACTGGCTCGTCGATGAGAGGTTGTCCTTTGAGAGCTGTTAAGTGTTTCAGACAATCTAGGATAGTGGGAGTTTTGTTAGGGGGAGCGATTAAGAGGAATTCAGTTTTGAGGGAGTTTAGTTTCAAATGGCTTTCGGCCAGTCATGTTTGGGTCTTTTGTAGAGTAGAGTTGAGTGGTTTGATGTCATCAAGAGAGTGGATCTTGATGTAGATTTGGGTGTCGTCTGCATACATGTGGAAATGAATCTTGGTGAGGCTGAGAAGATCGGTGAGAGGTTCCATAAAAAGGTTGAACAGGGTCGGTGAGAGGAAGGAGCCTTGTGGAGCTCCGAATGTGACTGGTATGGGGTTGGACAGGGATTGGTTGACCTGGAATCTTTGGGAGGAAGGAGGCGGACCAGTTAAATACAGTACCAGACATTCACATTCTGTGTTTCAGGACTTCAAGCAGGTTGTCGTGTTTGACGGTATCAAATGCTGCCGATAGGTCGAGTAGGATAAGTAAGCAAGCTTAATTTTCGTCCAGGATTTTTAGAGCGCCGTCAATTACATGTGTCATGGCTGATTTGGTACTGTGACCTGCTCGGAAGCCTGATTGAAATTCGTTAAGCATGCTGAATTGATCAATGTGACTGTTCAGCTGCATGTTAACACATTTTCCAGGAGTTTGGCTAACATAGGTATGTTAAAAATCGGACAATAGTTATTTAGGTACGAGGGGTCATCTGTTATTTTCTTTAGGATAGGCAACACCTGACCTGTTTTTAGGATGTCTGGAATGAATTCTTGAAGGAGGGACACATTTATGATCTTGGTCCATAGAGGTAATAAAATGGGAATTAAGTCTTTTAAGTAATTAGCTGGGAGCGGGTCTTTGAAATGATTGGAGGGTTTCAGAGAGGTTAGCATCTTTAATATGGAGTCTTCACTGTAAGTGTTGAAGTGGGACAAAGTTGCGTTGTTTTTGAGTTTGAATTTTGGGAGGATGTTAGTTTGTGTACCCACCAGGGGTCTAGAAGAGATATTATTCATGTCTGGGATGGATAAGAGGTCCTTGAGTAGATCTGATTTTATGGATTCTGTTTTAGAAGCGAAGAAGGAGGAAAATTCTTCATAATTGGGTAGATTAAGAGGGATGGCGTTCGGGAGACTAGGTATGCTCTTGGTTTGGGTTTTGATAAGATCGAATAGTTTTTTGGGGCGGTTCTTGGCTTGGTCTAGTTGAGTCCTGAAGAAGTTGGTTTTAGATTTTCTGAATTTTCTAAAGTAGGAGTTTCTGGGGAGTTTAAGAAGCTTGAGGTGGTCAGCAGAGGGAGTGGCTCTCCAACGCCGTTCAATTAATCTGAGAGAGCATCTGGCTTCATTTAGCCTCCCATCATACCAAGGTTTTGAGCCTTTTATGGAAGCTCTTTTCAGTTGGAGCGGGGCTATGTTATCAAGAAGGTTGCTCATGGAGTGAAAGTAGTGATTGGTCAGCCCCTGGACATCGTTTAGGTCTTCCGGGGGACATATAGGGTTTGAGTTAGTTGTTGCTATAGGGTTAGAGCTGACGTTTTTCAGGTTTCTCTTCCAGATCTTAGCGATTGTGTGGAGAGACGTTTAACCTCTTCCAGAACTTAGAAAGTAATAATGTGATGGTCAGACCAGTCGCATGGGAGGATCGAGTCGAGCTGTGTGGAGTCCACATTAGAGATTACTAGGTCAAAAATTGCACCTTTGTCGTGTGTAGGGCTGTTACATATTTGGTTGAGATTCTAAGGTCGGCGAGGAAGGCTTTGAGGCTGTTTACCCCAGGGTCATTCTGGTCGTCCCAGTGGAGGTTGAAGACCCCAGGAATATTTGCTTATTTTGATGGCTGTT
The DNA here is from genome assembly GCF_964261635.1 of Lissotriton helveticus. NCBI lineage: Eukaryota > Metazoa > Chordata > Amphibia > Caudata > Salamandridae > Lissotriton > Lissotriton helveticus. The sequence continues at coordinate 1,248,586,300 of NC_136057.1, forward strand.
ATTTGACGCTAGAATATCCATGAATTGTTCTATGAAAACGGAGGGTGGTAGAAAGTGGGAAAATAACAGATTTGTTTGTTATTGCTGGCGATGTTTAGGCAGAGGTATTCACAGGAAGACAGAGCGGGGGCATTGGAGTTGGATACTGTTAGGCTGCTCTGATGTATGCAGGCTATCCCACCTCCTGGCCTGTCCGTTCTGTCGAGTCTGGTGATGTCATAGTTGGGGGGTAGTAAGATGTCCATGATCAGTGTAGATGTACCATTTAACCAAGTTTCCGTCTGGATCAGAATGTCAGGTTCGTTAGTGAGTAGTAAGTCAGCTATCTCAGCTGCATGTCTAGATGCAGATCTGCAGTTTAGGAGAATACAATTTAGCCGCGACTTCGACCTATCTATCTAACTGTGTCTGTGTGTTCATTATGTATGCATGATAGCCCCGGGCCTTACCAGATTACATTGTGCTGTGGACAGTGAATGCAGCCATGTTACCTCTAGCAGTGGGAAAAACCTTGGTTATGTAGCTTTGTTGTCGCCCCCTGTAAGCTGAGACAGAGCGGGCAGAGCCGGCATACACCAGTACAGCGTAGGGGTGTGCGGAATTTGCCCAGGGCTCTGGCCGTGGTTCAGTTCTGGACTCAACAAGGAAGTAAATAATGCATGTGTCTGTGTTTTAATGTCAGCGCCACCTGGCACACAATCGACATGAAGGAGTGCAAGACCGCTCGGGGTCTTGGCTCATACATGCCAAGTGTTATGTGTATCTGTATTGCCTCAGCATGAGCCACATGCCTAGCCCTAGTCACAGCGCGACTTCACCAGGCATGAACTCTACATCTGTCTCCACCCTATCCTTACCATAGGCCTACACTCATGTATCCGCCTACCTTCAACGGGCAACATCAGTGTGTCGTTGTCAGGCTTGTGAACATGCGCAGAAAACCATGGCTATGATGTGCCGTAGGAGTGCAAGTGATGCAACCTTGCAAAGCACACAAGTAAATAGGCTCAGAGGGAGGGAGGAGCAGCTGTGAGGCCACGTAACACACAGTGATGCTGCACATTTGCCACATGCAAGACATGTCAAACATGAATCCAAAAGTCGCACACATCTTACCCCACCCCCAACAAGCCACATCACATTGCCTGAATGCAAGCAGATGACAAACTTACATTAGGATTGAAAGCTCCATTTTCTGAACTATCAGGCGGGAGCACATCTATTGGTTACACGTAATAAACCTTAGCAACTGACTTCTACCCCCATTCTGCTTAATGCTAGTTTCATGGAACATTCAACTAAACTGACAGGTCACAAATTCACCATATTTTCAAGTTCACCACACCATGTTGCAAATCCAAATAGCAGGTGTGGTTGACTTTGCAAAATATGACCTTATGCTTTCTACTGTACCTTTCAAACATTTTTTACTAAACAATAAGAACCTATTTTTTAAAGAAAGTAAAATGCAACCTACTTTTGAATGTACAAAGTTCTTAAACAGCCACCATTTTAGATACCTCTCATTCTACCAAATGACTACTTCAGCTACAGATATCTTTTCATTACTTCCAGTCATCCCTTCAAGATGCTTTCAGTGTGGATTGTTGGGCACAGCTATGTTTTCTGGTGCAAAAGGTATGCTGAACGCAGAGGTATTGACAAAGACCTAGCTTTGCAAAATGTAGATATTAAATGGATTGGACAGAGAGGATTAAAGTGGCATCAATTAGTGCCTTTGGTAAAACCTTTTTGCATCTCCAACCTCCTGACCTCATAATTGTGCACTGTGGTGGCAATGACCTAGGCACATTGACTGGGGTAGGTCTGGAAATGCTAATGAAGGACACTTTTGCAGAATTGATGTTGCTTTTCCCCCAAACTGTCTTTGTTTACTCTAACATATGACAGAAATGGAACTGGTTCAATCAATTTTGTCCTCAGATTGAGAAAGCTAGAAAAAATGTCAATAAAGCTGTTTCTGCTTACCTCAGAGACCATAGGATAGGCTCCACCTATAACAACATTATATGCTTCCATATAGAGGGCATCTACAGAAGCGCTGGAGTACACTTCACTGATCAAGGCAACAGAGTGTTTTTGAACAACCAGAAGCTATGCATCCACACTTACATGTAGCTACAACAATCTCCCAATGAAAACAAGGGCTCTTTTTAGAGCCACCCAACATATAACCAAACTTTTCATAATTTTTTTTAATTATTTTTGCTTGGAGCCACGCACCCATCGCGTTCACACTAGGGGGCCAAGCTGAGCGTCGTGCTCGGGTTGCGACTCCAAACTTTGGTGAAAAAAAATGTCTACTTCCATTTATTAATATTTGCCCCTGGGGACCCCATCCCCCAGGGCATCCCCAAATGTTTATTTTTTTAAAGGAGGTTCGTGTCCCATTGACAAGGAATAGAACAATGTGGCGGTGCTTTTTGAGTTCGCATCAACCCACTTGGGCAAGATTGTAGCGAATTTGGGGCAGCGACAGCAACCACTTGGTATTACTGGAGAAAACAGCAAGTACCATCATGCAAAGGTGCAGACACGCCTATCGTGCTTGGCTCATTATCAGGTGTTCCCTTCATGTGCTAGCCGCTCCCCCTGCATTGTCTCCGCCCGTGAACAAGGACACTTGGTTGTTTGAAACGCGTAGGGCTGTGGAGATTGAAATCTAGATGCTGTCAAGGACATTGCTCCATTGAGGTCTGGGATTAAAGATGTCAAAATACTCACCGTGCAGTGGCGTTTCTATTTGGGGCAACCCTGTACGTTGGAATGTTAGCGGCCTGCCTTGGTCCCAGAAACGCCCCGCTGTACTCTTGCAGATCCGGCGATTGGAACCCCAATTTGCCAAATGGAGTGGTGAGGTTCGTGTCCCATTGACAAGGAATAGAACAATGTGGCGGTGCTTTTTGAGTTTGCATCAACCCATTTGGGCAAGATTGTAGCAAATTTGAGGCAGCCACAGCTTCGTAAGTGACAGGTGGGCGAATTACAACCCAGTGTTACATTATGTACGTAGTTGCGGAGGTCACGCCGGCTGCACGAATCCCCCACAAAATTTTACGTTTGAAAACTATATATATAAACTGTCATATGTATATTAAAGCTAGAGATTATTTAATTTATTATTTAAAAATCATATATTTGTAACTAGAATAAATTATTCTTAAATATATTTTTCGAATTCACGATGGGAGCACGCTGGGTGCGTGCGCGGTGCCCAAATCTATGTGACTTTTAAAAAAAGAATTTAATTGGGCAAGAACCTTTTCATTCTAGATGTTACAAGACCCCCACCCAATGTTGTCATTCCTTCAAGAACCTTGTCAGGAGACACACCTGTTGTGTTTTTCTCTCTCTTCTTGATTTTTTGGGGTGTTTTTTTTTTTTATCTACCAAAGATGTCATCTTCAAATGCACCGGAGAACATCCATCAAGAAGATGATGACTTGGAGGAACCCCCACAAAAAAAAGAGAGCATTGTCTGGGCTTTCTTTACTTTCCTGGAGGGTGAAAAAAAAGTAAATGCTCGAAAAGTCACCTGCAGCATTTGCCATCATGTTTTAGCTCAGGGCTCCGAGAAGAATTACTCCAGTGGTACTTCTTCTATGTTGAAACATCTCCAGGCAATCCATCCTCCGCAGCTGGCACAAGCGCAAAGAAAAAGAGAGCTGGAAGAACAAGCCCAGCAGGATGACCAGCAAGCAGGGCCAAGCACTTCCTCTGGTCCTGGATCATTAAACAAAGGACCAGATATAAGGGCCGAATCTGCTGGTCTAGAACAGTTATGCATCAAATGCAAAAATATAAGGTACTAACTTGGTGATTGGAAGAGTGCATAGGTAGTGCCTAGGTGATTACATAAGTGTGTGGGTAGTGCCTGGGTGATTGCATGAGTGCATGGGTAATGCCTGGGTTATTGCATGAGTGCATGCGTAGTGCCTAGGTGATTGAAGGAGTGCATGGCTACTAGCTGGGTAATTAAAGGAGTGAATGAGTAGTGTCTGGGTGATTAGAGGAGTGCATGGGTAGTGCACAGGTGATTGGAGGAGTGCATGGGTAGTGCCTGGGTTACTGCATGGGTGCATGAGTAGTGCCTGGGTGATTGCAGGAGTACATGGCTAGTGCCTGGATGTTTTTCTAACTGCATGGGTATTAGTTGGGTGATTTTGTAAGTGCATGGTTAATTCCTTAGTATTTACATGAGTTAATTCATAATGCCTGGATGATTGCATGACTGCATAGTTAGTGTCTTGTTGATTGCATAAGTGTATGGGTACTGCCTGGGTGTTTGGAGGAGTGTAAAGATAGTGTATGGTGATTTTATAAGTGTACGAGTAGCTGATTGAAGGAGTAAATGAGTACTGTCTGAGTGATTAGAGGAATGCATGGGTAGTAGACAGGTGATTAGAGTAGATCATGGGTAGTGTCTGGGTTACTGCATGAGTGGATGAGTAGTGCCTAGGTGATTGCAGGACTACGTGGGTACTGCCTGGATGATTTGGTAACTGCATGGGTATTTTTAGGTGATTTTGTAAGTGCACAGGTAATGCCTGGGTAATTACATGAGTTTATTTGTGATGCCTGGGTGATTGTGTGAATGCATGGTTAGTGTCTTGGTGATTGCATTAGTTCATGGCTACTGCCTGAGTGTTTGGAGGAGTGTAAATATAGTGTATGGTGATCTTATAAGTGCATGAGTAGTAACTGGGTGATTGGAGGATTGCATGGCTACTGGCTGGGTAATTGAAGGAGTAAATGAGTATTGAGTGGGTGATTGGAGGAACACATGGGTAGTAGACAGGTGATTCGAGCAGTGCATGTGTACTGCCTGGGATACTGCATGAGTGCATGGGTAGTGCCTGTGTGATTGCAGGAGCACATGGCTAGTGCATGGATGATTTTGTAACTGCATGGGTATTTCTTGGGTGATTGTGTAAGTACATGGGTAATGCTTGCGTAAATACATGAGTTCATTGGTAATGCTTGGGTGATTGCATGAATGCATGGTTAGTGTCTTGCTGATTGCATTAGTTCATGGATACTGCCTGAGTGTTTGGAGGAGTGTAAAGATAGTGTATAGTGATGTTGTAAGTGCATGAGTAGTGACTGGGTGATTGTTGGAGTACATGGCTACTGAATGGGTAATTGAAGGAGTAAATGAGTACTGTGTGGGTGATTAGAGGAGTGCATGGGTAGTAGACAGGTGATTGGAGTAGTGCATGGGTAGTTCCTGGGTTACTGCATGAGTGCACGAGTACTGACTAGGTGATTGCAAGACTACATGGGTACTGCCTCAATGATTTTGTAACTGCATGGGTATTGCTTGGGGGATTGTGTAAGTACATGGGTAATGCCGGGGTAATTACATGAGTTCATTGGTAATGCCTTGGTGATTGCATGAATGCATGGTTAGTGTCTTGGTGAGTGCATACGTGTATGGGTACTGCCTGGGTGTTTGGAGGAGTGTAAAGATAGCGTATGTGATTTTCGAAGTGCATGAGTAGTGACTGAGTAATCAAAGGCGTGAATGAGTAGTGTCTAGGTGATTAGAGGAGTGCATGGGTAGTATCTGGGTTATTCAATGAGTAGATGGGTAACCCCTGAAATATTGCAGCAGTGAATTGGTACTGCCTGGGTGATTTTGTTAGTGGATAGGTATTTATTTAGATGATTTTGTAAGTGTATATGTAATGCCTGGGTGATTGCATAAGTGCATGGTAACTGCTTGGGTGATTCCATCAGTGCAAGACTAATGTGTAGACGATTGAAGGAGTGCATAGGTAATACTAAAAACTAGAGGTAAAGTCTGGATAATTGCAGGAATTTATGGGTACTGCTAGACTGAATAAAGGTGTGGATTAGTAATGCCTGGGTGAGTTTATAAGTCATAGGTAATGCTTCTGTGATTGAAGGAGTGCAGGAGTACTGCTGAGGTGATTTGAGAAAGGAGATGATTAAGTTTAAAAAATGAATAACAGCAATAAAAGTGATTGTAAACATTAATTCCTCTTATTTTGCTTATTTCATTATTTCATCTTACCTTCTATATTGAAGTAGATATCAATTTCATTGAAACTATTTTACATTTGTTTCATTGTAAAGTAAATTTAAAATATTTTCAAAGTTTACTTTTGCTTTTTGTAAAAGAGAAGAAAAAATACAATTATTGCAAATAATATTATAGGTTTAAGAACACAACAGAATTTTAGAATTACATAACATATTCAGGTTCTCTTTTTTGCTGTTTTCAGATTCTATTGAATTTCACCATACACAGTGAGTTCAATGTTGATCATCATATAACAGCCTGCTAAAAATACAATCAATAGGATTGTAAAAACAAACAAATCTGTGTCCAAAATATTTACAACAAACTCAACTATCTCTTTACATTTTCAAAAATAAACACTCCCATTTACATTGCATATAACACAAATATCAAATATATGAAGTACTTCTTTCAAACACAATTTTCCAAATGCAATATCAAAGAACAGAAATGATAATTCAAACACTAAGGGGCCGATTCCGATTTGTTAAAATCCCCTACAAATAGCCGGACGGAGCGTATTTCCCGTACGAATCATACCCTTAAACATCCCCGTACGTATGATCGATTCGGACCCAAAGCAGATCTCAGTACGAATGCAATCATGGGATGTACGCACCGTACCCAGGGGGATCCGTTTCGTACGCGGTTCGAATCAAAATCTGCTTTTCTGGACGTTTTGAGCTCCCATAGAAAAAGAGTTGTACGGAGTGTTGACGAGACGAATCGTACTTGCTGGGTCGGAAAATGCTGCTTCGATCCGTACGGACGTCGCGTACTGCGTGTTCCGAATGCGATTCGTACAGATTTTTAAGTCGTAATGGTCTTTCGTATGATTCGTATGGAGATCTGCTTTGGGTCCGAATCATACTTCATCGTACGTATGGGGACATTTAAGGGAACGATTCGTACGCGAATTATGCTCCGTACGGCTATTTGTAAGGAATTTTACCGAATCGGAATCTGCCCCAAAATGTTGACATTTCCAATACTTCCCAAAGTTTCCTAGTGTCTTCATGCACAATAGTTTTTAAAACTGGTTGCCCTTTTACAGGAGTAAGTTGTAGTAGGTCACCAAATACAATTATATGTTTTCCTCCAAATAAAACATCATAATCTGTTTTCAAAATCTGCTGCATTATTAAATGTACAAAGGCAAGCATTAAGTTTGAGACCATGCTAATCTCATCAGTGATCAGAAGTTTCATTTTCTTGAGTACTCTTGAAAACTTCATAACAAGCTTCTCAGATAGCTTATGATATTCCAACTTATTTTCATGTTCAACTGGTAGCATCAGTAAATGATGTAATGTAATCCTGTTAATGCTATGTGTTGCTAACCCATTTGAAGTGGTTACAACACAAGGTAAATGTGATTCAGTGGTTTTCTGTAGATAACTGGTCAAAACTTTAATTAAGAAACTTTTCCCTGTACCGGCTTGACCACTGATATACATTCGAATAAGTTTAAATGATGTGCAGTTGCATTCTTTTTTTATTAAATAAACCATGCTCTATCTGTTGTGCAACTTGCTGATATATTTCTTTCTGTTCAATATTTAGTTGTCTTCCAAGTTTCCCAACTTCATAATATCCTTTTGTGCTTATTGCATTGCTGTTTCTACTTCACGCATGGCTATTGCTGTTTCATTTTCAAGAATTGGTTCTCCTAGTGGATCTGGACTCAGTGGAGCAGAACTTTGACTATCTCGAGAACTGTCTCTAGCAATTTCAGCTGCAATAGTAGTTTCTTGTTCAATCTCTTCATTCAACATTTGTAGATAATTTGGAAAACTGTGCATTCAATGCTATCTTTACATGCATTAAAAGAATCTTTATAGCACTCAAAATCTCCAAGTAATTCCTTTTCAGTATGCCAAAGCTTGAAAAGTTGCAGAAGTGCTAAATAGAAAAATTCCTTTTTATCTGCAGTATCACAACTGAGTTTCCTGTGATTAATAAGATTTCCTTTGGTATGTTTTACCAAACATCCATCACATCAAATTACTGCATATTTTTCTTCATTTATATTTTCTGTAATATTTATCTTAAAGCTGTAATATTGCAGTACTTCATACACACATATGTTTTCCAGATGTGGACTTCTTTTAGGATAGTACGTATCCAACATGTTTGTTTTAATAATATCTGTACTTTCAGGTTCATTTAATGCTAAGTATTCAATTTCTTGTACAGATTTCAATGCTCAATTTCGTGTTGCAGCAAGACCTAGACTTACCCAAATGAATTGAATATGAATATAAAATAGTAGATGTCAACCAATCCGAACATTTGTAGGATCCAATCTCTCAATGGGAAAACATCTTCAAACTAGAGCTGTACAATTTGTTTCTAAGAGCCTTCTCTTGTGAAATTTCTTCCCACATTTCTTTCAACTCTGTCTCTTCCGATTTTCTTATATATGATGTAACATAATGAGCAACAGCAATAGAATTATCTGCAACATACTGGATATCCATATTTGCATTCCACATAGTCAAAATTATTGGATTGTAATCATTAATATACTTTGAATGTTCACTTCTATTGATGTTGTAAGTATTCTTTGGAGATTTTTGAGTTATAGTATGCCTCACTGCTGACATAAAGCTGTTTACTCTTCCTTTGGAAATTACTGGTCGTGGGAATCCAAAACCACATTTCACATAAAATGTTTCCTTTGACTTGTATTTCCGTCGACAATGTTTGCCACATCGATGAGTTTGAAACCGTAAAACTTGTTGTCTTAAGGTATTTTCTCCTTCTGTTTTTGGAATGCCACAGGTAACATAGTCTTCAATGAAAGATAAAACAGCCTCATCAGAATTGGTTCCAAATTTAGGTACATCCTTGATTCATGATAGCATATGTATATGAGGGGCACTCTAACTTGGTACTCCTTTCTCCAAAAGTAATCAATAATTTCTCCAAAAGTTGGGTTATTTTTATTGCAGATAAAAGACATCATAGCTTGAAACCTATGATTAAAATATCTGCACACATTTACAGATACCAAGGAACACCGTTCTCCAGCTATCTTCAATTTAATATTCTTAATATTTGAATTAGCTTCTCGTAGAAATTCAAGTAAATCGTCCCATGCATATTCAGCACAGCTTAGCGTTACAAACCACGTAGGAGTTCCTAAGTTTCTTAAAATACATTTAAGTTCTCCATGCGGATGATACCAATACTCATTAGTACCCCGTTGACATACCATCAAATCAATTGAGATTCTAAATGATTGTCTCTTTGTTGTACTTTGGCCATGAATTCCTTTGCAGAAATATGTGTAAGATGAACTCCTGTTTTTAATATGTGGTTCACTGCATATGAAAGTCCAGACAAGTCACTTTCAAATAGAAGATGAAATATATATGGAATACATTGTCTAAATCTTGGATCTTCTGAGTACAGTCTTGTTGTATGATATTCTGAAGTTGGAATCTGCACAGATCGTTCATCATATTGTCCACCTCTTCCAGTGGGGAAGAGCTGTAGAAAACAACGGGATTCTAAACTTTTTTCCCAAAGACTCATAGGAGTTCCCTCCGCTTTCTTCATTTGGAATAATTCAATAGTATTTCCAATCACTTCTTTTGAATGTAGAGGATGTATACTATAATGTTCATACATTTGTTCAATTCTGGAGATGTCCACTTTTTCAATTTGGGCAGTAGAAATTTCTCTATCATTTCCTACAAAAATGTCTTGTTCTTCCAGATATACATTTTTATAATAAATATTGTTTTTCATAAGATAGAACGTAGCCTTTTAAACTTTGTTTACATCTACTAACTCTTGCAATATTTTCCGACTCTTTGTTGGAACACCATTAACTAGAATAACTACAGGTTCAATTTACTTTCTCTCTCAACACCAATAGTTTCATTATCTTTTTTAAAATCTAATTGTAAATACACAACTCTTCCTTTTAATCCCCTTTGTAAATCTGAGGGAGGCTACTTACCTGTTCTAGGCTCTATATGTACTATAGCCTGAAACGGGTGTACTGATTGAATAAGAATAGACTCATATGTATTTAAATCAACCAGTTCTGGAGGAACAGCTACCAACTCTAGGTTATTATGCACAGCTCTAGCTGGTATTTTCTTCTCTTCTAATTTGCTGTAACAATATTTACAAATACTTTGATCACTACCCAACTCAAAACGATCTTGCACCAACAAATAAGTACACAATTGCTTCCACTTGTCATTATTTTCCTTTTCACTTTTTAAATACACATCAACATTCCTAGTTTGACTTCTATAGTGACCACATCGACAACAAATACAAACATAGGGGCCGATTATGATGGCGGACGGACCTAAGTCCGTCCGCCACCATAGAGAAGGAGGGACCGTCCGCAGGGGCAGCGGCGGTCCCTCCGTGCAAATTAGGATGTGACCGCCACCCTGGCGGTCACATCCTGTATTTTTATCATTGCGGCGGGTGCTGTTTGAAGTAGCACCCGCCGCAATGATAAAAAAGTAAGTTGTGCATTTGCATGCACAAAGCGGCAGGCACCTCGCGGTGCCTGCCGCTTTGTGCAGGCAAATGCAGGGGGTACCATAGGTACCCCCCATGTGCACCCCCCCTTCACCCCCGGGGGCCCGCAACGGGCCCCCAAACACAAATCCGTATGCCTTTACACAGCGGAAATGCCGGCGTGTAAAGGCATCTTTCCGCAGTCATCCTAATATGGCTGGCGGTGTCTGATAGACACCGCCAGCCATGTTAATGCTTTTCCGCCGCGGGCGGAATACGCCCGCGGCTGGAAAGCGGCGGACAGATAGTAAGACCCACCAGCCATCCTAATATGGCGGTGAGTCTTGCAAGGCTCCCCGGCGGATTTCCAGCATCCTCCGGGCCGGCGGTGGCTTCCGCCGGCCCGGTGGATGCGGGAAATCCGCTATCGTAATCGGCCCCATAGTTTGGTTTTTCACAACAAATTACCTTAAACTTTATAATTTCTTCTACAAACTTCTCAGTAGTACTATCTTCCACCTCTTCTTCAACACCAACAAACTCTCACTTTCTCTACACTCCCCTTCAAGCTCAAAGAAGCGAAACTCTATATCATCACAAACTTTTTTTTACTACCAATAGTGAACCATGTAAAAGAGCAGTGTTTATTTCACTCAAAAATATTGCAGGGCTTTTTACAAAGTACAATCTATTAACTAACTTCCGCATTGCAGAAAGATGTACTGCGAACATTCTCAAATGACAAAAAGTACTTCTACACACTTTTCTAGAAAGAAAAGCCAGAGAATGACACTGCAAACCAGTATTTTGTCTCACATTACAAGGATCTAGTCCTTGAAACATCTTAATCTTCTGTTTAATACTTTTGTTAGTATACTGGCATAAGAAATTTAGAAAAATATCAATGGATTCCTATTGTATACTACAAATGCTACTACAATCCCATGTATACACTGGAGCTTGCAAACGTCTCCCTATCACTTCTTCCACATTTCTAGGAACCATCTTTTTTTTTCAATTGCACAACCATTCTTAACTTCATAGGCATGACCACTGGTATCAACTGCGTGAACTAATGTATTGTTTTAAAAATAGCTCTCTTCATTAAAAAAAGGTTCTGAACTAGAAATGTGCTTCCATTCTCCAAAAATATATTACAAAAGTTAGTTCTGTTAATCAGTCTTTTCCATTTACTTTTTTTCTTCAAAGAATGCATTGGTTTATCCAATGTTCGCATTCTTTTCAAAACTAATATAAACAATCTTCTTTTCAATTCAAAAGCCTTTTCGACTATACTTTCAATCTGTTGTTTCTTTTTATAAAAAGCAGATCTTCTTTTATATTTCTTGCAATCTTTCAACAAATGTTGTAGTACTCTACTTTCATACATATGTTTCCTAATATCCTTAAATTGTTTCATCCTTCTATCAACACAGATTGTTTTCTCATTTCCTGAATTTCCACTAATTTGTCCTTTTTCATTTCATTCTTCTTGGTTCTACAACTATTCTTTCTATTTTCAGCATTTTCAAGATCCTTTCCAGTCCTTAAAAGTCTTTTAATAAATTATTTTGTTATCTTACCACGAGATAGCAAATAGCAATAGCAACTGAAGGGATCGATGAGTCATTGAGTACTACCTAGGTGAATAGATGAATGCATCAGAAGAACATGGGTGATTCTACGACTGCAAGGTGTAGGTTATTACATGACTGCATAGGTTCAGCCTGCACGATAGCAGGACTGTAGGGAAAGTACATAACTAGACCCTGGATGATTACATGCCTGCAAGGGTAATATCTGGTGGATTACTGAAGTACGTAGCAAGTGAGTGGGTGATTTTCTAAGTTCTTGAGTACCGCCTGGGTGATTACTGAACTACAAAGGTACTGCCTGACTGATTACAGAGTGCAAAGGTAGTGACTGGGTGAATTTAAAAGCACATAAGTACTGGCTGAATGATTACATAAGTACAAGAAAAGGAAGTATGTGATTGAAAGAGTGCAAGGGGATTAAAGGACTACATAGGTAACACTTCTGCCATTGCATGACTGCAAGGATAATGTCTGGGGATGTGCATGACTACAAAGCAAGTGCCTGGGTGATTTTATAAGTGCGTGTGTACTTCTAGGGTGATTGCAGGACTACTGAGGTAGAGTCTGAGTAAACAAAAGACTGAAAAAGTAGTGCCTGGGTGATTTCATAACAGCATGACTACTGGCTGAGTGATTACATGAGTAGAAATGTAGTGCCTCCGTGATTCAAGGAGTGCAACAGTAGTGCCTGTGTGATTATATAACTACATGAGTTATACCTCAGTGATTGCATAACTGCATACATAGTGCCTAAATGATTGCATCATTGCAGCAGTAATGCCTGAGTGATTACAGCAGTGCATATGTAGTGCCTGCATCATTGTTAGAGTGCATGACGAGTACTTGGGTGTTTATATAACTGCATGAGAGTTGGGTCTAGCCAAATATAGAGCAGCAGACTATTACATGACTCAACTATAAGACTGTCCATATTCTTAAAAGCACGCATGCATATGTCTCTACCATCTCAAACCATCATGATATCTAAAAGAAATATGTATACAATATTTCTGAAATATAGTAAAACCTAGAAACTGAGACATGTACTGGATCTGCCAGAGTGATTCCAAAACTCCATGGGTAGTGCTTGGGTGATTGTATGCGTGCAAGGGTATTCCCTGGACAATTGCTGGACAAGATGGATAGTGAATAGCTAATTGCATGAGTGCAAACATACACATTGACTGCATAGATACGTGTATATATAGCACCTGAAGGGATTGATGAGTCATTGAGTACTGCCTAAGTGAATAGATGAACGTAACAGAAGGGCATGGGTGATTCTACCACTACAAGGGTAGTGTGTAGGTTATTACATGACTGCATAGGTACAGCCTGCATGATTGCATGACTGTAGGGAAAGTACATAACTAGACCCTGGATGATTGCATGCTTGCAAGGGTAATATCTGATGGATTACTCAAGTACATAGCGAGTGGGTGACTTTATAAGTTCATGAGTACCGCCTGGGTGATTACTGAACTACTAAGATACTGCCTCACAGATTACAGGAGTACAAAGGTAGTGACTGGGTGATTTCAAATGTACGTAACTACTGGCTGAATGATTACATAAGTACAAGAAAAGTGCATATGTGATTAAAAGAGTACAAGGGGATTAAGGTCTCCATGAGTAACACCTTGGCGATTGCATGCTACCAAGGATAATGTCTGGGGATGTACATGACTACATTGCAAGTGACTGGCTGATTTTATAAGTGCATGTGTACTTCTTGGGTGATTGCAGGAGTCCTGAGGTACAATCTACCAAACACAAATAAGGAATTCTTCACATATCTTTAGTAAAAGTCTCACCATATTACTAAAGGCATACATAAATATATCTGTATCATAACACAATCCAAACCTCCAAAAATTCAAACAACAAACTTACAATTTCAACCAAACATCTTAAATTATGTGCAATCTTTCAACTATACCTTTCTACAGACTGGGAAAAAATAAGCCTAATTAACAACACCTAATGTGAGCATCTTCCAAACCATACTTTTGTGCTACATCTTCACCATTCTATCTAAAATTATGCAGCATCATTCAACTATACCTTTCTACAGACTAGAAAAAAGAAGCCTAATTAATAACACCTTATATGAGCATCTTTCAAACCACACTTCAATCATAGCATTTATAAAGCCTGCTACTTACCTGTGAGGGACTCAAGGCGCTGGGGGTGGGGAATGCTGCTACTGCTCGAAAAGCCAGGTCTTGAGGAGACTTCTGAAGGTCTGCAGGTCTTGAGTCTGCTGTAGGTGGGTGGGGAGGGTGTTCCAGGTCTTGGTGGCGAGGTGGGAGAGCGATCTGCCACCGGAGGTCACTATTCGTATGCGGGCGACTGTGGCAAGGGCGAGGTCGGAGGAGCGGAGCCGGAGGGTGTGGGTGTGGAAGCTGAGTCGTCTGTTGAGGTACGCTGGGCCGGTGTTGTGGAGTGCCTTGTGTGCGTGGGTGAGGAGCTTGAAGGTTATCCTCTTGTTGATGGGGAGCCAGTGCAAGTCTCTCAGGTGGGATGTGATGAGGCAACGGTGAGGGTTGTCGAGGATCAGGCGGGCAGAGGCGCTCTGGATGCATTCAAGTCCTTTCAGGAGTTTGGCCGAGGCTCCTGCGTAGAGGGCATTTCAGTAGTCCAACCTGCTGCTGACGAGGGCCTGCGTGACCGTTCTTCTCATTTCGGTGGGGATCCACTTGTAGATCTTGCAGAGCATGTGGAGGGTATTGAAGCAGGAGGAAGAGACAGCGTTGACTTGCTTAGACATAGAGAGGGTGGAGTCGAGGATGACCCCTAGGTTGCGTGGTCGGTGGGTGTTGGAGCTGTTCCCAGTGCAGTCGGCCCACCAGGTGTCGTCCCAGGCCGAGAGGGTGGATCCGAGGATGAGGACCTCTGTCTTGTCCGAGTTTAGCTTCAGCCAGCTGTTCCTCATCCATTCAGCGACGGCCTTCATACATAGCTTCATGGAGGTTGGTTTTGGCGGTGTGGGGGTCCTTGGTGAGGGAGAGGATTAGCTGGGTGTCATTGGCGTAGGAGATGATGTTGAGGTCATGCAGTCGGGTGACATAGGCGAGCTGTGCCATGTAAATGTTAAACAGCGTTGGACTGAGGGATGAGCCCTCTGGTACACTGCAGAGGATCTTGGTGGCTTTGAAATGGAAGGGGGGGAGGTGGACGCTCTGTGTTCTGCCGTAGAGGAAGGAGGGGGTCCAGTCCAGGGCCTTCTCTTGGATCCCAGCATCGTCGAGGCGGGTGCGTAGTGTGCGGTGGCAGACTGTGTCGAAGGCGGCTGACAGGTCCAGGAGGATGAGGGCTGCGGTTTCTCAGTTGTCTAGCAGGGTCCGGGTGTCGTCGGTGGCGGCGATGAGGGCGGTTTCAGTGCTGTGGTTGCTGAGGAACTCGGACTGGGACAGGTCCAGGATGTTGTTTTCCTCGAGGTAGCGGGTCAGCTGTTTGTTGACGGCCTTCTCAATGACCTTCGCCAGGAACGGGATCAGGAAGATGGGCCGGAAAATCTTGAGGTCTTTGGGGTCCGCCTTGGGTTTCTTGAGTAGGGCATTGATCTCTGCGTGCTTCCAGCTCTCCAGGAAGGTGGCTGTCTCGAAGGAAATGTTGATGGCCTACCGGAGATGGGATGCGATGGCAGTGCTGGCCTTGTTGAAGATGTGGTGCGGGCAAGGGTCTGACGGAGAACCGGAGTGGACAGTGTTCATGATCTTGATGGTGTCGTCGTCGTTTACTTTGGTCCAGGAGAGCAGGCGGTTGGTGCGGATGGTGGTCGTGGGGGCGGAGGCCACAGTGGTTATCGGCGGTCGTGGCATTGAAGCTGTCATGGATGTCTGCGATCTTGCGATGGAAGAAGGCGCCAGCGAGTCGCACAGGTCTTGGGGAGGTGGGATGTCGTTGGTGTTGGAGCTGGGGTTGGAGAGTTCTTTCACGAGCTTGAAGAGCTCTTTGCTGTTGTGTGTATTGTTGTCTAGGCGGTCTTTGAAGGAGGTCTTTTTGGTGGATCTGATGAGGTGATGTTGTCTGCGGGTGGCGTCCTTGTGGGCTGCGTAGCTGTTCGGTGTTCGCTGCAAGTTCTTCTCTAGCTTTCGGCGGGTTTGCTTGGAGTCCTGGAGGTCTTCGGTGAACCATCTGGCTTTCTTGTTGGGGTGGCTGTTGGAGGGTTTCTTGAGCGGGGCGAGGGTGTTGGCGCAGTTGACGATCAACTGTCTGAAGTTGCGGGCAGCGGAGTCAGGGTCGGTGGGGTCGGCGGGTGGGCTCTGGGCGAGGGCGGTGGTTAGCTGGTCTTCGGTGACTTTGCTCCAGCACCGGAGAAGCATTGGTTGGGATCGGTGGTGCGTGGTGAGTTTATGAAAGGTGAAGTGGACACAGGGCTGGTCGGTCCAGTGGAGTTAGGTGATGTGGTTGAAGGCGACGTGGGGGCTTGCGGAGAAGATGGGGTCAAGCGCGTGGCCGGCGGAGTGGGTGGGTGTTGTGACGAGTTGTCTGAGTTCGAGGTTGGCAAGGTTGTCGATCAGGGTGGTGGAGTTGCGGTCGTTGTTGTTCTCGATGGTGGAAGTTCAGGTGCCTGAGGAGGATGTAGTCTGTGGAGGCAAGGGAGTGTGTGCTGATGAAGTCGGCAATGGAGTCACTGAACTGTGGACCGGGGCCGGGGGGTCTGTAGGCCAGGGTTCCTCTGAGGGTGGTGTTGGGATCAGTGTGGATCTGGAAGTACAGATGTTCAACGGTGCTGAGGGTGTCGTCGGTGTAGGTCAAGACTCTGAGAGTGTTCCTGTGGATGATGGCGATTCCTCCACCTACTCCGTTGGTGTGGTCCCTGCGGGTGATCTTGTAGCCTTCCGGGATGGCTATGGCGATGTCAGGTGCCGAGGAGGGGTTCAGCCAGGTCTCCGTCAGTAAGGCGACGTCTGGGGAGGTTGAGTCGAGGAGGTCCCAGAGTTCAGCGGCATGTTTGCGGGCAGAGCGGTTGTTAAGAAGAATGCATCTGAGGTAATTGGGTTCTTTCCTGGTCAGTGGATTGGTGGGCCGGATGCTGGGGAAGCTGCAGTTCCAGCAGGAGAATGGTCCCTGGGTGTGCTTCGGGGCGGCCCGGAAGCAGGAGTGCGGTCGTCCGGTATTGAGTGCAAGGAGGGTGTTGACATCATAGTGGAGATGGGCGTCATGGCGATTGCGGGGGCCAGGAGTTCTGGTGCTGGGCACCATCCAGGTACAGACGGGCTGGCCTTAGGTGTGCCTTTGGCACACCATCTGCACGGGTGTGCGCAGTGGCCGGCATATAAGGGGAGGTGGGAGGGAGGAGCAGCTGGGAGGCGGGAGCGGGGCGGAGAATGGGCACAGAGTGGGTGGGGCCGCAGGGGAGTCAGCAGCGGGAAACGGCGGCAACAAACACAGCGGGGCAACAGAAAAAGGAACAGAGAATAGGAAATAAAATGGGGGCAACAGTCAGCAGGTACAGGGGAAAATGAGGCAATAACAGGGGCAAAATAGAAGAGGACGACAGAGAGGCACAACAAAAGACTCACAGCAGCGGCGAACTTACAGTGGCAGCGGGCAAGGACACGAACACACAGATGGTGCTGTGCGGCGTGGGGAGCGGCCTACCCTGAAAACAGGGTAAAGGGTCGCACTGCATCTTCACCTTTCTATCTAAAATTATGTGGCATCATTCAACTATACCTTTGTACAGACTAGAAAAAGAAAGCCTAATTAATAACACCTTATATGAGCATCTTTGAAATCACACATTTTTGCTGCATCTTCACCATTCTATCTAAAATTATGCGGCCTCATTTAACTATACCTTTCAACAGACTAGAAGAAAGAAGCCTAAATAATAATACCTTATTTGAGCATCTTTCAAACCACACTTTTGTGCTGCATGTTCACCATTCTACTAGTACTCATAAGACATATAAGACATATGAAAATACATATACAAGTAGAAACATACTATAGACTGAAGTCCATACACACCTTAAAACTTGACAGACTCCACCTCTAAATTTAAACCAACGACTAAAATTATACGGTATGCTACAGATATACATATCCAGACAGTAAAACAAACTACCATAATCAGTAATCCATCTTGTAAAATACGCATATTACTATACAGAATCTTTTTTAAACAACATTTAAGTACAATAAAACAAACTACAATACACATCTCTACATTTAATAATATATTTCAAACAACACAGTTTTTGAATAATTTTAAAAGTTTAAAAATAAACCACACAAATGTATTACTCACCTTTAAAATATCACAAACTCTTAAAGGATTTTCTTTTGCACACAATCAATATAATGCACCAGTCTCAGCAAGGTAAAACCAGTATTGGCAAAGTTTCCCTCTCTTTTGCATCACATATACATGTACGTAACACATCACATTCCGTCCTAGATTATTTCAAATTGTAAAACACATTTCTATTGGTTACACATATTAACCCTTAGCAACTGACTTCTACAAGTGCTCAAACTGTTTCTACATTTTTTTTTTTAGAAGTCGCGACTCCACTGTGCACCACTGGGATGGAGCTGCGAATTCATACAGAATCACAGAAATGTATTACAAATAAATATACCACTATTTTTTTAATAACACACCACTTCTAAAGATAGTACTGACTTGGGAAATGTCACTGTAATAACATATTACTTATATATAAATTACAAATTCACATTTTAAGTCCACAGTTAACTTTCAATCCAACCCCCATTCTGCGTAATGCCAGTTTCCATAGTAATAGTTCATGGAACACTCAACTTACCTGACACAAGTTCACCATATTTAAAAGTTCACCACACAATGATGCAAAGACAAACAGCAGGTGTGGTTGACTTTGCAAAATATGACCTAATCCTTTCTATTAAACCTTTTAAATATTTGTTACTAACAAATAAGAAACATGCTTTTAAAAAAAGTCAAATGGACCTTATTTTTGAATGTACACTGTTCTTAAACAGCCAATCAATTCTCTACTTTTTAAACAACAGCATCTTGTCCATCATTTTACATACCTCTCATTCTACTAACTGACTACCTCAGCTACAGACGTCTTTTCATTACTTCCAGACATCCCTTCAAGATGCTTCCAGTGTGGATTGTTGGACACAGTATGTTTTGTGGTGCAAAAGGTATGCTGAACACAGAAGTATTGAAAAAGACCTAGCTTTACAAAATATGGATATTAAATGGATTGCACAGAGTGGATTAAAGGGGCACCAATTGAGGCCTTTGGTTAAAACCTTTTTGCATCTTTAACCCCCTGACCTTATGATTGTGCACTGCTGTGGCAACGACCTAGGCACATTGACTGGTGTAGGTCTGGAAATGCTAATGAAGAACACCTTTGCACAATTGATGTTGCTTTTACCTCAAACTATCTTTGTAAACTCTAGCATATGCCAAAGACAGAAATGGAAGTGGTCAAATACATTTTGTCTACAAACAGAGAAAGGTAGAAAGAATGTCAATAAAGCTGTTTCTGCTTACCTCTGAGACCATGGGATGGGCTCCATATATAACAACAATCTACGTTTTGATATCGATGGCATCTACATAAGTGATGGAGTACACTTCACAGATCTGGGAAACAGAGTCTTTCTCAACAACCTAAAGCTCTGCATTGGCACTTACATGTAGCTACAACAATCTCAGAATGAAAACAAGGGCTCTTTTTAGAGCCACCCTTTAACTTAATACTGATTATATTTTTTTACACATACAATTTTATTGTGGATTCGTGCACCCAGAGAGAATTCACAAAACAAAAGCACAAACTCAATGCACTACAACACAACACACTTTTAAACTTTAACTATTATTTTTTTAATTTTATATTTTTTTAACAACTCTATCAATTGTAAACTTGTCATTACCTTCAATCACTTTACCTTTTTAAAACAACTTCACAAATACAACACTACCTTCTACATTATAATCTACTTAATTATTTATTTAAGGTGGATTCAAGAAGCCAATGCGACATTACATGGGGGACTGCGCTGAGAGCTGCGCTGGAGTCGTGACTCCAAACTCAAAACATACAAAAAATGCTCCCCTTAAATTATTTTGTATTCGCCTTGGGGACCTCATCCCCCAGGGCCAGCCCTAACCGTTGGGGAACGTGGGGGTAGCCCCAATGCCCCCACGGTCCAACAGGCTCCCCGCCTCCTGCGGAAGCTGGCATTGCTTGTGAGCAAGGGGAGCTGCTGACATGCAGCTCCCCTTGCTCAAAAGCAATTCTGCTTTGCTTCGTTGAAGCAAGAGCAGGTTTCCAGTTCTCTCTTCAACGAAGCAAAGCAAGTTTGCCATGACAGGGTGGGAGCTATGCAAAAAAACTATGGATTTAGGCCCAGATCTCTGTACTGGGGTGAATGTATGACATTGTTCTGCATTCTATCCATCAACTGTTGTTTTTGCATTTGTCACCCCGAGTGGGACGGGTATGCTCTGACGTGAGTCCCGTGCCCTCCACACCACTGGAGTTAAGCTATCCTGGCTGAAGACGGCTGATAGCCAGAAACCGGTCCTATGATGCTTGATTCCGGTCCAGGGAAGATATGGCTTGGCAGTTTGGGCTGGACTGTTCCCATGATGCACAGGGTCAAGGCTGATTTACATATGGCCATGTCTGAATGGGGTGGTGTGGTGAGCAAAGAAACGATGGAATTAGGCCCAGATCTCTGTACTGGGGTGAATGTATGACATTGTTTTGCATTCTGTCCATCAACTGTTGTTTTTGCATCTGTCATAGCAAACAGCAAGATCCCGGGGGTGGGCACCCCGGAACATTGCAGGAGCTGGCCATGGGGGGTGACGGTCCCCAGGGCCATCAAGGGTTCCAGGAGGGGTGCCGCGTGACCCCCCGCCCTAAATTTGCTTAGCCCCGGGGAGGTGGTGGTCCCCAGGGCTTGGAGGGCCAGCGAGGCCCCCGCCTTACTATTCCAAATGCCCCGGGGAGGTGGCGGTCCCCTGGGTTGCAGGGAGACACGTGCACCCGCATTTAAATAACTAAGACCCAGCGAGGTAGCGGTGCCCGAGGCTATGGGGGCCCACGCATGCCCCCGCAAATTAATTTGGCATTGCCCTCTGGACCTGGCCTACCCCGGGGCTTATAAAAAAGGAAGCGCTTGATTTGTTTTTTTAATTTTCTCTTCCGGATTCACGCACCCAGCACGACTTCTGATGTTATTTTTTTTAATGCTTTTTTAGGGCATCGGGGTATACTTATATTACCTTCAGGTGACCGCCAGTAGGTAATATATATATATATATATATATATATTTTTTTTTTTTTCCTGTGCGATGCTCCCTTTCTCCGGACCATGAACACCAGAGGGAATTTTATAAATTTTATTCTGCAACAAAAAAGCCCGACAGACGCGTTTTGGCTACACGCCTTTGTCAATGTCGGGGAGGTAATGAAATGTAACATATTTATTTACCAACCAATAAAGTTCATGTCGTGAAAAAATGGGAAAAGGTTGAAATCAACAAAGGACAGACACATAAAACTTTCTCTGTGTTGCGTGGTGGCCATTTTGTAGTGTATGGCGAATTCATTATGTTCAAATTGTACTGCCACTTTTTAACCACTAAATATCCATCAATGTGATTAAACACATACTATTTACCTTATATTCATTTATATACATAGGCACAATTCATAATTGGGTATTACTACTTTAATTTTGGACACAATTCATTGTTAAAGTGTTCAATTGTTTATACCTTTCAACAATTCATGTCAGAGATCCTCTGTCCCTGTTCAGACAATCTAGCCCTGGATGGGCAATTAGCCTAAGCCATGTGTATAATAATGAATTCCATTTATTGTTGATGGGAGTCTCCCCTCTCTCATCTTTGCAATTCGGTCCTATCAAGACCAAGCCGGACAAAATAAAGCGATCATAAGGATATGTGAGGTGGCCATTTCTTCAATAATAGGCAATTCCTTACATTGTCTACCTCCGATCTTATTAACAACTAGTCATGTGGTGAGTGTCTATATCTCCATTATTACGTGCTGCTCCTCCTACCTACTTATCCATCTGGTGTTGCGTGCTGCTCTAAGTCATTCCTTTTTTTTTCTCCCTGTTTTCGATTCAGGTTTATCTTGTTTCTAGAATCCTACTGCTGGTTTGTACTATATGTCACTGCCTTCATATATGTACCCATAGTTCCTCCTCATTGTTCAATCCTGTGGGATTATTGGACTGCATCTCTAATATATACTTGGACTCAAGTTTCTGCAATTCTTTGACTCTGTCCCCTCCTCTCTCATCTTTCGGGATATATTCCATACAGAAGTACCTGAGTAGATATGAATTTGACTTGTGGTGCTCCTGAAAATGGCGTGCCACCGGATATACAGCATCCTGGTTTTTAATGGCACACACACGTGTTCAAGCACTCTTTTCTTTGCCGGGTGAATCGTGCTCCCTATATAATTCAATCCGCATGGGCATGTCAGACAGTATACCGCAAATTCTGTATTGCAGTTCATGAGCTTATTTATTTTCTTTTTTGTTTTCCTGCCTGGAATAGTAAACTCCTTTACTTTTTGTCCATTCCTGCACGCTTTGCAGTTCATGCAAGGAAAGTATCCAGTTATAGTATCTTTCCTTTTTGGATTTTTGGAGAAATGACTCCTCACCAGATGGGTACTAAGTGCTGGCCCTCTTCTGTATGTGATTAGGGGTGTTTCTGGTAAGTGTTTTCCTATAATAGTATCTAATTTCAGCACTTTCCAATTTTTACGGAAGATTTGTACAATCTCTGATGATTGAGCTGAGTAATCAGTAATCATTCTCAGCTCGTTATTGGCTTAGATCTCTCTGTCTGTTGTCTCTCCTATGATCAAGTTCTTCCTCTCTAATTGTTCCCCTTTCTTCTCTGCTACATTCAGGGTCCTTTCCTTGTACCCTCTCTCTCTGAGTCTTTGGGATGATTCATCCTTTGCTTTTTGAAACTCGCTTTCTATAGTACAGTTCCTTTTTATTCAAACAAGTTCCCCGTATGGTATCCCTTTGATGACACTATCAGGATGGAAACTAGCCGCATGGAGCGTGCTGTTCCCTGCTGTGGGTTTGCGGTACATGGCTGTCTGTATATTCCCTTCTTCTATGTATACTCTCAGGTCCAAATATGCTACTTCCTTTTCACTGATGCATCCCGTGAATTCCAAACTGCAATCATTGTGGTTGAGGGCCGCCACATAGTTTTCTACATCTGTTCGTGATCCCTTCCAGATGATGAAAAGATCATCTATGTAGCGTGCCCACAACACAATGTTCTCCAACCATCTCTCGTGTTCCCCTGCCCACGCCGCATGCTTCTCCCACAAGCTCACGAACAAATTTGCGTAACTGGGGGAGAAGCACGTACCCATTGAGGTTCCTTGTTCCTGCCAATAGAGCTCCCCTGCAAAAAGAAAGATATTATTTCTAAGGCAGAACGCAATGAGTTCCATCAACATAATGTAAAAAAAATATATATAAAAAATATATATATATATGTATTTTATTTTATTTTTTTAAAGTTGAAATGGCTGCACTATGCACACAACAAACCGACACTGACGATGCCGTGAGGCGAAACGCGTCTGTCGGGGGGTGAAGGGTCTTCAAATAAACATCTTTGAAAGGATACTTGTGTGCTCTCCGTCTTTCAGCTGAATAGAGCTGTTCGTGTTGGAACATATATATGTATATATATATATATATATATATGTATATCTATATGAAACAAAATTGCTCTCGCAGTGAAGACACCCACGCGCCGTTTCAAACTCAGCCTTTTAATGGTAAAGCAGGCAGCAGCCTCAACGCTCAAGTCCTCCTCAGCATAGTCTCTGCCATAAACGCCATACGCGCTTCGAGCATGTTTGCCGCCCTTGTTCACTGGCTATGGCTTCTTGGTGGGCAGACAGCTTTGCAATCTTTTATCGCATTGGCGATGTTTCTCGTAGTAGTCCCGCCCATATTGGCGCATTGCATCATTGTTCATGTAGTCACTTGTATCCATAGTGGTGCTTGCTGTCAAACTCCCTCCACTATTATGATTCCCATCGGGTTGCTGATTTGCGGCATGACCGACGTGCTGCTTCTTTTGTGCCACGCTTCACCGGCAACCGCGCTCCTTCGCTGTGCTCCGTGTTAGATGAGCGCAAGGACCCGCTCAAAGGCAGGGGGGTTATCTTCGTGGCCTCGAGCCAGCCACTTAATATGAAACAAAATTGCTCTCGCAGTGAAGACACCCACGCGTCGTTTCAAACTCAGCCTTTTAATGGTAAAGCAGGCAGCAGCCTCAATGCTCAACTCCTCCTCAGCATAGTCTCTGCCATAAACACCATACGCGTTTCGAGCGTGTTTGCCGCCCTTGTTCACTGGCTATGGCTTCTTGGTGGACAGACAGCTTTGCAATCTTTTATCGCATTGGCGATGTTTCTCATAGTAGTCCCGCCCATATTGGCGCATTGCATCATTGTTCATGTAGGCACTTGTATCCATAGTGGTGCTTGCTGTCAGACTCTCTCCAGTATTATGATTCCCATCGGGTTGCTGATTTGCGGCATGACCGACGTGCTGCTTCTTTTGTGCCTCGCTTCACCGGCTACCGCGCTCCTTCGCTGTGCTCCGTGTTAGATGAGCGCAATGACCCGCTCAAAGGCAGGGGGGTTATCTTCGTGGCCTCGAGCCAGCCACTTAATATGAAACAAAATTGCTCTCGCAGTGAAAACACCCACGCGCCGTTTCAAACTCAGCCTTTTAATGGTAAAGCAGGCAGCAGCCTCAACGCTCAAGTCCTCCTCAGCATAGTCTCTGCCATAAACGCCATACGCGTTTCGAGCGTGTTTGCCACCCTTGTTCACTGGCTATGGCTTCTTGGTGGACAGACAGCTTTGCAATCTTTTATGATCGATTTCTGTCTCAAAAATAACTTTTTTTTCTTTGACGACATCTTGTATCGACAGTCACAGGGCACAGCCATGGGGACCTGCTTTGCCCCCAGCTATGCGAATTTATTCATGGGCTGGTGGGAGGAGCAGGTCGTCAGGGAAATGGCAGAATTTGACAACGTTGCCCTGTGGCTTCGATACATAGATGACATTTTTTTCATTTGGTGTGGGGATGAGATATCTGTGAAATTATTTATTGATAAACTCAATCTCAACCATCTGAATCTGAAACTGACGGAACACATCAGTAATCAAATGATTGAGTTCCTAGATGTGATTGTGGAAGTTGTTAATAACCAGCTCAACACCATATTATTTCGTCAAAAGACTGCGGGAAACAGCATTCTTAACGCTACCAGCTGTCATCCCCGCAATCTGGTGTATAGTATACCTTACGGTGAACTACTTCGCGCTAAGCGCAATTGCAGCACACAGGAATCATATAATGAGGATGGAAAAGTCATGTGTCAAAGATTTCGAAGTAGGGGTTATAGTCAGAATATGATCAACATAGCAAGAACACGGGTTGATCTAAAAAACAGAGAAGAACAACTGAACCCCAGAATAGAGACCAAGGAACCGGAGAAAGTTAGATTTATCACCACCTCTTCTGGACAAGCATATGAGGTGCGAAAGATCTTCAAAAAACATTGGCACGTCTTACAGACGGACACCCATCTCAAAAAATACCTTAATGATAATCCCCAAATTACATTTCGCAAAGGGAGATCACTCAGAGATGAATTAAGCCATAATGATGTCACCTCATCAGCAGTTTTGAAAAATCAAGGACGTGTGGGCTTCAAATGCTGCCGTAAATGCAAAGCTTGCAAGCACAGTCAGGATTGTATGACGCTCATTGTCCCCAACACAAATAGGGAGTTTACCATACGCAAACATCTTATGTGCAACACACCTTACAGTGTGTATGTATTGATATGTCCTTGCAATAAATGGTACGTGGGCAGCACGAAACATGAAGCGAAGAAAAGGGTGCTGGAACACCTACGTGCCATACACAACAACAATAGACAATATCCCATAGCAAGACATTTTTTTGCAGAACATATGCAAGATGAGAAACTTGTCTGGTTGGTGGTGATTGATAATGTTGATCTGGGGGTAAGAGGAGGCAATCGAGAACTGTCCCTCAGAAAACTAGAATCCAAGTATATTGTGGATTTTGAATGTCTGACACCGAAAGGATTCAATATCAGTAAAGAGTTATCTATACATTTACATGAATTATTCATTCTATGGAAGTATATATTGTATATATTGTCTGCAGTCTACTTGATTTTAAATTTTTCATTATTTTTAGGTTTCACGTATCACACGGTAGCGGACGAATGTGGATCATAATGCGGAACTATATGCACAACTGTTATAGACTTTTTTTTTTATGCAATTGCCCACTTGGGCGGGATATCAGCTATGGCTTGACGGTCGCATTGCGAAATTATTACGCACTTGGGCCATGACTTCTGTTTAAGGTCATTTCTTCAAGAGTAAATTTATTGCTTTATTGGCTCTCTAACAACTAGTAATTGCCCACTTGGGCTGGATGTCAGCTATGGTTTAAGAATTGCCCACTTGGGCTGTACTGCTATTATGGTCGCTTTGCTAAAACAAATTTACTGCTTGGTTGGTGGCTTAGCAACTGTTAACAACAAGAGCGTTTCACTTTGCGTTACAATGCGCAAGCCTCTAGGAGTTTAACTAGTGCTGCTGAGAGCTGGGAAATAATAATTTATTTCACTGATGCACCAAAACAGTGTGTTATTGTAATTCTTTTGGTGTCTTAGCAACAGCGACTTTCCACCAATAGCGTTGTAGTATGTTGAAGAAGCCAATTAAAACGAAGCTTTCCAAAACACGGAATGCTCTATAATATGATAATATGTCGGATTCTATATTAATGTATGGAATAATGAATAACAACATGGTTGTGCAATAGAATTGTGCCCGCAAGGTTCATGCATGAGTTTACATATTTTAAGACATGAACTATGAAATTAAATGTTACGCCGTAATATGGGCTAAATCAACTGACTATCTCTTAAAGGATAAGATGATGTTGTCAAGGATATTTTGAGGAAGAATACATTGCAAACATGTTATGACTCAACATAATGTCTTGATTGTAAACCCATTACAAGATGTCTTCCGCTTTTCCGTTTTGTAACATGTGCACGAGAGTGTTGGGTGTTTAAAAATGGCTGTCAGCACCACTAGACGAGCGTGACCAAGCCGTATTGGTGAAACGCGTCGTGGAGATTATTTCATCTGCCAAATAAATTCTTAAACTGGAGCTCTGGGTGTCCTGTTTTCTTCGATATTTTGGAGATTTGTGGAGTAAAAATATATATATATATATATATATATATATATATATATATATATTATATAACACCAATCCAGCCCGCCTCACAGTAGAAATGGGTCTGACACATGCACGGGTCAACTCCAGGTAAAATTTATTGATAACACTGGAAAGATGGTACACCACTAGAAGGGAAAACACATGGCAGACGCGTTTCGGCGTGTGCCGTCCTCAATGCCAGCTTCATGTTTTGTATATGCACACTTAATAATAGTGATTGTGAGGGAGATAGCTCATTTGATAGTCTTGAGCAGTAGAAGATTACACCAAGGGAAACATTTTTGTTTAACTACTGTGACTTACCCAGCTCCATTGTGGTTAAAGGGTTACTCTCTACCTTTTATTTTGATAAAGTTACACCATTTTGAAGTGAAAAGTGCACTTGCAAGTTTAAAATCAATGGTAAACATGAAAGAGCGCAATTATTGCTAAATGCAATACTTTCACGTCGGCCATATTAACATGTAGTTCAGTTTCAATAACCATATACACCATGTTAAAAGCACATTACAAAAAAATCAAGGAACGTAATTCCATTATAAGAAAAGAAACATTAAAAGGATAAAGTTAAATCAAAATAATGCATTCAAAAAAGGGAAGAAGGAAGAACAAAGTAACAATACACAATGTTCCCTCTCTGTGCCTATTTGCCTTCCACTGCCACTATAAATACAATGTCAGTAGTAGTAGTGTCTCTAATGAGCTTTTAATTTAGGGAGTTATATTTTCATCTTAAATTTAATAAGAAAAGAGACGTAAGTGCTAAAGCTATAAAGCCCTGAATGGGCTAAGTTCAAACATGGAGCAAAAGGAGGCAAGATATTTCTTTGAATTTGTGCTACTTGGCATTTGTAACAGACGGAGCCTACCATAATCATTACTTATTAGTCAATACACCTGACTGAAATATTACCCTTAATTCTAAGAGCAAAATATATACAGAGTGTAATGACAACAATGCAGTTTCAGATTCAAAAGACAGCAAAATAGATTTGAAATTACATATACAGTAGGAAAGCGGGACTTCAAGAATGTCAAACAGTGTAAAAGATGGTATTTGATATCTAGTGTATCACTAGTTCGTAGTGCCTGAATAGCACTCTAAATGGGACCATTACTCCTCATCATTGTTCGGGCCCTGGGGTGACATGGTGCCTAATTCAATGATGTATCCGGACTCTAGGCCATGCAGTCTCCTGAGCCTGTCTCCCTGTCTCCCCCTCTCTCATTCTTGGGTATTTGATCCAGGCAGTAGAACGTTAAAAGATCACGGTTACTCAGATGACATTCCTCAAAGTGGCGTGCCACTGGGTAAGTTTTGTCTTGTTGTGAATCTATCTAGGACCCTAATTAGATATCCCCGATTCGTGCCCTTATGTGGTTATAACAAAGCATATCCTTATAAAGGCATAAGAATCATGTCCATATTTAGGTATAGCCAATGCAGTCCAAATACGGCAAGGCTACTCCCATAGACTCCTAGAAAGTACAACGCGTTCTTTAAACAAACCCAGCCTCCAGCAGCCCTTGAATTCCCTCTGCTTTTGTTTTGATTTACACAAGAACTCCTGGAGTCCAGAAAGAACTGTTAGTTCTTAGTGACGTCTTATGTCCAACCTTACGTCAAACCCAGCACCTTTCAGGTATAAATATACCAACGTTGCCTTAAGCAAACACACGGTGGTTTGGAGCAGAGCGGCTATCTACTTGCCCGACGCCCAGCTGATGCGAGTGCCAAAGGAAGCCGACCCTCCCATTTGACGCACTGAGAGAGACGCTATCTTTTCTCCTGCCGAGAAAATTCCAGCTCCGGTGTTTCCAGTCACCCTTGCGGGTTGCTGGGAGATCGAGTCCTGAGAGAGAGATACAAGACCTCCTTCATTCTAGAACCAAGGTACGGAGCTGATTAAACCCTTGAGAGAATTCTTGATTCAGATTCTTGGCAAAAGCCAACTTAACTTAAACTGCAACTTATGTACTCCTTCCCACGTATTAGGCTTAGGTCAGGTACACCGGGGTAGGCGTATATTAGAAGCACCAGTTGAGTACGTTAGTCAATGTTTTTATGTATGTATATATTTTATCCGTTTTAAAGTATCATGTGGCTAAGAAACCATATCAATGCTTTTAAAGTATTATTTCATAATACTACTTTTACTGTACGCACTTTACTTCATGATAAGTATTGCAATTGTGGCAATTCATTTCTCTTGCATGAGAAAGAAGGCTGCTCAATAAATAACAACTTTTATTGAAAACACCCGTCTCTCTATTTCTCTGCACTCCTGGTGAAATTAAGCATGCACGATTGACTGAGTGAAATAGCTGTCTATTGTTTTCACACAACTCTAGAGATATACTCTTTAATCTGAGGGAGCAAAGTTGTCATGTTTATGCGGTTGTCAGAAACTAATCCCTTCTTGTCTAATCAGGAAAGTTAACTCCTTCCTGTTCACTCGAGAAAGTTTCTAGTGACCTCTGAGCTAGCTAGCAAACCTAATTAAGTCTAACATAGTCAGCAGAGACCTAGATGACCTCAGTCTTACGTCTAAACTGCTGTTTATGTTATTCCAATGCGCAGAGCCTATTGGTAATATAGGAACTACACTACAGTCTTTTTTAGTTATTGCCCGCCTGTGTTCTAGCACTCGTTTCTTGGTTGCATTTATGGTGCTACCTATGCATTTCTTGCAAGGGCACTCTAGACAGTACACAATAAATTCCGTGTTGCAATTCAGCAATTTGTTTATGCCTCTCATAGTTTTCACGCTTTTACCAGGGATCTCATATGATGTCTTTTTACAACTGTATTTGCACGCTTTGTATTTCATGCAGGGAAAGAACTTAATCGGTTCCTTCGGCTTAACTGTACAATCATAGTGGCTTGAAACTACTAAGTCCCTTATTGATTTAGACCTTCTGTATTTTATGAGTGGCCGTATTGCAATATGATCTTTCAAGATGTTATCTGTTTTGAGTATGTGCCAGTTTTTACAGAACATTTGCACAATTTTTGCCGATTGGGTGTTGAAGCTTGTGGTCATGTGTGTAGGCTCAGGTTGGCTAGAGACACTGTTTATGTTTGTGGATTTGACAGCCAGAAGTTCTTTTCTGGTTGTTTTCTCAACTTTTTTAATAGCAGTGCCTAGGGAATTATCAGAGTAACCCCTTGCCTTAAAACGTGTACACGCCTCATCTTTAGCTGTGTTGTAATCTTCCTCTGACGAACAGTTTCGCTTCATGCGCAAAAGTTCCCCATAGAGAATGTTGTAAATCATACTTTTGGGGTGAAATCTTTTGGCATGAAGAAAAGCTTTCCCAGCAGTCGGCTTCCTATAAAGTCGTGTCAGAATGTCCGACTCTTTGATGTAAACCTCTAGATCTAAATAAAAGACCTGTGTGTTACTTATCTATCCATCTTTTCCATTTATGAAATAAAAACATTTTTGCACGGACTTGCGGTGTGCTCCTGTTTGTGTCGGCTGACACATATTTACAGCGGACTGTGCCTGGGATATACATATATATATATCTCCCATACAATATCTGCAATCTCGGCGCAGTAATATTTCACTGGTCAAAAACACCACAGTACCGCCACTCTTTAAGTTGTTACAGCGCGTTTATTTCAACACTGGCAAAAGATTTCGGAGTCACAGCTCTCCTTGGTCACAGGTATATATATATAATATATTTCTTTATAATTTTTAATTTTTATTTATTATAGTGGTTTTACTGTACTTCTGCAGTTATTAAGCATTGTCAATGCAAGGTGTAAGATGTTATTGGAGTTACTAGACTGAATATGCCATACACATTCTGAGACCAGGCAATCCTGTAGATGGTCATGGCAAGCCGTAGCACAATAAGCTATCTTTCCTGTTGTATACCTGAATATACATTACATTCATAGATATTGCTTGCATGCCCTGGAGAGCTTAGCATATTCCACTGTTTACAAAAATGGCCGTCAGTTAGGAATGGTTTTATATTAGCTGATCAAATCTAAACATAGACTTGGAACAGGGTCATGTTAAGAAGGTGATCTCCTTACGGCTTCACGAGAGGTATTACATCCTATAGAAATTCTACAATACAACATGGTATAATACTATACAAAAGTGGTACCACAGTTAACCGTCTTCGACAGTCACATACTCGCTAATTGAAAATACTAGTTATGTGTGAAATTTGCAAAGGTTTTTTTTTTGTGTGCAAATGTCATGATTTATTTATTCCACCAATTGTACCATGGTAGGTCAGATTTCTAAAGAAGTCACAGCCAATCGACCTAAAAGATTGTAGATTTGGTGCACAAAAATAGTCATGTAATCTCTATTATATATTACTTGCAAAAAGAGGTGTTTGCAAGGAAAAAACTTCCCTCAAAACCTTAATGAAACTGTACGCTTGTGTCTGTCTTAAACTTTATCAGTGAAATTATAATTTTGCACAGCACTAAGTAAATATTGATTATAGCTCAGTGTTTCTTGTATTGTAATAGTATCAAGATATGAATGTTTCAGCTTGTGTCCGCTCAGTCACGAAATGCTGAATTTCAGGGTAGGTAGGACATGCAAATTTCTACCTCTCCATTGGTATGTGCTCTTCCTTAGATCTGCTTCGCAACTCCTATGTTTTAAACAATTAGAATACTGAGCTTTTAAAAGTTAATATGCTAGTTTAACTTATGCCCCTATTATCAGTTACTGGTTCTCACAGCCAAGGCTCAGGGATTACAACCTACGTGGCATCCTGCTGAAAGGGCTGGGCCCATAAATTCTACACCTATTCTAGAGTCACAATCCGATGGTTCTTTTTCGCAGCATGAAAGTGTAATGGGGCGAAAAGTAAATTGAGGGATCAATTAATTAGCTAACAATTTCCTTTGATACATAATAACTCACAGACAACTACTTACGGTTGGTTAAATTATTACAAAGCCAAACCAAAAAAACAGCTAAACAAAAAGACACCTCAACTCAAGAGTATATGAGTACAAGGGACTCAGCATAAAGCCAAATCTGCACATCCAGTTTAGAAGGTGCAGCATAAGCAATGTGATTAATTCACAAAGTAAGATACAGAAAATCTGGAAGCATGAGTCTTAATTTTCGAGGTTTGGTGAATAAAAGCATTAATCTGTCCCTACTCTAGCCCTAAGGTGACATGCCTAAATGAGCATTTTCAGGAGGAAGGATAAAAGGTGTCAGTACGTGGAGTCTCCATAAGAAGCCTCTCCATGATGAATTGGTCAGGAAACATAAAGCCACCAAATGCAGAGCTCATTCTAAGATGCTCTCTCTCTTTGAAGGCAAAGAGAAGTGGGGGGACTATCCCTATTTCCAACATACAATTATTCCCAGGTAGCGCTCCCATGGTGCACTTCGGATCACAAAAATGATGTGTACACACTTTGTCACATACTTCAAGGTGCACTACTCATGCCCCTAAAGTGCAGGAATTAAAGTAACACATTTTAAGTAATTTTTCAGTACTTTATTACACTTTAACTAGTTTTGTCATATTCTATATAGGTACCATATTTAGGCCTCGGTAAACTCGTTACCCTTCACCTATTTTCTCTCCCTACATTACACGTCACGATTTACAGGGACTGACCTTTTACCTAGATATTACACTGCATTCAGAACGCGGGTTTTCCCTAGTTCAAAATCTGATACATTTTGCATGCGGATTCCGGGAAGCACAGCAGGACCACCATCTCCGGTATAAAATCTATGTATATAGTTCATACCCAACGTCATCCCTAGGTTGACACAGTAATCCACCATGGTATGACCCCTGGGGAGGCCTGTGGGTATATATACATCACATCTTGCAAAGATAGACAGAGGAGGCCAAGACTTCCCGGCTGACACACTGACCAGAGACGCTGCTATACCTGCATGTGGATACTCCAGCTCGCAGTGGTCTAACATCCCTCGCGGGTGTCCAACTCAAGACCATGACGGGGTCCCAGAATCTCACTTCATGTAATGGGGTTGACTAAATCCTGGAGGGATTCTTGGCTTAACACCTACAACCATGCTAGGCACAAATAGGTACATCTAGTTGGGGAAGGTATTGTATGAGTACGCATCTTTTATTATGTGTTTTATATCCTTGAATGTATTCATGATTTTAGTAAGATGGTAGAGCTATACCATCCTTTTACCTTTATAGTCCTGTTAATCATTTATATCTTATATGTTTAACAGTTGATAAAGGGGGTGGAAGATGTAAATGTAGAGATAAAAGTGCAGATGAACTGTTGTGATGAGTAAAAAAAGAAATACTGTTGTTGCAGCACATCTACTTTACATCAGAATAACAGCTGTTCAATAAATGATTATTGAAAATGCCCAGCTTGTTTTACTTGGTGTATCTCTCTGAGAGAAACTAAGTAAGCACGAGTGATTGAGCAAAAGGTAGTATATTGTTTCCACGGTCCTGAGGGATCAGGATTGTCATGTTCGATGGTTGCCAAGAACTATTATCCCCTTGGAGATTCTCGTGGCACTGTGAGCTAGTTGGTACACAAGGCCAACATCCCCGGTGGGGGTGATCAGAGTTCGTCTGACACCAATCCTACAGTGTATGTTGTTTAAACTTGCAGATCCAGAATACTTTCTATAGGAACTACACGACATGGCACCACCAACGTTGGTTGGATACTTATATAACAGTAGAATCTAAGTAGTTCAGTTGTGCTATTCTCAGAAATTCCTATTCACAAAACACCAGAGAAGTCTGGAGTGGGTAGGCTAAACTCTGCCACAGCTGAGTAGTCAAACATCCTATTTATTGGCTGTTGGTTAATCAAGCTTGAAGGACATAGTAATCCTAAAATTGTGCAAAACACCTTATCTTAGTTTCCTTGAAAAGTTATTTTGTGTTCTAAACACAATGACTAACCAGGACATAGACTCACTAGAGCGAGCGCTGCCGAGCGGCAAGATGGCGGCCGTGGCGTGGGCTGTGTAGGCAGCGCAGCTCCTCTCTCCTGCTCCCTCGGACCGACGCCGATTTATTTTTGAAGAAAGCAGCGTAAACCCCACGAGGCTTTTACATGTCTCACACCGGCGGCAGCTTCGAGAACGCTTTGAGAACGATTTAAGGCGTTTCAAGGTGTTTGGAAATCATATTTGGCACTGTAAACCTACCGGTGCAGGAGGACGGACGGAGGTGGTTTCAGCCGGCGTGCTAACCCGAAGGGGGAGTGCTTCGTTTGGCAGAGGCGGTGTGGAATCAGCAGCAGCTGCGGAAGCAGCGCAACTCCTCCGAGGTTTTTTTCTCCGGCTTGCCTGCTTGACACCCAGTACTGTTCGAGAGTGCTTTGAGAGTGCTCTGAGGTGTTTGAGGCTTCTACATGTCTGACACCGGCTGTAGCTTCAAGTATGTTGCAAGAATGATTTAAAGCGTTCCGAGGTGTATGGAAATATATAATTAGCACTGTAAACTCACCGGCACAGGAAGAAGGACGGTTTGAGTCAGCGTGTTAATCAGCGGCAGCGTAAACCCCCAAGGCTTTTTTTGTTTTTTTAAGTTTTCCTGGTTTTCTTGCTTGACACTCGGGACTGTTTGAGAGTGTTTCAAGGTGTTTGGGAAAAAAAACATATATCAGCGCCCTTAACTCATTGTGGCAAAAGGAAGGACGGAGCCTGTAGTAGCTGCTGTGGCTTTGTTGGAGCTTCACCCTGGATGCTAGGATACGTGTTGACGAGTCGGCGTAGAGCCCCTCACTGGCGATTACCCACTTGGCTGTTTTTTGGCTATCAGAGCGGGGTAGTACGTGGTCGAGGTGGTGCCACGTCTAAGAAAAGGATGCCAGCGAAAAGAGGGGCAAAATTGAGTGAAGTTGCCAAAATCACGACCCGGAGTGTGAGAAACAAAGAGCAAGGTATGGAGGTAAATGATGAGAGAGCGGGAACCAAAGTAATTGAGGATTCCAACAAGGTGTGTGAAATTGTTACTGACTCTTCTAAGTCCTCCAACACTCCCCTTAGTGTTTATATGGCGAGTAAGGGAAATGGAGAAGGCAAGGGGAGGAGCGGAAAGGCTCCGCGTGTCCTGAAGCAAAATACTGAGTCTGACCCTACCAGCTATGTTCGAGCGACAGAACGTCCGCAATAGCGATTCAAGGTCGGGAATGTCGGCAGATGCAGTCGGTGTATTAAATGACCAGATGTTAGTGGAAACTACAATTACGGAAGTTACTGACTCT
This sequence comes from Lissotriton helveticus, assembly GCF_964261635.1. Lineage (NCBI taxonomy): Eukaryota > Metazoa > Chordata > Amphibia > Caudata > Salamandridae > Lissotriton > Lissotriton helveticus. The sequence goes on from NC_136057.1 coordinate 1,248,622,040, forward strand.
GTTGAAGCTGGTGTGCAGAATGAGGGAGCTGTTGAATTGAATGAGGAACAGCTTCAGATTGGGCCGGCTGAGTATGTAAGGGGAGACAAAGACGGAGAAGGTGCTGTGAGAGGATACAATATCTTGCCTAAGGTGTTATTAAGGGAGATAAATTTACCTGTTTCTGATACCGACGCACAGGAGGGCTTAAGGGCGTCAGAATTAGCTGAGAACTTTTATTCGCTATCTGGGGCGTCATCGGATGAGGGCTCTAGTATGAGCAAGGATTGGGCGGAATACAGCGGAGGTAGCAGTCCGGATGAGGAAGGAGGAGGGAGTAAGATTTCCCTAATTGTAGCGTTACCACTGTAAAAAAGAAAATGAAGAAAAAGGGTTCTCAACAGGCTAAGCAGAAGGTGTTTTAACACCTTGCGTTGAATTAAACGGAGCCCAAACAGCTATGGTAGTCTCCCAGGAAGCGGAGCAAGGGGGGCAAAACCCGTTAGATACACCACTACCTCAGGAAATTACCCTGGTAACCATCTATGAGACAATGATGAATCACAGAGCCGAAAGCAAAGCTGAAAATATATGTATGCAAGCCACCTGCAGCAAGGTAAAAACGCAGTTCGGCGGGCAATAAAATTGGGGGCAGGAACTGCGGACAGAGTCACGGAGGTCGAGGCTCGAATATCAGCCTTAGAGGACGATGCAGCTGTACAGAAGGAAGAGCTAGAACTCATAAAGGCTCATTGGGACGATTTGAGTTATAAGTTATCCGAACTTGAAAATCATTCCCGCAGGAATAATTTGCGTTTTCTGGGGGTCCCAGAGAAGCTGGAGGGATCAAACGTTCGTAGGTTTGTTGTAGAATTGTTGACAGAGGCCTTCCCCCAGCTCACGACTTGGAATTGTTCCCGGGAAAAACAACGGGCACATCGGTTCCCGTTTTCTGTGAGAAAGCCTCGTCAAGGCGAAGAGAGCCTTCCAAGGTTATTGGTTTGTTTTAATAATTTTCTGGCTCGGGAAGACATTTATACCCTGGCAAGACCAGACCGGAAGGCCACCGCTAAGGACTGCAACTTCTTTGTAAGGCCAGACTTTTGCCAGGCTACGGTCTCTAAGCGGTGGCATCTGCGGCAACTCATACCGGACTTTCAAAAGAAGGGGGCGGTTGTGTATTTACAGAACCCGGCAAAACTAAAAGTCACTATGAAGGGGCAAACCAAGTTTTTTTGGTCAGAGGTCCAGGCCAAAGAGTATTTGGCAGCTATATAGAGGGCGGAGGCTGATGAGATGATATTGTGATGATATTGAGATGACTTTTTGACAAAACGGTTTGATCTGGATGCCGGGGGTTTGGGGACCTTAGCTGTAGGGGGGGTGTTTGGTCTGGTTTGACCGATTGGTATGTTTTCTTTGCTCTGTCTAGTGCTTTCTTCTGAAATGGCAGTCTAAATTGATTTTGTTTAATTTAAGGTCTTAAGGGACAGGGGGGGGACACGGCACTTCACTACACAGGGACTAATGGTCCTTGGGCCTCATATGATGGGAAGGCAGAGTGGGGGAGGGTGGGGAGGGCCGAGTGGTAGGGGGGATATGGGGGGGAAGGGGGCTCTGGTGGTGGGGGTGAAAATGGCAGCAGCAGGCAGTAAGGAAATATTGCGGGGCAGTGAAAGGGAGAAAGCAAGGATACAACGAAGAAAGTGTTATAACAATACGGAAAGAAGGAAGAAAAGGTTTTCTGGAGTTAAAATCGGTTATTTTTTATAAGGGTTTGAATGTTAATAAATCTGATGGATAGGAAGATTAAGATCTGCATATTAAACATATGTGGTCTAAACGATTTTAGGAAACGACAAATTTTGGCCAAAATTGTTCAGTTATTAAGTATCGATATACTTTGTCTGCAAGAAACTCATGTGGCTTGGGCCAATAGAGAATATTTAAAGAATATGGGAATGGAGCTGGTCGCTTGCTCTAAACAAACGGGAGTCAAAAGAGGGGTAGCGATACTTAAAAAAAGGGGAGTGGGTGAGTGCGTCAAGACCTTATCGGATAGGTGGGGTCGATGGGTCATTGCTGAACTTAAGCTGGGACATCATAGATTTACTTTGTGCAATGTTTATGGGCCAAACTTGGACGATGCCGAGGTGTTTAATTTTCTTAATTTAGAACTAGCACAATGGACTACCTCCGTGTTGTTGTGGGGTGACCTTAATATTAACATTGGGGCAGATCTGAATGTTAGATCCATTCAAGCATATACAGGCAGAAAAAAACTAGTGTATGAGGCAATCCAGAGACTATTTTTGGACCATGGTCTTTATGATGTGTGGCATGCAAACTATCCCAATGACCTGGGGTTTACATTTTGTTCTGCCCCTCACTCTAAATTCGTGAGATTGGATTATTTTTTTACCACCTCTGTCTTTTTAGCTAAAAGTAACATTGAAATTCAACCTAAATTGGTTTCCGACCATAACCCGATTGTATTAGATTTGGCATTGGATATTGAAGGAAAAACAGAATCCCCTCAGTGGTCTTTTGAGCGGAAACTACTTTTAGAGGAGGAGTACTGTCAGTTTATGACACAAATAGCTGAAGGATTTTTTGATATCAATAGAGATACGGCAGCACCGGAGGTAGTCTGGGATACATTTAAAGCCGTGGTTCGGGGTGAGACTCTAAGCTTTTCTGCATTTAGGCGTAAACAGATATGCCTTAAGCAACAACAAGATTTTAAGCAGATTTTGATGGCGGAGAGAAAACTCGCAGAGACTATAAGGCTAGGATATGAGGAAGAAGAATGTAGTCTGGCTCAAAAAGATCTCACTATTAAAAGGGCTAACGTTTACACCCACATTGCTGATCAAATAGCAGCCAACTATACACAACACAAAGTAGCAGCATATGAGTATGGAGAAAAGATAGGTAGGATATTGGCGAAGAGGGCAAGAGAGAAAGCTGTGTATAGCGACATTCCGAAAATTATGGACTTATAGGGGGTTATGCAGGAGACGAAGCAAGGGGTGTTAACTGCCTTCCAAGAGCTTTACCAGCGGTTATATAGTGATGAGATTGGCCAGGTAGACGTTAGAGAATATCTAAGTGGTGTGATTCCTGCAACTCTTTCTGAAGCTCAACGAGCGATATTGATGGTACCTCCAGACTGTGGGGAAGTCGAGTTAGTTTTGGGCTTGGCCCAGGGTAAGGCCATGGGGCCAGATAATATCCCCTTGGAGTTCTACAGGAAATTTAGGAATGTGCTAAAAGCAGAATTAGTGCTTATATGCCAGCAAGCATTTCTAGGGAAGGCTCCACGTTCATGGGCAGAAGCTACCATAGTGGTATTCAAAAAGAAAGGGAAAAGAGAAGACGAAATGGGGGTCGTATAGACCTATTTCTTTGTTAAACTCAGACAGCAAAATCTATTCAAAATTGATTGCCAATCGGTTAAACGACCTGATGTCAGGTTTTGTCTCCATAAGACAACATGGTTTTATACAAGGTAGAGGCACTACAGACCACATTAGGCGGATAATATCTTTGCTGGATTGGTCACAGGGGACTGGTTCCCCTGTAGGTGTGGCCCTGTTGGACGCGAAAAAGCGTTCGACAGGGTCACATGGACCTTTTTGTGGTCTGTGTTGGCAAAAAAGGGATCCCAGAGGAATTTGTTAATGGAATAAAGTCACTGTATATTCAACCATCAGCCACTATCCGTATCTCAGGAAAGATCTCAGGGATAGTGCGGATAGCAAGGGGGACGAGGCAGGGGTGTCCCTGCTCTCCCTTGCTGTTTGCACTATATATTGACCCGTTTATTCGAAATTTGGAGAGAAATCCGGCTATTTAGCCAGTGCGGATAAATAATTTGGATTTTAAAGTTTGCGCTTATGCAGACGATACCGCTATAGTGACATCAGAGATGAATAGTGCATTACCTATTATCGTGAAGTCTGCGGAGGAATTCGGCCGGCTCTCTGGATATAAATTAAATGTCGATAAGACACAGCTTATCCATTCAGCGGCCTGCCGTCCAGAAAATCTAAAACTTGAAAAGGAGGCCACATATTTAGGCATAAAGATCACTGCCAATCTGGAAGAAATTATTCCTATCAATCTAGACCCTATTATTGGCTCTTCAAATAAAACTCTGGAAAGATTAAATAACTTGAAGCTCTCACTTTTAGGACGTAGCAATGTGATAAAAATGCTTATCTTCCCTAAGTTTTTGTATATATTTCGTTCAATACCTTTATCGATATCTTCTGGTTATTTTGTGCGAATAGATAGGATGTGCTCGAGATTTCTCTGGGGGTACCATCGGGCCCGGAGAGCATTTAAAAGATGCGTGATGCCGAGGAAAAAAGGGGGATGGGGCATCCCGAATTTTCAGCTCTATTATTGGTGTGCGATATTGCAGCATATGGGTTTTTTAATCTTACCGGAAGATTCCATGGAGGATTATCTGATGCCATCCATCTACGAGATGCTTCTGGGTTCGGAGGCCAAACAATGTTTTAACCGTATTATCAAACCCAGCTACTTTAAAAAAACAAAGTTCAAAATTGTTGAAACTGCGTATGCTATATGGAGGACTATGAAAAAGAGATATCGGCTAGGTTCTAATATGAATATATACACTCCTTTAAGGAATTGTTCTTTCTTACCTGAAATCTTTCATGATGGAGATATATCTAGGTGGCATAACCTGGGGATAAGTAAATTGGGGGATCTTTTCCAGGGAACCGAGTTTGTATCTTTTGAGTTTTTAATGAATGAATATCAGGTACCGCGAGCTGATTTCTTTAAGTACCTTCAGGTTCGAAGTTTCTGTGCTCAGAAAATCTCCAAATCCACATTGGTATTAGGAAAAATCATGCTGTTTGAAGCAATTAAGGACTGGCAGAAAATCGGACACTTATACCAATTATTTTTGGAGAAAGTTGAGGATGATTTAGAATTAAGAGCTACTAATTGGCAAACTAAACTGGGAGTTGAGTGTGTTAATCTAGAAAGAAGTTTGGCGATTGCTGGTAATGTATTACTCAATGGTTCATTGATAAGCCAGCATTATATGTCAATTTTTCGGGCTATACTATACACCAGGCAAGTTAGCTAAATGGAACTCTGGGAGGGGGACAAAGTGCAATCGTTGTAACCGTTATGCAGCGGATGCTGCGCATATGTTTGTTTTATGTCCAAAACTGGGCCAATTGATAGCTGATATAGAGCGTTTTATTTCAGGAAACTTGGGTATTATGATTAAGATAACGGCGTCACTGGCTATTTTTGGTTGTGAAGAGAGCACGACTCAACAAGTTTTTGGTTCAGAGGAATGTTTTATTTTTATTTGTATGTCTGCATTTCGTGCATGTATTACATCGCATTGGCTTGATGAGGAACCACCTAGTTTTATAATGTGGCAAACGAAGCTCTTTTATATGTTTCATTTAGAAACTGCTTTATATAAGTTGAAGGGTATAAGGAAAAAAACTTTTGGAAGTCATTTATGGTCCCCCATAGTGAATTGGATAGGATCGTGAAGGTCGACGATGTAAATGTATGATTTTTGGAAATGTAACTTGTATATTATCCTTGTCTTTGTATTTTGTGTTTGACCTGTCTGCTGCCTTAAAAAACTTAATAAATTAAAAACAAATTTAAAAAAGAGCGAGCGCTGCCCCTCTCAGAAGAAGGAAGATGCGAACGCAATACAGATTGCGGCAAATATTAGAATTGCGGTCACCCTGAAACTGCTTGCGCATGGTTTAACACCTAGGGGTGGCTTAGTAGCTTTCGTAATTGAGGCACAAAACAGACAGAACAAAGGTATTTTATTCATGGGTTACATTCCCAGCAGCAAATGCAAGAATAAAATAATTTCACTTCTACACCGAAGGTGATGCACCAGCGGAATACTGTCCATTTGAGGACATTGAGGTTCCGCTCACATGCCAGGAACCTTTATACTGGTTTGAAGGCGCCCTACCCCATATAGGAAGAAGAACAAGACTCGGTCCGCTCAGAAGAGAAGGAGCGACATGGCCAATATTAGCAGCCTACACACCACATCCTGACATCAAAACAATGCGAGGAGGAGACTTACTCATACTTCAAAAAGAATTAATAAAGCTTTACAGAAATATGACACAATATGTCATGTGGACAATTACAGTCCAACCAGCAATGGTAAGAACAAACACAACTCCAGTTCAAAATACAGCAACTATAATTACATCACAAACGTTGCACGCAGTAATGGGTAAGATGCCCGCAAAACATGAACAAATGCCATTCTGGATAGCTCAGAAAATAACACAGCTAGAAGCAGTTTTCCCAAATACAAGCCCTTTGAAAAACACAGAATGCTAACAATCTGCCTACCTATGGGGATCACACCACAAATAGAGGACTGTACCTCGTAGGGTACAGTTTTCGCTGCCATATGTATCAGAATTCATGGTATCCCGTCATTAGCAGCAATACCAGACGTATTAAGACAACTACAAAATGAGTATGGAGCAGAACCTGCTCTGAACTTCGGGATGAAGTTACTAGGTAACTACGCCCAGGTATCAGTCATAATATTAGCAAATATTACAGGGGAGTCAGCATCAATGGCCATCCGCCAATGTCTAAGGGAGTACAGTCCTTTACACCAGAAGCACGAACTACCCAAAATAATTGAAACTGCGTAGCAGAATTAGGCAGGGAAGGTTTGGGTGAAAAAGCATTAAAACCACAACTGATGGTCAGTCCCGAAAAGGAGACTTTCAAGCAGACACCTACTTCTTCTAAAAAGAATTGGGACAATAACAAAAAACAAAATGTTAAAGAAAACAGATCTCAATCCAGAGGTAGATCTCCTCCACAGGAGCCCTCCGGAAAGAGGTATAACCTTAGGAATAGGGATAATATTAGGAAACCTCACAGGTATCAGGATACACGACCGGGAAGGACAGGCAGAAAGACAAGAAGAGCGTACAAAGTCCAGAGATAAGCAGAACGCTCAAGTCTATACTTCCAAAAAGAAGATAAAGCAAAACCAAAACCACAGTTCAAAAAGAAGAAGGTTGCAGGTCTAAAGATCAGACATGCCCAAAATTCTGATAACTCGACTACTGAACAGGGAATGGGCACTGATGATGTTAGACAGTGCGGCAGAAGTAACAATAGCTCACCAGAACCTGATAGAATTTCTGGTGACACCAGACTTGAATGATTATATCACGGTGGAAACACCTGATACTAGGGTAAGTGTCCCACATAAATTGTATGAAATAACACTCCAAATGGAGGGGGACAAATGTAGTAGTTAGAGGTCTCTTTTGGTAGAACCTGATGTTTGGCTATGACATTTTGTTAGCTGAACAAGATAATCCACATTCGTCATGGATTGCCCTGGGGGAGAAATGGTCTATCTACCAGCATGTTCTGACCATGTTCCACAATATTTGAATTATACATATGCACGGGAGTGGGCTGTAGCCCAAGCTCCAGCGTTATAACAAAAAAAAATGTTGGATGGGATGAGGATTCAACCCACCACATTATTCCACAAAAAAAGACTCCAACTGCACAAAGGCAGCATCCTATAAAGCAAGACGCTAAAAAACAGGTCAGGGAGCTCTTAGATCAACTTGAATTTCAAGGGGTGATTGAAACTTGCACCTCTCAAATGAATAACCCTTTGTTTCCAGTATCAAAATCAGACAATTCATATTGTTTAGTGTTAGATTACAGACATTTACACACTTGCACTAAGACGTTTGCAGTTCAAAATGCACACAGTGCCGCATTAATGAATAACATTGTGCGAAAAAAAGTTCAAAACAATAGATACCTCAAATAGATTATTTTGCCAAAATATAGCACCTGAGAGCAGATATTTGACAGCGTTCTCAGTGCTAGGGTCCCAGCTGCAATTTTGTCAACTCCCCCAGGGGTATAAGAACAGCCTGGGGTTATTTTCAGCTACAGTAACTGAATTACTCCAACATCTGGATAAGGAGGTATTGTCCTATGTGGATGATATTTATCTAACGGAGATGACCAGGAGAAACACTTGCACAGAGTGAATACAAATTCAACTTAAAGAAAACAAAAATAGCCCACCTTAACATCTTTTTTCTAGGATATGAGCTTTCAAGTGGAGTGAAAAGCCAGGCAGCTAACTTTTTAGAAAAGTGTGTGCTGCTCCAACCTCCGAAATCATTAAAAAATGTACAATCAATCCTGGGATTCCTTAACTTTGGCAAAACATACATTTTGGATTAGGCAGAAAGAGTAAAACCTTTCTATGATTTAATAAAACCAAACTTTTCAGCTAGACAATGGACACAGGAACACACATATACTCCTTGTTCCTTACAAGCTGAGATGATAGCTTCCAAACACTTACAGACACAGGTAAATGTATGCAAACAGGTGATCCGAATAGTTGTGGGTCAATCAGGGTATACCTATCTAACATATAATAAAGGTGAAACAGTGCCAATAGCATATAAATCTCATTTGTACACAAATGCTGAGATGTGTTTTGCATCAACTGAAAAAATTCCAACAGCAGTACAGACTGTTGTAGTTAGAGAAAGAGCCCTGGCTCAAAGGAAGTGTATAATAGTCGTTACCCCGGTCCCAGCTTTAGAGGCTGCGACAAAGGCAAGCGTCCCCAGTGCTAAATCCTTACATCGGAGATAGATACAATGGGGTCATTCTCTCACTGCAACAGATGTAGAATACAGGTGCGACCCAAATCTAAAAACACAAGCCTTTCTGCAATATGAACAAGAATATCCTCTACCAAATAAAATAATGACTCTAGATCAGTATGAATACAATATTTACACTGACGGTTCTGCGCAACCAGCGATAGGGAGTAAACAGCAATACAGTGCTGCATGTGCTATCATTAAAGGACGTATGCATGATGGAAAGTTTCATCCAAATTGCACAAAAACACAGTCTCTCGGAGATTGCACGGCGCAGCTGGCAGAACTAAAAGCACTAATACTGGCACTGGTAAATGCGGATCGAGAATCCCCCACACTAATCGTGTGTGATTCCTTTTACTGGGTACAGTAATACAATGAATATTTACATCACTAGAGACAGAATGGGTTCAAAGATGCAAAAGGTGGCACAATTAAGCACAAAACGCTTTGGGAACAGGTAGTAAAGTTGAAAAACAAACTACCAAGGGCTCATGTGATACACACACTGAGTCAACAACGTGATAGTATTCACGTTGAGGGGAATTCATTGGCAGACAAAGCCGCGAAGGGGGAAGTACACATGGCTTTTGTTGCTGCAATCTCTTGTTCAAAAACGAGGATAGACGGTGAGATAATGGTTGCAATTATTGCTACACGCAATAACTCAGCAGTACCGAAACAATTTCCACTCAAGTACTCCTACAAGTTAGATGCAAACAATGTTCCTTTTGCTCAAATTCCAGAAGTGGGGGATAGAGTAATACCAAATATGGATTGGAGGTTAGGATTCATTCTAGCAGCACACAAGGGTATAGGTTCTGCACACATAGGAGTTTCAGCTACTGTTTCTCTACTGAAACAACACTACTGATGGCCAGGACTAAGAAAGCAGACTAAGGACTATGCCTTGAAATGCGACATCTGTCAGCAAATGAAAGGCTCTACAGCAGACATCATTACTAATATCAGATAAACCACTCATGTGTGTTTATTTGGACCACTGCGGCCCCTTACAATCTGATGGGGCTTACAAATATATCATGGTTGCAGTGGATTCCTGCTCTAGGTTCCTATGGGTGTGGCCCCAGCGCTCAGCTGACGCTTGATCTGTGAGTCTATAAGGACATAAGCATTTGGCACACTACATTCTGACTGTAGCCTGCGTTTAGCTCTATGGCTTACAAGGAGGCTATGGGAAGTCTGGGTGTAGCACTGCGGTACTCCTCTCGTACCATCTTGAGGGAAATTCAGTTGTGGAGAGGAAAAACCGGGACTTAAAGCAATCTTTAACAGCTAGAGTATTAGGCTTGGGTGGAAATTGAGTAAAACATCTGTATGGAGTCCAAAGGACATTAGACAATCAGCCAAAAAGCTCTCTGGGGGGGGTCACTCCTTATGAGGTCCTATTTGGAATGTGGGTATCTGATCTTGATTGTGAAGGCACAGTGGTGAATGAAAAACCTTTTGACATCCATAAATGTTTGGCTGTTTTACAGGACCTGAACGGAACCAGGGCACTAAAGAGTAATGTCAATGTAAAGAAGAACGCCACTGGGGAAGTAAAAAGTGTCACTTTAAGACCTGTCTGGATCCCTAAAGTCGGGGATCTGGTCAGAGAGACAATAGCAGACAAAAGAAAATTGGGCCATCATACAGCAAGCCTGTACCTGTCCTGGCAGTTGAAGGAACAAGAACAGTACTTCTGCCACTTCTTGCCGGTATAAAGGAGAAAGGATTTGTCTCAATTGACCTAATCAAACCACACTATGTGGCTGATACTGAGTATTAGGCCACGTGGACTCCCAAGTAACAGACACCCTCCTCTCACAACTATACAAGAAGTTAAAGCCGAAAGAATCATTACGTTTGAAGGGTCACCTGAATGGAATAAAGGACTAACCAACAATGCAATCGAACTCATTCCTCTTGACACTGAAGTTCAAAATGAGAAGTCCACTGAGAGACAAATTTCAATTCGGCCAAACACGGACATCTACGTCAACATGCCCCAATAAGAGCAAGCTACAGTTTCCACAAAACCTGCGGAACTACCGAAAATGTAACGAACTGCATCTGGCTATTTCATTGAATTTGACACTTTTTCATACGATCAAAGCGAACCTGAAATGACGCCAGCCCAAGAAACTCGATTTTCTGAACTTTCTTGAAAAGACTTACCTGGTATCACCTTGGGTGGCACTCTAGGTATCTACAGGAATACTTTTCTTTCTTTTCTGGATAGGCCTAGTAACTGTTTTTAGTATGCCTATTAGTGGAACTTATCTTCGAGAAAGCTCTGCGGCACAAAAAGTGAATATGATTCTGAAGCCACATCTATCTTCACATTGTGAAAGAAGAGACCTATCATCAGTGAACATTACAGCAGTTCCTATATCTGATGGTATCGTATGGGGAAAGGTTGATTACATATATATTTGGACCAACTGAAAAATACCACTTTATTTAAAATATCATTGAGTGATATCATTACCTCCAGTACATTTTCCGATGATTGGGATTATGAAACTGTCAATAATATGTTGTCTGATTTAGAGAAATCTGCTGCTTTTTCTAATAATGAAATGTTAGAAGACACGTCATACTTTGAAAAAATGTATTGCTATCAACATTATGGTCATCACTTTCTGCATAAATCTGCTAACCCTAGGAATGTTTTCACCAATGGGAACATTGCCCGATACCACCAAAAAGCAGTTAGAAGATATTTGCACAAATATTTCCATATTTTCCAGGGTTTAACACGTCAGAGCAAGCCTCATATTATTATACGGTTGCACCAACACCAGCACAGAAAATATGTTGACAAACACCAAACAGATCTATTCTGCTTCCTTTATTGCCCAGTTGTCTGAACAAGGTTTCGACTTATGGAAAGGCACCACAGACTTAAAATCGGTCTGGGGTAATAGAGACAGGCAGGTCCAGGGAACAGAGGCGCTATTTACAGCATGCCTTATCCTCAACAAATAATGTTTTTGAATGAAAGAGTGCAACAAACAACTGGTCTTGGATTAGCCAGGAATAAAGATTTGAATACAACTCGGGTGCCAGCACCATCACATACTGAGGACAAACATAACATCACAAAAACGAGGTTACTATAGATGACATTTTGCAAAGCAATAGATCAGACCCCGATTGGAAGGGATGGTTGATTTTGCCCGTAGGCACCAATTACTGTCAAGAAAGATTATTGGGTAAAACTAAAGGATTTGGTATCAATAGGCCTAATCCACTTTATGAGACAACACCATACAGTGTTGGGAAATTATGCCTCGAATAATTAAAAACCTCAACACTCACACAAGTGAAGCAACACTTATCCTTACTTACACGGGATGTGGACCTACAGGATTTTTTATTAGGTCCCAGGAAACCATGTCATCAATGTTTCTATCATGCTGTCTACAATGAGATTTGGAAAATATCACAACAGGAGGCCGCGGGAAGATTACGAGAAATAGATTGAATCAATCTTGAGAAAGCTCTAGCAGTGGTTGATATTGGGTTAACAACACTAACCTCCAGGATATATTCACTTGGCCACGTTGTATCATCTGCTATAGATATACTGGAGCAAGATTTGTCCATATTACAACACGGGCAATCATAATTGCGTTCTAATATGTTGTTAAGCTGGACGCTGCAATCTTTGTGCCTAGGCTATGTGCCATGGTGTTTCATAAACAGCATGTCTCTCTTTTCCTCTTACAATCTGACAGAAAAACAGATAGAAATGGCTCAGAGGGGAGCAAAGCATACGATGCTACGCATTGAAAAACTGGACCGATTAGCCTTCACAGTGGCAGAACCACCATCCACAGAATGGGTAATCAATGGCCACATAACTCTCCCGGTCACAACCTTTCAATTCCAATATTGCCTAGAACAAATGCAGGCAGATAGATATGAAGAAATGGGCAGGGAATTCATCAAGGAATCTTGGAAATTGACGTACATATTTCGATGCCGGAGTGGGGAAAAAGAAGTGTTTCTAAGCGGTACTAACTGCGAGAATACCTTAGGTGGATCACTTATATGCCAGGATATAATGCTTAATGGGGCCTGTAACAGTTCAATCGCAAACCGTTCCTGTCACTTAGAGGGTGCCCCAGCTGCTGTGATCACTCCAGTATTCAGACTGCTTTCAAACGAGAGTTACTTGATGCTGAACGATCAAGGTTGCTGTGGGATGCTTCCCGACATCGCATATCTAGTAACTGTGAGTTTCAGGGTTACTTGCTGTATGCAAGGATTGTTTCCCCCAACACATACAGTCAAAGAGACACCGCTATGGCCTTCATTAAATATTTCACCAATACGGTTTGATACTTTGAGCAGAATGACAGCCATGCTTACACAGAAGTCGGTGCCCTTAAACTCCCATCTAGAGACTTTTGATCTTCAAGTAGCAAGGTCTACAGCAGAGATACAGGCACTTATACATACAAATTGCCCTTTCCACTTTGCAGGAATGGTAAATCGTATCTTTAACATTTCTGATGCGACAGGCATTGTCCACCTATTTAAGACCATAGGTTCTGGACTGCTAAGCACCTTTCAGACGTTCCTCAGAGTTATTCCAAATTTTATACATTCCGTATTTGGAAGCATTTTTGGAGGACTGCCACTGATCCTGCTTCTAATAGCAGGTATACTGATTGCCATGTTTTTGCTATGCAATGGATGTCCCAGTGACCAAGGAGATGGAAACAGTACTCCTGGAGCGAAAATACCATGATTGCATGGTACAACTTCTGGGCACACCTCCCTAAGGGAACTAAGTGCTTCTTAGTTCTTGTAATTTAGACCAGTCTGGATGGATTGCATCTTACCTGTCCTCCGATGCCTGTTTTGCGGAGAAGAATGCATGTTGGATCTCTGTCTGACACTTCCATCATGTGCGTGACCGGACGTTGATGCTTTACTGGACCCGATAAAAGCTCATGTTCTGCAGTGTCCCCAGCATATTCCCATGTTGATGTCGGCATTCTTAGAGCCACCACAGGTAGTATCAGCGCCTGTTGGTACAGACACCGAATCCTCCTCTGACACCCAGGCCTAGGATGGCACACAGGCTGCCCCAGCACCGGCTGTGGACAGTACAGAAAATCGTCTGTGCTCAATAGACGTAGTCTGCGAGGTGTTACAGGGATCGCCAACTGCGAAAGCAAGCAACGAAAATGTTGCATCTACCAGCCAGGACACATAAACATTTGACTCATTTGGCCCGTCTTGTGCTGGGAAGAAATTTGGCTTTTGAAAAACAAAACAGAGAAGTAGAACTCTATATCAAAATTGACGCTCCTTTTGAGCATGTATGGCTTTCAAAATGCTTGTATATACTCACGGACATATTAGAGCTATAGTGTCAATTTCTAATATTTTTTCTTAACATTTTTTAAACCTTTTTTAATGTTTTAAAAATTTTTTTTTAACAAATTAGGAAATAATGCTTTATATTTTTATGTACAATTATCTAGTCCACCTTGCAGAACGTTTAGAGGTTTACTATGTCGTCCATTCAGAAGAGGAGTGGGTGTTATATTCCAAATAGATATCATATACAGGCCTCGGTAAACTTGTTACCCTTCACCTCTATTCTCTCGCTACATTACACTCGTCACAGTTTACAGGGACTGACCTTTTACCTAGATATTACACTGCGTTCAGAACACGGGCTTTCCCTAGCTCGAAATCTCATACATTATGCATGAGCATTCTTGGAAGCACAGCAGGACTACCATCTCCCGTATAAAATCTATGTATAAAGTTCATACCCAATGTCATCCTTAGGGCGACACAGTGATACAGCAAGGTAGGACCCCTGGGGAGACATGTGAGTATATATACATCACATCTTGCTAAGATAGACAGAGGACTCTGAGACTTCCCGGTCGACACACTGACCAGATACGCTGAGGTTCCTGCATGTGGATACTCCAACTCTCCGTGGTCTAACATCCCTCGCAAGGTATCCAACTCAAGATCAGGACGGGGTACCATAGTCTCACTTCAGGTAATGGGGTTCACTAAATCCTAGAGAGATTCTTGGTTTAACGCCTACACCCATGCTAGGCACACATAGGTACATCTAGTAGGGAAGGCATCGTAGGAGTACGCATCTTTTATCATGTGTTTTAGATACATTGAATATATTCATGATCTTAGTTAGATGGTAGAGCCAACATACCCGGTGGGGGTGATCAAAGTTCGTCTGACACCAATCCTATAGAGTATGTTGTCTAAACGCGCAGATCCTGTATACTTTCTATAGGAACTACACAACAGTTTCTGGATGCATGAAAAATTATCAATAATAATACCAACTAAGAAACCAGTTCATCTTCAACATTGCTTATGTCACAAGTAATGATCATGTTACAAGCTTCACATTGCATTGAAATTACATTCACAAGATCAACATAAAGTATCCAATGATGTGTTCCCAATGCATTTCGGGAAATCCCTTCATCAGGGGATCTTTATAAATAGCAAACGAAATACAAGAGTTCAACCATACTGAAAAATAAGAAGTTCAAGAACATGATAGGCTGTTCCATCACCGACAAATTGCCACAATTGGTGCATGCTGTTACTCAAGAGTTTTTGTCTCGTTAATGCGCGGCATTATGGAAAGTGTGTCTTAGCTCCTCTTATCAAAAATGTGCTCCCAATAGATTCACCAAGCTTGCACCAATACATTATTGTGCGCGAAAAATGCCTGATACCATAAAACAATCTTCAAGTGCCTCCTCTCTACATATAATCACCTGTGTACTAAACAATATGTCGACATGCTCAAAAACACATTTAAAAAAGATTTCAGTCCTACCCGGTCATCCTGTGACCAAACAATTCCAGCAATGTGAGCTTCTCTACAAATACAATCAACAAAGAAGGAGCAATACCGGATTTACATCACACGGGATCCTGAACCGGGACTGAAAGAGGTGCTAGATGTGGGTGCTTGCCTTGACGAAGGTTTGACTACAGGTAAACAACCCCCTCCAGGATCCAAGGGGTATCGCACACTTGCGATCGACACAAAGTTGTTGATAGCAGAATCGTAAGTTGTGGTTCATGTCTCACTGAATAAGTGCACCTTAGCTTGTGCACTTGTTTTTCCACTGGTCCTGAAGAAAGCCTAGCTACTAAGCATTAAAAGGCTGAAACATGTAGACCAAATCACGACCATTCCACTGATGTTTATGATCAATTGAGTCACAGATAACATCCCTTTTGTTTTTAAACTTTGCCCGACGGCCCCACCAATACATTTCTAGGTATCATAGAGGCAATTTTAAACCTATTCACTTGTCACTCCCTTTGCACTGTCCATGAAAAAACCCACTCTGCTGTAACTCAGGCGTTGAAGCACACCTGTGAGGCACTCAGACTCTCGGGTGGGAACCCAATGATGATGCATGCCACCCACTAAGTTGGTGTGTGAGGGTTCTTCTTAAAAAAGGAATCTTTTTCTTTTTGTTTCTTCAATCCAAGCAGTGATGTAAATCCGGTATTGCTCCTTCTCTGTTGATTGTGTTAATTTCTAAAGGGACTAGGAGTACTTCCATCACACCCTTTCTCTCCTTGTGCTTCTCTATAAATAAACAAACTATACTGTCCATCAGTGCCAACTCTATGACTACGATACTTCTGTGTGAAAAACGATACTTCTGTGTGAAAAAAATAAGGGGCACTTACTTTGCAACACAAATTGTGAAAAAGAACAAATCCCACAGCACAAATGAAAATTGAACTGCCACCTCTGAGGAGATTTCTCTAAAGTTTGCTGTCAGCATCTTACCTACCTCTGTGTACTGCTGCACAATATTTTCGGGCGTTGGGCCGAGAAACATGTAGAAGTCCAGAACTCCACCAATGGTGCGCATGGTTAAAGAAGGGGCTGGATTAAGAACAACTTCTGAAAGAGGGAAAGAGAAACAGTACATGTATCACCAACTTCTGCGATATTAACCCTTCTGTGCACAGTTCACGATTCCGCTCTCAGTGCTTCGCCAAGGAAGAAGGGGGTGCACTCCTTTTCCTGTCTTCAGCGCATATATTTCTCCCCAAAATCTCTGAGTGTATGGGCTTCAGACAGCAGAGCTCGGAAACACAGGGAGTCATTGCCGCGCTGTGTTTCAAAACTCTACTATTCAGCGTCATCTTATGAATTGTTGGGGGCCCAAGCCAGAACATAGATTTTGGGGCTCCTATTTCGAAACAATTCGAAATTGTAATGCCTATTTTCTACTCTTTCAAATCTCCATCACTATCAATTTTACAAAACACACTTACGTATATATTTGTATATATACTGGGGGCCCTTAAAAGAGAGCGATAAAGTCAGAAGCAGAGTAGAGAGGTTCTGATAGAAAAATCAATAAAGGTAAAATCGAGTGAGAGAAAGATTACAATACCGTGAGGGGAAGGGTCCTTGGAAGGTGGGGTCCCTGGGCGATTACTATTTGCCTAGGTCTTAAAATGTATCTGCTGCTGTTAGCGGTACATGCACCAACTCAGAGATTTTTCGAGTTAATGTACCAGTGAAGCTGGGAAAAAGAAACGCACTGACCTTTCTGGGTCGCCGCAGCGAACTGAAGGGGATCAAGATGGCCTGTTTCTTTTTCAATTGTGGTGTCTAAGGTTCAAACATATATCTCAGAAATTCTCTCAGTAAATGCAGGAACTTCAGACAACACAATTTGGAAACAGAGAGAGGGACAGAGAGAGGCAACCCCTATTAGGCTCCCACGCGTTGAGTTAGCAGCAGTCACAGATGATCTGCTTCTGCCGGAGCTCATGCACAATAAAACAGTAATAGGCACCTCTGCAAGCCAGCCCTGGCACACATAATGGAAGCTCTGCTCCCTGGCACAATGCAAGCACACAAAGACAAAGCGCTTAGCAGTGCTGGATATGGGGAGGAGCTGAACTGGTGAGACTATTGTCAGAATGTGTGTGTAGTTGGTAGTTTTATTTAAAACCACTTTTCAACAAAGGCGACATGGGAGATTTTTGAAATGCCAATTAGGGGTAAGAGACCGTTCACTCACTCAAGTTCATGAATGCTATTTTAGTCATCCACAAATAATGCCCTTCTTAAATGAAAAAAAGGAACATTCAGAGGCAGGAAATAATTGTCAGCTGTACAGGAAGCTGTGCCTGATGATCCATTAAACCAATTCAGTAGCCCAGGTGAAGATTCGCTTTAATAAATAACAATTAAAGTGCCAAATTCATGCTCAAAACAGTGCACCCTGACTGTTAGACACAGACCATGCTGGAGAGATCTTGGAAAAGTTCCATCAGTGGAACTAACACAGGCAAATTCGAGTAATACCAAAGTTCTATGTGAAAAACAGCTCCTCTATGTGAAAATAAAGAAACTAGCACTGTGAGCTGTAGGTTCTTTCCTGTCACTTTCCACACTGGAAAGGAATTTACTCCTGTGCTTGGCAAAAGTAAATCTCCAACCTTCACCAAGGTGGGAATCGATCAGAGGTAGGTTTGTAAATGTACACAAAGGTTTGGTTTAGGTGTGTGGGTGAGGACATATCGTCAGGGAGTTCCAGGCCTAGAATATTCACTCCTCGGATGTGGGAGTAGATTAACTGACACGTAAATCCTCACATGCGTAAATTCATTCCACAGGTGTTAAGCTAACGTTTGTGAATTCCAAACAATGCTTTGCTCTCGTACAAAACACTTTTAGCAAGTACAATAAACTCAGACGGGCAAGTGGTGTTGTGACTGAGCACTGTGAACTTAGTTGTAATCGAGCCTTACCTTGTGCATTGGCATTCAAGAAGAGGACACCATGAGCGCTTGAGTCTTTCTCCACACACATATAGAATGGGTGCACGCCATACAGATTGGTAAACGGCTGGAAGGTAAACAAAAGCAAAGTACACATTATAGCTTGGTATTTTTTTTATTTATTACACTTTTTATTGCTAGATTTCGTGTTTCCCCAAGATGCCACCAAGATGGCCACGGTGTACTACAGAACCAATTTGAACAAAGGGAAAGGAGCATGCAAAAGTCATCTGAAACATTTAGAATAAAGTATAAAGGCAGTCAGTACTAGGGGCAAACACCAAGATGCGCCTTAGCAGATGGTCGGTTCAGTGTTGCATCTACTGGTTCAGAGGACACCAGAAAATACACGCGGGCGTCAATGCAGTTATGGATCTCAGAAAATACCCAATTTTTTGTTTGCTTGATATGTCTCTACTGTTTGCCCCAGTCGCAGCCACTCAATGTCACTGTCCTTACTGTCAATCTGCCAGACTGGTGAGAAATAACCAAATGCAATGGCATCAGCCTGCCTTAGATGGATGGCACCTTGAATCATGTAAGCACAGCATTCAACCAAGTGGGGCACAATTATTATTCATATTTAATTAGTGGGAGGAATTGATGGTGCAGGCAATTTAATTCATTTTTGGAGGAGGCAGCAGTGGGATTTTCTGTTCTAGGGTCTTTTCGGGCCATATCGTTATCCATCGCAAGAATGATGAACATGAATTCAGGAGAGTACTAGCTGTCGTACTGTTAGTTCATCTCAACATCTTAGAAATATAACACACTAGTATGCAGTATGAGATATTTCGTCCTTTGGTGGATCATCTAGGGGTATGAGATGAGGTACTTCACACAATCATGGTGATAATGTATTATAACAGAGCCTTTATTTCAGACTGTATTTGGCCCAGCTGTGGATGAAACACCCCGAAATGCTGCTTAGATGAATTGTTACAAAGGGAATTCTGTGATGTGGCATGGTGAGACTGCATTAAAAGAATGCACGCTCTGGCACAACCTTTGGCCTCAGGTCATCTGCGGGCCCTTAATGGCAGAGAAAGCACTGTCACTACATGCTGCTATTTGCTCCTCACGGTGCGTATGTCTGTCTGCCACAGCACACTATCGTGCAATGAAAGGCGTCCCACCTAAGGTGAGCACGCTGCAGATGGTGCATTGCCTGCGTACAGAAGGAAGCTGAAGATGTCTGACCGTGGAGAAAAAACCCTAAAAAAGCAGGTTCCCTCATTGCTCTCCCATCAAACAGCGAAACCAGGAATAGTTCTTGTTATTGGCTATCACACATATGGTGGGTGAGTGCAGACACGCTCAAGCCATGCCTTTTGATGAGGAGGGCCCATTGGTTGCAAATTGACCCTATGGCTCCTCAACTACTAAAGAAATAGGGGTGGTCCCTGGTGTAGTCAATTGCAGCCCTATACTCTACAATGGCGTACATAGTTTAGGTATGTAGACCACTATAGACTGCTACTGAATCAAGCATTCAGATTGCATTGGAACCCCCTCCCTTAAGAGTGCCAGACAGTTAAAATCTTCAAAGCATATAGAGTCTGTTTACTAGGTAAATATCTATACTGCTGGGTGGGGTGTTTACTTGGTGCAGTAAGTGCCTCATATTCCTAATTCTTTCTTAAAAACGAAGTTAGAAAATGCATGTAAAGGAGAGAATAAGAGCAATGTGGAGTGTAAGAATATATTCCAACCTCTGGACATGACGGGGGGTGTTGTGATTTTAGCTGACCCTGCACAAAGTGGCCTTCAAATTGTTAGTCATACTAAACAAATAATGGTCGCCATCGTCAAGGCACAGTTTAAGGGTTTGAAACAAGAGATATTGGGGTTAACAATGCTTTTACCACGCTTGCACAAGCACTAACTGGAAAAGTAGATACAGTGAGAGAATTACTAATTAACCTTACTAAGGAAGCGGGCCATAGTCCCACTAGTAGTGCTGAGCAAGACCACATCGCTACTGATACTTTAAGTAACACAATTAGCCAATCACTCTCCCTAGGCTGCACCAAGGCAGGGGTGCATGGGATACCGTAACCAAGAGAGGCAACGCTAAACAATCTGGTGGGGATTGTAAGAGGCAGGACAAAAGGCCCCCACTTTCCTGGACTTTCAGGTATTCGCAGGGCATGATGAAGGGCACAGATAACTATGTAAGACCGATAACACAGGCAATCGGTACTATGATCCTGAAAAGATCATGTATTGCACACTGTTCTATGCACATAGGGAGAAGGCTGTTAGTGACCGGCTGAGCAAAGACATTTTTATGAAAATGTTTCCAAAATTACTGTCCAGAACTCTTTAAAGTAGAGAATCATTAACCAACACAATTATTCACTTCATAGTATGTCCTCAATTGTGGATCTGTAATAAGGGAGGATATTGCTACTGTGAATCATTACACAAATATATATAGCAGCATGGATTATATTGGTGTAAGATTTGTCAGAAATGAGATAATTTATGGCTGAATTGGCTTGGAACACAAAATAACACTATCCAGTGGCTAAAATATTCGCAGAAAATGGAATCCACCTTATGATTGACTTCCAGACAGTCTGAATCGGTATAGGCCGATGTGTATTGAGGCTCCAGGGACCCAAAAAGAAAGATCATATTCCATGGTGGCCTCAGACATAGATTTACTCGGCCAGGTTCAGTTGCACAAACCTGCTGTTAACCATTCACCATCTGATATCTCGAAGGAGTTAAATGCTTCAAATATCTAGCTGAACATATGTGTATCTGGGGATGGTCATAGGAATCGTGAAAGAGGGCAGTTTACCCATATGGGAAATGTACAGACCTTCCCTCTAGTCTTGTCCTTGCCTAAAATTTCAGCTGTGCCTGATGTTACAGACGGAGTACAAAAATAACCTAATGTCATGGAACTTGGCCAGCCTACATTCAAAACTCAATGTTTCGAAGTGGGAGGAATTTATTGATCATCATTATTATCTTTCTACAGGAACCCTGGGCGGAGCCAGTGCATAGACTAGGCGAACTCTCATTTTACATTAATGCCACTCCCGCCAGCTCTAGGAGAGCCTCTGGGGTTTACTTGTTTGGTTAAAAACTATGATCCATTGTAAGACTAACGCCTTAGACATTGTATAGAAGGATATATTGGGGGTTATCTTAACCCTCCTGAATACCTCTCAGCACAGACACATCGCCGTGGTAAATATAAACATATGTACAGTCCCGGATAACACAGAATCACAAACATTATATGCCTTGAAATCTCTGCTTGAATCTATACATCCCACTTGGCCCGTGATCATAGCTGGGGATTGTAATACGAAATTTGAACCCTTCGAGCCCCTTTCATCTATGTTGGCAGTAGAAGACAAGAAGTGGGGAGTGCCAGAAGTTTCAATTAAGTGGGGCTTTACTCTCTAACTATATGACTTTTGCACTAGTTACTTCATAATTGTTTACTTTCTCATGGCTGTATCTTAATGTTGTTTGATGAATTATGATTCTTACATGATTGTTGCACTTGTCACTTTACAATTGCCTGGCTCCTTATGCTCCAAAGACTGATGTTGTCTCATAATTTGTGATTTTATTTGTGATTTTAATGGACTTTAATGGTTATTCATTGACTGAAATAAATTATTACTACTACTGGACAGTCTTCAGCTGTCATCTGCACAAATAGTTACTCTTCAATACAGAGATTAATAATGTGTTATACCTCCACACACCTATGATACATTAGGAGAATATGCATCTTGTAAACACTTACACCCACTAGCTGGACACACGCTATACAAAATTAGGCAGAGAAAATATAGTAGGTATTCACCACTATGTTCTCTCCAAAAAAACTAAAACATTCATTGGATGATGTCATCAGTGATGTAATCAATGATGTTATTTGAGATTTCATCAGTGATTCATAAAAAATGTCAAAGACATGTCATGATTGATGTAATATATGAGGTCATTAGCAGTTCATGGAAGGGGCGAAAGTTATAGTTAGTTAGCTAACTATAACTGGTGAATTTCAGTTTTTTTAATAGTTCAAAATGTTAACGTTATCACTGACAGATTCACCAAACTATAATGTCACTTTAACCTTTGGTATTTTCAGTGAATTTCTAAGTTTTCTTAAAATAAAATCAGAACTTCTTAACACATCTAACTATAATGTTGGTTTAACCTTTATTTTTTCAGTGAATTTCTAGGGGTTTTTTGACGTAAAGATATATTTTATTATCATACATAAAATCAACCCTCTGCCATGCACGGCATACAGCTATGTGTGGTTGGGGGTTGGCTGCAGGCAGCCAACCCCAATCTAACAACGGCTTTCAGCTGTACACAGCTTGGGGTTACCAACAGGCCGTGTCTGCAGCCAGCCCTGAGCCAAACCCATCCGGAGGCAGCCAACCCCCCCCACCGCAGGCAGCTAACCCCATGCTGCGCATGGTCTTTTGTCTTGAACAGTATGGGGTGGACGTCAGGGCCTGGCGTGCAGCTGTGGATTGCAGCCAAGCCCTGCATCCAAGTCATGCACCCACCTGCAGACAGCCAACCCCATGCTCTGCATGGCCTTCGGGCCTTATAAGGCTCAGGGAAGGGAGTGGGGCTCCGCAAGCATTATCAGGCCCATGGGACTCCATCTCCCTCAGGCTGCATGTTATTATATGAGTGAAATGGGGCCCCACTCATTAAGTCATCTCGGCCCAGGAGGCCCCATCCCCCAGGGCCAATATAATAAATAAGAGGAGGTCACACAGCTCCCTCCCTGAGCTCTATCAGGCCCCGGGGAACCCCCCGCCCCCGAGCCTGCATTAATTATAGGTCAGTGCCCACTGGGGCACCCACCATTCACCACATTGGGGGCTATGGGAGAGCACCAAGGTCCAAGTTAGTCCCAGCTGGCACCCCGCATAAAGCAAGAGCCGGTATGGCTCTTGCCTGCAGAAGTGCGGACTCGAAATCAGAACACAAGTCTGCTCACAGCAGGTGGGAGCTTGTTTAAAGTTCCCGCCAGCTTGGAGCAGACTTGAATGTTTGTTTATGTAAGGTGGGTGATTTAAAAATGCTCCCACCAGTCGTGAGCAAACACGTTTCACTGCCTACTGTAGTGAGGGCACAAAAAGTGCTGTGTCCTGGGGGTGGGCTAAAAGACCTTGGGTACTTAGTTCACTGTATTTATCATGGGATTGCCATACTGTGCTAGAGATTGCTGGTGCAGATTGGTTCCTAAATTGTAACATGTGTGCACCTCAGATATGTGAAAACCATGCCCACCATTTGTGATATGGTAGATGGTTGAAGAATTTCTGTTCTTAGAGAATGACTTTAACTGCAATGGTTTGGAGTAGGTTTAGTAGCACCATATCACTGGCATCTATGGGGAGTGGAGTCAGTGAGCCCCTTGGGCCCAGTGTTACCATAGAGAGATGTAAGGTTATGGGTGTATTAAGATTACTGACAAATTGTTTTCTATCAGTAACCAGTATGAGTCTAGCAACTGGCAGTCAAAGCACATGTGTTGGTGAGCTCTGTTCCTGGTTACTATTCCAGCATTTATAATTTTTTTCATAGTTTCAATTTGTACAAATGAGCTGGGGTCCAAAGCATGAGATTCATCATAAAAAAGTTAGATTGAATAGGAGATGAGGCGATTTTATTGCTCAAGGAGGGTTTGCCATTCTTATTCCAGGTATCAGACATAATATGTCTTAAAAAAAGCCTATCAAAATGTTTTGCCCATTTGGTGCAAATAATTGAGTCTTGGAAAGGTTCAGGGTCATAGAGGAACTTGCATTTTTTGGAGGCAATATATCCAGAGTGTGGCCAGAGGGCAAGACGCTTGAGTAGAGTCGATTTTTTTTAGAAAGATTAAGGTTGGAGAATCTAATTTTGATATTAAGAAAGCTAAAAAATTCCAAATTGGTGAGATTGTACTTTCTGGCTAGGGCTGAAAAAGGCAGCGAGTCATTGTTATTATCATAGAGGTCTCTTTCAACCTGACGCCTTTGGTGGCACAAACAGTTGAAATGGTAGGAGAAACTTCAGCATTAACTTTGGGGTTAATCCATAATGACACCCATCTTGAGGTATGGATGTACCCGGGAAAGCATTTGCCTATTGTTTTTAAAGCACTTGCAGTACTGATAAGAATGCAGTGAGAGTGTAGTGGGGTACATTTTAACATTGCGATAATGGAGGATGTGCTAAAAGGGGAGCATAGCTCACGTTCAATATATCCATGGTGAGGTGTTTCGTGAGTCCAGAAGGGACCAGACAGCACCTTGGGCAGCTAGAAAAGGAAGTACCTCTGTGTTGTCCTTATTTAAGGTGTATCCAGAGACTTCCGAGAATATACGGATAATGCTGATGATAGAAGGGATTGCAGCTTCGACATTCTCTAAAAAAATAAGGATGTCATCCGTGTATGCTGCTGTTTTAGATATATTAGTTCCAAATTGGAGACCTTTGATTCCCGAATCCGCATTAAGAAATTTAAGTAAGGGGTCAAGTTAGTAAAAAGAGCAAGGATGAGAGAGGACATCCTTGTCTTGTGCCTTGGTGTAGGTCAAAATATGAGGAGGTGGTGCCAATCATTCTAATGTTTGCTTTGGGATTCGTGTAGAGAGCCAGTACTACACTAATGAAAGAGTGACCCAAGTTATGAGATTCAAGGACCGCATAAAAAAACGGCCAAGGCACTTTGTCAAACGCCTGTTCAACATCAAGAGCAGTCACTGCAGTCGACAGCGAAGAAAGGCAAGCTGTAACCAAAATATGACAGAAAGTGCAAATGTTATCTCTCACAAGGCGCCCCTTGACAAAGCCCATTTGGGAGTTATGGATAAGTTTGGATATGCAACTTTCTAGCCTATTGGCTAGGATTTTTGCAAAAATGTTTGCTTCCATAATTAGGAGGGAAATGGGCCGCAAACATTTTGGGTCTGAATGTTCCTTGCCCTCTTTTGGGATAACCACTATGGTGGCCTCAGCGGCCATGCCAGAAACCTTGCCATTCAGAGCAGTGATCAAATCTATTTTTGAGGTGATTTATGTTCGAAGATGTCAACGTTTTTATAAAAAACAATCATGAAGCCATCCTGGGCAGGCGCCTTCCCTGAACGGATGGCCTTTACTGCTTTAAAAATCTCCTCTATTTCTATTGGTTTATTCATGCTCATCCTTTCTTCTTCCGAGACTGAATCCATAGGGAGGGAGTTAAGGAAGTTCTGCCATGACAATTGCATAGTAAATCATTTTCTGTAAAATTCTTTAACGACTTCAAGAATCTCTTTGTGTGGATTTTTTAGAGCCATCCTGGCCTGTGATGTAAGTAATTTGGTTGTTTAGGTTGTTAAATTTAAGGGTGGAGGCAATTCGTTTTCCGGCTCTGTTGCATAGTAATGGTTGTCAGGATTTTTGGGCACGGATTCCGAGTTAGGCTCTTTTACTGATGCTGGAGTTGAAGATATATTTTAACTGTTTGATGTCTTTAAGTAGGGATTTATTATTAGAGTATCTAAACAATTTCTCTTCACTTTTAATTTTATTCCCTAGTAATTGAATGGTTCTCTTAATTTCGCTGTTATTCCTGGACATTTGTTTAATGATTTAAACTTATCCCATAATAGTATCGGGGATTTGACAGAACGTTCATTTTCTCTAAATAAGAGGACAATTTTGCTGTTAAGGTCCACAATGTCAGCTTCATTCTCTAGGATTTCGCTGTCTCGACACCATGTTTGAATTCCACCTTTATCAACAAGATTAAGAATGGAAATCGAGATTGCTGGATGATCGGAGACAACTATTGAATGAATTTTAGTATCCGAAGTGGATTTTAGAAGTGAGGCGTGTACAAGATAATCAATACGGGAGAGAAGCTGGAGTGAGGGGTGGAGAAGAATGTAAAGTCACTACCTTTATGGTTATGTAATCTCCATACATCTAGGAGGTGATGTGAGCAGAGATTAAGCAGCTGTTTGTGTGCCTTGGGAGTTTTGTATTTGAAGGCTGAATCATGATCCAAAATGGGATCCAATGGGAGGTTAAAATCTCCCCCTACTATTGTTTTGGAACCTCGTAGGTTGTCTGCTTATTTTTATTAAGTGTACATCCGAAACTAGGGGCGTCTACGTTGGGGCCATTTATACTCATAACATACAGGTCATCAGCCCCATTAGTTAACATAGTGAGTCGCCATCTCCCATTGGTGTCATGCTCTGAAGTGATTATGGTTAGACCGAATTTCTTGGATAGAAAGGTGACAACCTCATTTCTCCTCCCACAAGCTTCAGAACATGTCACGTCCTAAACCCACCCTTTACTCATTAGCAGCGCCTGTTTGAAGCCTATCTTAGTCTATTGGAGGAGTATTAAGTCACAAAGAAGCTCCTTGCAATAGTCTACGATTTTTTTTTTTACAGGGTGGTTCAACCCTTTTTTGTTCATAGAGACAACATTCATAGAGGGCATTTGAGGTATTTCTGGGTTGCTGATGTATGTTTTGATGTAGGGGGCTCTAACCAAGCCTTCGATGATTGTAGGTAAAACTGTGATGCGTCATATATCCCACTAGAGAAGGGTGTAGGAGAAAAAGGACAGGGACAGAAAAAACAACTTTTGGGCTCCCATGATCTCCAGAGAGTGCCAGAGAAATGCCAGGTCCCCTTTCCACCAGGGGATGTCTGTATGAGACGTGGTGCATGGGAAAAATCATGGTCAGAACACGGGAGAAAGCTGCTGAAACAGGTAGAGAAAAAACATCTGGGTATTGAGTTAGGTGGAGGATGGTAAGTAACACTGGGGTATAGTGTGACTTATTCATGTACATGGTAACCAAACCTTAAACATATTAGTAAAACATTTGTGAGTAGAGGAACAACAGACACAAGTAGACCTGAAAAAACAGTATGACCCATTCCAAATTGAGTCTTCATAAATGTTAAGCACAATCAAAATTCAGCACACCTTGGAGACAGCTTGGAGCAGAGAATAATTACAGAAGTCATAGTACCTGAGAATAGATATACCATCAATACAATAATAATCATGTAGAATCAAAGTCGACATTAGTAAGTTAGGTACAAGGCATAATTCTGGCCTAAGTACATGTATCCCAAAACAGTAATTGTCTTCTGTGACATGACTGTGTGTTTCGAATGAGATAAGGTAAGTAGAAGGATATGATCTTAACCAGCCGTGTTATAGGGACTATCTAGTTCCTATATAAGGTGGAAGTTGTGATATTCTGTCCAGTCCGCAATCAGTCTGGAACTGTATCTAAATAGCAGACCTGTAGGTCTATTTTATAGTAAGGGTGACCTATTACAATTGTTCTACAGAAGTGAGGAATTCCTGTGGAATATTGAAGATAACTATGTTAGTGTAGGAGGGGAGACGTGATAGACATGGGTAGGCCAAGGACATAGATAATACCATAGAGAGATGTATGCATAGCAAGAGCCATGGTCAGTCAATGCGCACAAGCCGGGTGGGATGATAGGCCAAACGTGGTTATTACATTAACTGCTTAAGTTGGAGCCCCAAAGGAAGTTCAGGTCAATCTCTCATGGGAAATAACCAATCTTGTAATTGCCTCCCCTGGCATGAGCGGGTGATGAATTAGAAGGTAGGAATACGTTTACAAGTAGAATGGGATCTTATGGCTTCTGAGATGATGTCAGGCTTACCTATGTCCGGCTTAACTATCATATATGATTTTCGCATATGGAACAATGGGACATAAAAGGCAGTGTAAATGTTGGGCGGAACCTGTGACCTAAAATAGAGGCCAAACAGCATGTGACCTAAGATAGAGAACAAACAGCATGACCAAGAGGGACATGAAAAATGAATGACACCCAGATGACAATCAAAGGATATATTCAGGGAGACAGCTTCAACAGGTCAGCAGCTTCCAGCAGATCAATTGTGATGATGGTGAGTGGAAATACTAGGATGAGAGTCTAATTCCATCCAAGATTCTGACTGGTTGTCCAGGAAGGCTGATAAGTCTGCTGGTTCTATGAAACTTTTTGTCTGCCCTCTGAAGGTTATTCAAAATTTCGAGGGGGCTGAAAAAGAATAAGGAATTTCCATGTCCATAAGACTTTTCCATAGGTTTAGGAACCCTTTTGATGGATTACAGTGTCTCTAGCATAGTCCTGCAGGATGGAGATTTTGTGATCTTGCTACTGTATCATCCTTACCTTCCTCATATGTGCCAAGATTTGTTCTCTGTGTTAATTGCATAGGGGTTTAAAGATCAAAGGTCTTGGTGTCAACATGTTTTTGGGTTTGAAGGTTGGAATCCTGTGGGTTCTTTTAATCTCAAAGTCCTTACTGAAGGGCATCTGGAGGACCTCAGGGATCCAAGTTATTAGGAAATCTCCAACATAGTGGGCAGAATTTTCAATAACTTCCGGCACCGCAAAGATGCAAAGATTGCTTCTCCGGTTGAGGTCTTCCTGTTCCGTGAGGTCTCTCTTTAGTGAGGAGATAGTCTGCTCCAGGTTCTGAAGACGTTTAGCTTGGACATTTGTGAAGTTTTCCATCATACTTATTCTTGTTTCAGCATTCAATAGTCTTATTGTTAAGTCTTTAAAATCTTTGTGAATCCCCGACACTTCAACTTGAAGGAGATCTGGGTTTTAGTGCCCTGAGCTATATCATGTACGGTATTGAGTTTAAGAAGAATTACCTCTGATCTGGGCTGCCTTTTACTGGTGACTCCGGGATAGGTGGTGAATGTTTTGAGTGCTTCAGGTTTGCCTTAGTATCTCTGTGTTTCATGTTTCCATCACTGCTGTTCGACATTTTGTGATAGTTAGACTGACAGATCGCGTATAAGAGTGGTACCCCTGTGCCAGGTGCCCAGTGAGTTATTAAGTGTCACCTAAGAGCAGGCTTGTTCGACCTCTATGACCTAATATGTAGAGCTGGGACACTACGCAGCAAGAGGTGCCTCAGTAAGGATACTTGATACTGATTGCAGTGTCACCACTTGACACAATAGTACGTTTAGTCTATCGGACATTGAGGATCTTTGTGACACTTTGATCTGATGAGAGGGCCACTGCGCAACTGCATGGAGCTGGTGTAGAGGCAGAAGTGGGCAGAAGTGGGTCTTCTGAACCTTACACTACCTTTCTGGGACACTGCACCATTAGTAGCAGTGCTACAGCAATTTCCAGACTTCTTGTATTTCGCAACACTGATGAACAAAAGTGTGCGCACAGTGAGGTAAGTGTCTTATTAATTAGATAGCACCTTTACTTGATGGGTCCCCTCAGTGCACAGACAGCCAGTAGTGGTCAGTGTGGTAACCACAGCTAATGATCCTTCGCAGGAGTATTGAGAACTGATATCAGGACACATATATTCTCGGATAGTGAGCCCGCTTCACTGCACATGGGATCCAGATTTGGCACAGAAGGCAGTGTAGCAGAACCATAGAGGTGGTGCCAAGCAATATAAGAGGGCCATGCATTTAGCAATGAGTATAGCCAAAAACAGACACCTAGGTAGAAGGCAGTGTTGATGAAAGTTGCCTCTGAATACAACAGTCAGCACTGTACCTCACAGAAAATTGTAGTTGCAGGCCTCAGTTAATCCCAAACAGAGGCCTAACTATTACTGTTGCTCCAGAGACAGGCAATATAAGAATTGACAATGTCTACATGTTCCATCAAGTTCTTAGATGGCAATCAAGTTTATGTAAAACATGCAAGAAGCTGTGAATAAACTGTAAGGGCTTGCTGCAAACTTTCAACTTAAGGAGTGAGATAGGATTCATATATCATTTATAAGAAATTAATATTTTTGTTTACTGGCCTCCTATCAGTAGGGGGGTATACGCTCTACTGGCCACCTCTTGGCAGGGTCATCTACAGGCCTCCGCCAGAGGGCCTAGTGGGCAGTCTAATGACGTTCTTCTGACAGGCACTAGAGTGCCATATGGCCGGATACAGTAGATGATGCGGGGATCACTTCAAGCGAGATCACTTCAAATATGCCGCACTCCCTGTGCTGAAGCTGCCAACATTCCTGGGACTCAATGTCAGGCAGTGTGCTTTCGGGATATCAGCAGTGGTAAGTGCATTGGTCTGCACTGAGGAACAGTTATGGGCCACCATAACTGTTTGCGCTGAGGAGCCATGTGCCAGATCAGTCCGAGCATCTACCAAACATATTTCACCTAGGGAGGATTCACAATTTCGGCTCTTACCATCAAGTAAAAGGAGAATTCACGTAGATCTTACTCAATATGAGGCCAATTGAAGAATCTTATCAGGGTCCATGAGTGATTTTGAAAGTCTCTGAGTCGGAGCTATGGTCCAACGGCGCCATATTGAATGAAATGAAGCGCTGAAGTCAAATCGGGAAAACATTGGCTCTCCAAGGTGACCTTCAAGGTCACGCAATATTCTGCCGCTTATATAATTGTTTTTGTTGCGCGGCAGGCATCCTGGTGGTCTTCTGCACAGGAGGTGGTGCGGAGCTTAGAATAGATGAGCCATCTTAGCCACACGCCTGGCCATGCTCCCTGTCGATATCACAATTTGAGTGCAAAACCATGTTGTAGTTAAAGCACCCTTAGCACATAGTGCCACAGAGAGGGGTGATGGAGAGGGGCGGGCTTCGATGTAACACGCTCAACATGATCTATTCACATTTTTAAAGCAAGATTTAAAAAAACAATTCATTATATATCTACTCTTTCAGACATCAATGTGTGTACAACAAGAAGCTTTACCTGCGGTGGCTGGTCCCTGGAATACATTGGATAGGTAACAAAGTTCATGTCGTGCTTGAAGTTGGGATGTTCATGTTCCCCAAATCCGTAAACCGAACTTGATGGCAGAGCGGTAGAAATCTGCAGAAACTGGTTGGCAAACGTAAGGCCGCCGAGTGATGTGTCCCACCTAATGGAAATGAAATACACTATTATATTGGATATTGTCTTCCTCAATGACATTAAGAAACTGAGTCCAGTTATTTCATACTATGCTTGCAGCCTCTCATTTTCTTTCTGAAGTGTTCTGCTGCCACTTGGATCTATATACGTATATGCGCATGTATTTATCTATTATGTATATATGTATTCACTGAAATGTAGCTTTCGAGGTGGTGCAAGCTCCTACCAGCACTGTTCTGTGCCGTGAATTAATTAAAAAACTGCTTCCGACAAAGCCCCAAGAAGCATGAGCTGCTCTCGAAAACTGGTAAAATCTTGTTTTAATCAAATTGAATACACAGAACCAAATGCGCTTCCCCTACATGTTTCAGCAATATGCCTTGTTCACAGCTACCAGCAGCAGTTCCATTTTTCAGTTGCTACTATGGACTATTCCACCTGAAATCAATTTCTAGCCCTCCAATGGGCCGCCCCAATGGAAACACAATGCATCGTGGTCCTGGTAGTTGGACAGTCTTCGAGTGCAGCTCATGCTTCTTGGGGCTTTGTGGGAAGCTGTTTTTGATCACCCGAATCCATCACTTGTATGACTTTCGATGATTGTATAATTGAAACTGCATCTGAAAATCTAACAGTCCCACAACGCCTCCTAATGGGCAACGTGGAGACTGACAATAAATTGTGAAAACAAACATAGGACTTTGTTTACTGCCGTAATCAAGACAGAGATGGTCGAAACCAAAAGGAAAGAGGAGAGAGATGATTTGAATAAATTACTGAAACATAAAAGGAGAGTGCCACGTAGATTTTTCTATTGATGAGATTATATATATTAAACATATATATATATATATGTTTAATATATATAATAAACACCAGGATGCACCGAGAGTGACACGCCCACATGGGCAGGTGTTTTCAATTAGAACAGAACAGCGCGATGGCTTCACTCCTAACTTACTGCCACTGAGGAAAGGACTTGTAATCCTGAAACGCGGAGGGCCACAGGAATCTTTATAAAGTTGTTTAATGGACTCGAACACTTGCCAGCAGCCACTGCAACAGACCACAGGCTTCTCAGTAAATACCTTGCCAGACGCGTTTCAGGATTACAAGTCCTTTCCTCAGTGGAGGAAGATGGATTCTGGGAGCTGTAGGACTTACCGGAATGCAGCAGGTGAACGAGCACATGACAGGGGAGGTGTGTCCTTCTTAATAAGGGAGGGTTGCAGACTGAACTTAAATGGAGGCGTGGGGCTGTTTTCCTTGTAGCGGTGGCATCTGAAGAAGACGTGACTGTCGAAATGCATCATGCTGTAATCCGCATTTCCAATTAAAGCCCTTCTCTTGTTAATACCCCGTGTGGCCCCTTCCTTCTGCAACGCTGGAGGTTTTCGTGCATATTTCAGCGTCAACCAGAGACGCTTCAAGGGGTCCCATTCTACAAAGCTGGCTGGAGACTTTACTGGTGTCTGCGCAAGCAGGTTTTTGTTTCTTCCGAGGTGTCGGATTGCTACAGCTCACCTCTTCAAGCACTGGCGATGCAAGGGACTCTGCCACTTGGCAGTTCGTGACTTCACGAAGCGGCTTGGTTCACTGCAGTCAACCCATGTCCCTGTTGAGCTGTGCTACGGAGGTTTGAATGTATGCGGGGACTCGAGGAGGACGGAGGAAGTAATTTTACATGAAAGACAGCGCGCCCTGCACTGCAATACACCATTTCCACACGGACTTAATTTTTTCAAGTTTCCCCTCGTACCACCAACCCAGCAAAGATGGATTCTGGGAGCTGTAGGACTTACCGGAATGCAGCAGGTGAACGAGCACATGACAGGGGAGGTGTGTCCTTCTTAATAAGGGAGGGTTGCAGACTGAACTTAAATGGAGGCGTGGGGCTGTTTTCCTTGTAGCGGTGGCATCTGAAGAAGACGTGACTGTCGAAATGCATCATGCTGTAATCCGCATTTCCAATTAAAGCCCTTCTCTTGTTAATACCCCGTGTGGCCCCTTCCTTCTGCAACGCTGGAGGTTTTCGTGCATATTTCAGCGTCAACCAGAGACGCTTCAAGGGGTCCCATTCTACAAAGCTGGCTGGAGACTTTACTGGTGTCTGCGCAAGCAGGTTTTTGTTTCTTCCGAGGTGTCGGATTGCTACAGCTCACCTCTTCAAGCACTGGCGATGCAAGGGACTCTGCCACTTGGCAGTTCGTGACTTCACGAAGCGGCTTGGTTCACTGCAGTCAACCCATGTCCCTGTTGAGCTGTGCTACGGAGGTTTGAATGTATGCGGGGACTCGAGGAGGACGGAGGAAGTAATTTTACATGAAAGACAGCGCGCCCTGCACTGCAATACACCATTTCCACACGGACTTAATTTTTTCAAGTTTCCCCTCGTACCACCAACCCAGCAAAGATGGATTCTGGGAGCTGTAGGACTTACCGGAATGCAGCAGGTGAACGAGCACATGACAGGGGAGGTGTGTCCTTCTTAATAAGGGAGGGTTGCAGACTGAACTTAAATGGAGGCGTGGGGCTGTTTTCCTTGTAGCGGTGGCATCTGAAGAAGACGTGACTGTCGAAATGCATCATGCTGTAATCCGCATTTCCAATTAAAGCCCTTCTCTTGTTAATACCCCGTGTTGCCCCTTCCTCCTGCAACGCTGGAGGTT
The DNA here is from genome assembly GCF_964261635.1 of Lissotriton helveticus. Lineage (NCBI taxonomy): Eukaryota > Metazoa > Chordata > Amphibia > Caudata > Salamandridae > Lissotriton > Lissotriton helveticus. Next base: position 1,248,656,188 of record NC_136057.1, read on the forward strand.
TTCGTGTATATATATATATATATATAAAACACCTTGGTTTCCACCATGATGTCCAATCTCAAAGCTCGAATTTGCAAGAACTCGGGCAGACAGGAAAAACCAGCATAACCAGAGAGTGGTTGCTTCAGGTACGCCTATTTACTTTTTTCTTTTTTTCTGCCAAAGTACATTGTGCTCACAAATCAAACACAGGACTACGTGTTTTGGCCGAAGCTTTCTACTGGGCCATATAGTGATACCTCATAGAGTGTCTATTTAAAGGGCCATAGACCTACATTGCCTGCAACCTTAATTAAAAATGACAGTTATTCCGATCGCCAAGTACAATTACTTTGAATATTATACACTGATTTTTGTAAACATCAATAGTACAATTATAACTCAAAGTGCTTTTTGCCTCACATATTTTTTATATCTTTGTATATCAACAAATATATTTTTCAACATGCTGTGTTTCAGGAGGAAAAAAAAGAAAAACGAGAAAGAGTTCCAGAAAGATTATCGGGAAGTACATTAATTTCTTATTATTTGTTGATTCTAATCTGATATGTAACCTCTAGTGTTGGAACACCCACCCCTAATAGCAGCCATAATCCTCTTAGATGTAAAGTACATTGAATTTCCATTGGTTTGGAAAAGAAAAAAAGGAGAATTATATTTCAATTATTGTGAATCCTTTCATTCTTCACATCACTTCCATGTCTTCCGCTAGATGTCCTATGTTATACCTCTGTACGGAAATCCATTTTCAACTATATCATCTGCATTATGTATTCCTATCTCAAAAAGGATCTACGAGAGCAATATAGCTTATTAAAGTACAAGAAAGCATGAAAGTACAATGCAGAATAAAGTAAAATAGAAAAGTGCAAAAAGTTTGCCAAGGAATTCAAGTATTCTTTTTCTCATGCTTGTCTAATATTCCATCTTTCATCAACATTAGTCTCAACTTGATCAAAGTGCAATAAGGAAACAATTCATCTAAATGGATATTAAAGTACATGGAAATAAAAGGCCTATGAGTAAAGTACTCTTTACTAAAGTGCAATTAGTGGACATTATTCTAATGCAAATTCCAGTCAAAGTCTACAGTTCAATTTTCAAGTGAGACAATGAGAGAATCATGTCTTGTTGCAAAATGCTGCCAATACCCTAAAAGTGCAATATATGCATTAATTTAAAGTACTTTTTTATATCTATTATCTTGATGCCTAAATGACATGAATTGTTAAATAATCATATATACAGTGAAATGAAAAAGGCCGTCATTTTTCGAATACATTTTGATATGTGTTCTGTCCATAACACAAGGTGTTAAAAAAAATCAAAATTGAAGAGCCACGAAGTTTCTGAGAAATGGTAGACAGTCACAAATGTACATGCAATTCTGCATCTGATTTCAGACCCCAAGGGATTTCGGTCCCTAGAGTGATGATCCATCTTGATTCAGTTTTTCTCAATATCAATTCTCAAATTACTCCTCTCGGATTGATTGGAATACGCTGAATTCCATAATGGCATAGTTCTTTTGTTAACCATCATGCGCCTACCAAATATGTTTGGCTATTGTGTATGAGTAGTCTTTGTTGTTAATAGCTCTTGAGTGTTGAAGAATCCACAGTTTCAGCTTATTAACGGTACTGCCTACATATTTCTTATCACACTCACATTTTATACCATATATAACATGGGAGGATTCACAGGAAATCAGCTCATTCATTTTCTTTTTTGTACCATCAAATTATTCAAAATCTTTCTTGTTGCATCCAATTTGGCAGGCATTACATTTCTGGCATTTAAAAAAGCCTTTTCTATTGAGCCAATTACCTTCACTTTTTACCTGAGGTGAAAAATAGCTTTGAGTTAACAGATCACCAAGAGAAGACGTTTTTCTGTATTTCAGTCTCAGTTGTTCTGTAAAAAAGAAAGTCATTTAGATCTTTATCTCTTTTTAAAGTATTTCAATTCTCTCTTAATGATGTTTTGATTTCCTTATCCGAGAGGTTGAAAACCATGATATACCTGATGATATCTTCTTTGGAGACACTATTCGTTGATTTTGGTACTAGTAGATCCTCTCTGATGCATGTTTTCACTCTTTTCTCAGCATCTTCCAGGACAGATGTTGTATTTCCTCTCCTTTGTAACTGTGCAAACATTTCATTCATTTGTATCAAAAATTCATTATCTTCCGAACAATTTCTCCTGGATCTTAAAAGTTCCCCATACGATATGCTCCATTTGAGGGCTTTAGGATGTACACTTTTTGCAAATAGTATACCATTGCAGCTGATAGGTTTGCAGTGTAATTTAGTGCCAATTTGTTCTTTTTTGATAGAGACCCAAATATCGAGATCATCAATCATTTCTTTGCTTGTCTGATAGATGAACTGTAATTGTGAAGGATCTTGATTAAGAGAATCTAACAAACATATTAGTTCATCTATTTTCAGGCCATCTTTGTGAGCTATTGATACAACATCTATTGTGGACATCAAATAATTTGCTTTCCAAGGTATGTTATTGATCCGATTTATAAAATCCATTGACTCTCTCACATAAGAAGGGAGATTTGCTAGATAAGGAAATAAAAATATGTCAACAAATCTAAAGGCGTTTTCAAGCAATGAGTCACATGAGTTCACTACTGGGCGTCCCAGAGGATTGTCTAGACTTTTATGTACTTTGGGCAGCACATAGATGATAGGTGTTGTTTTCAAATAAAGGCATTCTTCAGCTTCCATTAATCCTTGATCATGCCACGCATTCACTTTAGTATGAAATTCAGACATGATTCTCTGTGTGAGATTTTCTTTCAACTTTTCATAAAAATGAGGATTACATAGTTGTCTTTTGACTTCTGGCTGATATTTTATTCGATCTATGACAACTGTATTCCCTTCCTTATAAGACTTGATAATGATGCTTTTGTCATTTTAAAAATATTTCAGAGCCCACCAATCATCCGTGGTCATGTTTTTCTTCTGGTGGAAAATGTTTTTCTTTTCTTTTAAATATATCTCCCTAAGCTCTTCCATCATGATCTCCTGGAAAGTATCTATTTTATTGTCAGATGGAAGCTGTGGGCATAATTTCGACCTGGGTCTGCAACTACTCATGGCCAATTTCTTAGTTTGAATTCCCATTGGCAATACTCTATATATGGTATTCCTTTCAGAATGTGGGCTTCTTGCACGGTGACAGACTCAGTCGCCAGACTGCTTTTAAAGGGAAAACATTTCAAGCATTACATTAGACAAGGTTTGAGGAGTCCTGTCATTATATGCAATGTGTTTCTTCATGGCAAAATATTTTTTCAGATTCCTGAAAAATTTGCAGAGATTGATACTTGCTGTTCTCACGTTCATTCCTGTGCTCGAACAAAAAGGGAGACCCTTATTGAGTAGGGTTTTTTGTTTCTGGTTCAGGTCTTTCGATGAGAGATTTATTATCAAGTCATCTTCAATACTCAATATTCTTTTAATTTCCTTTTGCTTTTGGTGCCTCTTTTTTTCCCTCTTCAACATTGCCTTGTTCCTTTTTGCTTTAGTTCCTGTTGTTTGAGTTCCTCTGCTTCTCTCTCGCATCGTCATCTGAAAGAGGCTAAATTCTCCAGAACAATCCAGGATGTATCATTGATTGCCCCTCATCCCCCGAACTCAATTCCAAGCTTTCAACACTGGATAGTGGCCTTGATGTTTCATGTAGTTGGTCCATTGCTTGTTTATTATAATTTGCAACAAAAACATTTGGCAAAAGTGTAGATTCTTCCTGAAGCATAGTCTATTTTATCCCCATTGAATTTCTCTAATTTCTTCAATTGCACCTCTCATGTTTTCCCAGTTTCTTTTTCAGCTCCCCCATAGCTCTCTTGCCTTCTTCAGTTTCCACATATATATTCACTGAAATAAACAAAGGTTACAGGGATGTTATAGTTAGGCTCAGATTTCCCTTGTACAAAACCAGTGAAATTAAGCAGTTATAGTTACCTGAGCTAACTATAACTTACGTCACGCAATGCACTGCTTATGATCTTACATATTACATCACTCATGACATGGTCAGTGAGATCACAGAATCACGACATCTCAAATGACATCACTGATGACATCATAAAGTGAGTGTAAGTGGTTTTAAGAGTTTATGGGTGTAAAACATATATGGTAACCTACTACAAAAGATAAATTAGTATGCTAGGTGCACTATTACTGAGTGACACTACTTCTAACATATATTAGTGGCTGTTTGACTGTATCCTTGTATATATGGATGTGTAAGTGGCTGTATGGGTAGATAAGTGGATGTGTGAGTAGCTGTGTGGGTGAGTGAGATGCTGTGTGAGTGGCTGTATTGGTGAGTAGGTGGGTGTGTCATTGGCTGTATCAGTGAGTGAGTGGGTGGGTGTCTGAATGGTTGTATGAGTGAGTGACTCATGTATAAGTGGCTGTATGGGTGAGTGAGTGGCTGTTTGAGTGGGTGTTTGGTTAAGTGAGTTGGTGTGTGAGTGGCTGTATTGGAGAGTAAGTGTCTATGTGAATGGCTGAGTGAGCTGATGTGCGAGTGCTTGTATGGATGAGTGAATGGGTATGTAAGTGGTTGTGTGGGTGTGTGAGTGCTTGTATAGGTTAGTGAGTGGCTGTGTTGAAAAGCTGTATAGATGAGTAAGTGGGTGCATGAGTGACTGTGTAGGTAAATAAGTGGGTGTCTGAGTAGCTATATGGGTGAGTGTGTGCCTATGTGAGTGGGCTGTGTGGCTGAGTAACTGGTTTCATGAGTGGCTATATGGGTGAGTGGATGTATGGGTGACTGAATGGCTGTGTGAGTGGCTGTACGAGTGAGTGAGTGGGTGTACGAGTGAGTGAGTGGGTGTGTGAGTGTCTCTGTGGAAGAGTGTGTGGGTATGTGAGAATTGGTATGGGTCTGTGAGTGGGCATGTGAGTGGTTATATGGGTGTGTGAGTGGGCATATGAGATGTTGTATGGGGTGTGAGTCGGTGTGTGAGTCATTCTGAGGATCATATCGCCAGTGATGTCATTTGAGATGCCATCAGTGATGTCATTAGTGATGTCAATGACCATGTCATAAGTGACGTAATATGTGAAGTCATAAGCAGTGCATTGCGTGGCGTAAGTTATAGTTAGCTCAGGTAATTATAACTGCTGAATTTTACTGGTTTTTTTGAGGAAAATTTCAGCCTAACTATAACTTCACTGTAACCTTGGATTTCTCAGCGAATCTCTAAGGTTTTTTAAAATCTAATTCCTAACTAATAACGTCCTTGTAACCTTTGCTTTTTTCAATGAATTTCTAAGCTTTTTTCAAATCTATTTCCTAAATATAACGTCCTTGTAACCTTTAGTTTTTAAGTGAATTTCTTTAGCTTTTTAACTGCTTGTCGTGTTTGAAGAGTGGTGGAGAAAGGGGTGGGGCATCCGACCATTTTCTCAAGAATCCTGCTGTAATGGACTTGCTGGATGTTACAGGAGGGCTTCTTGTTCCCCAAGGTCCCTCAGCATCCAAGAGGACTGCATCCCCCAACCAGTATTGCACAAGGAGGTGTGTTTGCCGAGTGGTGGAGAAATGTGACATGTCTTCTGAAGTCCTCACAGCATTTGCGTTCTGTGGAACTTACTGAAAGTAACAGGAGGGGTTGTTGTACCCAAGGACCCTGTTGAGCTAAGGGGACTTCATCACTATGCCAGGATGTGCATTTGCAGAGTGGTGGAGAAAATGGACGTGGCCTCCGACAACCTCTCAGCAATCCTGCTGTGTGGGACTTACTGGAGGTAACAGGAGAGGTAGTTGGCCACCAAGGACACTCAGCAGCCAAGGTGACTTCATCCCTCCACCATCAGTTCGCCTGGAGGCATGTTGGGAGAGTGGTAGAGAAAGGTGGTGTGGCCTCCCAAGACCTCTCAGCAGTCCCACATTGTGGGACTTACCGGCAATAATAGGAGGGATAATTGGCCCCCAAGGACCCTCTTCAACCAAGGGGACTTCATCCCCCAACCAGCAGTGCGCCAGGAGGCGCGTTTGCAGAGTGGTGGAGAAAGGGGGTGGGGCATCTGGCAACTTTCAGGTAATTATTTTTGTTTTATTTCTTAGGGGAGTAGGTCCATGAGGCTCACCTTCACTGGGCCATTTATGGCCCCGGGGACCCCATCCTCTGGGGCCAGCACTTTTTTAAATGAGGAGGGGTGCAATGCAGACCCACTCCCCAAGCTGATTTTGGCCCCAGGGACCCCATCTCCCAAGGCCTGGCCTTTTTTTTAGGACATTACAGGGAGGGGGGCCGAGAGGACCCCTCCTTCCAGGCCTATTTCAGCCCCAGTGACCACATTCTTGGGGCCTGGTGCCTTTTATAATAAAAAAAATAAATAATAATAATAATTCAGGGGACAGCCTGGCCCTCCAAGTCAATATCAGCTGAAGGGACCCGGCCTCTGTTGGGGATGCTCTGGTCCCACCGGGGGCACCCACTTAGCAGTGTTGGCACCACCGGGGGGTCTCAAGGCCCCATGGTCCCTGCAGGAGCCAACATTGCTTTAACACATAGGGAGCTGCTAACATGCAGCTCCCTGTGTGTAAATCAATTGCGCTCCACTTTGAGCAAGCAAAGGCAAAATGCTCCAGCTGGCTCTAAGCGGAGCACTACTTGCTATGGCATTGTGGGAGTAGTAAAGCTCCCACCAAGCCATTGTTGACAGCTATGTACCAGGGGTGAGCAACCCCAGACACAGCAGAGCTGGCCATGGGGGGGTTGGTGGTCCCCAGGGCCATGCATGGCTCCAGGTAAGGGACTGCGTGGCCCCCCTCCTTTTTAAAACAATTTGCCCTGGAGAGGTGATGGTCCGCAGGTGTGTGGGGGTCTGTGCGGCCCCCCGCATTGATTGCCACAAAAGCCCCAGGAGGAGGCAGTCATTAGGGCTGGTGAAGTCCGCAAGCCCCCCATTAATTAAAGTTAAAGCCCCAGGAAGGTGGTGGCCCCCATGACTGTGAGAGGTCTGAGCGGCCTCCCCGCATTTTTACTTGTAACACCACAGGGAGGTAGGGGTTCCCAGGGATGGGGGGTGAGTTGCTTCTCCACCCATTTTCCTCTTCTTATATGGCAGGACAGGCAAGGAGCTTTTTTTTCTGGAATCTTAAATGATTTTGAGTGCAGACAATTAGTAGAGTTCGGTGGTGGGAGTGCTGCCGGGCGGTGACGTGGGGAGGGGCAGGCTGGGGGGTAGTAAACTACAGAACACGGTCAAATGCAGGTAAGTAAACATAAAAATAAATAAAACAAATGTTGTTGTGCGCACTTCATCGCAAAATGCGATGCAGTGCGCCCAACGAAATTCATGTTATTTATTTATGTTTACTTCCCTGTAATCGCCCGTAATCCATAATTTACTAGCCCCCCTCCCCCTCCCCACATCACCGCCCTGCAGCACTTCCACCACCAACCACTACTGCAGACAATCATCCGTGCTGGAGCTGTATAACTTTTAAAGATGTCCTACTGGGTCACAGGGGCAGTGTATATCCCACAACGGGGCCACAATAGGTAAGTCAGGGCCAAGCAAAATGTACAAAAAACTTTAGATTTTGAACTTCCCATCAACCACAACAGAGTGCTTTTGAGATTACTTCTGATTGGTCTACAGAATAGAGAAGAGGACCAACTAGTCAGGTGATGTGAATTCCAGTAGAGACTGGACAAAGCTTTGGAAGGTTCAAGTCACAGTACAAAACATGGTTAAACCAGAATCCTTTTGTGCAATTTTTTATAGCACAGACCGGCCAAAGGGCTTTGAAGCAATTTACAACCAAACTAAACTATGTTATACATTTTTTATTTTTTTATTTTTAGGAATAGGGTGATTTGGGCCTGAATTAGAGTTTGCCAGTGAGGGTACCCTATTGCAACTGCCATGGAGTACCGTCTCCGCCCAAGCCTTTGTCTGCCCGCCTGAAGGCTAGCGTACCTTCAGTTTCTTGATGATGGAGCCTATGCTGGCTCGATCTCTGAGATACTGCTTTGACGGCCCGATGGAGTATGGGTCATCGGAGTTTTTGGTGGTTCAACAGCTTACTTTAGTTAGGTAAGGCTAGAAAGAGCAGTTGTGCTCAGAAAGTAGAGAAGTTTTAAGGATACATACTCCCAGATTCACCTAACAACTTGAAATAAAGTGGGCAGTCAAATGGCCAGTTTTCACTGTATGTCAACACCAGGTAAAACTAAGGACAGTGAAAACATTTAAATGACCCTCACACCCTAGAAGTCAACTCCCATGGCATTGGCATCATGAATTTTATATTTTTCAAAAAACAAACTCCACTTCGGGAGTTTTTGAAAAAACAACAATATGTCAAAGATTAACAAATGTCTGTTAATGTGATGGTGCCATCTGTCAAACTTTTAACACATTGAAAGAAACCACAGGGCTTGGCACACATTTCTAACTGCAGAGGACAGGCACTTTGTCGAGCAGATGGACTATTATACTATGTCACTTTAACGGAGTACAGAATGTACTACACACTTTAATTCATGCCCTAAGTATTCTCAGAAGCACCGAATGTTGAACTAAGGCCAGGATTTGAACATGGTTCCGCAAGATTTAAAGTCAGAAGCCCAAGCCACTAGGCCACATCTCAGGTGATATAGCTGGCACAATCCTAGACTGACAGGGTGATGTGAATGCATCTTCCATCAGATTCCCAGACATCAATGGAGTCTTCTGAGCACAGGTGTTAGAAACAGCAGCATGGAGCTTGCCACAATCCCAGAGGTCACACACAACCTGAAGGTGAACCTCAATAATTGTATGTAGCATTCATTGCTTCCTTCACAGATCATCATTTGTACTGCGCTTAGCCTCACACCCATACATCACGCATAGGCGGGGTAAGTCAAGGGCCAGACATTAAGGGAATGGGGGGGAATTACCAGAACACACAAGGGGTACAACGTAAAAGACCGGTGACTTGAAATATAGAATCAAATTCTTCCTTTTAGCACTTTGTCCAACATTCAAAGTGCAGCACTCCAAAATATTTACCGAATAAAAGTCAACAAAATCAGGTCTCACTCACTGTATATATCTCCAGCCAGACATACTGCTAAATGGTGCGCCAGTCGCATGGCAAATCTGGTAACGACTAGCTTAATTACTCAAATCGAGTTCTTAATGGATGCATTTCCATGCAATGATTACACCATGCAACGAATAAGACACCCTTTGAGCCTCAGTCCTTTCAGGCTGGGCTTGTGTGTTTTGTGTATCAACACACATAATAACCAAAAATATTCAGTGCTACAAACGAATGGCAAAAAAATCAGAACAATTTCATTTGCAAAATATTTTAAAACGGTGCAAATATGGCACTAGGTCAAAGATGGCACAAATTGATTTCATGAGTTTGTTCTGCAGCGCATATATAAGTGCAGAAAGTAAAATTTCTGGAATTTCCAAAATTGAAAGATAGGATTATCTTTTGGGAGGGCAATATCAGTTTAATTATTGTATCACATAAGTAGCAAAAGGTATGAAAATCACATTGTTTCTCTGATTAGTTTTGCAAAATAATATTTCATGGGCTAGGGTGTTTATTGCTAGATTCTCTATGATATATGTTAAATGTGTTAAAAGTGAAAACAAGCTTTACGTATGCTTTGTAAACATTTATAAATGAAAACAGATGTGTTTGATATGCTTAACAATGGTTCCACAATCTATGTTATCAGTTTTGTCCTGTTGTAAAAATATTTCTGTAACGTGGATAGGGACACAATTTGTTTGCACCTCTCCTTATAACAGATACAGCAAAATAGGGCAAAATGGCCTGTTTTGGGCGACTGCCTCCTTTCTGTAAGAAGGAATTTGGCGCTCACGACTGAAAATCCATTAAACTGAGCTGCCAAAAATCTAATTACTTTAAGTGGGTTACTGTAAAAGACGTGGTCGTGGGTAAGGGTGGGCAGGAAAGTGCAATTAGGAATCTGAAAGGTGTGCACAATTTGCAAATACGTGTGCCAAAAGAACACTCTAAAATATTGGGATTTAAAAGCATGAGTTTTTATTTGAACAAAGGGGTTCAAAATGAACCAGAAAAACAGTGTAACAAAAATCTCGAATAGTTTGTCGGGAGGCAAGATGGCCGCCGAGGGATGCAGTGAGTGAGCCGCACTCTCCTCCTCTCCACTGCCAGGCTTTTCTCAATGGCAAAATAGAGTAAAGTGGAGCCTGGCCTGAGGTTACTGTATGCCTTTTCTCTGCAGTACTGCGGTATTCCTCTCCTGGGAACAACGAGGAAATACTATAGCACGAATCGCCCTGCACTTTAAGAGGAGAATATCAGAGGTTGTCAGACTTGCTTTGGAATCTTGTTTCAAGATGCCTCCACGCCCGCAGCGTGGACTCGAGTCCAAAGACGGCAAGGGAGGGAAGCCCACTGACACGGATATTACCAAAGGTCAAACAATGACAGCAAAAGAAAAGGAGAAAAATAATAAAGTAGACTTAAAAACTACTGGCCCTGGTCTCGCCATATCTACTACACAGAAAAATGCCTCAAGCTTGAAGAAAACGGCAGCAAAAAGAAATGGAGCAGATAATACAGCACCTGTGAGGGATGCAGGTTTCGTTACTAAGCCGAAAGCCAAGGAAAACGCGCTGCGGCAGCCCACGGTAACGGAAAGCTTTGCCAACTCCCCAGCTAGTAGCGGACCCCCCGCAGCCAAACCTGTTGTCTCCGCGGATCTTAGCGCAGGAGCGGGAGTAGGAGCGGGAGCGGTTCCAGAAGGGGCAAACGGCGTTGGAGTCAGCGGAGCTGGCGTCCTCGGTGCAGGGCTCGGAGCCGGCGCCGGGGTTGCTAGGCAACCAGCAGAAACAGCAGCAGCAGGGAAGCCGCCCGCTGCAGTGCCTGCAGTCATTCCGGGAGTGAGTAGCGATGTGAGCTTGGCGGCTGCCGAGGGTGAGTCAAGTGGCTACGCTGGGTTTGGGACGATGCGAGGGGCAGAGGCGACTGTATCAAGGCAAATGGAAAAAATAACATAAGGAAAGGTGCGGGTAAAGAGCATACAGTCGTGATCGACAATCGGGCTTTGAACACCCAGCTCCCGGATGAGTTATCGGATGTAATTCGAAGGCCCTCTGCATTGACACCAGCAGCAGAGTTGGAGACCGAGCTATTTGGTCAAAATCTTAATGTTGGAATGGAGGCTACTGCAACCGATGGAGCCTATGGAGGTACATTGCTGACTAAACCTCTAACTTGGGCAGAAACTATGGACCTAGGCATGGAAAGTGGGGTGGTTAGATCAGGAGGTGAATCCTCTACCTCGGCCGAGATCGGCATCGCTAGTGGTTCGGCTTCTGTGGAAAGATTTTATTCTGTCGATGAAGATACGCAATCACAGTCACAGTCTCAGCCATCAGACGAATCCACGGGTATTGACTCAGTCAGCAGCTCCCCCGCTAGGAAAACCTCACAGAAAAAACGCCTCTCTAAAAGGAAACCTTCCACTGCAAGTAGTACTACTGATCCTACTAAAAGACTAGCTTGGGATTATTCTACCACTACCTTTTCGTTTGTGGAGCAAGACAGTCCGGCAACACTGATTGGGGAACATGGCCCTACTCAATCCTCGCAGCCTCCTGTTACGCTTGATCTTCTCTTTAACACTCTGAAATTAATGCAATCTGAGGCTAGAGGGGAGAGTAGGAGGGCAAGACAGGAATCAAGGAAGATACAGAATAAGCTTAGAACCATAAGCAAAAGACAAGATGAGATGGTTGAGAGAGTTGGACATGTCGAGGAAAGGACTAGTAAAGTGGAAGACGACTTGAGAGACTTGAAAACATATAAGGAAGAGCACCAAAAGGTGGCTGAGGACGTCAACTGGAAGTTGGAAGATTTTGAGAACAGGCAGCGTCGTAATAATATCAGACTGCTAGGCGTGGAGGAAGGTCTTGAAGGGGAGGACCCCAGATTGTTTGTGGTGAATTTGCTAAAGGGGGCTTTCCCGGAGTTATCTAGTTGGCAGTGGGAAACTGAAATTCAAAGGGCCCATCGCTTTCCCTTATTTCTTAAAAGGGGTCAGCCGCAGGCCGGTGCACAGGGTGGGCGCCCATGGGCTCTGTTAATATTTGTTGGGAATTTTCTCCTTAGGCAGCTGATTTTGGACAAAGCAAAGCCAGAGTCAAGACGCACCTATAACAATGTCTCGTTCTTTGCAAGACCAGACTTTTGCCATGCCACAGTTGAGCGCAGATGGAGGTTGAGGCAACTGATACCGCTTATTCAGGCTCTGGGCTCTGAAGCTTATTTGCTATACCCGGCAAAATTGAAAATTGTGACCAAGGGCCAATTTAAATTTTTCCTTTCAGAGATTAAGGCGAAGGCCTACATGGTGGAAGTATTGGGATATAAGGAGAACAAATAATGGATTTAAATTTTATATATGCCGGATTTGTTGGTTTAGCGGTGGGGAGGAGTAGCGGCTGCTGCTTCCCTAGCGTCCACATATAGGTCATTCGTGACCTATTTGCCTGTAGGGGGGGAGGGGCAGTGTGGGGGGGCTCAGGGAGATGGGAGGGAGGAGGGGGAAGAGGGGGAAGAGGGGGGGGGGAAATGGCACACACCATACACAGTGAAATGTAGTATGAGGCAGCTGCAGATTTTGTACAAATGGAGGAAAAAGGACGTGGTGGGTTTGGTTAAGAGTCGGAATTGGAATTGGAAGTTGGTGCTAATCTATGATGTTTTCTGATGACTTGTCGAATTTTGTCATTTAATGTCTGTGGCCTCAATGATCTCCAAAAAAGGCTGCGAGTTTCTGCATTTTGTAAATCAGTGTCTCCCGATCTAATTTGTCTACAGGAAACTCATGTGGAGGGTGGAAAAGGGTTTTTGCTAGAACACGCTGGCTTTAAAGTCTTAGCTTACACTAAACAAGCCTCCAAAACTCGTGGGGTAGCGATTCTGGGGAGAGGAGTAGATTGTACAGTATTTAGGAATAAAGAAGATATCTGGGGTAGGTGGGTGATTACAGAAATAGGTTTCAGAGGTGCTAGGTTCACACTGGTTTCAATCTACGGTTCAACGTGCGATGACCCAGATATATTCCATTTTCTGGATCATGAACTCTCAACTTGGTCGGAGCCAATCGTTTGCTGCGGAGACTTTAATATTAGTCGACCGGTAAATATTGAGCTACAACTGAGCCATTCATATGTGGGGAGGAAGAAAAGGGTGCATAGGGCGATAGTAGATATGGCATCGCATAATGCTCTTTCAGATGTATGGGCCAACTTGCAGCCGCAGATAGATGGGGATACGTTTTTTTCTGCTCCTCACAATATAACAGTAAGGTTGGATTATTTTTTAATTTCTAATGTTTTGATTTCTAACACGCAGATTAAGAAGTTACTCCGTTTGGTGTCTGACCATAACCCACTGTTATTGTCATTTAGTTTAAATGGGCTAGGTAGGAAACCATACAGTTGGACATTTGAGCGAGCTCTGTTACAAGATGAGGGTTATTGTAAACACATGGAAAAATGGATTAGCGAGTTTTGGTTTAACAATATGGGGAGCACTAGTAGTGGTTTTATTTGGGATGCTTTTAAAGCAGGTGTCAGGGGAGAGACAATTAGTTTTTCAACATATAGACGGGAAAGAGAAATGATCGATCAGCAAGTTAACTCCCTTTTGAACGCTGAGGCTGAGTTAAGTAGATTAATCATGCGGGGGCTCCCGCTGGATCAACAATTGTTGGAGATTATGGTTTTAAGGGCGGAGATTGCGGAAAAAATTACTAATAAGACAGCAGTTAGTTATTTAACAAAGAAGGAGCAGGCTTGTGAGTTCAGCGAGCGGGTTGGTCATATTCTTGCTGTTAGGTCCAGACAAAAAGTCAACGCAGGGGACATTAAAAATATAGTTGATGATTCAGGCAACTTGATCTCTGACTCTGCTGGACTAAGGAATGAATTTTGGAAGTTTTATACTGGACTATATGACAAAGAGACTGAGGTAGATATTGACAAAATTAGGGAATATTTAGGAAACATTCAACTTGGAAAACTAGATTCTGAGGAAAATACTATACTCGAGGCCACTATAACGCTCGAAGAAATGTCAATAGCTTTATTAGATCTCCCATCCTCTAAGGCTGCAGGACCAGATTTGTTACCAATTGAATTTTACAAAACTTTTATATCCGTTCTTAGAGTGGAGCTATTGGATGCACTAGTTCAAGCCCAGAGGGGTATCTCAATTCCAAAATCATGGGGCGAGACTGAAACTATAGTTATTTTGAAAAAAGGTAAACCCGCCATAAATCCTGGGTCATACAGACCTATTGCCTTAATGAATGCTGACGTAAAGCTCTATTCGAAAATCCTGGCTACAAGGCTGTTAGCTGTCATAGAAAAATTAGTTACCCCAGCTCAACACGGATTCATTCCGGGGAAAGGGACTGCAGAACACATCAGGACTGTGATTACCTGTTTTGATGCCATGGAGGTTTCTGGCGGCCCTGTCGCGGCTTTATTTCTAGATGCCGAGAAGGCTTTCGACAGGGTCGCTTGGGAGTACTTGTGGGTGCTAATGAGTTCTATGGGGTTTGGTGATAATTTTATAAAAGCAATTCAGGTTCTTTATAGGGATCCAACAGCTAGAATTAAAATCAATCGTGAATTAACAACGGCAGTGCAGATTAAAAGAGGAACAAGGCAAGGTTGTCCTAGCTCTCCTCTCTTGTTCGCATTATATATGGATCCGTATTTACGCAAACTTGAACTTAATCCCGGTATCCCCCCATGTGCGTAAATGAGATAGTACTTAAAGTAATGGCATACGCTGACGATGTCGCGATAATTACCCCTGATCCTGAAATGGCAATAGGCGAGATAGAACAAGAAGCCCGAAATTTTGGCAACATTTCTGGCTATAAGCTTAATAGAGCCAAAACACAGATTATTAAAAATACAGCAGCTCAATGTAATGATCCACGAGTGGTCCCTGCAGCAGTCTACCTTGGGGTTGAAATTTCCTCCAACTTAGGGACAGTAGTTGAGCGTAACATCTCGCCCTTATTAAAGAAAGTAAGCTCGGACTTGCTGAGGATAAATAATCTTAGGCTTACTTTAGTGGGCCGCACTAATATTATTAAAATGCTTATACTTCCTAAATTTCTTTACTTTTTTCGTACTATTCCTCTTTTGTTTGAGTCTGTTTGGTTTAACAAGCTAGAGGCAATTCTTAATAAATTTGTTTGGTCGTACGGGAAGACAAGACGGGCATACAAGTTTATGACGTTGCCAAGGGATAGGGGAGGCTGGGGGGTTCCTGATTTTAGGTTTTATTACTGGGCATCGGTATTACAATATATTCAAGGTCTAATCGGAGCAAATGAAGGGGATCTGAAAGTTAAAGCTATCTCAACTAGGATTTATTCAATTGTTTTGGGCAAAGATTCAGCAAATGCTTTCTTAAACTGTACAGATTCATCATACTACAAACGTACACGTTTCAAGACAGTTGCCGCAGCTTATAATGTATGGTCTGCTGTTGCAAAAAATTGTGGACTAGGGAGATTTAACAGGTATACTAGAATGTATAGGAACAAATCCCTACCCCCTTTAATTTTTTCTGATACCATTATGGCAGACTGGAACAGTAAAGGTATTAAAAATATAGGAGATATGCTAAACCTAGATGGTAACATACTGCAATTTTCAGACCTGATGGCTAAATTTAATATAGTAAGATATAGTTTTTTTAAGTACTTGCAGACTAGGAGTTTTCTCTCTAAGAAAAAAGGAGGGGCAGGTGGATTTAATACAAATAACATTATGGAAGCAATAGCGCAAAGTGGGGTGTGCTCCATTCGGTATTTCTATGCCCAGTTGGCTGAGACGAAGAAGGGCGATACTGACAGATTTGGTAATAAATGGGCTGGAAAATTAGGGTCCTCGAGTGAGTCTTTTCTGAAGTCTTTGGAGTTAGGTTGTTCAGCATTTTATTCTGCCCCATTACAATCGCAACACTTTAAAACGCTGTACCAACTTTATCATACTCCAGATCGCATAGCCCAGTGGGGTGCAACTACAGGGATTAATTGTTGGCGATGTAATGTTACTGCCGCAGATAGTACACATATTTTTGCGCTCTGTCCTAAATTAAGGCCCTTATTAAAAGGCATTGAGGATTTTATGGTCCATACACTTGCCGTAAATGTGACTCTAACACCGACAGTAATTATGTTAGGCGTCAGGGACTGTGAAGGCGACCATAGTGAATTTATATTCGTAGCAATGGCGGTTCTCAGGTTGTTGATTGCTAGAGTTTGGCTGGACCCCCTACCGCCAGGTATACAGCAGTGGATTGCTTTACTATTAGGGACATTTAACCTCGAAAAGGGTATATTTGGGAAAAAAGGTAAAAGGGTAAAAAGATGGGGAAGGAAAATTTGGGAACCGGTACATCGATGGAAGGAAAGGTCAAATGCAAATGTAGACTGATGAATTATTAATTTGATTAATGTTTTTTTTTTCCACCTTTATTCTTCTTTGTGTGTTGAAGATTATGTTTAGTACTATATTGTTTCTCTTGATAGTAACTTTGATTTATTATATGTATTAATTTTATTTGTATTCTGTGTTATGTGTGTGCCAGAAAAACCCTTCTGTTTTACAATAAAAATATTTTTTAAAAAAAAGAAAGAAAAACAGTGTAACATGTACAATCATACAATAGTTCCTCATTTAATTGGAGCTCGCGAAAGGCTCCTGTGGAAACTAGACGCATAATACCGCACAACGATGCACATTTTCCAAAGATATCCATGGCGGGCAGAGGTCATATGTTTATAGTGATTTCTTTTTGTGGGAGTTGCGGACCGCAGAACTTTCATTGAGGTTGGGGGTTCGACCAATCAACGCTAGGTCTCTATTCTTTGGGAGAATATTCGATGGGATTGTAGCCTACAGTTGTGGGAAGGTGAAACGAATATTCACTATTTCCACAGGAGGTGTGGCTGACAGAAAGAGTTTGCACTGAAAAACATTTTCAATCAAACAGTGACTAAAACAATGGTTTTAATTTTTTTCCGCTTTCCCATATTTGCACCTTTTCTCAAGAGGTGCCAGGGTAGAAGCTATTTTTCATGAAAATAAAATCAAAGAAGGAACATAAAAATTTAAAAAAATCGCTCAACATTTCCAACTACGCATATAAGATTAAGTGCAATAACTGTTGGAAAGTGTAAGTTCAACGGTCAGAGGTGTTTACTTTTTAAAGGACACACAGCACGAAAATTGGGTAAAATTAAATGGGGTTCACAGACTAGAATTTGAAATCTTTGTTCATTAATGTGCTCTCATATATAAACTCGCCTCTTCTCCCGACATTGGCTGAATAGGTTTATCATATACCAAAAAAGATCCACAGCCTGATCGAAAGAAGAAGTAAAGCGAATATGAATGACTAACATCACCCACATTCTGTGTCATTTCGGTAAACCTCATAAAACTCCTGGCAGAGTTTTAAGGGGGCGCTTCTACTGCAAAGAAATGAAAGGACAGGTTTCAGAAGACATTAATGTGATTGGCTCATTGGTGTGATTGCTTGAAGCCATACACAATAAAGGGCACATTTTACTTAAATGGCTTTAGCATGCCAGCATAAAAGCATTACTAGGATGCTTTCAAGAGACTAATTTTCCCATGTGTGCTATCTCTTATCTATCCCTTATGCATAGGTAGCCCTCAGAGTATTTGTTATGTATTGGTATATCTGTTAAATTTAGTCCTAAATGGTTGGCTGTGACTGATAAGAAAAGCAGACTTAATCAAGCTTTGTGGAATCTTACATCAGTAAAAATGGCCCTCCAGTCCCAAATCTGAAAAACAAACCTGAACATCCCACTGAAGGGAAAATTCCCATCAGTTCCCGCGGATCAGTATTATACCTACAATTATAAAATAAATAAATAAATGCATACTAAATAAATACCACTGCAACCTATTTTCTCATACCATTACTGGCTCTTTGAGGTGTCTAGCCTATACCCAGTTACTTCATGACCTAGCTGGAACCAATCAAAAAACGTAAAGCAAAGACACCCCCTTTCCCACTTCCAGGCTCCTCCTACCATTTTGCTAATAAGGAGGGCGGGAGTCCACGGCACTTCCTGTTCTTTCATCTGCTCTTTGGACATCCCGTAAGAGTCCAAGGAGCTTCTATGATGAACTATGGTTGTAAGCTCTGGAGAAGGTGGAGTCTAGGACTACAAAGTTCCAGACCTCCCCTTTAATTCCTAGCAAGTAGGACATGAGTTAATGTGGTTGAGCATTATTTGGGGTAGCTTACTGTGCTTTAATATGTATACATGTTTATACATATGTATGCTCCCCTTTGTTATCAGATCCTGTGAGGTGCTATCCCTTTTATAGCTCTGGTGGTCTTTGCTTGTGGCCTTCGCCTCTCGCTTACCTTCTAGGGTAGGTGCTGTGATTTTATGCAATGCACGTTTGGTATATTCTGCTGTGGCCTGCTGTGCATTCTCATATCTCCCTCTCTCTTCCCGGCTGTCTGCGGCTGGAGATAGAAGTTGAGTCCATGCCAGTAGGCCGTTCTTGGAGTTGCTAAACGCCTCAAGTATTTTCTGTGGGCGTACAGGGGCATTTGATTCTTCAGTGCCTATAACACTTTCTTTTGGGTGGACGTACAGGGAATCACATGGGATGCAAAAGGAGAGTTAGCATCTGGCATTCCCTTGTGGCTAATTAAGGAAATATTTATCCGAGCTTCTTTAACTCGAGCTGTGTATGTCAATGCATCTATGGCATCTAGTTAAGGGTTCGAATCTGCTAAGTAACCCTTTTATTTTCCAAAATACATATTTCAAGTATATGTTAATTATATAATTATCATATTATCATATACATTATATTTATGCCATGACTTAAAAAAAAGGGCTTTTTCCTTCCATTTTTAACGTCTTCTTTCTTGAAAGCATTGATTTAATAATTATATTATTATATATTATATTATAATATATTATATTATATTATATTATATTATATTATATTATATTATACAGAGGGCCTTGGGATATACTAAGCAAGAGAGATCCTTACACTGCTGTTCATCTTTTCACCATGGAGAATAGGAAATGTTCTGCTAAAATACATAATTGTCAAAAGTATGATGGCGATGTTCAGAAAAGGTGTAAACGAGCTAGGGCTACACCCTTTCCTGCTTTTGGTGGCTTTGAGCTCTCTGGAGGAGGAATGCAGTATTTAATTGCCTCCATGAAAACAGCCCTTCAGAAATCGAAGGATAACCTCAGTAATCACTATTCTCCCTCCTCTCCTACTTTTCTTCATCCTCTGTGAATATTTCGCCACCATCCCCTCTTTCCTCTTGCGGTTCTGCCTAATATAAGGAGGACACATTCCAGATTCCTGAAACCTTGGATAGGACCGAGTTCATTCAGAAGTCTGAACTTTCTTCTTTATTTAGGTATAATTCCGCTCTCTATTATATCCTTTAGTAATACTTGAAAATATTAAAATCTGCCTGATGTTGGCTAACTTGGCAGGCGGCCCCACTGTGGAGAAAGCTCCAGTAGCAGATTTTGTAGATAGCAAGGTGGAAGCAGAAGGGTTATTCAGGATTGAACCTTGATTTAAGGGGTGCTTTCTATGATCTCTATTCTTCCCAGTCCCTTGTACAACACTTTGAAGCTTTGACTTTAGCCATTCAGGAGGGTCTGAAATGTTTAGAATTATGTTCATATATGGAGATGCAAGTTACATTTCTTTCTGATGTGTCTTGTTATATTTTAAAGGAATCTACTTTATCATGGCTTCGACTGTGGCTGCCCAACGTCAAGGGATTGGAAGGTTAAAGGTGCCCAGAATGCAGGGTTGCTTCACATGCCTTTTGCTAGTAGCAAGTTGTTTGGTGATGCAGATACCTTTAGGTATCAGAAGCATGCACAACCATAAAGGGTACAGATATATTCAAACTCTGCTCAAAGAACATCGAGAAGAAGGCATCAACGAGGATTCTTCAGGAAAACACAGATTGATAATCAACTTAAAGAAATGAGACGTGTTCTTCTAACATCCGTTTAAAGATGGAAAAGCTTCAGAAAATATTTCCTCATGTGTCTTTGGGGGAGTGGATATCCTCCTCCGTGGACTTAAGAGATGCCTATCTACACACTCCAATCTATTCTCATTAAAATATTCTCAGATTTTGTGTGGAAGGTCATCGCTGGCAATTGAAAATACTAACATCATCTCCAGAGATTTTTACAAACGTTTTTGCACTAATTGTGGCCATTCTGCAGAGGAGGCGGATTCTACTCCAACCTTATTTGGACTATTAACTTATCCATTCTACCTCGAAAAATATACTTCAAAATCATGTCAAGTTATTTTGTCAAATTTTAGAGAATTACTGTCTTCCGATAAACTTGGAGAGATCTCACCTCACACCCACCCAGGATTTGAAGTTCATGGGTCTCATTCTCAAGCATATGTTGGGCTGGTTGAGTTTGCCTCGAATGAGAAACCAGAAGATACAGAGTCTCTTACTTGCCCTGAGACAGCAGTCAGAAGTGCCTGCCATGGAGTAGTTGCATCTCCTTTTCCTTTTTTCTATTGCAACTTGTAAATGTTTTGTGGTACCTTGGACTAACCCTGGGCGTAGTACTTCGCTACGCCCACGGAGTGGGCGTAGTGTTGCCTACTTCGCCATTTGCGAAGTAGGCGTAGCAGGCAACACTACGCCCACTCCGTGGGCGTAACGAAGTTGCCCGCCACCGCCTCCCTCCCGCCCTCCCTAAATACTTAAATAATGTATTTAAAAAGAATAAACACCACTTACCTTGTCGGCTGCGTCTCCGGGGCTCCCTCTGGTAACCGCGCCGCCATCTTGGATACTAATGCGCATGCGTGGCCGCCCGCGCATGCGCATTTCTCTCGAGAAATGAGCATGCGCAGACGATCGCGCATGCGCATTAGTATCCAAGATGGCGGCGCGGTTACCAGAGGGAGCCCCGGAGATGCAGCCGACAAGGTAAGTGGTGTTTATTCTTTTTAAATACATTATTTAAGTATTTAGAGAGGGTGGGAGGGCGGGAGGGAGGGAGGCGGGTAGTATTTAGCGAGGGCGGGAGGGAGGCGGGTGGC
Source organism: Lissotriton helveticus (assembly GCF_964261635.1). Classification (NCBI taxonomy): domain Eukaryota; kingdom Metazoa; phylum Chordata; class Amphibia; order Caudata; family Salamandridae; genus Lissotriton; species Lissotriton helveticus. The sequence goes on from NC_136057.1 coordinate 1,248,677,388, forward strand.
GCGTAGTATGGCTACGCGAAGTGCGTAGGTGGACATAGTTTCTGTCCCACTTCGCGTAGCCCCACTACGCCTACTACGGCCAGGGTTACCTTGGACTTGCCTCCACGTGGGCATGCTGATTCATCAGCTCTGGAAAAAAAAGGAATCCAGCATCTCACAGCCTGGATCAAATTGTGTCTGTAATTATCGAAATATGATGAATTTGCAGTGTTTGTTGAATCTCACAAATCTAGCCAAGGGTTCCCTTTGTTTCTCCCATATCCTCCTATTCTGATCACAAATGTGAGCAAGTTAGGTTGGGGGGTTACTCTGGGCAGTCGGACAATATAGAGAAGATGGTTTTTGCAAGAAATATATTACTCCTCAAATTAAAAGGAGTTGAAAGCAGTTTATTATTCACTCCTTCAGTACTCTCACCTTCTACTCAATTAGGTTGTAATAGTAAGGATAGGCAGCATAGTCACAAAATCCTATTTGAAGAAGCAGTTGGGCACAGGGTCCAAGTTTCTTGCCAATCTAGCTTTTCGAATAATCAGTTGGGCAGTGATTCATCTGATCTCCCTATGACCAACACACATTCAGGGAAAGGAAAATGTCCTAGGGGAACAGATTAGGCAGAGTATTTCCTTGGGCCAGATGTACAAAGTATTTGTTTGATCACAGGATGCTTTTTTCAAATGTACAAACACCAAACTGCGATTATAGCAGATCGCAGTTTGGGTTTGCGACCAAAAACAGTATCAATATTTGTGCGTTCAGGGAGTCCCTTCCAAATAGTAAATCTGCATGGTATATACTAATTTGTTATGACTGAAATGTGGTCACAAAGCATTCATACTTTACCACCAACACAAGTTGGTGATAACCCATTCGAAAATGGGAAGCGGTCCCCTTGGGATGCCTTCCCCTTTGAGAATGTTTAAAAAATGTTTTCCCATGGACCACTGCCTACTCTTAAAAAATAAAAATGAAACATTTAGTTAAAAAAAAGTATCTTGTTTTCCTATAAGGAAAACACGCTGTATTAAAAAAAAGATTGCTTTATCTAAAAGCTATCACAGACATGGTGGTCTGCCAACCCCAGCAGGCCACCATCGCCGTGATGGCAGCAAATCCTAGCGGGTAACAAATTGTGACCTATCTCAATAATATTCATGAGGTAGGTCTATTTGCGACTCCCTACAAATGGCTAATTAGGAAATAAGGGGCAGATACGAATTTAGTAAATTATTAATAGCGATTAGCAAATTGCTATTCTCAAAAAATCTCAATTTAGTAATCACTATTACTAATGTTGGTACATCTGGCCTCTTCTTCCCATAACTTTTGTTTGGCACCATATATTTTTGAGCAAATTTGCTGAAGACTTAGAATTCCTCAGCTAGACCTCTTTGCCACTTCAGAGAACGCTCTCCTAACAGCATTTCTGTCCAGAGATCAGGAGCAGGACTGCTGGGGGATACAGCACTAATACACCCATGGCAATCTCTTGTACATCTTTCTCCCTTTTCCCTGACATCCAAACTATTAGACAGATTAAGGAAGGAGCAGGTGTATCTCATTCTGGCAGCTTCCTTTTGGCCAAAGATGGGGTGGTTTCTAAAGATGATGTTGAAGGTGCCAGAGTGAATTCTTCCAGTGGATTGATGTCCCCTCAGATCTCCTTTACTTCTTCTGGCAACACTCAGGAAAATGCGGTTGACAGTGTGGCTATCTATATGAGAGGCTTAAAGTAGTGAATTTGCTGGGTCTTTCTTCTCCTTTAGCTTGTCCAATAGAACAATACAGAAGGTTAGCTACTAGAAAATCTTATGATCATGATTTGTGGTCTTTTTCTAAACAGTGAAAGGATAGATCTTTGAAACCTTCTAACTGTGAGTCTACTGATTTACCATTTTAACTATATTCCCTGAAGATTTTGGCACAAGTGCAATTGAAATTCAAAGTCTAGTTAGAGTAACGGTCAGTCTAAGGGTGCATTGTTACTAAAGAGAAACCAATCTCAATGAAAAGATTGAACTGAAACAAGCATCTAATGGATAAACCGATCATAGAATTAAAATTCATCAAATTAGCAGCTGGAGGTAAAAAAAAATAGGGGCATAGTATGGACCAGGTTCAGATTTAGATTAGGATGAAGATTATGGTCAATTATAGATTTAGGGTAAAGAGCAGGATTGAGATTATGGAACAATTTAGAGATTGGGTCAATGTAAATCTAAAGTTTATGATTTGGCTTTCCTTCAGGTTGGGGTTCAGAAAACCATTAAGGTTTGACAAAGGTCATGGCTAGGGTTAGGGTTAAATTAGGTTCAAGATATCGCTTATGGAGAACACCCTGAAAACCAGTCTAAGTAATACTCATCGAAGTCATGGTGTTCAAAGGTCAATGGGCCTAATAATGGGGGAGCACCTTTGCGTTCTTGCTTCAGTAAAATGTTGAGGTTCATATGAAAAACACAACAGCTGTTTTTACAAACACCCCCAAGCTGAATCCAGAATCGCCTAGCTATTTCAGAAATGTACCGTCTTAATGGTCATAAAAGAGGATCAAGTAAAGCTAATATTTCAACATGAAAAAAAGGTATTTCTCGATATTGTAAGTTTGAGGTAGGCAGGGGACCATGCCAAAAAGCCTCAGGTTTTTTCTGCTCCTTGCACTTCATACTTTCTCACTATTTCACCTCATGATCCTGCAGAAGAAAGAAAGACATGAAGAGGGAAAACTTAATCTAGTGTAATATTTCTATTCTCATGTGAGGCAAAGGATTGCTTAGTCCAACGTGCCCAATAAGTTTGATGTGGCTTCTGAATTGTATTATTTTCTTTAATATCATTATTGTTGGACTTCAATCAATCAATCAGTCAATCAATCTAACATTTATGGAGCATGGCAAATCACCTGTGAGGGTCTCAAACCACTGGAGATGCTGGATGTTGCGTGAAGGATTATTAATTGGGATATTAATTAATTGTGGAGAAGTGTGGCTCAATGGTTAGAGCGGCAGACCCTGATGCAGAGGTCTAGCCCGGGACCAGGGTTCAATTCCCCGCCTCGGCGGGTCTTGGGCTCAAAATTCCACGGACCTGATAATTCTCGCCTCGGTGCCTATTCCAGTCATGGAGTCCCACTCTGCAACTCTGGGCAATAGCTTGCTTAATCTCCACAACGGCCCCCACAACGCTAAGGATGCCTGGCCTCCAACTTGGGGGTGCCCAGGAGTGGACACCTCACAGGGAAAGCCAGGATGGGTTCCACGGCGGTATTCGTACAAGCGCCTTGAGACCCTTGCGGGTGAGTAGTGCGCTATACAAGTATCAATTTAATTCAAACATCCAGGTCTTAAGTTCTCTCCTGAATTGTTGGAGTAACGGTGCAGTCCTGAGGTGTAGGGGAGGTTGTTCTATGCCTTGGCTGCCAGGCGAGAGAAGGAGCACCCTCTGCTGTTTATTCAGCGGATCCATGGTGTGTCTGTGAGGGAGAGCGAAGCAGATCGAAGGTGTCTGGTCGATAGGTAGAAGGTGAAGCGTTTGTTGATGTATGCTGGTCCCTTGTTGTGCAGGGCCTTGTAGGCGTGAGTCAGCATCTTGAACTGGTATCTTTTCTAGATTGGGAGCCAGTGTAGCTTTTTGAGGTGGGGTGTGATGTGGGTCCTTCTGGCGAGGTCTAAGATGAGTCTTGCCACAGACTTTTGTTTCTTCAGGATGCGTGAGGTGATTCCTACATAAAGTGTGTTTCCGTATTCCAGTCCGCTGGTGATGAGGGCTTGCATGACGGTGCTTCTGGTGTTGACTGGGAGCCACCAGAAGATCTTGTGGAGCATGTGAAGGGTGAGGAAGCAGATGGTTGAGGCTGCATTGAATTGTTTCTTCATAGTTAGCTTGTTATCTAGGATGATGCCAAAGATGCAGGCATGGTCTGTTGGGGTGGGATGAGTTCCGTGGGCCACCATGCGTCGCTATGGCAAGGTGATGTTCCCAAAGATGAGGACCACGTCTTTTCCAAGTTAAGTTTGAGGCAGTTATCATTTATCCAGCCAGTGATGTTCATCATGCATCTGTAGAATTTGGCCTTGGTGGTGGACAGTGAGAGGATGAGCTGGGTGTCGTTGGCATAGGAAATTATGTTGAGTCTGTGTGAGCTGATGGGGTGAGTCAGTGGGGTCATGTAGGTGTTGAAGAGGGTGGGGCTGAGCGACGACTTGGCCCTCTCTGCACTGTCACCCCCAAACATTTTGCCTTCACCCCTCCTATTTTGGCAGAATTTGTTTTTGTTGGCCTTAGAACTCTGTGCTTGTGCACTTTACCACGGCTTACAAGTGATAAAGGGCTTTTGATCTCTCATTTAAACATGGTAAAATTGGCTTACACCTGATTGGCATATTTAAATTACTTTTAAGTCTCTTGTAAAGTGGTATACTGTATACTCAAGGCCTGTGAATTAAATGCTACTAGTGGGACTGCAGCACTTATTGTGCCACCCACTTAAGTAACTCCATAAAACATGTCCCAGGTCTGCAATTGCAGCCTGAATGCAATTTAAACTGGCAATTCAACTTGACAATATCTGGAGTTGATCATGAGGTACCCGAGTGGTTCCATGGAAGTGGGCGCCAGCTGGGAAGGCGTGATGTGGGTTTCGACGGGGGCAGCCGGTCCAGGGATGGGGGTGAGCCGGCAGCGGAGGCAGGTAAACTGTCCTGCTGTGGAGTGAAGAGATGCGAGTCAGCAGTTGTTGTTGCACAAGGGGTTGAGGGAACGGAGTTCTGAGGTGGAGCACCTGTGGGAATTGGGTGAGCCAGGGTTTCTGGTGCTGAGCGCGGTCTAGGCACGGACGGGTGCATACGGGCTTGCATTTGGGTATCAACGATGCATCATTGGCGTGGCCACTGCGTGTAGCCGCACTGCGGCCTTCATTAGGTAAGTCCGGGGAGGGGCGCTGGGAGGCAGGTGGTAGGGAAAAACAGGAGATAGGAAAATGGGAGGCCGGAAATGGCGAGTAGTCCTGGAGCTTAAGGGCACTGGAAACCTAGGAGAGCTGATTGGCCCTGAAGGCTTATCCTCAGAATTTGCTCTCTGGTGAGGCTTACTCCAGGCAGATGTAGCCACGCAGTAGTCAGGCGGGAGAAAGAGGTGACTGGCACCAAGGGGACCTGGCCATGACATATTCCCCTTAGTGAATACAACTATGTAGCGATATGTGCCTGAAGCTGTGCCTGCAAGTGAGCTGTTTGCTCTGTCATACTGTACTGATCCTGTCCTTATGTTATATAATGGACTCCTAATGCTGACCCTACAAATAAATGCAGATGAGTGAAAATATTATGATGGCATCTTTGCGTAGTAGGTTCGCTGATATCCAATCGGAAGGACGTTCAATTGATTAATGCCTTTTTAGCAATATTTTGCCCTTTGAATGAAGAACTATACTGTCTGAAATGCATTAGGGCTGTATTCAAATTCTTTCATACAAAAATATTTGTGTTTTATTATTACATTAACCAATGTATCCTTATGTTGAGAGCAATTTGTGCTATTGTCTCAGCAGTGGGAAAGCTCTTCATCCTTCCTAATAGGATGGTTGCAAGGGATTCTTTATTTGCTCATCTCCTATGCCTTCAGACCTTTTCCCCCCTCACTTATTTTGTTTCAAATACCTGGTGATGTAGCTATTGAGCTCTTACGGGGTCAAATTAGGTATTTTGTGAGCCAGTCCTTTTATGCTCTTGCTGAGAGACATGTATTCCCAGGATGTGGCTGCTTGCCCTCACCCTTCTGTACATGATATGCTGCTTGTTGGTGCCAGCAGTCTGGCCAAGAACCTTTAGACACCCTTATTTTATTTATATATCTAATATAGGTATTCTCATTTGTAACAAGCAACTTCAAACATCAAACTTTGTCTACGTATGGAGGAACTTTAGAGAAGGGTCAACTGCAAACTGAGATATAGCAGAAGAGCCAGCATTCTAAGGTTTTCCAGAAGAGACTGATGAATGCTTTTCTTTCAGTTTAAATAGAAGGCTGTGCCACAACCAAGGACACAACACGGAAAACCACACTCTTCTTGAAACCTGCAATTGATTCCAGGAACCATTAGCAGGAACACATTTACTGAGCGCAATCAGCTAACAAGAGATATTAGAGGGACCTTGCAAGCCACGGATTTTTGTGCAGACTGGGTCATTTCTATATTATAAATCAGGCTGAGTTTTTGCCTTGACTATGAGTCTGCTCAAATGCAGTGGCAGACGTTTTGGAAAAGTAGTGGTTGGGCGGGAGGAGACGGAGGCTTGATTTAAAAAAAATAAAGTAATAAAGCTTCACTACCTGCGAAGGGCTGCCGCCTCTCCTCCATTCTCTTCTCTGCCTGGCAGCATAGAAACACACAGGCTCCCAGACTACCTTAAGCCAATCACGAAACTGCTGTCACGAGCATGACAGTATTATCATGAATGGTCTGAGTGGCATGGTTCAATGCTCAGACAGGGAGTGGGAGACTGTGTATGTTCTCTACACCCAGCTGTGTATTACAGCCGAGTAGAGAACTGCTAAGTGTGCATGACGGTTTTGCCAGCCCAAGGCAGCTGGCAAAAATGTCAGGGGGACTTATGGTGCACATTATACCACTCCTCCTCCCTCTCCCTGTGACACAGCCCAACCCTAGCCTAGCTCAGACTTCATACAGAAAAATAAAATGATAATAACGTAACGTTATTAACGTTGTGATATAATTTTATTTTAATTTTACTCTCAGTGAGGCCATGCAGTGGAGGAGTTGCCGCTGCTCAAATGGAAAACAGCTGTTGGTCCACCAGCCCACTCAGAAGGGAGCAGCCCAACCTATTTTAAAGACAACATTACAGGAGCATTTTTGGTGAAAAATTAAAGTGAAACCTACCAGTCTGTCATTGCTGTCAACTCAGTGTTGATTAATTCTCACAAACAAACCGCTTCCTGGTCTTGTGGTGGGTGGGTCACTGTGTAATAAGTTTTCAATACTAGACCCTGCTGAGGCTCTAACATCACAAAACAAGAGATTTCCCGCTCTCTTATCAGAACATTGGTTGTTGGAGAGATCAAATTTGTAGTTGATTAGAGCCCCAACTACTAATGAATCTGAGTCACCTGGATGGAAGTAGAGAACTAATTTAATTCAGCAGCCCCGTAACCAATTTGCTGATATGTGGCCTCAGTTTCTATTGACTTCCCAGGTGACGACTGGATTTTTTCACCCCTCTTGAAACTGTCATTAGAATACTTACCAGAGCAGGTGTGCTATGGTAAAGAGATAGCGAGGTACATAAATGTTTAGGATTAAAAGGCATCACTTACTTTTTACCTTCATTAGGTTTATGACTGGTTGATCCTTAGCAATATGCTGTCTTGATCAGGCTACAACTTATATTAGTATATGAGCTATTAGGGTTTATCAGCTCAAGTTGACACTGGGTGTGTCAGAATATGAATTACATTTTAAGTCTTGAGCAAAGATCAGAAGTAAAATATGACTTTCAAACAATAGTGCGGATATAAGCAATCTCTGAAAGACCCCACAATCAATTTTTGTGAGGATGAAAAGAAAGATCAGAGCATAACACTTTGGGTTTGACCTTCAAGCAAAGAAGAGAATCATTTTTGTGTCCTGTTTTATGTTTTTGACACTATCTAAATCTGCTCAGAAGCAGTTTATCAACAGTGTTTAAAGCCACCAACAAAATAAACATAATCAGCAGGGACAATTTTCCATGCTCAATATTAAAAAGCAGTTAAAACCAGGCCTTCATCAAGGTGTCTCTGTCTCACATTTGGAGATGAAACCCTGAGTAAGGGTCCAGAAAATTGTATTCATTGACATGCGTTGTATACAGATACAAATAGCTTTTTCTAGAACCTTTGCCAGTCAGTGTAATACTGCAAGGGGAGAAAGTTGCTAGAAATGGTGAGGTGAATGGTGGTTTTTTTAGTAATGGAGTCATTATTGTCTCATAAATGAATCAGGAACAACACCAGTAGATAAGGACAAGATGAGCATTTTAGACACAATTGTTTGCAAGCCATCCATATGTGTTTATTTTAGCAACTCCACTGTAAGGATGTACTCCATGCCTACATGTGAGTTTTGGGGTTTGTAAATTCTCCAAACATTCGCTACTGAAAACGTCTTGGCATAGAGTTTCATGTTTTCAGGGTAGGAGAATCCCAGAAGAGTACGAAGTTAGTTGTGTACTTCAAAAATCTTATAACTAAAATAAATTTCATGAACATCTGTCTGACCGTGAGTTTCTTTCATCGTTACCTGAGATGCTCTGAGGATCAGAACATTTTGAACAACGCGTAACATCTCCAGGGCTTACAGAAGGCAATAATCTGTTTGTCAAGCAGCTTTTCTTAGCTTCAAAAACGGCTTTCTTGTAAGCAGCACAGCTCAGGTTTCCAAATGAAGACATTGCAGAGCTCACTTTTCACAAAGGCAGGCTACCTTTGTTTTTTTTGTAACATTTGCATCAGGTTTCCAGATGAAGCCACTGGCCTTTATTTAGAGTTTGAGGGAGGCCAAATGTAGCAGTTGTCCTGTCTGCAGTATTACAAGTGCATTATAGCCTATAGGATTTGTGTTATGACAGACAGCATATCTTTGATGAATTATCACATTCACCAGACTCTAAATAAGCCCTGGTATTTTACTAAGCAGAACTGAAACTTAAGGGTAAAGAGAGACCTTCAGTTACGATTTATGAATGAAAGTCAGCCCTCCACCTCATTCACAGGGCCTATGCCAGGTATTGCCCCAGTTACTCATCAGCAATCTTCATTATCCTTAGTCCGTAGTCCTCGTCACAGTCGCTTTACTCTTGTGGAGAACCCACCTTGTTGACAGGAACAAAACCAGGAAGTAGGGGTGGTCTTGCCTTAATATCACTAAATTATTATGGTATACAAATGGTTAATCCCATTCCTAATTCTGACACACCAAGCCATCCGAGGTCAGTTACACCAGGGAGGGAAGGAGGACTGTAATGACTGTGGCAATGACTATGGATTAAGGATGATGCAGATTACCTGTAAGTAACCGGGGCATTATCACAACATTCTATGTCTTCATCCCAGTCAATTACTTGTGAGGAATACCAAAGCCAATCCTGGCAGATGAATCACAAGACTCAGATATACTGTTCTGAATGTTTTTCAGTTTAATAATAGAAAGAACCAGAGAAGGTAATCAACACATAAACTTTATAGAATCTTCAAGAATCAAAAACGGATTCCAACACTTTATGACGGAAAGAATTCTTACCAATCCCCACCCTCTAAGTCTTGTAGGTGGTGAAAGAAAGTATAGGGAGTAGCCCAGGTGCCAGCCCGACTAATCTCCTGCAAAGAGAAACCCTTGAAAATGGCCCAAGAAGCCACAACCCCTCTAGTTGAGGGACCTTGATAGAGGTAGGAGGGGAAACCTTAGCTGACTCATATGCCACGCAAATAGCTTCCTTGATTCTTCCATTAATGGCAATACTGGAAGCTTTGCTACATTGATTAGCACCACCAGAGTCAAGAAACAAGCGATCTTGCTTTCTGAAACAAAAGTGCGATCCAAATAAATCAAAATGGCTTGTCTGATATCCAGCAAATGCAGCAACCTCCTCTCTTGTGAAAGATTGGGAAAAAAAGGGGAGAAATATCTCTTGTTGCCTGTGAGTCAGGGAAGGAAGCTTAGTAAAAACAAATGGATCCATTCTCAAAATGACAACATTGTCCACAATTCGCAACCCAGGAGATTTACACAAAAATGCTCTTAATTCACCAAGCCTAGCAGAGGAAATTGCCACCAAAAAAAGCAACCTTTAAAGTTAACGACTTTAATTCCACCATGGAAAGAGGTTCAAAGTGAAAACCCTGAAGAGAAGTGAGAACTAATGGAAGATCTTATGGAGGACAAAAAGATTGAACAACAGGTCTGGAGCAAGAAATACTTTTAAGGAGCCTGAAAACAAAAAGACCATTATCTGGAAACTTGCCACTAGAACTATGAAAAGCCCAAATACCAGACCATTCAGATCTTAACGTTGCCACTAAAAGGCCCTTCTAAATCCATCAAAAATAAATGTTAACACCACAGCAATTTCACATGAAGATGGAGAATGAAGATTCCCATCACACCACTTCTGAAAGGTTTTCCAATGCCTTGAATAACAAGATAGAGTGGAGGGGCGTCTAGAAAACTGAATAGGAGCTGCTAGATGACAAGGAAACCTTTTCTTCCTTAACCCTACCCTTACAGTCTCCAAGCCAAAACAGATAGACGAGACAGAGGGAGAGACTCTTGAAACACCAGAGGATGATGGAAAAGAAAAATCCTCAGAAGAGAAATTAAGAGACGTAGAGGGAGCCAAGATATCCTGGGCCAAAAAGGCACTAATACTTCTGCGCCTTCCCTCTGAATCCTCAGCAACAACTTCGGGATCAGAGGAAATGAGGGAAACATGTACAGGAGCATGTGAGGCCAAATAATTAATAATGCATCCACTCCCCATGCCCCTGGTGATGGAGTCTGAAAACAGAATCCTGTCAGCTGTGAATTCTCTGGGGAGGCAGGCAGCTCCAGAATAGGGGCCATATGTATCAAGCTAATTAGCATTCGCAAAGGCCGAAATTCTGCGAATTTCGGCCTTTGCGAATGCTAATTAGACAAATGGTATGTATCAAACATGTTTGATGCAAAATAAGGAATAGCAAAATTTGCTATTCCTTATTTTGCGATTGCACTTAAGGAATCGCAAATTTTGCGATTCCTTAAATGCAATGTATCAAACAAAAAATATGCAAAAAATGCCATTAAGGATTCGCAAATTACCACCAACTTCTAGTTGGTGGTAATTTGCGAATTCTTTTCAAAAAGCTTTTTAGCAAAACACAAAAGGTGCCATATGACGCCCATACATACCCTTAGGGCATGTATGTGCGCCATATGCCCCCAAATGTCTTTTTCAGGGGTGCAGCAGGGTGTTCTTGAGACACCCCTGCACCCTTGGAAAAATTCCTAATTTGCGATTAGCAAATTGCTAATCGCAAATTGCACTTTCATTCCTATGGGCCTCCTGGCCCATGGAAATGAATGGGTAATTTGCGATTAGCAATTTGCTAATCGCAAATTAGGAATGCTAAGGATTCGCTATTGAAAAGGGATTTTGTACATACATACCGTTTTGCATTTCCTAAATAGCGATTCCTTAAAATTCGCTATTTAGGAAATGCAAAATAGTTTGATGATACATATAGCCCTAGGATCCTTGAACCTGCAATATATCTCTTTAGGTACTTTCAGGGGAAAACACAGGTCTTGAGTTGTCACAAACTTCCTGTTTAGAGAGTCTTATAGAGTGTTGTCCTTCCTTCTGATGTAAGTTGCTTCCAGAGACAGTAGAAATAGTTCTGCCTAATTCAATATCTCATCACAAACAGGTTGAGAAAGGATGACTTTTACCCTCCCTGTCTGTTGACATAAGCCATAGCTACATGGTTGTTTGTCCTCACCAACACATGATGATTCACTAGATGCTGCTTGAAAAATCGAAGGGCTGCCCAGATTGCTGAGGGTTCCTTCCATTTGAATGACTGATGTCTCTGAATGCGTGAACACAAGCCTTATGTTGAGAGATTCCCCCAGAGTTGCCCCCAATCTCAAAAGACTGGCATCTATCATCAGGATGAGGGGAGGATCCGGATCTAGAGGAAACTCCTTGAGAACTGATGAATCCTTCAGCCATCACTGAAGTTGTGATGAAATCTGTGATGCTACTGGAATGAGAGTCTTGTGCTCCATACAGGGTTCCAAAACTTGAGGAGATGTGCCAAATGAGGTCTCATATGCAACCTCGCCCAAGGTATCAGAAAAGCATACGATTTGCTTAATAACTGATGAGTCAAAGTCTGTGCCACCTCACAGCTCTGTCTTGAGGGAGATACACCATGCCTCCCTGGGTCTTGAAGAGAGCTCTAATTAAAGGCCTTTCTTGTGAAGGGACCAGTTGACGCTTTGCCTCGGTGAGAAGACGATGAGTGTGAAGACATGTCACCATTAGATCTAACCCATCTACTGCTTCTAACACTGAATCTGCCACAAAGAGCCAGTCCTCTAGACATGGAAAGATCTTGAGACCTTTCAAGTGGAGGGTAGCACATTTCTTGTCAGCATCTTCAAGAGAATATAGCTTTGATATAAACTTAGAAACTACAGTCCTGTTGGGCCTTTCACACATGTTGGTGAATAGGCAGAGATTGTGTCTGAGATTTAATGAACTGTCGCACAACTGCCTCAATAGAGGTGGATGTAACTCCAAAGTAACTATTAATAGAATAGTTTAAAGAGATCAACAGTAGGATTCATGGTGCATGTTAGACCTGGCTTTTCCAGCGGGTTTATCCCCAGACTTTTTGCTTTTTGGCCTCCTGTTTTAGCCCCTGTTTATGTTGGTTTTATGACTCTGGGCACTTTACCACTGCTGATCGGTGCTAAAGTGAATATTCCCTCCCTGTAAATTGTGTTTATGGATTGGTGTTTCCATGATTGGCTTCTTTGACTTACTAGTAAGTCCATTGTGTAGTGCACTGTGTGTACCCAGGGCCTGTAAGTAAAATGCTGCTAGTGGGCCTGCAGCACTGTTTGTGTCACCCACACACGCAGCCTTGTAAAAGGTTATCAGACCTACCATTGCAGGGTCTGTGCGCAGTCTGGCACTGCCATGTTGACCTGACAAGTGCACACACTTGCCAGGCCCTAATATTCCCTTCTCTTACATGTGAGTCACCCCTAAGGTAGGTTCAAGGTACCCCTGGGGGCAGGGTGCAGTGTATGTGAAAGGTAGGACATGTAATGTTGTGTATGACATGTCCTGATAGTGAAATACAGTGTATTTCGTTTTTCACTATTGAAAGGCTATCTGTCCCATAGGAGAGAATGGGAGTTTATTTTTAACATCTTATAAAAATAATCCTCCCATTGGGACAAGATGGAAAGATGGAGTTTAGTATTCCTGAACTCAGAATATAAAAATGCATCTTCTAGTAAGGAGGATTTTTATATTGTGTGTTTGAAAATACCACTTTTAGAAAGTGGGTATTTTCTTGCTTGGCCATTCTGTGTGCCTCTGCTGGTTTGTGGATTGACTGTCTGGCTTTGGAGTGACAGGGGCTTGGGATGTGCATTCTCTCAGACAGCCACCGGGGTGGGGGCGGGGGGGATGTGTGTCCTGCCTTTCCTGAATGAGTCAGGGCTGGGCTGAATAGACCTGGGCTGCATTCAGAGTAGAGGGAGGAGATTTATTTCACACCAGAATGGGCCTGGTCTGCCTTGGACAATGCTGTCTCCGCCTCCTGCCGGGCAGCTGCACCAGAGAGGACAGAACTGGTTTTGGCTGGGCAAAGAGCTTTTCTGCCACCAGAGAACAAAATAATTTGGGCTATAAAAAGTGGGGTCCAGACCCTTGAACTTTAGACTACTTCTGGAGTTCAAGAGGAACCTTTGCCAAGGAGAAGAGCTCGGAGAAGCTTGAGGAGAAGTACTGCCCCTTTGCTGTGTACTGTCTGGGGTTGGCCTGCAGTAGCTGTTTCTGCCATGGAGAGGAACTGTGTGTGTATCATGCTTGCAAAGTGTCTCCAAGGGCTTGAAGTGGAGCGTGCCCCCTGTTCAAGATGTCTCAGGAATAGCAAAGACCTCACCATCCTTCTGCTCCTTAAACAACAGGGGTAACCCGGTAAACCATTGGCATCTGGGTACATAAAGATTTTTATAAAGCAAAATGATGCCTTGGACTCAGTTAGCACAAAAATTAATTAAAGAATGGGATCACTTAATTATCTCATTCTCTACCTGATATATTGTATCTGCATGAATCTAATTCTTATATTTCATTTTCTCAGGTAACCCAACCCTGCACAGAGAACAGCGAATCTTTTTCTTTTGATTTTCAATTTATTTGAAAGAAAAATTAGATTTTTTATCTTTTAAAGTCTCTTTTCGCCTTATTTAAACAAACAGATATATATACACACGCACATTATTTTTTACACAAACATATACAATATTTACAACGATAAACAGATACTACAATATTTTTTGTAGTTAGCCCAACTTGATACACAGGATGCTTGCTTCTAGTATAGCCTCAGCATTCCTTTTAAACAACGAGTAAGTACCCAAGACCTTTTTGCAAGGAGTCTATCAGATCGTATTTAATTTTTGATCTGTCTCATGTCTTTTTTTACTCCTTGTGAAACCAATTGTTTAGTTTACAGTTTTCCAATCTTTTGGTTGGGGTCTTCTTTTAAACAAAGGTGTCGACGCGTTTCAGCCCTCTCATTACTGGCCTCATCAGGACTTGGGCCAGTACAATATTCCGTTCTATTTAAGTTTCTCTGACTATCCCAAATGCTACTTCAATGGGTATTCACCCTCTTGAAAGGTTCGTCGTGATCACGTATTTATGGATTTTAGGTTCAAATCGTCCGATCAAAAATGGCTATTCTCTGCGTGGGGCGGCTTCTACTGCCTCTTTTTTCCCGACAACAATTCAGCCGACCGGAACCAGTTTCTAAGCCGGTCACAATCCTTCTGGGCACTGTCTCTGGAACCAAGGATTTCAGTCGCCGCAGAAGAAAGGAGCAGCCGACTCTTTCACCGAGTCTGTCTCAGGTTCCGTGTTGTGAAGGCACTGCCTCACTTCGCATCTCATCCTTGGTCTCACCGATGCCATCTGGATGATCGTCACTGAGCCGTTGCTTGCACCGCCTCCTGTGGGCACCGCACCGCCTTTTTTCACCCTGCCTGGACGTCACCAACACCTTCACTGCACGATCCGAACATCGACCAGCTCCATCGCCTGCACATCAACCTGGCAGCACCGAATCGAGCACCGCATCACCCAGAAATGTAAGCCTTGGTCTCACCGATGCCGTCTAGACAATCGTCACCGAGCTGCTGCCTGCACCGCATCATGAAGGCACCACACAATGCACTTCTTCCATTTTTGCAATGCAACTGCGACGATTGCCCTGATCGACTCACACCAACGTGTCAGCTGCAACGAGAAAGGTACTGTTCATGAGTCTGTCAACGCTTCAGCTGGCCCATACCGACGTGGTCGGCTGGAACTGTTAGACTCTGTTGTTTTTAGCATCGCAGTATCCCCGTACGGAGCTACTGACTCGGAAGAACTGTGTTTTGTGGATATTTCAACAATTTTAAGGTTTTCTTGCCAACTGCATATTTTTCAGAACTGTATTGTGGATTTTAGTAGTTTTTGGTCTTGTTTGATTTAGATACAGATTTGCTTATTTTTCTAAACTGGTGTGGTGTCCATTTGTAGTGTTTTCACTGTGTTACTGTATGCATGCACAAATGCTTTACATAGTGCCTCCTAGATAAGCCTGTCTGCTCATGCCAAGCTACCAAAGTGGTGAGCAGGGGTTATTTTAGAAGTGTATCCCCCTTGCCCTGACTAGGAAGAAGGGTCCCTACATGGACAAAGGTGCAAACCATTGCCAACTAGAGACCTCCATTTCTAACAGTGGAGAGTTATAAGCCAATCATGGCATAATCAAGTTGAAAAAAATAAAGTTTTCTTTTGTGACCCTTCTTGAATTTCAACCTCAGCCTATGCATGTCAGTGGAAAATTAAGGCCTCACCTGTGTTTCAAGGTGAAATGACGATCCCCACTGATCTGCAATGGGGATGTCATTTGACTTTAACCACAAACCTATTTGTTACATTCAGAAATTGGATAAGTAATGTTGCAGCATCTCTATGTGATTGTCACCATATTTGTGTACTTGAATGCCACCTGATCAGTGACACAGACAGCTCAATTCTGTTATGCGACCGCTTCTGAGGGCTTTCCCACCACCAGCCCAGCCCCTATGTAGAGAATCTTCCACTGGTGGTGCTGATTCCTTCATTCCTATCCACATCACAACACCAACAGCGAATTGTAAAAACATTTTTTTTCAAAATAGAAATTGCCTTGTGTGGGTTTACGCTTATGCATTCGTGCAGATATATGCAATTTGAATATCCATTGAGGTTTCCCTGAGTATTTCGGGAACGACGCCACTGTTTTGTAAATTACACATGATACGCATGCGTAAGCAGTTCCATGTGCATAATTTTACATAGTATACAATTTCACAAAGGAAAATGCTTTTATATTAATCAGCACTTCTGTTTCTAATGTTTTTTTCTCCTGGGGAGCGGTTTTGTACTATATATCCTCACGAATTTCGGGTGTGTTCACTAATGTATAATTTATAAAATGAGAAGTGCAGAGGTCCAAATCTTTCTAAGAAGCCCTCCCAAGATAGAGATAGACTGCACAAGTAGACGAAGGGAGAAGGGCTGGTGTGGGCATTTTTGCAGGGTGGCTTATGGTTCCCCAGTCTAGACTGCTAATAACCACCCTGAAAAAGAATTTACAACTGCCAACGACAAGGGTAGATTTCTGACAATTTCTAAGATGGGAATTGGTCTGGGTGTTCTCAGATTTCCAATTAATTTGTAGCCGGAAATACCCACTCCATTCCCTTGACGGGTGATCTATCTATTCATAATGTTATACCATACTGAATCAATATTTGCAGTTGAAAATCCTTTTAACTGGTGCAAATTCACATTTTATGAATTACGGAACTACATTTCATCTCACATGTCAAGACATTTGTACATGTTTGTTGAACGCATATGCACAACAGGCTTTGTGACTCAGGTTCCAAAAAGTTTCAGCAATATAAGTATACAAATGGCAAATCTATTGTCTTTGTCAGTTCCTGTTTTGAAGCAGCAGTGAGAGTGGTTGGTTCCTCTTTCCTCCTGATAATCTAAGACACCCCCATCACTGTACAACATCACTCCACTTTGCTCTTGTCTTCCTCACATCCCCACCTCCCCTCCCCTCTATATTCCTTTCTTTCTCCTGCATGGTCGGGGACTGCTGCTTCACTATTTGTGCTGTGAATTAAAAAAAAAAACTGCAATGTTGTTAGCTCTGCTGTCACCTGCCTTCTCCCAGCTTCGCACCATATTGATTGTAAGCATTCAATAAAAACGTGTTTTCTATCATCCTGTCACGCATTCAGACCAATGTGCTATAAAAACACTGAAAACGTAAA
This sequence comes from Lissotriton helveticus, assembly GCF_964261635.1. Lineage (NCBI taxonomy): Eukaryota > Metazoa > Chordata > Amphibia > Caudata > Salamandridae > Lissotriton > Lissotriton helveticus. The sequence goes on from NC_136057.1 coordinate 1,248,694,549, forward strand.
GAACACCACAATAAGTCTCAGTTGTGAACATGTTTCTGTCAGTCTCACTGCTGAACAAATGATGCCGTGAGGGAATGCGAAATTGGCAATCTCTCACACGAGTGCTGAAATCGATAAGTCAATGGTTGTATTTCCATACAATAATTACAGCACACACAACCTATAAACAATGATTTTAGCGTGAAAGCTTCCACCCTTTTTGGGCTTGGTTTGTGCTTTTCACGTTTGAGGACACTTGGCGTTGAAGACTGAAATTCCATTAAATTGAGAAGAAGAAAATCTAATTAACTTAGAAGGTGACTATGAAATATGTGGTTGCGTATAAGGCTAAGAGGGAAAATGCCATCAGGAATATCTCAAAGTTGACCTAAATTAGCTATAGACATGCGCCCCTTGCTACTGCCAAACAGAGGTTTTATACGAATTTGGGTTTAAAATGTGGTGCATCAACTAGCACAAAGTCATATAAAGCTACAATTGAAATTAGCAGCATGTTATAGTTGAAGATTATGAGTCTTCCAAAGACCCCAATTACCACTAGAGACCACGTTGTGCAATATTCTTCCACTGCAAAGAGTTCTGCATTGGAAATGTAAGCTGTAATAACACTTCTAATTTACGTACTCTGGTACTTGAGATTATTACGGGCTTTTTGTTACGTTCCTTCCACATCACTGCACTGTTATAATTTGTTTATGTTTATTGTTTGGATGCAGGTTCAGCAGCTGGCTAAAAGTCCCAAGTTATCAGTTCTTGGTTTAACCCAAGCAATTGACTGACTCAACTAGCAAGGAGAGCTTGGAAATTAAAAAGGAATTTATACTTAGGGAAGACAGGACTTAATATTTGGTGTCATCTCGTGGCTTTACATCGTTACTGCATTAAATAAGAACAGATCGGACTTTCTGTTTTAACATTTAAAAATGGCTTTAAGTGGGATGAAAAAATGAGGGGTCTCTCAAAGGGGTGTGGTCGATGTAAATAAGGGCGAGGCTTAAAAACACTTACGCTTAAAATATCTGTGCTTAGCATAGTGTGCCACTCGAGTGGTATTTTGCTGCTTCTGTCATTATCTCCAGATATATAATACATCAAGTAACATTACACCTACAGCAAGTTAGGACTAATGGCTTTGCCAATGGTTGTTAGTTGCATAAGATAAATAAGCATCAACTTTGACTTCGTAGTATATAATATTGAAAATTCAGCAGTTCTTGTGGGAGAGGTTGTGGTGTAAGGCTAGAGTTGCTGACTTTGGAGCTGGAGTAACAGGTTCACACCTGGCATGCAATCAACACCCAGTGATTAAAAAATAAGTATGTTGTGGTGTAATGTAACTGGTACTCATGTAAAGCACTTCAATAACTTGGGGTCGAGTGCGCACTATATAAAAGTGCAAAAGAAGCAAAGTTCTGAAATTAGGACACTGAAAGAAGTATAACGAGTTTCTTTTTAATTACATTAAAAGCAGTGAAGGGTGGTACTACTGCAGAGTTAAGATTTTTTTTTCGCCCTGAGGGTAATAGGGACCCGTCTCAACGTCTGCATTTTAGAGTTGCCAGTAATGAGCACCGGCCGGACCCTGTCCAGTTAAAAACATTTTCTGAGCTCTCCCTAAGTAGAGAGGACTTCTGATATTTCCCTGCCCTTTATGACTAGCGGGGTAAGCATTGCTTGTGTTGAGCGCATTTTTTGGACCATTTTATGGTGTCTGCGGTCCTTTTCTCAGTGGGTCTGCTGCACCCACAACCACAGTGCTATGTTATCAGCCCTAAGCTTCTGAAAAGGGGGGGCCCTCGGCCCCCCCGCACGCATGGCGGCGCGGCGACCGTCGCCCCCACTGTCTCCTTTGTTGCCACTCGGCGGTGGGGGCGTGCCCTGGGGGGCGCGGCCCACCGCCGATTGGCTGGCGGCCCCCTTGACCCGGATCCTGGGAAGTGGGTCCGGGTCGGGGGGGGCGGGCTAGAGGAGGGGCCACCTGGCCCCTCAGGAATAAAGAGATAGGGAGCGCCCAGGAGACCCCCTTGTCCCTGGACGCTCCCTCGCCGAAACGGTGTGCCCCGCGCTCGGGGCTGCTTTGTTTTCCCACCCACCATCCCTTGGAACAAAAAGTTTGGTAGCAGTTCTTATCTCTGGTTGAAGGGTAAGTTCTGGATGTACGGTCCACGGGTCTCACAGGGTAATAGAGATGAACGGTTGGTGTATTTTGTTGATGCTTTTGTCTAGGAATCTTCCCCCCTTTTAGCAAGTCATGTGTGAAGTGAACTGTATTTAATGCTATGTGTCTTTAGGCCTTTTTTCCCTTTGTAGCTATACGTTGATACTGTTTGAAGTGAACTGTATTTAATGCTATGTGTCTTTAGGCCTTTTTTCCCTTTGTAGCTATACGTTGATACTGTTTGAAGTGTACTGTATTTAATGCTATATGTCTTTAGGCCTTTTTTCCCTTTGTAGCTATACGTTGATACTGTTTTATTAGCCAGTGTAGCTGTCCTTTAGAATTTTTCCCATAGGTCGTCGTATTTATTAGGTATGGGGCATGCGGTAAGGTCATTATCGGTGAGCACATATTTTGAGGTCTGAGGGGGCGGGCATCATCCTATGGAGGTTCCCGCCCAGGGGGAGGAGCCTGCGGGCCACTCCCACAACTCCAGGGGCAAGGTAATAGATGCTGCAAAGCAAAGGAGCTCGGGTAGGAGTAGTTCACGCTTTCCTTAGGCTGGTAGCCACCCCGCGCGCGTGGACTCATGACGCCACCGGCGCAGAGTAAGGGCCCTCCTTTAGTGGGTAAATGGAGTTCAGGGCGTAGACCGGGCAATTCCCGGGGTAACACTGCGCATGCGCACATCCAGAGGGGAGGCGCAGCTTGTAGGACCTGACACCGGTAGTGACCCTGCCATATGGCCAGAAATGTACAAAAATTCTAGATGAGGATGTTTAGTATAAGTTAGGAACAACATGTATAGAGTTTTGTTAAAGTCAGGCTCTCAAACTTGTTGCTAAGAGTATGTACCTAAATGTCCTGCTGAATTTTTGTATAAATTGTTGATTATGCAATTAAAACCTTTTTTAATTTCATACTTTAATAAATACAGCCGGGCGACTAGCGCCCGCCTTCCAAAAAGTAAAGACGTCTCGTGTCCTCGTTCCTGGGTATTGGGTGCCGGATTGGGGGGGAGGCGGCAGCTAGTCGCTGACCATGTGTCAGGGAAGCGCACTTTTCCAAGGAAAGGGCGCGGCTCTGACTAGGTCAGCCCCTTCCCGGGTCAATACGAGAAAGTACAAAGTTATGTCAAAATAAGACTGCTGTTCCCTTTTTTACACTCGTAGAAGTTCTTTATATGGTAGATTTAAATATGTCACAAGATAATAAATCTACGCATGCTGCCACCAACAAAAGAAATGCCTTCTCCTCCACCACTTAAATCTAAAGTAGTTGAGCCACAAAAACTCTCACTCCTTTATATGGTAGATTTAAATATGTCACAAGATAATAAATCTACGCATGCTGCCACCAACAAAAGAAATGCCTTCTCCTCCACCACTTAAATCTAAAGTAGTTGAGCCACAAAAACTCTCACTCAACAAAATTGTTGGCGAAATTCAGGCATAACGCAGAAATCCTGATGTCATAAGTCTACATATTAAACACATTCAAAGAGATATTGCTGCCCTTTAAATGACAGTTTGTGACAATGCATTAAACACTTCCTTTGTTTGTCAAGCAACTTCTTGAATTGGAAAATCATAACAGAAAGTGTATCCTCAAGATTATTAACCTTCCAGAGACCGTCAAGGGAAAAATTGTGATGCTTATGTGGAAACAGTCATACCAAAACTGTAAAACATTAGTTTGTACAGAGAGAGCTGAAGTTGATAATGGTGAGCACATTCCACTACACAAGTCGGCAAACTAATCTAAAGTACAGCAACTTGTTTTCAGTAGTATGCCAACATCGTCTTGCCATGGAAAGGAGAGCTATCTAAGAAATACCGGGGCATATTATCAAGCAGGGCGATAGGCAATTATCGCCGATTTAGCGGCCGTTTTCGCCCGCTAAGCAACGATAATTCTATCGCCCTATTAGCAAGCTGTCGCTAACTGATGTTAGCGACAGCTTTTAGGCGATAGCGAGCGGTTTGGGGCCCGCTTTGCATGTCAGCGATGTTTATCGCTAATGACATGCAAAGTGGGCGTACCCAACCAGTTAGCGACTGAAAGCAGTCGCTAACATCGCTATCGCCTATTAGCAAGGCAGGTGTAGCGATAGAAATATTCGCGCGAAGCGCGAATATCTCCAAATACTAACACCTGCCCAGACCAGTTCTTAGCCATGTTATCCAATGTGAGGTGGATAACATGGCTAAGAGCATTTTGTCGCTAATGGGTGAATATCGCTGTATTCTCAGCGATATTCACGCATTTCGTCGCTATCGCTGGATACTTTAGCACAATGGAGAAAAACGTTGCTAATAGCATGTTTTCTCCGCTAACATATCCAGCCATAGGCAGCGATAAAAAAAAGGCGCTAAGCGCATTTAGCAATAAATATCGCTATTCCTTGGTAATATGCCCCTCTATCTCTAATGTTGAATTGTAATAACATGTACATTCAGCTAGACTTTGAAAAAAAATGATAACCAATACTAAGCAATTTGCATCTCATTAGCCTCTACTCCAATATCTAGATTGTAAATATTGCTTGTTTGGCCCTCCTAACATGAGAATCTGGAAGATTGATGCAACAATATCCCACTGTAATCCTGCAGACTTAATTGACTTCCTTGATCAGCATCTTCCTATCACTATGGAGTAGCAGGAAATAGAAGATGTTTAATCCACTTGATTCATATTACTGGTTCCTCTATTATGAGCAGCATTTCAAGTACATTTTTTGAGTTTGAAATTACAAACCTGAGTGAATGGAAATCAAATTGAAATTACATTTTCAAGTATAACTTTTATCTGAACAAATCGTTAGGGTTATTTGCTTAGTGTGAGATACATTTTGTGTAATTACCCGTAATGTTGCAGTATTTTGTTGAATTAAGCTGCAGAAATTTACTTCGGTTTTGCACACCTTATATTAGAGATTCTGCCATCTCCATAAGGGCCCGTGAAAATAAACTAATTCATTCTAAAATTGTTGATTTGGAAAAAGAGACTTCTAAGTATGAAACAATATGTATTTCCTCACGTAATGTTGATTAAATAATGCAATTACAAAAATTACTATATGAATATAATTCATAATTTGAACCTGAATTATATAGACTCCAGAGACACTGATGGGACTCCTCTTCTCCATGAACTTTTCAGCATTTGCCCATTCCAACTGCGAACTACTGAGTTAGATATGCACTAGTTAAGGGTATCCTGGATGGACAACTGCTCATGATAGGTAGCATCTATGCCCCAATACAGAGCAGGCAGCATTCTTCGACTGACTGACTGGTGTCCTGACTCGCTGGGCCAGCATGCACTTTATTCTCGGGCAGCTTTTATTGTTTCCTGGACACAATGCTGGACCATTAATTCACGCCACTACCACAGAAATTGGCAATGAGAACACTTAACATGATGGCTCCGAGACTGGTCTTTGTAAGAGGTTTGATGGAACCACCATCCTGTTTCCCAGGTGTACGCCTTTAACTCTCTTCTGCATGGACTGCACATGAGACTTGATAGAACTGTCTGTTCAGGCTCTCCCAGTGCCTCATTCTCCAAGACAGGCTGTCTGGGCTGGACCATGTCATATTACACCCACCTGGCAGCGGGCCTCTGCTGGGGAGCCCCATCCCACCGACAACCAATTGGCACCTGCAGCCCTCTCTACTTGAGGACAAAGTGTTCCGAGTGGATCTTTGTGAACAGATCTCATCTAATTTTGCACACAATTGCACCATGACCTCCATAACTTTCAGATGGTTGTGTTCAAGGTCGCAATCAGGGGTACATCCATCGGGGTGGGTGTTGTAGCTCATAGAGCTTTTGAGAGGGACCTCAAATATTGCTTAAACTCCTTGCTTGCCTTAGGAACTAGGGCGATACTTAACGATACAGGTTGTGAGATGATGTTAGCCACAAGGGCTGAACATGCTGCTCTGATGAACCGACTTTGTTATGTAAACTATGCCACACACACACTGCTCAAACTCTCTTAGCTTGGCTGCCCAAGCAAGACAGTGCCCCATCTGTCCTTCCCTCGATATGCCTTTCACATGATACGTTTGTGTACACTCAAGCAGACATACATGAAGCATACACTATGCAAAGCTATATGGTCCTGGCCCAGACCCAACCAACGATTCCTCAACAGCATTCTTCCATGGCCACCCTTTGCCCTGATAACTCCAGACTAGTTTTGCATGTTAGTTTCTCCTATTGCCATCAAGGAAATTGCGGGAGCGATTCATTCCCTCACTGCCAACAGAACCCTGGGCACTATTGGCCTACCAATTGAATTCCTACGCTGACCTTCTCTTTTCCCGCCTGGAACACCTTTACAACATGGCCGTAGGAGAGAGTCATCTTCCACTGTCACTCCAGAAAAGCACATTAATATCTATCCCAAAACCTGGCAAAGATGCATCAGACAACTCCTTGTACTGCCCATTGATGATGCTTAAAACCTACTACAAAATTCTCAATAAAATAAAAGCTGACTGTCTTCTCCCTTTGATCCCGAGTCTGGTGCATGTAACCAAAATGGGTTCATGCTAGGTAGGACCATGTCTCTGAACCTTCGTCGCTTCTTCAAGATTCTCGAGGCTGGGCCTGGGCCCTGGCTTCAAACAGCCTGCCTCTTGCTGGACCTGGAGAAGGCGTTTAATTCTTTATACAGGGCCTACCTCTGAGATCTTCTCAAGTGATATAGGCTGGATGCTCACATGCTGCAAATGATCTGACTCTGTATAATGTACCAATGGTGCTAGTCTGAATCAAAATACTTCTCTCACCCACTTTCCACCTTTATAGGGCACTAAACCGGAATGCCTTCTATCCCCCTCCTCTCCGCACTTCCAGTGGAGCCGGCTGCCATTAGGTGCTGCGTGGGAGGGGGGGGTTCACGGTTAGGGAATACTGCTCAGTGACTGGACCCATGCGGTCTCCCTTTGTGCAGATGACATCCTGCTCTATTTTCGTGACACATAGGTGGATCCAGGGCCGGACTGGGAACCAAAACCGGCCCTGGCAAAGTGCTCAGCCAGCCCCCAGGGGGGGTTGGGAGTGTGACCGAGCTCTTTGCCAGTGCCGGTTTTCAGCTGATTTTGCAACGGCCAGTCCGGCCCTGAGTGGATCTCGCCGACATCGTGGACACACTTGCTAAGTTCACCCAATTATTCGGCCCCCAAGTCAACAGGCGGAAGTCCTGCCCTTTTCCCCTGTGCCCCACCGCTGTCAGCCCTGGTGCAAATATGGGCGGCTCTGGTACCCGCAAATGTTTAGCTACTCAGGCATCCAGACCTACCATGAAGAGGGTGCCCTACGAGACAGTTGTCTCAGTAAAACGGTGGCCAGTATTCAGAGCCAAATCTCCATTTGGCGCACTCTGACCCTCTCTGTGGCCGGCACAGTGGCGCTCTCTACAATAATAATCCTATCACATATACTATATTATTTTACCAATTTTTCCCTCGTATTGCCTGCCTCCTTCGTTCCATCACTAAACACGCTCCCTGGTGAACATATATGAGAGAGGGCTATCATAGGGTAGCCCTGCCTGCAATGCGAGGAGGCTTGGGAGCTCCCAATTTTTGGCAACACTATCTGACATCCCAACTACAATGAGTGTGTCGGTCGTTTGCAGAGCGCTACTTGGAAGACTGCTTCATCCTCCCAGCTCTGGCACCTAAGAAACGTGCTTCACCTTTTCCATCCTATTTAAGCCAAAGCCTCCCACCACGCTTCGCCTTCTCCGAAATGCATTCCATTGCTATTGAAGAAGCCTTTTTATCATGAAAGTAATGCTGCCATATGCTTTGGCCATCCCGCTGCAGGTTCCCCGAGTGCCAGTGGACTGATGCCACAATCTGTACCCAGAGACTGGCAGACTAAGTGTGTTGCGACACTGGATGTCCATGATGGCCTGGACCCTGGTGGAACAATGTAACATCCCACAGGGGCACTTTCATATATATTACACCCTATCCCACGGACTACGTGCCACTTGACACATCACAGATGCTGAGCCACTATGCCACACACTTCTTGAATACCTCCACACCTGGGTAATGGCAACTGCCTCATCGCTTGGCTGTCAGGAGCCCTTTGATACCTTACACAGATGGCCCTTACAAATTCATGTGATAAAAGGGAGGTAGAGCTCAACCGAATGCTTCCTGACAAAGAATGGGAAACTCACTCAGTGATTTATACTACACAGGACCTACTTAACCTTAGAAGCAAATGCAAACTGCCCCTGGTACTTAATGCCCAATGGGGACCTGTGCCATATGTTCTGGGTGGGCGCCTCATTAACACACTTTTGGATGTCCATCACCATCCAACTCACGCAGCTGACCAACCCACTGCCTCTTCACACTTGGAAGGCTTCTACCTTAGACTGCTTTCCACGCTTTGTGCAGCGGCTGAGGCACACTTTATGGACCAGGCCCTGCTCCGGTGAGGTATGCCATTGCATGCTGCTGGCGTGTAGACCAGGCCTCGGCAACATACAGACTCTTACTCATGGCTTGTGCGGAGGCTGAGGGTGCTGCCCTCAGCAGGGAAGAGTTCAGAGGTCTTCACAAGTACCCCATTGCAAAGAAATCAAATGTCCTGCTGCTCCAATTCCTGGGGTTGGAGTTTGTTCATGTAACATTGTCATGACTGTGCCCCATTTACCAGGCTGGCAACACACCGTTCTCCACCCCCTCACAATGCACAACCAGACTTCGCCTCTGTCCGCTGCTGCTCCTAGCTGTGCTGAATGGACATCTCCTTGTGCCCACTTCGTGTTAGAGACCTAACTCTCAGGTGACAAAGGCCCCACTTGCTCATCACATTCTTGTTGCACCATACTGCCCCCCAGGCTGCACTCATGCTAAGTCTCGCCGTACCCAAGAGGATCTTATGTAGGATCCTGAATTAGTCGCCTTGTCCTATCAGTCTACCATCCCAATTGCGGTCCCGTACCATTGATTTTACTGTTTCCCCTCTTTTTCCCCTACCTTGTTGCAGAGGAAATCTCCATCTTCTTATATGTATTGTCACTGATGAACCATTTTGGATGGCTATTGTTTGTTTTCCTTTACGTTTTTACTACATAATCAATAAAAAGCATTTTTGAAAACATTTATATAATTTATTACTATGCAAAAGACTAAAGAACTAGCCTGCAAATATCAAACAATAAGATAAAGACTTACTTTCAAGCTAAGAAACTGCTTGCTAATTATTTGTGTTTTATAAAAGCTAAACTATGAACACATAGATAATGAAGATTCTCTAGATAGTCCACTTTCTCTTAACAAAATAGAATCTTCCATTACTTCACTTAATTTGAGGAAATCTCCTGGCCCTAATTGCATTCGTGCTGAATTCTATAAAACTTTCAATGTATAATAAGTGCCTTATCTACCAAAATGTAAAAAATATTTTTCACAAAATACAACAGTAGCTGGGTCTTTTTCTGAAGTTTTGTTTGTGGTTTCTCCTAAACCAGATAAAGATCCCAAATGCTTTCCAAATACAGAACAATATCAATAATGGAGCATGATTGTAAAAGCTATGTCAAAATTCTTCCTACAGGATTAACTTAAGTTCTTGACCAGCTAATTCACACTGACCAAATTGGTTCTCTGAAAAATATATTGACTGTACAAATACAAAATGTGGGTCAACATTGTCCCCAAATCTTCCTCAGAGACTTCAACCTTCACTGGAACGAATTGAAGGACCTGGTAGCTATCACTCTCAAAACCTTCCTAGCTGACCTTAGCCTAATTCAAATATGTGATAGCCCCACTCACATTCCTGGCTTGATCCTGGAATTAATTATTGTGTTGGACTTGGCCCTTTTGGCAGGTTCCCCCCTGAAACATTTTGCGTTCTCCTAGCCTTTTTCTGTAACCTGGTGTTGATGATTTTAGGCCTCTGCGCACTTTAGTACTGTGGCCCAGTGTAAAGTGTGTGCGCTCTCTTTGTATGCGTGGTGAGACTGGCCTAGCCTGCCCTCCCATAGGAATGCATGGGGTAGATGTGTGTCCCTGGTAATTCCTGATATGAGAGGAGTGCAGGGGCGAGTTTGGTATGTGCGAACTCGTGAGAATAAATGCTGCACAATGGTGTGTGCAGATTTATTGTGACTAGTGGAGAAGTGCCACTTTTAGAAGTTGGCATTTCTGTGTGCAGTGTGTCTGCCTGCCTGATGTAAATTGCATGTCTGGCTTGTGATTGACAGGGGCTGGCTGGTGTGGTTGGCTCCAGGAGCCAGGAGGGGTCTGCCCGGTGGTAAATGAGGAGATCTGCATGTAGATGGGAGGGAGGAGTTGCACCTGGGACCTGAATAGGGCTGTGCCTTCCCTCCACAATGCTGGCTCCACCTCCTGTGGTCCGTCTGATGTCCCTGACCTGTCCTGTGAAAAGAAGAGGGGAGCTGAGCAAAACAAAGTGCTCCTGAACCAAATGTATCCGGTTCTCCCCTTGCCCTACAGTTGTAGCGAAAGGAAAATGGTGTATAAAAGCAGGGGCTGTGACCCCATGAGGTTGTTCTCTTTTGGATCCTGACAGAAGGGAGCTTGCTGGTGGTGGGGCCCAGGAGGGACCGCCATGGGGGCTGCCTCCTTGCTGGAGTGCCCTGTATGCTGACCCCTGGGCCCTACATTGCCCTCCTGATGCCTCCAGGACTTCTTGGACCTTTTTGGGTGCATTCCTTTGCCAAGGCTTGATGCAGCCTGCCAGAGCCCTGTGAGCGCTTTGTCTGGAGCATTTCCTGGGAGAGGGAGAGCCTGGGAGCCTACCCCTTGTAGCTGCCAAGAGCCGAGATTGCCGCCGCCATCCGCGGCCCGCATGGTTGTGGGCGGGGGTGCCGGACGGAAGAGGAAGTAGCGACGCAACGTGCTGACGTGGGGCTCCCATGTGGAAGGGAGAGCCCCGCAGTAGCGGCCGGGTGGAGGAGAGCCCCGGGTCCCAGGAGGGTGCCCGGGTGAATCGAAGAAGGCGGCAGAGGCCGCCACCAGCAGTGCGGGGCTCCCAGGAGTCTAGGGAAGCCCCGCAGGAGAAGTGCTGCCGCCTCCCGAGTCGAGTGAAGGCTAGAGTCCCCCGATAGCAGCCTGGTGAGTTGGAAAGGGCTGGGGGGCTCTGAGTGTGCATTGATGGTGCCGGTCCAAGCCCGGCCTGTTTCCTGAGTGGCCCCCGCCTGAAAGGGGGTCGCTGCAATGATGGGCATAATTATTTTCTAAGAAGGGCCAGTGAGGGCCCCGTGTCAGTCAGAGCGGCCCCGTCTAGCAGCAGGCAGCTCCAACGTGGTGATATTGTTTAAAGGACCCCGTGGGGGCCCGAGGTCCCATGCCGTCCAGTTCCTTTGGAGGGTGCCAGTTGTCCCTCAAGAGCCAGCGCGCTCCAATGCTTGGGGGGCTCAAATTATCTCCAGAGCCTGTGCGTGGCTCCAAAAACGTGTGCACAATTGTTTTCAGAGCCCAGGTGGCTCCATCGATGGCCCCATTATTTTATAGAGGGCCCGGAGGGGCCCAGACTCTTTCCTGTGCTGGGCCCAGAATCTGAGTGGCCCTGCCAGGAGAGCAGGCCGCTCCAACGTTGCTGAAATCATTGCTAATAGAGGGTCCAGAGGGGCCCAGGCTTTTCCCTGTGTGGAGGCACATTGAGCGCAGAGGCACAGTGGTGCCCGCGTTTTCACTGATCCCAGCTGCCCTGTGAGAGTGCAGGCAGCTGCAACGTTTGTGCTTATTTGAGAGAGTCCCTCAGAGGGACAGAAGTGGCACAGAGGTGCCAGGCCTTCACCGTCATTTACAGCTGTGCAGCACTTAGTGCCAGCTGCTCTGTTTAGGCCTCCACTTGAGATTCACAGCTGCCCAGCAAGTACTGGGCAGCTGCAACATTTAAGTTTGCGCAGTGGCGCACCCCTGACTTTCGCTGCTTAGGCAGCAACCCTTACTCTGTGGACATAGGGCATTTGAGCCCCCTCTTTGGAGGGCCAGTTGGCCAGGGGGACGGTTAGATTTTTAGGGCGCCAGGCCCTAATGTGATTTATGTGCTAATGTGATGTGGTGCTAGGAAATGTAATGTATGTAGTATGATTACGCACTCTGTGTAAAACGTCTAACTGCGGTCTTTTATGATTATGAGGTTGGTTGGCATATTATGGTTTATGCTAGTGAGATTATGTTTCACTCTGTGATTTATGCCCCTGATGTTAGTTATACTTAGGAGGTTAGGGTCTAAGGTGTTTAGACTTGTGTTTGAAATTTGTCCAGGACCATTTTGTTTCTTATATTAGACTTGTGAGGTTGGCGCAGAATGTAATTCAAGCCTGATGTGATACTGTGCATAATGTAGTTTATGTTACAGGCTGATGCAAAGTACAGTGATTACCAGTGTTTACTGGTTGTACGTTTACGATCTCTTTTACTGTTACTAACTTTGCTTTGTGATGGTTCTGACAGTGGTCCATGTAGCCCTGTCATGTGTACATAATCCCTTGTAAAGATTGCCCAGTGCCAGTTGGCACAGTGCATATTGTGTGATTACTATTCTAATGTGTTATGAGAATACAAAGGCAACTTTTTGATATAACCTTGTGTGGAGTTCCTTTTGTAGTGTGCCTGGGATGTTGTTGCTGTGTGCATGGGCAAATCCTTTACACATGGCCTCCGGGATAATCCTGACTGCTCGTGCCAAGCTATCGAGGGGGTGAGCAGGGGTTATCTTTGGCATGTAACTCCCAAGCCCTGACTAGAGGGGTGGTCTCTGCCTGGTTTGGGGCAAGCCTTAGCCCACCAGAGATCCCTTTTCTTACATATAGCTAAACCTAATTCTATTAAACTGGATTTGATTGCCCCATGTGACTGGTCTGATCATCATTATATCTCCTTCCACATCATTGAATCTTGGTCTAAGAAAAGCTCACAAGCTAAGAAACCCAGGCACTCGAAACAATCTCTCCGAAACACAAACATGAATGGATTTATATCCCTCAGCAATAATACCTTGCTTCCACCTATAGACATGTCTGAGGTTAAGGGCTTCACGGAGTAGTACAACAACTTGTATTGAGTATTCTAGATACATTTGTCCCCTTACAACTAAAAAGAAGGTCCACCAAAGATTCCAAACTTGGTTCAATGATAGTTTAAATACAACGAGACATAATCTGAGACTATAGCAAAACAATCCTGGAGAGGCTCCCCGTTCCTTGAGCACCTCATGATCCTGAGATCTAGAAGAACCACCTACAACAAACATATCAGGAGGGCAAAATCGACTTTCTTCAGAAGCCAACTTGATAATGCCAGAAACAGACCTAAAAAACTTTTTGAATTAATCAAACTACAATCCAATTATCTTCCCACGCCCCCACTAACGCAGTCCAGTACAAAGCCAAATTGTGAAGTGTTTGCCTCCTTCTTCCTTGTATAGATGATTAAGATTGAAACTGATCTCCAAACACTGCGATGCAGCCAACTGATTGTCCCATTCCCTTCTAACCCGCATCCCCTCCTCCTCCTCAGCCTCTGCCTGCTCCTGGTTTCACCCCCAAAAATAATGCCTTCTGGAGCCAATTCACACTCTTTGATGAAATCTGTATGCTCAACCTGCTTACTACTTTGAAACCCTCAAACCACCTCAGTGACCCCTTACCCTCAAGTTTCTTCAATGAGATGAAGTGTTCCTTAGTCCCACTCTGGACCAAAACATTAAATGCCTCCCTATGTCATGGTAATCCTGGATTGTCTAAAGTCAGGGCAGGTCATGCCCATTCTCAAAAATACCACCGCCGACCAAGATGACCTTAACAACTTCAGTCCCATCACTATCATTCCAACTCTATCAAAGCTCCCAGAGAAATGTGTTCATGTCTAACTATGTACCAGGGAATTGAGAATATCATGCCCAATTCCTCTAGCTGCTCTTTCACCTAGAGTTGCAGACAATGTGACTAAGTGAAACAGACTGACCCGGTGGAATTACTGCTGATCTCATAATCCTGTGGGGATCAGCTACCATGATTGATGGACCCTTCAGGATTACCAAGCGAGTTGTAATGAGTCCCTTAGAAGTCAATTGCAATAAATCGGGAGCACTAATGCAATACGTCTTGGCTAAGTGTGGCAAAACATTGAACCTGTGGCTGTATTACACAAGGAGATATTTTTTGGGACCTGGAGTAGAATGCAGCGGTACCCAGCCTTTCATAATGTGGTGTCAAGTAACTTCCTGCGATGCTTTTGGCCTCTGTGGTTGGCTAAAATCAAAAGAAAAAGCCTCTAGTGATTGTTTGTTTCCTGAATTGTCAAAGCCTTCCACAGATGGATACGCGATTGAGAGATGTGGAATAATACCACATTCCTTAAGTTTAAAATGGGGTAGGTAACAGGAAACTTTTTCTACCCCTAACCATGACATAACACCTATTGCTCCTTGCAGTAGCTAAAAAGGCAAAAACCTGACCCTAGGCACATCATAGGCGCCAGGCTTCATGACCTCGAGAAGTTGGACCTTCTCTCAGCACACTTGATGGCCATGATAATTACACTTAGTTTATCCACTTGGCAATTACTGACCTTGATAGCCAGTATGGCATCATAAAGCTATAACGACATCGCCGAGATGTTGATTCTGTAACTTTTCATCAGATTGATTATAGTTATACTGCAGACTCTGCGGTCCCATTATAATTTACAACTACACTGCATTATTAGAATGAAGCTCAATCCTAAAATGTATTTGATATATGGTACTAGATGCAGCCTGCTTTCTATTCATTTAGGTAAAGATAGCTAAAGAAATGGATCACCTAATTAACAAAAAAATCAAATTAATATGTTTTATAACTCATAGGCATACTAACACAATACACAATGTCAGTACACCTTCTACACAATATACAGATTTCAGGTGTAGGACAAATAATTATGTGGGAATGCAAGGAACATGGAAGGGTAGTGTAATGTATCCCAGCATGTGAGAGGGAGCAATTGGGTAGGCTATATACGATATAGATGCAAACAGTAGAGTGGCAACACTTCACACAGTATCAGCGTCATTTTTAATGTGTATACTGTAGATTTAAAAGCTATCAAGATGAAAGAGATGTGCACACTGTTTTGCCACTTTAGGTAGCACTTGAAACATCCTTAGTTAAGGCACATCATCTGCTAACCTTAGGAAAATTCAACGAGCTGGTTAGTTGTTTTTTGACCCAAACTCATAGCCCCTTGTTACTGTTCATTGATCACTGAGATTCCTTACTTAATCGTTAGTAAATTAATATGTGAAATGTTGACGAAGGGCCACCTGAATTTCAGTGCAGTGAGGTCTATTCTAACCTTTCTCAATTTGAAGAGCAAATATATGTATTCCTAAACTAATCATGTAATTTTATGCGTTGTGTGGGCAACTATCATATATATGTTTTGCTTCCAAACTAGTGCTTAATATGAGCCGGTGGTTTCCGGTGCTCGGCACTGGCACTTAATTGTCAACACCAGCGCTTGTGACAATCTGCCACAAGATGGCACTCTCTGTATAATTTAGAGATAACCATGGCAACAGTCAAGTATTAATTCAATATGCATTCAAAATTACTAGTACTTTCTAGCTTTGGGGTCTGGAATAGTGCAAATAGTCACACTTGTAGGAGTGTGATGGTTAGTAGTTGTGTTGTTACTAGTATTGGCAGCGCTGTCAGGGGAAAAGTTTGGTTCAAGCTACAGTGGCCTCTTGACGAGAGCCCTGGCACTTTTTTTTACAAATTAAGCACCGTTCCAAACAATTACAATTAAAATGAGTAGAGTAGCTGGGGGACAGGAAATATGTTCCCTGCCATATGCTTCTTTGTAAATTATTCTTATCCTGCTATCTAGAGTGAAACATTTCTGTTTCATCAAGTAAAAGAGAGAACCTTCCCATAAATCTTCTGCTATAAAAGCACTGAATGCTCACGCATGCAGATTAAAGGGCAGCCTGCAACAAAGAAAGATTGCTCAGCACCAGAACAACACTTCCAATATATGGCATCTGTTTTTTACAGGCATTGCCAGATGTGGAAGTATCACCCACATAAGTCACACAGTATTTATTCAAACCAGCCAATACCTTCCTAAATTTGCACTGTGGCAGAGGAGATATTATTTTAAACGAACTACATCACTTTGCTTTAGAAGCGTTATGCAAAATGTTTTCTCCTTTGCTGAATGATTTTAAGCAGTCTGCCACTGCCCACTGAGGAAGTCAAATGTAGCCAACTATCTATGCATGCCTGGCTTTCCTATTAACCCAATTAAACATGTGTTTTGATGTACACCTGTCTTGGCGACAACATTAATTCCACAACCGTCTGTACGGAAAAAAGTACTTCCTGACTTTGGAACAAGCATCACATGATTACTCAGGGTTTTGATAGCTGTCACTGATTTCCTCACGACTTGGAGGTAGAGACAAAAGTAAGATCCATCATTCCCTTTAATGCTAAAGGGTCCGTATTGAGGCTGGATCTACAACCTCCACCATGAGGTATTAAATTCCTCTTCATCAGCTGCCAAATAGAATAGAAAGATATCAACTCAGTCGCAGTGGGGATTCATATAAATTCATATAAATCACATGAAATATCTTCTGGAATAGTTTCTGCATTTTCAAGTCCATCGGACACTTAAAATGTCTGATTCTTTGGCAGCAGTGACTCCTCCACTATGGCGGAGGAGCATCGCCAGCAGCATATGTTACCTGGCTGAGTCTTGTAGGGCGGGGATACAGGGATGACAGGCCCCCACGTGGAGTGCTGGGCACGGCTATCAGTGCACATGTTGGTTTGGCCGGTGTCTCAGGGTGGCCTAACCGACATATGCACTGAAACTCTCCCCAACCCAGCTGCGTTGCCGGGTTGGAGAGAGCAAGCGCAGGCCGTAAGTCTCCCTGTGAGCACAAATCAAGGGCACTCAGGCCAATCCTGAAGCTGTTCTCATGCATGAGAGCAGCTTTAGGATTCTGGGATCCTGTGACTGTAGTTGATCCATGAGAGGAGCAGAAGACCGGTGCATAAGATAAGATACATTGGGACAGTGAAAACATTAAAATCGTCTCAATAAATAATGTTAAAAGAAATCCATAAGAGAAACAAGAAATAGCAGCATATAGGAAGCATCCATTTAGGTGCTAACAAAGATTAAAATACATTAAGTTCAGTCATTTTGCTAATAATCAAATCCATAGTGAATGGACAACATACAATTCACAACCAGTTGCAAAAAACATAGAATGCATACACGTCCCTCAAGCCTAGTCTAGTGTTATGTTATGTTAAAAAGCTTTGTAAAGCGCACGTTCACCGGATTGGTTTCATGGCGCTCTGAGAGGTACCGGAGCCCTAGGGAGTTGCTCGTAAGCTTGTCTAAACAGCCAGGTCTGGAGGAGCCTCCTGAAACTGAGTAGGTCGGTGCAGGATCGGATTTCAGAGGGGAGGGAGTTCCAAAGTCTCGGAGCTAGGACGGCAAACCTAGCACCACCCTGGCGCTTTAGTTTGAAGGAGGGAGTTGACAGAAGATGCTTGTGGGCTGAACACAGATTGCGCATGCGTAGGTGCCTCTGAATAAGGCTATCCACAAATTTAAGGCTCCTTCCATTTAGAGATTTAAAGATGAGACTGCATGCCTTGAAGGTGCATCGCTTTGTGATAGGGATCTAGTGCAGCTTCCTCATGAGGGGGGTGATATGATGTTGCGTAGGTTGCTGAAAAATCAGTTCCGCTGCTTGGTTCTGTACCAGTTGCAGATGCTTGGTTAGGTATAGTGGGCTGCCAAGGTATAGTGAATTTGCGTAGTCGACATGGGACATAACCATGCAAGAACCACCTGGATCAAAGCTTCCTCTGTGAGAAATCTTTTGATCTTTCATATTTTCCTCAACTGGAAAAAGAAGGTAGATATCACTGACCCAAGTCGGAACTTCATGGTGAGGTCGTGGTTTATTGTTACTCCAAGGCTTTTGTCTGAGGCAGATGGGGAGGGGGATTGGCCCAGTTCCATTGGCCAAGAGTGTGGACCCCAAGGGTTGTGGGTACCCCCTGTTAGAACAAGCTCAGTTTTGTCCAGATTGAGTTTCAAGTGATTGCTATTCATCCACCCGCTAATGAATAGTATGGTTGACTGAAAATCACAGACCGAGTTGGGGGAGTTGCTGATGGAGAATATTAGTTGAAAGTCATCGGCGTAGTTGAAAGTGCGAACTTTCCTCTCTTTCAAAGCCTGAATCAACCAATCAACCAATCATATCATTTGTAGAGAGATTACCTACCCGTGAGGGTCTGAAGGCGCTGGGGGGTGGAGGGTGGGGGGTGCTGCTACTGCTCGAAGATCCAGGTCTTCAGGAGTCTTCTAAAGGACAGCAGGTCTTGGGTCTGCCGTTGGTGGATGGGGAGGGTGTTCCAGGTCTTGGCGGCGAGGTGGAAAACCGATCTGCCGCCGGAGGTCGCTCTTCGGATGCGGGGGACTGTGGCGAGGGTGAGGTCGGTGGAGTGGAGCTGGCGGGTGGGGGTGTAGAAGCTGAGTCGGCTGTTGAGGTACGCTGGTCCGGTGTTGTGGAGTGCCTTGTATGCGTGGGTGAGGAGCTTGATGGTATTCCTCTTGTTGACGGGTAGCCAGTGAAGGTCTCTCAGGTGGGGTGTGATGTGGCTGGGGCAAGGGATGTCGAGGATCAGGCGTGCAGATGCATCCTGGATGCGTTGAAGCCGTCTCAGGAGTTTGGCCAAAGCTCCTGCGTAGAGGGCGTTTCCGTAGTCCAACCTGCTGCTGACGAGGGCCTGAGTGACCATTCTTCTTGTCTTGGTGGGGATCCACTTGTTGATCCTGCAGAGCATGCAGAGGGTGTTGAAGCAGGAGGACGAGACGGTGTTGACCTGCTTGGTCATGGAGAGAGTGGAGTCAAGGATGACCCCTATGTTGTGTGCATGGTCGGTGGGTTCTGGAGCTGTTCCCAGTGCGGTCGGCCACCAGGAGTTGTTTCAGGCCGAAGGGGTGGATCCGAGGATGAGGACCTCCGTCTTTTCAGAGTTCAACTTCAGTCGGCTGTTCCTCATCCATTCGGCGACGGCCTTCATTCCTTCGTGGAGGTTGGTTTTGGCTGTGTGGGGTCCTTGGTGAGGGAGAGGATCAGTGGGGTGTTGTTGGCGTAGGGGATGATGTTGAGTTGATGCAGTCGGGCGACGTGGGTGAGTGGCACCATGTAGATGTTAAACAGCATTGGGCTGAGGGATGAGCCCTCGGGTACGCCGCAGATGATCTCGGTGGCTTTGGACCGGAAGGGGGAGGCGGATGCTCTGAGTTCTGCCGTAGAGGAAGGAGGTGGTCCAGTCCAGGGCCTTCTCTTGGATCCCGGCGTCGTGTAGGCGTGTTCGTAGTGTGCGATGACAGACTGTGTCGAAGGCGGCTGACAGGTCCAGGAGGATGAGGGCCGCGGTTTCTCCATTGTCTAGCCGGGTCCTGATGTCATCGGTGGGGGCGATTAGGGCAGTTTCGGTGCTGTGGTTGCTACGGAACCCGGACTGGGATGGGTCCAGGATGCAGTTCTCCTCTAGGTAGCAGGTCAGTTGTTTGTTGACGGTCTTCTCGATGACCTTAGCCGGGAACGGAAGCAGGGAGATGGGCCGGAAGTTCTTGAGGCCCTTGGGTTCTTGATCTCGGTGTGCTTCCAGCTCTCCGGGAAGGTTGCTGTCTTGAAGGAGATGTTGATGGCTTTCCGGAGATGGGATGTGATGCTGGTGCTGGCTTTGCTGAAGATGTGGTGTGGGCAAGGGTCTGGCGGAGATCCGGAGTGAAAGGTGTTCATGATCTTGATGGTGTCGTCGTCGTTGATGTTGGTCCAGGAGAGAAGGCAGTTGGTGCGGATGGTGGTTGTGGGGACGGGGGTTTCGGTGGTTGTCGGGCGGTCATGTTGAAGCTGTCGTGGATGTCTGCAATCTTGCGATGGAAGAAGGTGGCCAGCGAGTCGCACAGGTCTTGCGAAGGTGGGATGTCGTTGGTGTTGGAGCTGGGGTTGGAGAGTTCCTTCACGATGTTGAAGAGCTCTGTGCTGTTGTGTGCATTGTTGTCTAGGTGGTCTTTGAAGAAGGCCCTTTTGCCTGATCTGATGAGGTGATGGTGTCTGCGGGTGGCATTCTTGTGGGATGCATAGCTGTCTGGTGTTCGTTCACTGAGCCAGTTCTCTCCAGCTTTTGGCAGGTTTGCTTGGAGGCCTGGAGGTCTTCAGTGAACCGGCTGGCTTTCTTGCTGGTATGACTGTTGGAGGGCTTCTTGAACAGGGCGAGGGTGTAAGCGCAGTCGTCGATCCACTGTCTGAGGTTGCGTGCGGCAGTGTTGGTGGGCTCGGGGGGTGGGCTCTGGGCAAGGGTGGTGGTTATCAGGTCTTCTGTAACTTTGCTCCAGTAGCGGCGAGGCATCTGTTGGGAGCGGTGGTGCGTGGTGGGTTTCCGGAAGGTGAAGTGGATGCAGCCGTGGTTGGTCCAGTGGAGTTCGGTGGTGTGGTTGAAGGAGATGTGGGGGCTAGCGGAGAAGATGGGGTTGAGCGTGTGGCCGGCGGGTTGGGTGGGGGTTGTGTCGAGTTGTCTGAGTCTGAGGTTGGCTTGGTTGTCGATCAGGGTGGTGGAGTTGGTGTCGTTGTTGTTCTCGAGGTGTAAGTTCAGGTCCCCGAGGAGGATGTCGTTTTGGAGGCGAGGGTGTGTGAGCTGACGAAGTCAGCGATGGAGTTGCTGAACTGTGGCCGGGGTCCTGGGGGTCTGCAGACAAGGGTTCCTTTGAGGGTTGTGTTGGGGTCGGTGTGGATCTGGAAGTGCAGGTGTTCGGCGGTGCTCAGGGTGTCGTCGGTGTTGGTCGAGACTCTGAGGGTGTTCCTGTAGATGATGCCGATTCCTCCTCCTACTCCGTTGGTGCAGTCCCTGCGGGTGATCTTGTAGCCTTCCAGAATTGCTATGGGGATGTCGGGAGCAGAGATGGGGTTCATCCAGGTCTCCGTCAGGAAGCGATGTCTGGGGAGTCGAGTAGGTCCCAAAGTTCAATGGCGTTTGCAGGCGGAGCGGGTGTTGAGAAGGATGCAGCTGAGGTAGTTGGGTTCTTTCCGGGTCGGTGGGTTGTCGGGTTGGATGCTGGTGTAGCTGCAGTTCCGGCAGGAGAAGCTTCCGTGGGTGTGCTTCGGTGCAGCCTGGAAGCAGGAGTGTGGACGTCTGGTGTTGAGTGCGTGGAGGGTGCTCCCATTTTAGCATAGACGGGTGTTGTGGTGTTTGTGGGGGCCAGGGATTCTGGCGCTGGGCGTGGTCCAGGCGTGGACGGGCGCAGACGGGCTTGCCTTAGGCCCACCTTCAACTTCAAGAAGGTGAGATGGGAGGGGGTAGCGGATAAATGGGAGCGGGCAGGTGGGCCACAGGGGATGCAGCGGGACCGGTGGGGAACAGAGGGCAAAAAAATGGGCACAACAGTCAGGGGGAATAAAAGAGGCACAAAAATAAATAACAGTACAGAGCAGGCAACAGAAATAAAAACAACAGTGAAAACCGTGAAAACAGTCAAAAGCAACCTAAGGCCTACTACTGGCCTCGAACTTGCAGCAGCAGCTGGACAAAGACACTGGTGCAGTCAGGTGGAGCTGTGGGCGTGGGGATTGACCTGCCTGGAAGCTGGGTCAAGAGTCGCTCGTCAGTGGTAGGAGATAGAGGTTGACTAAGAGGGGGGAAAGTGAGGAGCCCTGCGGGACTCCACATATAGTCCTCATTTTTGGAGCTGTAAACTGAGCAGTGAGAACCGACTGAGAGCGGTTTTCCAAAAAGGAGCTGATCCAACCCAGGGCTAGTCCCTGGATCCCTGCGTCTCTGACATGATCAACCAGTATACCATGGTCAAATGTGTCAAAAGCCGCGGAGAGATCAAGCATTAACAGGGCCTGCGGGGAGCCCCTATCGGCCACCCTGCGGAGGGTGTCCAGTATCATCAGTATTACAGCCTTCTGTGGAATGTGTTGGGCGGAACCCTGCTTGATGGGAGTCAAGCTATTCAGACTCTTCCAAGAATATGGAGAGGCATCTAGTCACGTAAGTCTCCGAGACCTTGGCCAGGTATGGAAGTAGAGAGATCGGAGCGTAATTAGTCAGAGTTTGGGGTCAGCTCCTAATTTCTTCAGGAGGGGGACAACAAGTGCATCCTTGAAGTTTTCATGGAAAAGGCCCTGGGACAGTGACTCATTCAGAAAAGATAGAGCTGGGCCGGGGAGAACAGTGAATACTTCCCTTAGGATGCCAGGAGGGCAGCAGTTGTTGGGTGAGCCTGATTTTACTTTGGAGAGGAAGTCCAAGAATGTCTGGTTGCTAATTGTTGGAAATTGTTTGAAGATGCTAGGATTTTTAGGTGCAATGGGACTAGCCTCAGGCTGGTGCAAATGGAGGGGTTGGGTATGAGCCTGTCTGAGTGAAGCTGTTTAAGCTCAGCAGCGGAGTAGGCTGTTATTTGGGCATTATGACTGGCCCCTGGCCCCAGACGTCTGCAGGTGTGCGCAGACAGGCTTGCCTTTGGAACGACTTTGGCGCACCACCAGGGCACCCGCTGGGCGAGTCTGCTGCGCTCCCATGCTGCAACCGGCATTAAATGGCCGGTAGCAGCCATAACTGGGGCCTGAGCCCTGTGTGAGAGGAATCAGCGATTAAAGGTATGAGCACACACAAATTCAAATACAGTTTTAAATGTCCTTAAAATATTTCAATATGTTAAAAGTTAAAAGTCAGACCATAAGGCAGCAGCACTTGGCTCAGAGTGCCCGCTCCCGTGCTGCAACCGGCATTAAATGGCCGGTAGCAGCCTTGGCTCCACCTCTCTCCTATGTGATTGGGCGTCCGGGTTGGCGTGAACACCAGGAAGTAACTGGGGCCTGAGCCGGGTGTGAGAGGAATCGGTGATTAAAGGTATGAACACAAACAAATTCAAACACAGTTTTAAAAGTCCTTAAAATGTTTCAATTTGTTAAAACTTAGTGGCAACAGAACAATCCTTTTCTGTCTACATTTCCACATGTGTAATAGGAAAGGAGAAACGGCAAATACAGTTGGTTTAGCTGTGTTTGATCTAAAAGCCCTTCATACAGTTATATAGTCCCTAACATGCAAGTAGCGACACAGCAGCAGGATCCATATCCTCCTGTAGGCATGGTATTGTTGGCAAAACATAGGATATCATCTATACATTCCTTTGTCTCAGAGCTGAAGGGGCAATTCATGTGTAGTTCAGAAGGGGAACAATGCCATTGCGCAGTAAATGTTCGAAGAGGCAATGTCCCAATCCGAAATTTGATATACAGAGTTCTAGCAACCGGGGGCTCAATTGCATCCATATACTCTTCCAGACAGTGAACATCTTTAAACTCTAGAAAGGCTGTGGTCAGAGAGCTCACCCTCCTGGACCAATTAATGGAGCCCTTCATCCAGATATCTCCAGTACATCCCCTTGATTGTGGGCTTTGATACACTACATGCAGTCTCTGGGTGCAACCAAAGTTTCTCACACCCAATCTTTATCAAACAGCATTTGATATACCCCAATCATGGATCCTAACAGCCCCAGAGAGCTTTAGGATTTCATCTCAACCCATACAATAGGGCACTTAATCTACAGTGGACCAGATTCTCCTCCACTACAACAAGGGTCTGAGTCTTACTCTATAGACAAGGGATCTAAACCTAGATCTAACAAGAGGGGGACAGGTGGGGTGCTAGCAGGCAGGTTGGTGAGGAGTCGTATAAAATGAATGCTCATGCTCCCAAAGTTCCTGCCATAGAACAACCCTCGCAGAGCTTGTTACCATATGTATTGCACTTTCTACCACATGACGGACCCCAAAGCACTTTATAGTTGGTCAAATAAGTAAACTACTCTGTGGTGAATATTTAAAAAAAGGAGTTTTTTGAAGTGTCATTTGTTAGTGCTGTGATTTGGTGTTGTGATGCCTGGTGAATACAAAGCAGTCTGACTAGTAGTCTTGGAGTTACTTGAGGTACGATTTGGAAGCAGCCAGGTTTTCCTTGCTTTCTGAATGTTAACACACTGTTAATTATCCTTTTTCTTTTGGGGGCCTAGACCACGGATTACAAGTCTTAGCAGTGAAAGAACTCCTACCTTATGGGGGCTTTTTGAAAAAGGAGAGTTATTAGGAGTGGATGCTTTTTCATGTGAGGTGTCTCCTTTCTCTGAAAAGTCTGAATTTAGATTGTTATGAGGGGTCCCATCCCATTTTCTTTGCCCAGTGCACAATGTAGATGTCTTTAAAAGAGTTCTTCTTATGACTGATACCAGGTGTAGAGCCCCGAGTCTATGTTAATATGATCACTTCTGCTTAGATTTGGAACGTGTTTGTCTGCTTTCCTTTTGGTTCATTTTAGCTTGCAGCTTAAGTGTCTAGCGAATATGAAAAAGAGCCCATCGCTGTAATCTAGATCAACCAGCACGTCTGTATTTTGCCAGCAAGGGAAGTTATATTGTGGTGTTATCATGTAGAATGAGTCTCACTCTCTGTGTAGTGAAAGTTTGGAATCCATAAACTCTGTGAGATTTTTCACTTTAGTTGATGAGCTTTAAGGCAGTCCTGTTTCCAGAGGTTTTGTGTCTACATGGTCACAATTATGCTGCAATCCACAGGCGGGTATTTACATTTTGTAGGATTTAGGTTTAAAATTATTCTCTAGCAACCATTGTTCCACTCCTAAAAGACATTTGCTGCTAATGGTATTTTTACCTTTTAGATGATCTGGGTGTCATCAGCAAATTGGTAACAAGTAATTTGTAGGAGTTTTTGAGATTGAGTAGAGTCGGTAGGTGATTATTGTAAAGGAAGGAGAGAGTGTTGAGCCACAGAGACACCTAGCCAAAAAAAGAATTGTGAAGGGCTGAGTAGAGGAAGTTTGACAATGTAGGCTCTCATTTGTATTGTAACAGAAGACGCTAAGAGAAAATATTTGGCGGACAAGGAAGTCTGCTGGTATGCCTGATTAAAGATTATCTTTTTTTTTTTAATAATAGTTTTTCCAAGGCTTAACAGCGTTTCTGAGTATTTTCTTATGATTGGTGAAGTACAGACTGATTAACAAAATTCAGCATCTGCTTTGGGCATATGGCTTGCAGTGGCAGCTTGACCATGCACTTGCAGGATGCCACTCAACATTCTTTGTCTTCTGGCTGAGATTCCACGAGTGCAGAGGCATGCATTCGGCTTGACCTTCTGTGAAGGAGCCCCCTTCTTCAGACCACTCTGTCATGCTTGTGCTACATGTTTTCCACTACGGTTCACAATGCGCCACTGAATCTGGCATCATACTGCCCAAAATTAGCCCGTTCCCAACACATTTTTCAATCACACCTTATCCAAGCTTTTCATGCCAGTAATTCAGAGGACCAATGCAGCTCTCTGAATGGCCGCCCTAATACCAACTCAGATTATTACTGACAGAGAAGCTTACTCCAGGCACCTGCTCTCCACCTGTATTTGACTGACATCTGTTGTGTAGTACACAGATCGCTATTGTTTTTAGGGACAAAAGTACTGAATGCTATTGATGGCTCATCCTGCTCCCAGCACTGGTTTCTGAGTCCCTTCACCAAACGCTGCTTCCTGCCTTGTCTCATCCCACTGATATTCCTAAAGATATGTTCTTCCTAAACTTAACAACTTTCTGAATAGCTCTTCCCTTTCCTTCTCTTCTGCCATGGCCCAATGTAAGTGTTAACTATTCTCCCAATTATAAATCAGTGATTTTTACAACTAAACCAAGCGTCAGGGGGGTGCAGAGACAGAATATCGAATACAATATATTGAGTTGCACAAATATCGAGTTGCAAATATCGCCGGTCAGAAACATCGACAGCAAGAATATTGAGGTATTGAATTACGGTAAGTATCGATTTTTTAAATATCTAAGTGTTTAATATTGTTTGCAAAAATACAGTTGTTATAAATATAGTTTTTTTATTATTTTTATGTATTTTAGTATATATTTTATAAGTATGTGATGTATTTGTTTGTGTATAAGAATTGTTTGTATTTTTAATATATGTTAAATTTTTAGTAGTTATAAAAAAAATATATTTTAATTTTGCACTTTTCGTTTTGTAGCAGGTTGTGGGTCTAGAGGGGAATAAGGTGGGGAGTAATTTCATTATATTAAATGTATTGATTATTTTCTAGTCATTAATATTGCTTTAGTTCATATTTTATAGTGTTAAATGTGTGAAGTAATTTATTATTAATTAATAATTGATTGTTCATTGTTTTTATTAATTAATTGTTAATTAATTATGGTAATTGTATAAAAAAAATTACATATGTGTTGGGGTGATTATAGGTGTAAAGGGTGGGAAGTAATTGTTTTTAATTTATGAATGAATAATTGGTTGTTAATTAATTTTAATTAATTAATTGTTAACTAATTATGGTGATCGTGTAATTACTTTTAGGTGTGTGTTGTGGAGTTTATAGGTGTAAAGGGTGGGAAGTAATGTATTTTAATTCATGAATTAATAATTGGTTGTTAATTTAAATTATTAATTTGTAATTAAGTTTGGTAATTGCGTAATTAATTTTAGGTGTGTGTTGTGGTGTTAAAGGTGTAAAGCGTGGGAAGTAATTTGTGTTCAATTAATTAATATATATAGTAGTTAATTAATAGATGATTATTTTGGGTCATTTTTTAAAAAAATTGGTTATATATTTTATAAAGGGGTAAAGGGTGGGTATTAAATACATCTTAATTATTTAATTATTATTTGTTAATAGTAATTGTTTTTACTTTTAAAATAAGTTTTAATTGTGTTTTATTATTTTATAGTTTAATTTAGGTTTGTGTTGTGGAAATTATAGTGTTAAAGTGTGTGTAATAAATTAATGTTGATAGCTTTTTATTACTAATATTTTTTAATTGATTATTAATTATGTTAAATATGTAAATACATTTAAATACAACATTTGAAGTGTTTTGTTATTGGTGCAGTGTTACGTGTTAGGAAATAAAATAAATACATTTATTTTGTAATTAATTGTTTTGTTTGTAAATATGTTCTAGTTTAAAAGAAATATTTATTTGTAAATGTATTTCTTATTTTATTATATATAGCATTGGTTATATGTAATTTATGTTATTATATGTGTTCTTTTTATATGTTTAAAAACAAAAATAATATTGTTTATTAATTTTTAATATTGCTTTTTATTTTTAATATATAAAAATGTTTTTGAGTTTGGGGCTGAATAGTATTTTAGTTTTTCTACAGTATCCAACACTTTTCCTACTGTTGCATTAACTGGAGTGGGAATAGGCATGTTTACCCCTCTGCTATCCACCACTTTCCCTACTGTTGCACTCATTGGAGTTGGAAATGTAATTTTTACATTTCCGTTATCCAACACTTATCCTACTGTTCCACTCAGTAGAGTGGAAATAGTAATTTGTACCCCTTTGCTATCCAACACTTTCCCTACTGTTGATCTTACTGGATTGGGAATAGTACATTTTACCCGTATGCTATCCAACACTTTCCCTACTGTTGCACTCACTGGAGTGGGAATAGTAATTTCTACCCATCCGCTGTCCAACACTTATCCTACTTTTGCATTCACTGGAGTTGGAATAGTAATGTTTACCTCTCCGCTATCAAACATTTTTCCTACTGTTGCTGTAATTTTTTCCCCTCTGCTATCCAACACTTTCCCTGCTGTTGCTCTCACTGGATTGGAATATACATTTTTTACCTCTTTGCTATCCAACACGTATCCTACTGTTGTGGTCACTGGAGTGGGGATAGTAATTTTTACCCCTCCGCTATCCAATATTTTCCCTACTGTTGCACTCACTGGAGTGGGAATAGTATTTTTTTTACCTCCGCTATCCAACACTTTCCTTACTGTTGTTCTCACTGTAGTCGGAATAGTCATTTTTACCCCTGCACTATCCAACACTTTTCCTGCTGTTTCACTCACTGAAGTGGGAATAGTAATTTTAATTATTTTGCAATCCAACACTTTTCCTACTGTTGCATTGATTGTATTGGGCAATGTACGTTTAAATATAATATTTTTTCATAGTTCAATGTTTTAATTTATTGTAACATGTTTTTTTATATTTTGAAATTATTTATAGATGTATTTTTTTTATATAATTTAAAAAAATTAAATAAATGAGAGATAATAGTTTATTTATTATGTTAAAGTTAATATATATATATATGTATATACATTATTGTTTTTATGTTTATTTTTATTTAATTAAGTTTATT
Organism: Lissotriton helveticus; assembly: GCF_964261635.1. NCBI lineage: Eukaryota > Metazoa > Chordata > Amphibia > Caudata > Salamandridae > Lissotriton > Lissotriton helveticus. The sequence goes on from NC_136057.1 coordinate 1,248,723,022, forward strand.
TGTAATATTTTGTAAAAATGTATATTACCATTAATTAATTTTGTTAAAACTAATATTAAATATATTTAATATATATTATTTTATTTTATATATATTTAAAAATCGATATTTTTTACTTCTATATTTTTAACATCGATATGTTTGAGTCGGTGTAGGTATGAGAGTGGATATTATTGTTATCTATATTTTTTAAAATATTTTTTACATCAGTGTTTTTTACATTGATATTCTATCATTGAACCCATCATGGGTAAAAGGGACATGAACACTGACACAAAGCAAAACAACTCTGTAATAGTAGATTTACCAGTAGAGATTACTGGAGAACAGATGTTACTGTCGTTATTTCATGCGCTCACAAGATGGTGGAGTTTATGAGCGAATTCATAGGGCATCACAGAAGATGAATTTCGGATGGAGAAGGTTAGAACTACATGTTCCATGAATCATTGTAGAGCTCAGTTGCTCTATAACTTTTTGTTTTGTTACAGGTAAAGCTTGAGGTATAGTGAACATATTTATTATGTTCAACAATGTGTGGAGTGATTAATGTAAGTTGTGCTTATTCCAGGTCTCCTTCCCAGCTGTTACCTTCTATTTCCTTCCCTCACTTGATCACTTCAAACTTCTGTACTATAATAGCAGACGGAATTGAGGCTATCGAGAGGTGAACCCTTTTGTGCATCGAACAGATCCTGAGGGCATTGATTGTCATTATTACAGTGATGCAGTAAAATGTGACCATTCTGTATTATCCCTAGATTTAGAGTTTAAGTAAAAATAATGGTGAAAAACCTGTGGTAAAAAATGTTCCATGCTGTTATCGCTAGACTTCTGGTTGTGGTACTATCTCACAAATATTCATTGATGAGGTACAGTAATATCACATTACTTTTGCATTCACTGGAGTTGGAATAGTAATGTTTACCTCTCCGCTATGAAACATTTTTCCTCCACCAGTACCCGCAGCAGACCACTCACCTACAACCCTCACCTGGCTTCTCTCTGCAAGGGACACCTGTCCCCCTCCTCACCCAACACCTCGCCCGACTTTCGATGCCAGAGCTCGCCCCGTAACACGCTGACCACCGTTCTTGCCAGAGCAGACTGCATCTGACTCCTAATGTCCCCAGGACCCTGGCGCTAACCCCATACATCACTGGACAGCCCTCCCCTAGCCCCTTCGTGAACACCGACCCACCCCTCGCAACCTTCCCCGATCCACTATTCCCCTAGCGCTTACCTGCTACCTCCACACAGATTCCACCTCTACAGTGATTCTATAAACCCTCCACCCCTCCGTCCTACTCTCCCCCCTTACCTGCCCCAGAGGTCTCGCCTCCCCCTCAGCCCAGCTAAGATGCCCCCGACCGCACAATTGGACAGGCATCTTTGCCCCTCCTCTAACCACCTATCTCCCCAAGGGTAGAACACCTTCGCCATAACATTCCCACCCAGCCTCTCCTTCAAAGCAAAAAAACGCTTCAAACAGAATATAATTAGGCTACACCCCGAAATGCTAGTTGTTGACACCTACCACTGCACAACTAGAGGTCAGAGGAAAATGGACTTCATTTTCCACACCAACAGACCTGACGTTTGGACAACGATCTTTTACTCATCCCTCCCCGTCTCCAAAACCACCTTCACAGAACATAATCGCAAACTAACTATCGCCCCTCTGACCCAACAGTCTCTGACTGGAGACATCTCCATCACCATCTATGAGAATGGCACCATTCTAATTCAGGCGAAAGACGAGAACCTAGAGCTCTTCGACTCTCTCTTCCCCACACTTAAGAGGGCTACTATCCATTACCCCCACAAACCCCCCCCACATATTAGCTCATTACAAATTCCCAGCCCTCAGATGTCCCCGCCACCCCAACGTCCCCTTTCTACTCTACTTCGTCACTCCGCCAATCAGACGACACCTTCAGCCCTAGCTCCCCCTATTACTCAACTCCCGTCCCCCACCCCCCACCCCCAACCTCCCACTATTCAGCCACCCTCTCATCCCCAGAGGACCTCCAACTCCTCTCTCCCCACCTCCGGAAGCACCCCTAGCTACCTATCCTCCGCCATTAGAGATCCACCCAAATATCCCCACCCTCCCTTGCTCTTCCACTCTGTTAATCTGAAGTCCTCTCCCGCCCCAGCTCCCTCTCTCCCTCCGCCCCTGTCCTCCTCACATCACTCCCAAACTCCCAGTAGTCAGCCCCCCACTCATCCCCAAAGGACCCCCACCCACCCTTTCCCCAGTTCCCGATACACCACTAGCCCTCAACCTCACCCCTGAGAGATCCTCGCCCCACAGAGATCCTCCCCTCCTCTCCCCCTCTCCCGAGCTGTCACTTCGCCTCGACCTTATTGATGCTCAGATCGCGACCCTGATCATTGGCCTGAAGGAAACCCTATCTGCTCTAGGGAATCTCCAGTTGCCCTTCCCTCCTTCCCCTTCACTCCACATCCCTCCCCCTCCCCCTAGGAATGACTATCCCACTACCAACTGGGCTCATCCACACCCAGGCTCCCTGCCTCATCGCACTAAAGGCCAGACGCAAACAGTCAATCCGAGAAGAACTATAACCTCCCTCTCCCCCCAGGAAGTGAGCGCTCCCATCGCCTCGCATGAACTCCCCCCGAACCAGTCAGCCCAGGATCCGCTCACGAACTCGAATCTCACCTCCTCGATACAAGTCATCACCGGAGTGGGTAGAGACCTCCCCCCCCTAGAGCCACTACACCTCCACTGTTTCTTTCCTCCATACCCAGAGCCAAGCCTGACAAGTTAAAAGCGAAAGAAGACCCCCCATGAACTGTATGCTTATTAACAGCCGGTCCGCAGTCAAACATGCTACGGAAATAGCAGAAGCCATCCTCTCTCATGACCTGGATGTAGCCTTCATCACGGAAACATGGCTAAACACCCTATCCCTCCCCATTCTGGACATGCTGGTGCCACCCGGCTTCTCAATTATCCGCAAAGACAGGCCCTTACACAAAGGTGGGGGCATAGCAATTATCCACAAAAATGACCTCTCCATCTCCGAAGTTCCCTCCTGCCTATACAGTTCCTTCGAATGCCTGTCGGTCAACATCAAATCTCACTGTCAGAGCTCACGGCAATGCCATCTCCTTTACCATCCCCCAGGCAATTCCAACGAATTTAGAGCTCAGCTCTCGGACCTCATCACCCAATCAGCACTTAACAGCGACAACCGTTTAATTCTAGGCGACCTCAACCTAAGATGGAATTAATCCAATAACCCGCTGATTCAATCTCTCAACACCCTTCTACAAGACAATGATTTGATCCAACACTGCTCAGAGGAAACGCATTACAGAGGAGCGACCCTGGATGCCATCATTGCGAACAAAAATGCAATCTCGATTGATCACATCATCCCGGTGGACTGGTCAGACCACCACATCATTCTCTTTCATATCCTTCAGCCGGCCCTATCCCTCCCTCCCACCCAAGCCCCCCCCTAAGTGGGTTAGGAACACTTCCAGAATCCCCCGAGACAAGCTAGAAGAAGGTCTCAGCACACTCCTCCCGAACACGACGGAGTCCCTCTCAACCTCGGAACTCACCTCGCTCTACCATTCCAACCTGGAGCTCGCCCTGGATCAGCTGGCACCTCTGAAACTAAAAAAATCCAGAAGCATCCCCTCTAGGTCTTGGTTCTCTACTGACATCAATGAGGAAAGAAGACATCTAAGAGCCGTGGAAAGAACCTGGAGGACCAACCTCACCGCCCTCCATCGAGACCAACTCAAGACAACACGCAAAAACTATTATACCCACATCAAGAACAAAAATTCATCCTTCTTCTGCTCCGCACTAGACAATGCCAAAAACCGCCCCAAAGAACTCTTCAACATCATTAGGAACCAAACTTCCATCCCTAAGGCAGCCAACCTAGTAGCATCCAAGACCCAATGCGAAAACTTTGCAAGCTTTTTCAATGAAAAAATCGCCAAAATTGATCGCTCATTCAGCACGAGCCCTGCACCCAACCACAACCCCCCAGTAACCCCGTCTATCCTCTGGGCATCCTTCCAGCCGATTAAGGAAGAAATGATAAGCAATCTTATCGCCGCCGCAAAACCCTCATCTCACTCCCTCGATCAACTTCCCTCGAGACTGACAAAGGATTTGAAGAGCACTCTAGCCCCTATCTGGCCCAAGATCATCAACAGCTCCTTGAACGAGGGCTTCATCCCCGACTGCCTTAAACTAGGTCAAGTCACACCACTTCTGAAAAAACCTGGCCTTGATCTCACGGACTTGAACAACTTTAGACCGGCCTCGAACCTTCCGTTCCTAGCCAAAATTCTTGAAAGATGCGTGCTTTCACAATTAACCCAACATCTTGATGATTCTAATCTATTGGACCCACACCAGTCAGGGTTCAGGAAAGGCTGCAGTACTGAAACCGCACTCCTAAATGTCCTAGATGATCTGCACATGTCACTCGACTCCAAGCAATGTAGCCTTCTCATCCTCCTTGACCTCTCGGCTGCGTTCAACACAGTGGATCATACCCTCCTACTCAACGTCCTCCGAGAGAGAGTGGGTATCAAAAAGACAGTCTTAAAATGGTTCTCCTCTTTTCTGAACAACCGCACTCAAAAAATAAAGATCAATAGCTTCGAATCTGACCCCCTCCCCATCAGTAGAGGAGTCCCTCAAGGGTCAGTACTCTCTCCACAACTCTTCAACATCTACATGGAACCCCTCACCTCACTTCTAAGGAACTCCAACATCCCCTTCAACCTTTACGCGGATGACACACAACTCTATTTAAAAACCACTTCGATCGCAGACATTCACAGACTTAATGCGACACTCGTGGAGGTCCACCAGTGGCTCGCAGCCAATCACCTCAAACTGAATGAAGAAAAAACAGAAGTTCTCCTAATTTCGAACAAAGATGAAAACCCACAAATAGTGGAATGGCTTAAAGCCTTAAATGCCCTCAACGTCTCTCTAACGCCAACGGATTCCGCCAAATCCCTAGGAATCACTCTCGATCCCAAACTGGACATAACCAAACACATCTCTAAAACCGCCAAAAGTGTGTTCCTGAACCTGAAACTTCTATACAAAATCAAACCCTTCCTCCTCCCCAAAGACCTGAAACAGGCCACGCAGGCACTTGTGCTCGCCAGAATCGACTATGGCATCGCAGTGCTGACTGGAACTGCCAAGGCGCACCTAGGACCTCTCACCTCCACCCTCAACGCAGCAGCAAGAATGGTCACAGGAACTAAGAAATTTGACAACATCTCTCCAGCGCTCAAAGAACTGAAATGGCTCCCGATTGACCAACGAGCCAACTTCCGCACAGCTTGCCCCACACATAAAGCCCTGCATACAGGCAAACCGGAATACCTGGCCTCCAAACTCAAAAGGGCGGGTCAGTCCAGGAACCTCAGAAGCTCCAACACACTACTACTCATCCCTCTGAAATCACAGAAACGCAAAACCTCAAATAAATCCTTTGCGGGGAATGCCCCCAGGATCTGGAACTCCATCCCCCCCCACATCAGAATGACCGCCTCCTTCCCGCAATTCAAATCACTACTCAAAGCCCTCTTCCTTGAACACTCTGGTGCCTAAGGAGAACCCCACGCCTGACAGTCGAAGTCCGTATTACTGTCGTTCAGACTCTATTTCCTGCTTGTTGTTCTTGATTCCTGTCTTGCTTATTCTCATTTGCTGCATATCTGTATTTGCTGTGAAGCGCTCTGATACCCTCGGGTCCAGCTAGCGCTATACAAAACTTCAATAAATAAATAAATAAAAAATAAAAACTTATAAACTCACAATTACTGCATTCTTACAATCTGTGTTAACTGCAGGTATGTGTGCCAAAAGAATTAGGTCACATTTTAGCAAATTTTTAGAAGCCTAAATGAGGTTTCTTTTCTTTTCGTTTGCCCAACGTGGTCAAAATACCCAGACATATGCAATAGGGCGAGCAGGGGTGTCAGTTGCCACATTCCGCCAACCCACATGATAAACCTTCATTGAAAGGGAGTGGAATCAATGAATTCTCCCTCCCTAGATGCAGAGAGTAAATTTGAACTTACATTTCAACAAACTTTCCAATACCCCTTCATTCTTGTTCCTTCACTATATGCTCTTTTGAAAATAAATGTTTGGTGCTTAGCTGCCCGCACACCCATTTCTGATGACATCAAAGTTATTTTCTTCCTGTTATGTACTCATCAGTACTCTGTATATATCATTTTATGAAACGATCGAAGGAAAAGGTCAAACAATTGGAGAAAAAAACAGCATGTGGAAATTATTCTTCGATTAGTAATTTGTACCTGTCAGTCACAATGTTCAACAAATGATTAAATAATGGTGTATGGAATTAGGTAAGGTCGCACATGGCTGGCTAAGTTACAAAATCAATGGGTGCACCTCATTAAAATAATGACATCACATAACTTGTATGAACCATGATTTCTATTTTTCATCTCCTGCCCACTTTGCCAGTTCTGTCTCAAGCTTAAACTAAACTGATACGTGAGAGCAAAAGTCCATTAAGCTGAGGGTGAAACAATCTAATTTAGTAAATGGATTACTGTACAATTGCGACCTCAATTATGGTTGTGTAGGAAAGTGCCATTGGAAACATTTGAAATCCTATATAGATTATCTTGATGCATGCGCAACGTTTTACTGCCAAAAATCGCTTTTAAAAAATTGTGCTTTTAATTATAAGCCGAATGCAATAGGTACCATTAAATGGATAAGGTATTTTCAGAGCAGTGAATTACCATAGAGTTACTGTGAAAACTAGAAGCATTTTGCTACCCCCCCCCCTTTACCACGACAGGTCATATTGTGCAAAATGCACTATCAGCGCTGCATACGCTTTAAATTAACATCGAAAGGTAGGCTACAGTTAATACTTCAACCACTCGTTTGTAGTCCTATATTTCAATAAAATCATAATTTTGAGCTGTAAGTCAACAGTAGGACTAGATTTCAATCCAGATAAGCAGTACTTAATTTCTGCCTGTGGTTTGAGGTGGTGGGCACGGTATTCTTTTTTTGGGACTAGGACTTATTTTCTATCATCAGACTTTGACCCAGAGCCAGAGAGAGAATGGTAGAAAGGAAGTCAAATGAAGCAAGACAAATTTAGAAAAATTGTAAGAATGGTGAAAACAGGAATCAACAAGCACTGGCAAAGCCAACAAATCATCTATATAAAAGTTGAACTCGAAAGACATGTAAAAGAAAAATTGTGATGGAGCTGCCATCCAAACGTGGCAGGCATATGAAAATGTACTCTTCCACAGGCGACTGAGCAAATGTGTTCAGGCAAAATGCTGTCACTTATGGTTCAAGAGTGCCAATATTCAAGCAGTCTACACATTGCTCTAGGCATTGATGGGTTGAAGCAAAATGTGAGTGGCACTTAAACATATGAATGGATGAACAGGCTAACCAAAAGCAGTCTTCGTACGTATGTATACATTTTTATTATGATTTTTCAAAACTTGAGGTTGGTTAGGTAGCTGAAAAAGCAAGACCTAGGAATTTAGTAACACCTTCTCTGCTCCCTATAAAATAGCACATTACAAGTAGTTTTTAGAGAAAGAAGAGCCAATGGCATTGCTTATTGGTGTAAAAAGTTAATGATAATTTGTTATCTTGTTGGAAAACCTGTCAAAGCCTTCACTTTCGATTTCTGTTTTGCAGTGGAAATGTCATTCCGCAGATTACTCATAAGCCTTAGACTACAAGCTCCGTTCTGGCCAGGGACAAAGGGCCTAATTACGGAGACAGGACCACCTGACTTTCTGTTGGCGGTCCCCCTAATGAAATTACAATTCAACCCCCTCCAAGGCGGTCGCAATGTCTATGTTTTGTACTGCTGCGGGTGCAGCATGCTGCAGTGCACGCTGCAGTACAAAAAATAGACATAACACATATCCGTGCACTACGTGGCAGACACCATGCGGTGCCTGCGACATGGTGCAGGGATATATAGGGGGCCACCATAGATGCCCCCCAGCTCCAAAACTAAGGGCCAGGAAAATTGGAGCCTGCTATGGGCCCCCAGTGTCCCTTTCCGCCAGCCTTTTCATGGCAGGTAAACCGCCATGAAATGGCTGGTTGGGAGGGACATCATAATCCTTACGGCGGTGCCTGGCAGGCTCCGCCACCATTGTAGGGATTATCGCTGCCTCTGACACACAGACGGGCTCCTTGAGCCCGTCTAGGAGCCATTCGGATGCGTGGCGGTTGGGCCCGCCATTGTAATAGGGAGGGCGGTCAACATGCTTACGATGGCGGTGAGACAGCCACTGACAGGCTGTCGGTGGCGGTCTCACGGTCATCGTAATCAGACCCATAGTTCTGAGACAGGAGAATAAATATCATGTGGCTGTAACAGAGAAATATGGTGGAGGTGTATGGTTTGATTACATCCTCTGACACACATATGTATCAGACAAGGAAGCTAGTGATGTAAGAGGATGGTGTTAATGTGCTTTTGTTAGGGAACTGCCTCCTAGGCACTTAAAAAAATGGTATGGTTGCATACCTCTACATTGTCTATTGCTATGTTGAGGGCACCACAAGAAGAGCACAACTACATCACAGGGCACTGCATTGTCTTCAGGGTAAAGGCAATGCATTTCATTTTGTAATTAAATATATTTTCTAGCCTTTTCTTAACTTTAACTGTTATTTTAATCCTTTTCTTCATTTTCATGCCTTAACCCCTTCGATCCTGCAAATGGCCCCTGGCCGTCCCACGTGACGGTGGGCGAGTGCGGAGGATTACTGGGGGCCGTCCGAACCCTGCCCACTGATTAGAATTACAGCACCGCGGTGGGAGTCAAGACGTTAAATGTTACTTTTATTTATTTTTGCTTAGACTGGTATTTACTTTTTTTATTTAAATAATGGAATTGAATTAATTTTTCTAATGCTAAAAGTTTACTTAACTTATTTATTGACTTTAACTTAACTCTAATAGTTACCTTAACTTTGTTTTTATTTATTAAAAAAACAAAGTCCATTCTATTCATATTTCTACATACATATCCTTCAATTAAATATCATATTTTAAAACTAAGGCTATAATAATACTAAAACATTAATATTATTTAATGTATTAATTCTTTTATTTTATTTAGTAATCGTTCTTTATTTTCCCTTTAAACTAAAAGCAAAGCATACTTTTATAATTTTCAAAAACAAATTAAATTATCAAACATTTTAGAAAAGTGTAATCTTTTCTCAAAGCTCCCTCTTCTCCTTACATCTCCCCTGACACACAACCCATTTTTAGATTTTTTAAATAACTGAATTAAATAGCTTTTTAAAATATTGTTAATTATTTTGTAATGTGCACTTTATATCTCAAGGCCGCCCCTCCTATTTCATTCAGTTTCATTTTAATTTACTTTATTAAAATAGGTTACCTGCAGTCTTTTACATATTGAATTAATTCACAATCGAAAAAGGTAAAATTCTGTGCATTGCAAAAGTACAAATACCACTCAGTATCGGTAGAATATTGCCAATGCTTCATGAGGTTAACTAAACATGCTTCAGTGCTAGGATTATGACTTGCCAGTCTATGCAGTAAAAGGTTTGCTGTCTGTTGCCACCATTAAACCAATATAAGGTGTTAAACTGGTAAGCCCAGAAATATATTTGTACGAAGGTAGTCTTTCTTCACTTTGTTTTTCAGCACATAGGGTTATGTTCCATATGGTATTGATACTATGAAATTTTTTTTGTGGCAGGTTTTGCTGAACCTACTGCTTAATAATCTAGCTTAACCCATGGTAATATTTCTCTGCTTTGTTAAAGGGCAAGAGAAGGATGTGTGAAAATGAGATGTGTGGATGTGAAATGTAGCAACCTAACAAACCTGCAGATGAAAGTGCTAGCTCTGCATTGCATTTCTTTTCTCATAAGAAGAAAAATACAGCTTGTGATTTTGCTCTGACTTAAAAATTTGGATTGCTTGAAAGACAGCCTATTTACATTTTAGGTAATGGTTGAAAGTACAGCGTCTGCTTGACCATCTGCTTTCAATGCAAATGAAGTGTGCTTGTGATGATCCCCTTTTAATAACTGACGTGAGACACTAACAATCACTTCTTATATCAATTGAGAAGAATATATTTCTTTCCACTATGTAGAATTTGATGTGTCATTCCACCTCTTTTGGAGTGTGTGCATTGCAAGTCATGAGGGACTATTTTACATTTTAAAAGTACAGTGAACTATGACACTTTCTGTTCTGTTCATTTTTTTCTTTCATACATTCATTGTATACGGTAAGCATTTTTTAACACCAGCAGGATTTTGGAATGCGTTTGTCAGTACACAAATGCGAGTTGATGCTAACACAGCTTTTTTAATTGCTTTTGTGTATCAGAACAGACAACCATTTAGGGGTCAGGCCATCCTTATACCACAACCACAACCACCACCACCACCAATTCAACTGCAAACACCACCACCAACAAAACACCTAGATGAAAATAAAACCAGCATTACCACCAGTACTAATATCAGCAATCACCAGTGCCCCCACAAACGACAATAGCACCACCACCACCACAAATACTTCCACCTCCAAAGCTACCAATAATACAACCATCACCAATACAACCACCACCAATACCACCCCAATCAATACCACAACATCAACACCACATCAGCAATACCACTGCTAATGCTACAAACCAATACCACTGCATCCAATACCATCAATACCACCACCATCAATCCCACAACAGATACAATGACCAAGACCACTAATGCGTATTATATCGAGACCACCACCAATAATACCAACACTATCATTTTACCAATACAATCATCAGCAGTACCACAAGCTATATCAATATCGGTGCCAACAATAACATCAAAACCGCCACCACTAATACCACTATTACACACCACAACTATCAATATGCCAATAACACTACCAATGCCACCACAATACCAACACCACCACTGATACCACACCACAACCATCAGTTTTAACAACACCACCAGGTTCATCTTTTATGAATGATCACCCAAGATTTATTATCGTTTTCCGTACCATATTTTTGATACCTTTAAGACTCTGTGTTCATTACCAATCAGTAGTAAAGTGTCTCTGCATCCCCTCTAAAACATGTGCTGTACATCAGTACATTTGGCCAACTTCCCTATGTGTCTATTGTAAATAGTGCCTAAAGTGTACCAATTGCAAAAACCACAGTTGATGGACAGAAAGTAGAACAATGTCTTACATTCACCCCAGTACAAAGATCTGGGCCTAAATCCATAGTTTTTTGCACTCCACACCACCCTTGGTCAGGTGTATTTTAGAATATGTGTGAAAAGTATATATTTTTATTCAAATTTATTTTGAGTTATGAATTTTATGTTTTTTAATTTTTGCGTAATTTAATTCTGTAGTGGGTTGTGGGTTTATAAGGGAATAGGGTGGGAAGTAATTTAATTGTAATTAATTAAATATTTTAATTTATTTATTGGTATTTTGAATTAATTGTTAATTAATTTTTAATTGGTAATTCATTATTTTGTATTTGGTAATTGATTTTTATTAATTGATTAATTGATAGTTATGTTACTTTTATTAATTTATTTTCCGCATCGGGTTGTGGGGTTATAGGGGAATAGGGTGGGAAGTAATTTAATTGTAATTACTTAAATATTTTAATTTATTTATTGCTATTTATTTTGAGTTAATGGCTAATTAATTTTTGATTGGTAATTAATTAATTTTTAATAGGTAATTATTTTTTATTAATTGATTAATTGATATATATGTTAATTTTATTAATTTATTTTCCGTAGTGGGTTGTGGGTTTATAGGGGAATAAGGTGGGAAGTAATTTAATTGTAATTAATTACATTTTTTAATTTATTTATTCGTATTTATTTTGAATTAATTGTTAATTAATTTTTAATTGCTAATTAAATAATTGTAAATTGGTAATTAATTAGTATTAATAGGTAATGCATTTTAATAATTACTATGTATTTGTATTTTTAAAAGATTAATTATTATATTAAATTGGTAATTACTTTCAATTTATTTTTTATTGGTATTGATATTTAATTTATTTTTATTAATATATTAAATATTTACTTTCCCTACTGTTGCACTCACTGGCGTGGTAATAGTAAATGTTATCCTCCCGCTATTCAACGCTTTCCCTACCGTTTCACTCTCTGGAGTGGGAATAGTAATTTTTACCCCAACGCTATCCAATGGTTTCCCTACTGTTGCACTCTCTGGAGTGGGAATAGTAATTTTTACCCCTATGCTATCCAGCGCTTTCCCAACTGTTGCACTCTCTGGAGTCGGAATGGTAATTTTTACCCCTACGCTATCCAGCGCTTTCCCTACTGTTGCACTCTCTGGAGTGGGAATAGTAATTTTTACCCTTCCGCTATCCAACGGTTTCCCTACTGTTGCACTCTCAGGAGTGGGAATAGTAATTTTTACCCTCCCGCTATCCAACGCTTTCCCTACTGTTGCACTCACTGGAGTGGGAATAGTAATTTTTACCCCTACGCTATCTAACGCTTTCCCTACTGTTGCCTTCACTGGAGTGGGATTAGTAATTTTTACCCCTATGCTAACCAACGTTTACCCTACTGTTGCAGTTGCTGGAGTGGTAATAGTACATTTTACCCTCCCGCTATCCTAGGGTAAAAATATTTTATATTTTTTATTAATATTATGTTAATATATATATGTGTGTTAAAAAATCATATTGTATGTTTATTTTTTTAACTTAAATTAATTATTTAATAATATTAAAGTTATTTAAGTATTTTTAAGTATGTTTTAGTTATTTATAGTTAATATTTCATTAATTTTAACTTACTTTTAAGACACTTAAAAAAATTCGATATTTTGACTATATATTTTTTTCGATATTTTTGATTCGATATTTTTGTACTTGTTTGTAGATAGGACTTCGATATTTTTTCTTTCTATATTTTTACTTTGATATTTTGTGTATTCTATATTTGTGTATTCTATATTTTGTCAGTGATCCCATTGAGGGGTTCATTACGATGTCGAGCAGAATCACTTCCGCCCGACACCAACTTGGTCATTGGACCAACTAACACCTGGTCGTTGGTCCCGACCACCCCATTAGGATGTTGCATTCCTATATTTCACTATGGAAGCATGCTTTAGAGTTATAAACCAGCAGTAATGCAAGTTCCCATAGTGAATTGGGAGGTGCAGTTCATCCCTGCACCCCATTGCAGGCATCTCAAGATGCCTGCCACAAGGTGCAGGGATCAACAAGGGGGCACAATAGGTGCTCCAGAGGCCGTCCCTGATGGGGCCCCTAACACACTTTCCGACATGGACAGACCAGCATGGAAACCACCTAGGAAACCGTGCATTGTCATCTCAAGGGCCCTTGAGCTTACAGGCTGCATTCCGACAGGCAGACTGGCTCACCCGTCGGAAGCCAGCCGGAATGACCTGTCGGATTCCTTTCTGACCTCCTGCATCAAAACGAGGTGGTCGGAAAAGAATCTGACCAGCCCACAGCGATGCATCCCTAAATGCTCCGACAATAGGTCGGAGCCTTTGCAGGATGTATCGTAATTGGCCCCTTAAGTGTAATTTGCAATACTGTGCTGTAGGGCTCCTTTTCATGGTCTTAAAGGAAGGAGGTGCTTCTAAAGGCATACGTACAACATATGTACAGACACAAACTAAACCAAAAAGTCAAGACAAATCGTAAAGCAAAAGAGGGATGTGCATAACATAAGCTATAAATATTTATTTAAAAGACGTGTGCACTTGGGTATGTTTTTCACTGAGTGCAGCAGAACGCATTAGAAAACAAGCCTACCTGAGCACCTTTTGTAACACACATTATTCAGGTCGTGGAGCTAGAAAGGTTAGTATGAATGAAATAGTGTCCGTGTACTTACAGGGAAGATAACATTTTTATTTTGGTGAATCACCTTTTGCATAAGTGCTGGGTAATGTGTATAGAATTGAATTGAATTGAATTTTATTTTGCATAGTTACTAAAAACCATTGCAATATCTCCATTTAAAAAAAAAATATATATATATATAAAAAAAAATACATATACGTACTGTACATTTTCATCGTATACTTAATATTGCAATGTGTATAGATTACTTTCTGAATAAACCTTTATATGTTGAACAGTGTTTGAGATCCCTTTTAGATCAACATGTTAAAATGATAAAATAGGAAGATCATACTGGCCAGCACAGAATGTGTCACATAATGTCACAATCATGTGCTTCATATTATAATAAACCCTGCTTCATAATTTGGTCTTACACTGCCACATAATTCTAGTTGCCGTGTAATTATAGCTGTGGCTCACTGGCAAGAGGCATGGCTAAAGGCCATGCCTTGTGTGCACTGCATACATGGTGTAAATAAGTGTTCCAACACTTTTCAGTTTAATTCCTTTATTGCATCCACCTCAAGCGATCATTTAAACAGTTTACAGACCAAGGGCCTCATTTATGAAAAGTGACGCATCGCTGCGTGAAAACAGCGATGCGTCACTTTTCACTGCGTCCTCCTTGCAACACCAATGATGCGTCATATTTACAGTATGACGCATCATGTCGCAAAGAGTTACAGATACGTCAGTATTTCTGACGTATCTGTAAGCGCAAAAGTCACGCATTGCTGGGGTGTGTCACAAAAGTGACGCAACTCCAGCAATGCGTCCTTTCACATGGGGAAAGCCCCATGTGAAAGGGCTTGCGTCAGTCTTACGCCTGCTGTGAGGCAGGCGCAAGATTTTGACGCAACAGCGTCCTAAAAGTGACGCAGTGAAATCTCATAGAATTATATACGCCATCAAAGTCAGATCCAAACAGATCAAAAAATCCAACTTGTGCAGTCAGTCAACCCTACAATAAATGAACAGAAAAGCTGTGGGGAGCTCCCTCAGCACAGTTCTCAGGCCTGAGAGCTCCAGATTAAATCCAGAGCAGGCCCCTCTATGTGCCTTGCAGGGGGGCCCCTCCAACTTTTGTTACGCCACTGCAGAAAAGTGCTACGACCCCATCATCAGCAACCATTAGAACTTCATACTCCTTTATATCACGATATTTTATTTCCAACATTTCTGTCTCCCGATAGTTACAACTCAAAATTGTGTCCAAACATCCATACTCGCCCCTTTAAAACAGTGCAGCTCGGTTCATTTTTAAATCCTCCTTCACCTACACCTTCAAAGTCTTCGCCTCCACAATTTCACACCTAACCATATTTTTCTTTGCTTCACCTGACAACCGTTTTTCAGTTGTGACTTCACAACATCTCACCAGAAACACTCTAAGTAGTGCTTGAAGACAACACCCGCACCCTTGCATAATGATTCAACCAGCGAACTCCAATTACTGTAAGTCATTAAATTCTGTTCTGTTGTGGTCAGGTCTGAGTGCCAAAATGCTAGTCACTTGATTATGAAGTCAGTGCTTGGTGAGCACTGCTGGCGTCATACTAGTGTGATTGGGGTGAGCCCCCAATAGTGCATACTGGGACGGTTCCTGGTAGTGCACTATTAATTATTGTACTTCTTCTCCTGGTAGCTCACTGACAATCACTTAAAACCAGGGTAACCTCTAGAAGCACAGTGTCATTCTTGATTCTGAAGTTTCCGAGTAACCAACAGGACACAGTGGCAAATGCCAGTGTTTACCCAGCCCTTTATCCTTCCGAAGTTTATATATTTAGTACTCTAAGGCTATAACAAAATGATTTATTAGCACGAGATAATGTATTTGGCTATGTAGCTGAATAATATGATTGTTAAAATTCAAGTCAGTTCCTGATAATAATTCACAGTACATTGCTCTGCCTTCAGGTTTTAGTGGATTACTGCCATACCATTCCAGTGAGCCAGACTTTTACTCCCTACTGTGGTAGGCAGGAACATTGTGGCATTGAGATATATAATAGAGGTTACCTCGAATAATACTGTTTGCCATGTAGGGAGGCCAGGATTAGAGCTCGCGCCTTCTCGTTAACCAGTGTAATCTTTGGCCTTTGGACCACAATTTCACTACAAGGCCACTTAGGCACAGCATGTTTGAGGAACGAAAATCGGCAAATTCGGCAAACCTAGAGGGTACTGGAGACGGCCCTTATTACTTGCTGCCCCTGCCCCTGATTTCCATGCGCTATATAGCGCCTACATGTATCCCACTGTGGGGGAATGAAAATCAACATATTCGTCTGGACTACGAGTCCAGGTTAACCTAGAGGGTCCTGGAGGCAGCCCTTACAACTTGCTTCACATGCTCCTGGTTACCACGTGCTACTTAGACAGGGCAGAGCCACCCCATTTGGTTCTGGCTGGTTGGATGCTGTGGGACTTCCCATTTTTCTTAAACCCAGTTACGAAACTAATGTTCTTGCTTGTCTATCACTTTTGTCTACTGACTTTGTGCAAGGAGTGGGACTCAGTTATCTGGCTGCTTGGATCTGGACAATAGAGTTTGCTGTTTATATTGGTGTCAATCCTTTCACTGTTGGTTATTTCACTGGGAAATATGACAGCATGCCTTTTTGTCACCAGCTCCCTCACCCCGCTCTTCCCAGTATCGTCTACGGAGGAGGGACCTGTCACATGGAGGAATTCTCACGGCGCCTGGACTGCTTCTTGTGTCTGGTCGAGTTTGGTCCTTCTCGCGCCTCTGTGAACTGTAGTGGCGCTGTCTAGTTGTTGCACGTCGCGTAATGACGTGACGTGCGGGCGGCCATGTTTAGGGCTGCGCGCGCATCGTGATTCAGTGGCGCGAAAAGCCGAGAGAAGGCAGCAGCGGCTCGGCGCTCTTTAGGGCACCTTTACTTAATAAATATCCATTTACCTACAAACGCTGTAGCGTCCTCATTGGGGGTAACACCATCATTACAATGGCGACGAGGGTGGGATGCTAGACTCCCTACCCCCCACAGAGAACCAGACCACCGAGGGAAACAGCAACTACCGGTGGCCAGGGGACACGCAGCGAGGAACAGGACCACGGGAACCCGGTGGCCAGGAGGGACAGGCGGTCAAGAAGAGACCAGCAGCCTCCACGCAGGTACCATACCCTAAAGAGCGTGGCAGAGCCCGGCATCTCCCAGGAGGAGTGATTATCAGCCCGAGGGGGGTTGCCCAAGCCCCAGAGACACCAAGCAAAGCGCGCCTGACCACGCGACGACCCACGAGACAGGGAGAACCGCGCTGGATCCCTCACACAAGATAAAGGGGGCTGACGAAGGTAGTCCCCAAGCTCACACAAGCAAAGAAGAGCAGGACAACACGCCGGGAAGTCCCAGAGGTCAAGGGAGCGCGCATCCCATGATCTTGAGAAGATGAGTGTGCAGGCGGGGTACGCAATGGCGCCAGTGCAGTTCCTGCCCAGACCAGGAGAACCGCTAATGAAGTGGGAAGACTGGAGGGAGTACATTGATAATTTCATAGGAGTCTTGGAGGATGAGAATGAAGAACAATTTAACCCCAAGAGGAAGAAACGCATCCTATTACTCAACCTGGGCCCGGAAGGCCTGAGAATTTACAAAAGCCTAGTGCCAAAAGAAAGAGGAAGCACCGATGGGGACGTGTATGCCCATGCCATCGAAGACCTGAACGAACACTACAGGCCGGCGGTGTGTGTCTCAGTGGACAGGTTTAATTTCCAGCAAAGGAAACAACGCCCGGGAGAGACGGTGGAAGAATATGTAGCGGCTTTGAAGAGACTGGCATCCACGTGCAGGTATGATAATTGGGAAGAGGAGTTCATCAAAGATCAGGTGGTGATGCATACCACGAGCACAGCAGTGAAGGACAAGTTGTGGGCCAGCGGGGACACCACTCTAAAGGAGGTGATGGTAATCGTCAAAAGGGCAGAACTGGCGCGCAGGTGTGCGGAAGCAACGAGGAAAGAGACAACCCCCAATACCATGGTGAACAGAATAGACGAGGAGGAGCCCCGCAGGGACTACAAGAACAAGGGATCGCCGGCGAAGGGGCCCAACAAATGGCAAGGCAACCCAGGCCCTCCAGGGAAATAAGCGGGAAGTAGCAAGAAATCATGCTATCGGTGCGGGTGCTGGTCCCACGAGGCGCACGACAGGAAGTGCCCAGCATTCCGCGCCAAGTGTTTGTACTGTGGGATAGCGGGCCACTATGAGAAGGTGTGTCGGAGAAAGGCCTCGAAGAGCATGGTAAAATATGTCGGTCAGGACAGCGAAGAACAAGAAGAGGGCGCAGAGGAAGATGTTGTCACAGTCATTTACATAGAAGATCAAGTACTGGGCGTGGATGGTCAAGTGCTGAGCGTTGAAGGCAAGAGAACGATGAAACCTGTCCTGGAGATGCTGATAGGCGGAATACCGATAAAAGTGGTGGCTGACACGGGCTCACCCTACACCATCATCCAGAGAGCGGTATGGGAGGAGAGTTTTGCACCACACCTAGGCCCAGATCTGGAGAAGCTGGACATCCGCCCAGTGACGTACAATGGGGACCGCATTCCCATGGCTGGATTCAGACCGTTAAATTTTGAGTTCAGAGGCCGGTCCGCGTTCTGCAAACTGTACATATCTGAGAGAGGACCCTCGGTCCTAGGATGGCTTGACCAAGGCGACCTGGGCATCAAGCTGGACCCAGGGGGCAAGGAACAGATACTACTCGCGGAACTGGAAACCTGGCCTGACCTAGACAAATGGAAAGAAGAGTACCCCAAGGTATTCGGAGGCACAGTCGGAAGGATGGAGAAATTCGCGCACAAGATAGTCCTGAAGGAAGATGCCGTACCGGTCGCCCACAAGGTGAGAAATGTACCTTTGGCAGTGAGGGACGCAGTGCAAGAATAACTACAGGATCTGGAAAGGAAAGGGATCATCGAACCCATTACGTGTGCGGAGTGGCTCGCGCCCTTAGTAGAAGTGAAGAAGCCAAGCGGGAAGGTCAGGCTGTGCGTCGACCTGCGCGAACTGAACCAGAGCATCGTGGTGGAGAGATTCCCTTTGCCCCGGATCGAGGAAATGCTGGCTAGAACCAGGGGGGTCAAATGGTATTCCACCATAGACTTGACCTCCGCCTACCACCAGATCGCCCTGCACCCGGAAAGCCGAAAACTCACTTCCTTCATCACCCCATTTGGGTGCTACCAGTTCCGCAGCATGCCGTTCGGGCTAGCCTCGGCGGCTGCGGTGTTCCAAAAATTGATGCACCAACTGTTTAAAGACACAGACGGAGTCCAATATTTCCAGGACGACATCCTAGTAATGGGACGGGACAGACCGGATCACGATAGCAAACTCGGAAAGGTACTAAAGATCCTCGAGGGTAAGGGCCTCACAGCCGAATGGACCAAGTGCCGGATAGGAATGGAGTCTGTGACTTACCTGGGACATGAGATAGGGCTGCGAGGGGTTACCCCGAAAGCAGACAATGTGAGAGCCATCTGCGAGGCGCCACCGCCCTCCAACAAAGAAGAAGTCCGATCGTTCCTCGGAATGGCGGAATATTATAGTAAGTTTGTGCAGCACTTCGCCTCCAAAACCCACCACATGAGGCAGCTGACAAGAGACAACATAGAATTCTGCTGGTCGGAGGAAGCGCAAGGTGAATTCGAAGTCATCAAGAGGGAGGTGGCTGGAGCAGTACCACTCCAAGGATATGACCCCCAAGGAACCACAGTGCTCACCACGGATGCCAGCGACAAGGGGCTGGGTGCCGTCCTTATGCAAGATCGAGGTCAAGGGAGAATGGAAACGATCAGTTTCGCATCCCGTACGCTGAGTGAAACCGAAAAGAAGTACAGCGTAATCAAAAAGGAGATGCTGGCGGTCGTATGGGCCATGACCCGGTTCAGGCAGTTCTTGTGGGGCACGCGGTTCTTATTGAAGACAGATCACAAACCCTTACTGAAGGTACTAACGTCCAGCAGGCATGCAAGTGCAACGCCAAGAATCTCAAAGATAACTCTCAAACTGCTAGAATTTAGGTACAACGTGGAACACATCCCCGGCAGTAGGAACAGGGTGGCAAACTATCTGAGTAGAGCAGCGGCCATGGATCAGAGTGGAGAAGACCAAGCAGGGGCAGAAGAAATGGTGGCACTCATGGAAGACCAAGAGAAAACCATAGGACATCAGGAATGGAGGCAGGCATATGGAAAGGACCAGGTCCTAGAGGAAGTAAAATCATACATCACAGGGGGATGGCCAGATAAAAGACAAACCCGTGGAGACCTCAGCCCATACTTCGAAGTCAGGGAAGAGTTGTCGATGGACGACCTAGGAGTGTTTGTGTACAGAGGGGAGAAAGTCATCCCCCCGGCAAGAATCATCCCCAAACTATTGGACATGCTCCATGAAGGACACTTGGGGATAGGGAAACTGAAACTGAGGGCCAAGCAAAACTACTGGTGGCCAGGGATGGACGTAAGGGCCGAGAGGCACGTCAGGGACTGCCCACAGTGCCAAGGGGCAGATAAAACGCTCAAACCACTACGCCCAGCCCTTGGCAAGTTTGACCCCCCGAGGAATCCGTGGGAGGAGTTGTCAGTGGATATACTGGGCCCTATCCTGGATGTGCATGGAGTCCAGAAGTACGTATGTGTCCTTGTGGATAGGTACTCGAAATGGCCTGAGTTGAAAATAGACGAGGCAATGGATACAGAGACCATCATAAAGTTCCTGGCTGACACTTTTGTGAGGGAAGGCATCCCGAAGTCCATCCTAAGCGACAATGGTCCCCAATTCAGATCAGAGAAATGGAGCAACTTCATGCAAAGAAATGGGATTCTAGCAAAGCACACGTCCATATACCACCCGGCTGGGAACGGACTTGTGGAGCGATTTAACAGGGTGGTGATGGGCTCAGTGCAGGCAGCCATCTCCAGCAACAAGGACTGGGAAAGAGAAATAGAACACATGGTGTGGGCCTACAGGATCACCCCCACAGGAACAGGGTACAGCCCTTTCCAAATACTGAGAGGCCGCAAACCATTCACCCGGGACAACCGTGTTTGGAAGGAAAAAATCATAACAAGCGATTGGTCCCCTGCTGTAGTGCGAGCCAACTTGGAAAAAGCACAAGCCATTTACTCGAGACACTACAACAACCGGAAGAATGTGAGAGAGACAGAGTTGGAGAAGGGGGAATGGGTACGAGTAAAGTTGGCCACGCTACGGAGGAAAGGAGACAGTAAGTACAGCAAGCCCCTGCAGGTCAAGGAAGTGATGGGTAGAGCGGCTTTGCTGAGCGATGGCAACGTGTGGTCACAGGACCGCATGGCAAGATGCAACAGAGTGCAACGATGGGACCAAGGTGGAGAAGACCTAGAAGATGTGGAAGAAGAGACTCAGGAACCAGAACGATCAAATGGAGAAATGGAGGTGAGCAGAGGAGAACAGCGAGGAGAGAGGACTGAGGATGGCGATCAGGGATCAGTGAGTGAAGCGGGGATGAGCAGACGAGACGGAGGCGCGGCCGCGCTGGAAAGTGGAGGATGGAACGAAGGGACTCAGGAGAGAGTGACCCCGCCTGCCCCCCTGAGACTTACACAGAGTGGTAGGGCGGTGATCAAACCCTGAAGATTTCAAAACTTTGATATGAACGACGGACAGTGAGTTAAAGGTTTTGTTTGGGAAAAAAGGGGAGATATGTAGTGGCGCTGTCTAGTTGTTGCACGTCGCGTAATGTCGTGACGTGCGGGCGGCCATGTTTAGGGCTGCGCGCGTATTGTGATTCAGTGGCGCGAAAAGCCGAGAGAAGGCAGCAGCGGCTCGGCGCGCTTTAGGGCACCTTTACTTAATAAATACCCGTTTACCTACAAACGCTGTAGCGTCCTCATTGGGGGTAACACCATCATTACATGAACTTGAAACTGTGGCCGTTATCCATCACCTGGGACATCTGCGAAGGTGGCGCAACTGAGAAGGAGGGTGGTTCTGTTCCGTTTCTTGGTGACTGTTTGCTGAACTCCTAGGTCTTATTACCAGCGCCTTATCGGAGCGATATACAGCACAGAAGAATCTCCAGCAGCGCGGGACCCGACCGCTGTTGCTGTCCGTGGGGGACCTCGTGTCCCATGAGACCCTGCGGGCAAGGAGGAGGCCCTCTATATTGCTAGCACCTACTTGCCGCGTCAGAGCGCCAAATAGTGCAGAAGCATTTGTTTGGCTTTTATATTTTGTACACGGTTTGGCCACTGCTTGTTATATTAAGAGAAGAACGCCCTACTCCTTTATTCCCCCATGCCCACCAGGTATTGTGGAAATTGCACAAAAGAACAGTGTGTTATTTTCTATAACATCAGTAGAGGGAAGACGTAGTAGTGGTTTAACAATTGCACTTCGTTAGAGCAAACAATTTATGAGGGTACAGAACAATGATAGCATAGATTTAAAGGATGGTGCGTTTTGGGTATTCCACACCCTACTAACAGAGGTGTGTGCTCATGTTGGAGCAAATGATCCAATGTGTATAAACTTTAAGGAAGGAAACCATAGCACTCACTCATTAGTCCAAAAAATGTCATATGGTCCAAACAGTAAGGACTTGTGTTAAAAAAATTATTTATTCAAACTATCGATAATTTCGTGATCTTCAGTACTTCCATATATTAATTCTTCGAAGCTGGACAACAACTGACACGTTTCATCACGCATTGACTTTTTCAAGGCTTATATAAGGTATAAATGAGGTCATATGTTCCACGTGTATTCATCAAGGAGTGGTGGGTATACAGTATGATGCACTTTGGAACGGTACTCCTGCGACATGTATAACAAATGGACGCAAATCACATCGGTGTGTGGGATATTTGTCAACATAGAAGGCCATGTCCTGTAGTGAAATTTTACTCAAGTATAGGTCAGGTCACTGTAAGTGTGTGGTATTTTAGGTGGCTGGTAGGAATGTACACACCATCGAGTATGCATCTTTGGGGTTGGAGCAGTGTGTCTGTGATCGGCTAAAATTCTAGATCTGTATAGTGTTTGTGTATTGTCCAAGGTCCTAGCGTATTTGTAGAAATATGTAATGTCCTAAGCTAAAATGACTATGTGGCAAGTATAGGTCAGGTGAATTTTATTGATAGATGCAGATCATAATAAGCTCCGATCTGGCGGTGTGAAGCTATCCGGCATCTCGACAAGCACCTTTACAGTTTACGTTGGGTTCAATCGAAGAACTTCTAAAGGATCTTAATATAAAAGGTGTCACCTTTCCAGCCACATCACCCACCACCTGTGAGCAAGGGGCGGAAGGGATTGCCACACACTATTTACCATCTCTCCCGGATCTTGGCACAAGGGCCCCGGGGACCTGTAGTTCCCAATCCTAGCATAACCAGCAGTCTGCTTCACCACTCATTCCATAAGTACTGCCTATTGCTGCAGGAAGAAATAAATAGCCCAAGCAGTCCTCAGACACGCATGTTTGTGGGAGGGGTCAACGATTCCACGATGAAACACATTCCGATTAGTAAATCCCTTGATAAGCTAGCATTAGAGTCAAACAAACAGTAGTTAGTGATCATAACCCGTTAGTTTGATCTATCTCTTTACAAGCCAACCGCTCCATAGCCCTTGCAAAGATTTCACACACTGTTCCCATTAGGCCAAATAGAGTTCACATTAGATGGTCGGGAATTGACCCTGCATGCAAAATGAGGAGGCTTCTATTCCAAGTACCAAAAGAGTTTAACATATGTTTAGCCCCTGTGTGGATAATGACTCCTGGTCTCAGCTTTTGAGCTGATCACAGCGGCCCTTAATTCCCTTTTCGTACATCTGGCAAAAACAGGACAGCCTGCGAGAGAGGGATGGTTCAATCATGAATGTACTCAGGCTTTAAAACAACTGAGGGCTGCTCTACATCATGTCACGAGAGAGCATGCTTCTGTTAATTTTCTAAGGGAGTAGTATAATGAGACCCTACAAGCCAGGAAAGCAGAGCTAAGGCATGACTAAACTTGGTGCAGGTTGCTTAAACCAACACAATATCTATATATTTTTAATAATGTGAATACCCCTTTTTTAAAGAACAATTCTGGCCCCTGTCCTCACTTCACTTGTCCCCTCACAGGCTTGGGTTGACCACTTTGAGAGCACTTTTGACCCTGCATTTACCAACGCTATGAGGACCCCATCACTGGCTTTGGAGAGTTTGAACAGGAGTTCCATCTAGACTAGCACCCCGCCCTTGGTATTTACGCTAGATACAATCTCGGGGGCAATGCATACGTGTGCAGAGCAGAAAGTCCCCAGGCCCGATGGGGTTCTGGTTAATTTCTTTATAGGCGTGGGATAGCTGTGGCACCCAATATTTACTCATGTTTTCGACGTGGTGGCAAATGGCTTTATTCCCTCTTCTTGGACTAAGTCCATTATTGTGCCTATAGACAAGAAAGGCATAAAGCAGGCCCAAAGTGCAACCATCCCTCTTTGATTATCCACAAAACTCCTGGGCAGAGTTGTCCTAAGGAGATTGGAGGATTGGGCAACTGACAATTACATCCTGTTGGACACCCAGTATGTACTCAGGAAGGGACTTGGGACGGTGGAGCGATGTCTAAATCTCAAACATTTGATTGGGAAATATACAAGAGCAAAATGGATCGATGTATCTTTGTTTTGCACATCTCACTGGTGTATTCGATTTAGTCGATCACTCTAAACTGTGGCATACCCTGCTTTCTTATGGGACTCCCTGCTTGCACAGCTTTAGAAGAAACTCTCAGCTAAAGTTTGATTTGGCCCTGATGGTGAACTGTCACTTTCTATTCGAATCAGGCCGGACATATGACAGAGATGTGTACTGGCCCCCTTTCTTTTATCACTATTTATAAACAGGGTTGATTATACTTTCCAGTCCTTGCAGGCTTCTGTGCCAATGGTTGTCAGTCGCTCTGCACCGTGCTCCTACATGCTGACCCCACTCAGGTTGAAGAGATTATTGGACTCCTTTGCAGACTTTTTAGATTCCAGGAAATTAAAGATGATTAAGTCCAAGACATTTATAATGACCTGTGGGAAAACCCCTAAGGTTGTAAGATCATTCTATCTTGAGGGCTTTCAGATAGCTAAGGTTAAGTCCTTTTGCAACCTGGGAGGCCTCCTATCTAGAAAGGGCTCCTGGGCTGATCATATCCAGAATAGCCAGCTTAAGATGAAAAGAGTCTGTGAGGGGTTATTTAGTTTTTCAATTAGTTTTGGCAGTTGCACCATCAACGAAATGCTTACCATCTATAAAGCAAAGGATGTATCTGTTGCAAATTATGGTGGGGGTGTGTGGGGCCACTCGGCCACAAAATTCTTTACAGGTAGAGGAACATACATTTTTGAGGCAATTGTTGTGTATTCCCCCCTCGACACCATCTACCATCCTGCACTGGAAAGTAGGGAAGAGTCATCTTGAAGACATTTTGTCATTCAAACCCATCTCCTTGTGGCGCTCTATATGGGCCAAACCTGAGACTAAACTTACAAAGGTAATAATAAAGGACTGCCTAACTTTAGATCATGTCCTTAATATCCCGTGGCTATCTTCCATCAACAAGACTCTTAGGACGGTGTTTGGCTTTCCTGGGTTTTAAGACCCGGGTAAGATCCTAATATTCAAGTAATCGGCAATGACGGCAGCCTTGGTTGATGCGAAGGTAAGGAAGAGAGCCTCTCCTGATGAGACTAAACAAACTGTGGTGACATATATTTCCTGTACTCTACTCGTAGGTTTTCAACCCTAGCTAGCCTAGGTGACAAATTTGCAAAATCGCTTTGCCCTGACTAGACTACGGCTGAGTAATGTACACCACCTTGTCTGTTTCTCTAGTATGAATCAATGGGATACAACAACGGTTACATGCCCGTATGATTGAATATCCAAACAGTGCACTTTGCATTTTATGCTCTTCTGTCAATTTAATTTAACTTTAAGGAAGCAACTTTTAAAACTCATTTGTATTGCACATAACATCAGAGACCACAAATCTGATATGCGTCTTTTATGTGCTATGGAGTCCCCAGCCATTTGTTTTAATGTTGCATCTTTTATTTGTAAAACAATCTTTGTCAGGAAAAGAATGTAATAACATTTTGGATTAGTACTGTTAATTTTAATTATCCCTGGAGCTCTCATTTTAACACTTAACTAGTCTCTTGATGTAAGATATTTCCTCATTTATATCATGTGTTTTAAAGACCCATGTTGATAGGGCTGAAATAAAGTTCTTTTGACTTTGACTTTGAATCACATTTTGCAGTCTGATTCATTCGCTTTCTACTGCTGTATCTTCCCTGAACGGTGATGGATTAAACCCAGATCTTTTGACTGGGTGTGAGTCTTTGATTGGTTCAGATGCTCCGTCCATCACCACCCCCTTTTGTACTGCTTTGTTCGCCATAAGTTGGCAGGGTATGCTCAGACGTGAGTCCCTTGCTCACTTTGCCACTGGATTCAAGCAAGCCTGGCTGAAGACGGCTGGAATGCCAGAAACTGGTCCTAGGAAGCTTGAATCTGGTTCAGGGAAGGCATGGCTTGGCAGTTCGGGCTGGACTGTTCCCATGAGTACAGGGTCAGACTGATTTGCATATGGCCATGTCTGAACTGGGGTGGCAGAGTGGGCTAAAGAACGGTGATGGATTAATCCCAGATCTGTTGACTGGGTGTGAGTGTTTGATTGGTTCAGATGCTCCGTGCATCACCACCCCCTTTTGTACCGCTTTGTTCGCCATAAGTTGGCAGGGTATGCTCAGACGTGAGTCCCTTGCTCACTTTGCCACTGGATTAAAGCAAGCCTGGCTGAAGACGTCTGGAATGCCAAAAACCGGTCCTAGGAAGCTTGAATCCGGTCCAGGGAAGGCATGGCTTGGCAGTTTGGGCTGGACTGTTCCCATGAGGCACAGGGTCAGACTGATTTGCATATGGCCATGTCTGAACTGGGGTGGCAGAGTGGGCTAAAGAACGGTGATGGATTAAACCCAGATCTGTTGACTCAGTGTGAGTGTTTGAGTGGTTAAGATGCTCCGTCCATCACCACCCCCTTTTGTACCGTATCTTCCCTGGTGGCATAATGTTGGTAATTTTATACTAGGGCAGCCTGTGGTTGTGAACTGTCATTCACTGTATTTTGGGATCAGCACAAGGTGGTGCACTGATGGTTATTTTACTCTCTTCTGTTACCCTGTGAGATGTGAAACACACATAAGGTGATGGGGGCTGCTTGCAATAAGTCTAACCACTGTCATTAGCTCGTGGTAGCACTCCAACCCATCATTCCTTTGCTCAATATACCATTCTGTGAGATGTGTCATAGTGGGGATGATTGAAGCACCTTCATTTTTTATAGTGATGATGAGACACTTTTATGGCATTCTTCAGTTCTTGTCATTCCCAAGGAATTTACCAAGCACATTCAGTATTTCCATGAAAACAATTGAGGGGAAAAGGTGAGATTAGTGAAGAGAAACACACTAAATAATTAATGACAGCTGAAAATAAGTTTGTGGGTTGTCAAGGGTTGTTAAAACATTTTTACTTTTAAACCTCTTTGAGAGTGAAACTAGGTTTGGATGAGGTTAAGAAACATATGTACCCAGTTGCACTATTTGTGTTTGGGATATCTGCCAGTTATACAACAAGTCCAAATGTTTTTGGGATACCTTATGGCATAGTCAACCCCATCTATAAGACCATTAGGCTCCCTATTGGAAGTTAACTATGGAGTCCACAAACTATATCACTAAGCACATTTTGTGGAAATGTGAGCATATTTATCACTCAAAATTCTTCAAGTAAAGAATGTCGGAAAAATAAATTTGAGCAAAAAACTTGAACCTCAAGCTTCATCACTACACTGGTCTCCACATGTAGAATACTCACTTGGTATAGCGAGACAAACCATTTTAAACTTTGAAATGAAACCATAAGACACTATCAGTGCTTAAATTGAAGGCCTCCTTCATGGCCCCAGTGAAACAGATGGTCATATATCTGGGGCAAAAAATAATATGACTCCTAGTAGTTAGAAACTCTTACATTTGTTTTCACTACAGTAAGGCCTATCTCTCTCATAGGATAACTTTGGAGTAGCCTTATTCAATTTTATATGTGTAATTTCAAAATGGGAAGAGATAAACAGTTCATGTTTGGTTCTTTGGAAAATGGGTGAAAGCTGTATTTAGTGATGGAGTCTGGTTTTTGTATCACAATTTAAAAAATGCCACTTTTAGAAAGTTGTCATTTTTCAGCCCTTGGCGCTTTTGTACCTACAGCCTGGCCTGGGTTACTTGACTAGGTGTAACTGTCAGTTGGATTTTGTGAATTCCTTCCAGACTGTCACACAATAGAGGGATTTGGTGTGCCTCAGTGGGCAATCTGCTGACAGGATGGGGGCATAGCTGAGCCCAGCCCCACTTACAACTGAATAGCCTGTGCTCTGCCTTCACAAAAAGGAAAAGGGCCAAACATCTACCATCCTGGAGCCAGGGCAGGGGAGGCAAGACATTCCAAGCACTTCAAATGCACTGTCTAGAAGCTTCTCTCACCTTACAGAACCAGGGTACTAGGGTATGAAGGAAGGACCTCAGACACCAACTCTTCGGTACCCTACTGGACCTGTGGATACTCTGCCAGAAAGAAGGACTGCTGTACTGCTACAAGGATTGTCACTCTGCTCTAAAGGAACTTATTCGCTTTTGTGCTCACCTGCTCTCTGCTGCCCTCTTGCCTGGGAAGAAGAAATGGACCTGCAACTTCATCTTGAACCTAGGGCCCCAGAGTGAATAAAAAGGGCTAGTTTGCTAGCCTTTTGATCTGAGCCCCGGGGACATAAAAGGCGCCCCAAGCATATGTCCAACTTTTTAAATACACTGCACCCTGCCCTTGGGTAAATGTAAATGTATGTATATGGGTCTGTTCAGGGCCTACCTTAGGGGTGACCTCTATGTATTAAAAGGGAAGGTTTGGGACTGGCAAAAGGTTGACTTTGCCAGGTCAACATGGCAGTTTAAAATACACATAAACAGGCTGCAATGGCAGGCCTGAGACATGTTTAAAGGGCGACTTAAGTGGGTGTCACAATCAGTGCTACAGGCCCACAAGGGGCATTTAATTTACAGGACCTGGGTACACGTAGTATAACTTTACAAGGGACATACAAGTAAATCAAATATGCCAATAGGGTATGCGCCATGTTACCATGTTAAGAGGAGAGGGCACAAGCCCTTTAGCACTGGTTAGCAGTGGTAAAGTGCACATACTCTCAAAAGCCAACAAAAACAGGTTTAAAAAACAAGAAGGTGAAGGCCAAAAGTTTGGAGATGATCGTGCAAAAGGGTAAAATGCAACAATATTCATAAATTGGGTGCTCACCACCCCACCTATTATTTCATTGCAACTAGGGCCAAAGAACATTTTTATTACTCTTACAATGCTTATAGATTTTGTGCTAAGTAAAATTTGCAAAATTAATCAAATTTTACAGTTGTTAAATTCCTCTGAAGTTTTTGGTAGAAGCGGCTGGTTAAAATAAAAATGTCTCACAAAAAACTGGTTTGACCTGAAAATCTCTTGTGGAAACCAATTCCTTTGTTGGTATTTCAGAGGACTTTGAATGTGAGGTACGCCCCCACGTTAAATTTGCTTGCTAGATAGCACACAGAAAAATTCCCAAAAAGCTCAGACACAAAATCACAATTTCACACACCTTTCATTGTAACACCTTTATTGGTTCCTTATAGAATATGATCCTGTGTTGTTCACAACTATAAACATTCTGGGAAGGCATCTGGTGGACAACACACCTAAACATACAAAAATGCAACTCTTTCAAATCACTATCCTGAAATTCTATGTCAGGCTTCGGATTATGCTATTCCTTCTATGCTTTATTTTGATAGCAGTCATTTTAAGACTTAATAACCAGACCACATTTCCCAAACACCCTCGGGAAATAGTGGTCAAAAAGAAACAAACAAGGGACAACATATCCCTGAGTCCATAACCAATCACAACACTGGGCTCCACATATAGTCCCTCTTCAAGCCACTGCCCTTCCTCTTTCTGTGCTGCTCGCTGCCATGAGATGAGTGGAATTATTTTTCTCCTTACATTGCCTGATTTGTTATGCGGTTTTGAAGCGGGTGCGGTGTCGTTTCTTTTTTAAAACACCCGCGACTAAACAATCAGTGAATTCGTTCAATTGACATTTAATGTTTTTAATGCTTTTGTTGCTTGCTTAGTGTAGTGGTACGCTCGGCGGACAGCTACACGTGAGGAGAAAAGGCCTGTGATAAGTTGTTCCCAGTGCACGGTTTGTCCCAGAGGGTTTGTTTTTCCCTCTATCAGTGTTTCTTGGGTTCTCTCCCTTTACAATGTTGCTGGTCTCCCAGCGTTTAATACTCAGTCTCTCCGGCTGTGAAGGTACCACTGACACCTGGCCCCCTTTGAGTCCAGTGGCAGTGTCTTAAGATGCTTTAGCATGTCTGACAAGGCCGACATGCAATGGGAGGAGGAACCCCTTGCTCAACTGCATTGGGACAATGAGTTCAATGAGGCATCCATCTACCCGGCAGTTGAAGAGGTTATGGCTCCTATGGAGGACCGTTTGATGCAACAATTGGAGTGCATATGTGCTAAGTGGGCCCCTTCACCAACCAATACTCGTACCGATGCCCATAGTGCGCAAGGGGTGACCCTATCCCTGCCAAGAGTCCCAAGGTGGAGGGGGTGGGCCAGGATGCTTTTGAGCATTTAAGGGAGGCCTTTTTGGTGTAGAGCCTGCCCCAGGCAACTCCTTTGGATACCACCTCTTCCCCTGCCCACACTACTCCCGCTAGCCCGTCGCACGGGGATGACACGGGGATGACACCCATAGCGACATCGATGACGAACCCGGCCCATCTAGACCGTGGCGCTCGGCAGCTAGTGCAGGTTCAACGGAGCCTCAAAGGACAGAGAGCAGTTCTGACATGCTAGACCCTAAGCTACTTATGCATCCCAGATGTTCAGAATGGACCCCTTCCACAAAGGTGGCAAGCTACGTGGCGGGTAGAATTCGAACTTCCATGGGTAAAGAGGCCCGTAGCCGCCTGCGTTCGGAATGTCCATGTCCCTCCCCAGACGGGAAAGTCGCACAGACCCCAGAGCTAGATCCTAGGATGGTGACTTTCTTAGCGAAGTTCATCAACGATCCCAAAAAGGGGAAAGACATATCTTGGAGGGCATGCCAAGATAAATGACTCGATGCCCTGGGACCGCTCACTATGATCCTAAACATGGCGGAGGATGCCAAAACCACAGGGGCTCTTATATCACCAGAGGCCCTGTCTGGTAGGCAACAGTATGCTGTGGTTTTCCTCGGTAATGTGAATTGTGATCTCTCCACAGAGCGAAGGAGGTCCTTCTTGATCAAAGTTGACTTGAAAATAGGAGACCTAGCTGACTCTGAGGCGGGAGCGGTAGCCCAGGGTGGTCTCTTTGAAGAGCCCTTTATTAAAGAGCTGGGCAAATTCATCAATACTTTTACGTCCCTTGACGAGGTTCACCCTTGTATTAAAAAGGTTTTCTCCTCCCGGATTTTCCATGAGGTCGGTCAAGGCAGAGGCCACTCAACCAGCCAGGCCCCTCAAGGGACATGGCTGGTTGCCTGGCTCAGGTTGCCTGGAGCCTTGTCCCCCAGGGGGGAAGGCTCCAGGCAAGGGTAGAATCAAAACCAACCCAGGTACAATAATTTCTAGCCTTCCAGCAGACGCAGATCCAGAGGTCAAGGCTTTAAAGGAGGGGACCTCTCCTCTGCCGCCAGTAATTGTCTCGTCAGAGTCGCAGGTGCGTGTGGATGGCCGGTTGGCCATATTTCTGAGTGCGAGGAGAACAGTTACGTCCGATGCTTAGGTGTTGCAAATGGGCGAGGGTTCTCAAGTAGAGTTTTGCGGCAAACCAAAGCAATCGGCGCCGCCCAGGCCTATCCAGTTTTTGCTCCAGGAAGCGGATTTGATAAACTCGGAAGTCTCTGCACTCTTAGAGAAAGGGGCCATATGTCGCATCTTCTTGCATCCTCAAGGTTTTTTGAGCAACATGTTTTTAGTGGACAAGACAAATGGGGCTCAGCGACCAGTGTTGAATTTCCATGAATTCAACGAGTGGCTCATTTATTGCCACTTCAAAATTGAGGGGATTAATCTCCTAAGGGATGTTCTAAGGCCCACGGATTGGATATCCCGATTGGATTTAAAAGATGCCTACTTGGCCATCCCCATTTTTCCAGCTCAGAGGAAGCTCCTTCAGTTCCTATGGAGGCAACAGGTGTACCTGTTCACAACTCTTCCTTTCGGGCTGTCCTCCGCTCCTTGGTGCTTCACGAAGGTGCTCAGACCTGTCGTGGAGTACCTCCGAACTCGAGGAACACGCCTCAGTGTGTACCTGGACAACTTGCTTCTGTTGGCCCAGGATCCTCTCTTGCTCGGAGATCAGTTGCAACAGGCGGTCACCCTTTTAGAAAGTCTTGGGTTTGTGATAAATACCAAGAAGTCACTGTTGGTTCCAGCGCAGAAGGTCACGTTCTTGAGGTTCTTGATAGACTCTGTTCCAGCACGAAAGCTGGCCAAGATCCGACACAAATTGTGGCATACGCTGACCAAGCAGACAATTCAACTTTGACAGATTGCCCGCGTGGTGGGGCTATTGTCGGCTTCCATCCAAGCGATCTTCCCGGGCCCACT
Source organism: Lissotriton helveticus (assembly GCF_964261635.1). Lineage (NCBI taxonomy): Eukaryota > Metazoa > Chordata > Amphibia > Caudata > Salamandridae > Lissotriton > Lissotriton helveticus. Next base: position 1,248,755,799 of record NC_136057.1, read on the forward strand.
GCACTACCGGGCCTTGCAGCGCCTCAAAGCAAAGCATTTGCGAAAGGGGTTGCCTTATTCCCATACAGTTTCCCTGTCAGAGGAGGCACAAGAAGAGATTAGTTGGTGGCTCTCTCTCATGGAAGCCTAGAATGGGAGAATGACTTTCGGCTCGGCCCCAGAACTGGTCAACGAGTCAGACGCCAGCAGATCCGGTTGGGGCGCCAGGTGTGGAGAGTTATCCACAGGGGGGTCTTGGTCTCCGCAGGAGCAAACTCTACACATCAACTGCCTGGAGTGCCTGGCAGGCTCCTTCGCAGTGCTGGACCAAGGATCGATATCAGTCGCGTGTCCTGTTAAAAATGGACAATGTCTCGGCGGTCCGGTACATCAATCATCTGGGGGGAACACGCTGAAAAGTGTGTCAGACCTAGCGATGACCTTCTGGCAGTTCCGCCTGAACCATCACACTTCGGTAATGGCGGAGTACCTCCCGGGACGGGAGAATCAGGTGGCGGGTTGGCATTCCCGCCATTTCAGAGACTTCAGTCTTTGGAAATTACATCCAGATGTTTTTTCTCTGGTGAATGGCCTTTGGGGTTCCTTTTTCAGTGGATCTTTTTACCTCCAGACTGGGCCATCAGTTTCCTCCATTTTTCAGTTGGAGGCCAGACCCGTTAGCGGTAGCCACGGAAGCTTTCCTGCAGGATTGGATGCAGGAACAAGCCTAAGTGTTCCCGCCCTTCGTAATGATCCTTCGGGTGTTGGCCCAGATCAGACGGTGGATGTGGTTCTTATCACGCCCATTTGGAGGTCACAAGTATGGTTTCCAGTTCTTCTGGAAATTTCTCTGGATTTTCCAATCGACTCCCACACTTTCCGGAACTCCTTCTCAATCCAGATCAGGTTACCCATCAAATGGTACTTGACGGAGCCCTACAGCTCAAGGCGTGGAGGATTACAGGAGTAGATGGACTATCCCTGGCCTTTCGGACTTCGCTGAAGACCTCTTATCCAAAGCCTGGGCGGATAGCACCACCAAGCGATATCAATCTGCCTGGTGACGATGGTGTAGTTGGTGTGTGCGATGAGGTTGTAATACCGTGGGCGCGGATTTAGTCCACATCTTGAATTTCCTAGCGAGTCCGGCACAACAGGGTTTGGCCTACCGATCTGTAAATACCTTTCGCTCCGCCATCTCGGCAGGACATGCGCCAATACAGGGCAATCCTGTGGGTGGACATACTTTTATTTGCCGCCTTTGAGGGGACTCTCTTTGTTGCTTCCCCATGAGCCACGTTACTTGGAATTGTGGCATGTGAATAGAGTGCTTAATTTGTTCTTTTTGTGGTAACCGAATGAGTACCTGTCGAGAAAAGAGCTATCTGTAAAATCGGCGATGCTGCATTGCCTGTAGAAGAGCGTCCGATGTCCGTGACCTGGATATCACGGGCAGAGTGTTTTCTCCCTCAGGCGTCTCTTTTGCTATCAGGCGTCGGATGAAGGGTCATATTAGGGTAATAGAATATCCAGCATTTCCAGACTTCCCTAAACTGGGTGTGGTTTGATGCTTACAAGCCTATAAAGAGATGTCTCTGTAATTAAGGCCTCTGGTAAAGAGGCAGCTTTTGATTGCTCTCAGGAAACCACATAAGGCAGTTTCATCTCTGACAATTGCACAATGGGTGCAATGGGTCATGCAGGAAGCAGGCATTAGCCTGAGGCCATTCGGAGCCCATTTTGCCAGGGGAGCGATGGCCTCCAAATCTTTCACGTTGGGAGTGAGGATAGAGGACATAAAGAACGCGGCAAACTGGTCCTAAGATTCAGTCTTTGAGAGATTTTATTTCAAGCCTATCATCGACATTATCATTTGGTGGTGAGTAATCTTTAAACTAGCATAATCAGAAGCCTCCGGGCGAGATATAGAATGAAAGATTTCCTAGCTATCGTAACGGAAAGTGTCAATTCTATTAAGGACTCAGAGACAAGGATTATCCCACCCGTTGATAGCTGGTCAGATCACCCACCCGTTAGGATTAAGTAAATTTCTCTTATGATTTTCTTGTTGGATATCTGGTTCAAGTGTGTCAGTTATGGACTTTGGAGCTATGACCTATGGTTTCTAGCACATTCTATGACACACTATTTCATATACATGCCCTTTCAGTGATGTTGTTAGCTGAGATGAAGTTAAACTTGCTCTGTGGTCACTGTTGGGTTTACTAGCCTGATATTGTCCTTTTGCTTCCAGGAGGGGATTCCCGGAAACAGGAAGGCTAATCCAGGAAGAATGGCATGACTCGCGGAATGAAAGAGGAAGGGCAGTGGCTTGAAGAGGGACTATATGTGGATCCCACTGTTGTGATTGGTCTACGGACTCAGGGATATGTTGTCCCTTGTTTGTTTCTTTTTGACCACTTTTTCCAGAGGGTGTTTGGGAAATGTGGTCTGGTTGTTAAGTTTTAAAATGGCTGCTATCAAAATAAAGCATAGGAAGAATAGCATAATCCTCGCCTCAGAATCCTTAATAGAATTGAACCTTTCCGTTACGATAGCTAGGAAATGTTTCCTATGCTTTGGATATCAATTTAGCAAAATAAGGGAGATTATTCTCTTCTCGATATACATTGTTTTCTGCTTAGGTATTAAATACATTAGATCAAATTGAAAACAAGCATATTTCATTGCATACATCATTCTGTTATCATCCCAACCACTGACAGATTCCTACACATAAGACATGAATAACATTCCAGAATTTGATTCAAAGTAAATTTAGATAAATCCTTAAATTAGCTCAGGTTCCATAGTTCCTACCAGAATATTACAATTCTGTGTCTTATATCTCTTATGAATTCTCTGCTCTTTACAACTCCATGAGTGCCAACCCTATCAGCTAGTTTCACAAAAATATGCATGGACTCCTTCCTGGGCTACGTGTTAATTTATTACACATTTTCTTTTTTTTTTTTTTTTAATCTTTCGTCCCACTCCCATATATTGTCACCAGTTGACTCTTTTAGAAACTTGGGTTAGTTTATGGCGGATTAATAAATGTACTCTTTGATTCATAGTTAATATATATTATATCAAATACTAGTGTTCAAACAAATAATTTGAAAAAACAAGTAAAGTGGGTTAATCTCTGAAGGATTGTATACCAGTGAGGAGGCACCCTTCAAGCTGACGTCTAGATAACATAATAAAGATGATGGACTATGCTTTTCTCTTCCTTTATGTAGCAGCCCCTTTGATGGTTTCTGATTTCTTTTGCTGTCTTCATTTTGCTGATCTGAACATTTATTTTTAATTTCTGTTCTTAGTTTGTTTACAGAACCCTAAAGGTACCCAAGGATTTGCCAGCACGGCTTAAGCAGAATTTCAAAGATCAGCACATCCTTTCAGTCATTGAAGCCTCAAGCTTGCAGGTCAGGCCAATAAAGATCCAGGCAGCGACTGCTGCAGTCACATTTATTTATTGCTTAATAATTCAGTTTTGACACGTGCATAAAACGTACACCGATGCATCTCCGCTTCAAAACTTTCAAGAACAATACTTTTGACGTCGTTTGCCACACATGTATTGCCATTTGTAAGGGCAAAGAATTTCTGGCCTAAATTATACCTTCAAGTGCATATTATTAACCAGCATTGCTGGTGCAGGTTTTTCTAACTCCACATGTATAACCATCAAGCACTGAATACAGTACTGTATACATTCTTTTGAATAGTTTAGCATTTTAAATTGACTATTACGTCTTTAGCAAAAACTGTTCCCCTTGAAACCTGTTCCCTTCTCACACAAACTTTGTGAAAAGCCTATACCTTTGAGGTATAATTCACCTGTGCAGACATGACTAGAAAACGATTTCAGAATTGTTAGTGAATCCTCACAAAGTATTGACAGTGTGACTGTGCACGTCATTTCCTTGTTCGCTTTCTGGGTGACACTCACTAGTGTCAGCTGAGATGAAAACTCCATAAGCATGAGAAGAGCGTCTGCTTGAATGTTCATATTGGAGTCTGAAATGTGTGGAAATGGTGCGTGGTAAAGAGGATTTTTGGAAATGGGATAGCCAAGACCTTTTGCTTTTAATACAACAATACTCACATTTAATATGCATTCAGCCACTCTTCTAAAATCCATTGGCTTGTTGCTGTGTCAATCATATTTTCTTCTACTCACTACAGGATGAGGAAGTGGGCCAGCCAGCGTGTAACATTAGCAAACTTCACTGTGAATTATGGCATTCTTCTCTTTCACAAGAAGAACATGCACACACAAAGTAGTAGTCTTTGTTGCCAGGAACTACTATAGCAATTTGCTTGTAAGCAGTGTGCTTAATATTGTGGAGAGTCCAGCACCACCCGACAAAAAAAGCCTTCACAAAAAACACGACGAAACAAGCATTGACAAAGCCAAATATTTGGTTTGTGGTATTAGGAAGGGCCCACATTTGCAACCAGGTCTTGGTTACAAGATTGTTATAAACGTGTAAATGTAAATAGATGCATAATGGCTTACACTACGCACAGGTAGCAGATATAGTCCTAATACAGGTTCACATTTACATGCAATTAATACTTTGAGGAAAACTGATACAGCATAGGTGCGTAAAGCAACTTATTGCATGATTAAGTATGACTAAGAACAAGGGGTATATTGTCAATCACCCCATAGAGCATTAGGCATTGGTATTACATCATACAATGTAATGCTCACAACGACAGCTATAAATGGTCGCTTTATAGCTAGGTGTTTTTATTTTTATGGCATGTCCTTGATTATCTCAGCTACCATAACATTATAACAGAACAGTTATTTCCAGCCGGAATCCCTTCGGGCCCCACCCAGTGCACCTCATTTGCTATTTTTGTCAAATGGTTTCATATTTGCAGTGTGTTCAAACTGGCCTAGAACTGAAAGAAGCCATCAGCTGCAGAGTTTTAAATTGAGCATTCCATGAGTGCTGGGGTCATCCGAAGAGCCAGGTCCTGAGGTCCTTCCTGAACTGGATCAGTGTGGGGACTTGCTGGAGGTGGAGGTCGTTCCAGGCCTTGGCTGCGAGGTAGGAGAAGGACTTGCCTCCCGTTCTAGTCTTGTAGATGCTTGGGGCTGTGGCCAGAGAGAGGACAGCTGATCGGAGGTGTCTACTGAGTGCATGGAAGTCGAGGCAGATGTTTAGCTGCAGATCATGCACTCTTTCAGGAAACTTCAATGTTAAGTGTATGTGCACTGGACAGTGCAATACCTTAAAACAGATGCTCAGCCCTGCTCGGTCCCAGAGCACATGTTCACAGCAGCATTACTGACTGTGGAAATATGTGATAATTTAAATATCAGCTTCCTACATTAGAATTATGGTCCCGCCCAGTATACAAGAAAGAGCCTTCTCTTGGAAGCACCAATATTCATGAAAGCTTCCAACATTTCCCCCTTGAGTTAAGTGGCACAGCTCAAGTCTTTGCCCCTCCCTCCTCCCCCCTCGCCCAATCACCTACATTAGCACTTGCATTTGACATACCAATTAATTGCAGACACAACATTATATCCATTCTGGAACAAAAAGAACCTCATCTTCATAGACTTATTATGGGGTTCCCATGACTCCAGATGTTCAGACAGGAAGAGCATGTCGTTAATGATTATCTAATTGTGAAAGAAAATGTTAAGAACAAACCATGTTATGACAAGCAAATTATACGTGTCATTATAACAATGGTTGCTCTTTATACACTAGAGAGAATCTACATTTCCAGACTTTAACAGTGTTTCGCATACCTTCCACGGGGAAGGGGCTTAGGCATCAACTAGAAAGGAACCGTTTCAAGATTGCTATTCAATTCAGAGAAGTAAAGAACCCGGTCACAAGGAAGTAACACCAATCTGTACACCGGTCCATCTGTGTGCCTTGTTTCCAGGCAAGGGCTTCATGGCACAAGTCCCTCTTTCACTACAGAGGTAAATGTCGTACATCCCATTCAAGAGGTCTCCCTCCAAGTCACTTACAGTGCCCTAGTGGTGCCAAACGGAAGGGAATGATGGAGTGATCAAACGTTTAAACATAAATTATTCTGGCATTTAGCAGTCAAAAGGGGGCTTCTCATAAACCATTTATCATTTTGGGGCATGGTGGGAGGCCAGACACGATAATAAGGGCTGGACCAAGGTCGTGGTCCTCGCATTTGCTACCCATCTGTAATGTAGCCACATGCACAGGAGAAGTTTCATCCTTTTCGACCGTGACCCTTTTGTTACCAGGAACAGTAAAGGGAAACATATGTGACCCAAGTCAGTCTTTATTGCTCTTTGTTTTATGTTCTCTTACCAAAGAGCTTTGCTAATGTCATGCCAACGGCCACCTAGATCTGGAATGACTGAGTATTGGACTATCTCAGCCTCCTTTCTGTAAGATAATGTCAAAAATGCACAAAGCAACAGGGCTAGCACCTCGACCTAGAACAAGTGGGCATCTGGGTGGCTTGCCACTGGATTACACAACTTCGTTTATACCTTTTGTGGAATAATTTAATAAATCACGAAGGCTAACATAATCTAGTTGCTTTAATTTGTGAATTACACACCTATTATTTGATAGAGGTAACAAGCAAAGGAAAGTGTACAGAGAACAGTATGCTTGTGTTCGGTAGGAGTGCGTTTTTGCCCCCATGCCATGTAAGCTATATTGGGAAATCTATAAAGAGAATTTGAAAATGTCAAATATATTATAACCTGTTATCATACTTTTCAGGGTCTCCAGACGGCATCAGACTTTTTGTTTAAGAAGGTTACCCCCTGAAACATATACCTGTAGGTCTGGTTGCAGGGGGAAAACTACAACAAGAAAAAAGATGAGCACCCACAGGCCTGTATTACTTCAATTTCGCTGATACATGCTCAGACTGGTTGTCCTATTTACGCAGTGCAGTATACAATGAATATCAAAAGGGATAAAGATGAATACGAATATTGGGAATTGGCATCTTGAAGGCCCAAAGTTGGTAAGTCTGTTCAGTAGCAAACAGCTGCGTGCTTCAGTGTGCGAATGTCCAACTTGTTTAATTTGAAAACTTTGGGGAATAAACTGATTAGCATGATTCAGTAATGTGCATAAACGTTAATAAGGCCTTCAAAAATGGCCGATATGACAAAGTGTAGCAGGGATTCCGTTCTCCTACAGAACTGTGCATAGAGATTCGTAACCTCAGTGAATTAGGGTGACCCAAAACTCACTTCAGTACCCAAAATCCCCTTACCGAGCTAGCTACACTGTCTCATTGGTCATAATAAACGCCCAATGTTTCGACAAACCAGAACATGAACTTAGAATACCTCAGGTATCGTGGAACACATGAACACTCTTTCGTTATACAATCATTTCAAACCAGAACGTGGAGTGAAAGAGGACACGTGCACATTTGAAATATTTATTTAATAATGCAGGGTTCTCAAACGCAGTATCTTATATAATACAAGCAAACATATTATAAGAAACAAAGTTATCAGCATAGTTTCTAGTCCATAGAATGCGAAAGGTGACAGCATGCTAAAATGCTGAAATGAATAGGAGTTAACAACACCTAATTCTCACCCTCCCTAACTAGCATAGGATATTATATCTATGAAGGTGTATTTGGGTTTTAGCAGGGCGGGCCCATACCTCAAGATCTCAGTGTCAGAGGATCACATCATCTTCCACCAGCTCTCTGCATGCAAAGCACCATCAAGTGTGTTACGTGTGCTCTAAGCAAAGCAATATAAAACGAGCGTAAAGACAGATTTTGGCAGCAGCTGCATTCATGTTATGTCTAGGAAGGTGCGAAGATCAGACCTCACAATAACACTGTGTCGAGTTATCCTTGGAGGCTTCAGCACTCACTGTGCAGACATATTTTACCAAGCAAAGCTGATATCAGAGCAATAACATATTATTCTCATGTAAATCACAACGCTCTTCTAGGTTGAAAGCTAAAATAACAATTATGTGTCGTGTGCAAAAGCAGCAAAAGGAAAAATGGCGTTTAAACATTTAATACGCTCATGCTAACTTAACATGGTGTAACTATATGACAAAAGTGTGACAGTTTTATCATCTTGGGCTACAGTGGGATCCCTACACATGAGCAAAATAAATAGAATTCTTGAAACCCGTATTTTTCAATGTTAATTAGAAATAAGAAATCGATTTCCATAGAAGTAGGGTGTCATGAGGTATGACGTCTTGATGGGTCAAGTGTCTAAGTTCAAACTCATGTTGGTATTTCAATCAAACTCCTACCAGAGCAAATATCTCATTGTTTTATTCATGAATGTTAGAAATTGGGGTTTTGTTTATCATAGGTATGAGCCCTGTCCAAGCAGGAACAGCAGTCCTTGTCAGGGAAAGTCACAACACACCCTAAATTATCCTGTGCTCATCCTGTAGTAGCTTGGCACTGGGAAGTCAGGCTAGAGGCAATGTGTAAAGTATTTGTGCAACATTTCAAACGGTATCACAGTGAAAATACTCTAAAAAGACGGCACACCAGTTTAAAAATATTTGAGAATAATTTTACAAATAAAACTAGACCAAAATTACAATATTCCAATAAGTAGAATTCAAGATATGAATTTTGAAAGAATAAATTGAAAAATAGCACTTAAAAGCAAGCGAGGTGCAGCCAAAGCGATGCGTCAGAGTCAAGCCATAAATAAACAAAGGAATTTCTAAAGCGCGCAGCTACTACGAGGAGTATTTTGGCACTGTTTGGGAAATAGAAGTCAAAAGGTTGGAAAAGAACTCATTAAAGAGTAAAAAGCCAAGTCTTAAGTTGCCTTCTGAATGATTGTTCATTGTTCGCTTGACATAGTTCAATGGGCAATTTGTTCCAGGCTTCAGGGCCCAGAGAAGAAAAACATCTGTCTCCATATCTGGCTCGTTTTACCCTAGGATCTTTGGTCAAGTGACCAAAGTGAAGAGTGCAAAGATCTAGAGGGAGAGTAAAATTAGATTCTAGAGGCCAAATAATCTGGGTCAGATTGGTTCAGCACCCAATGTACAAGGGTCAAGGTCTTAAACAAAATCATATTTCTGACAGGAAGCCAATGCAGATTCTTCAGTTGAGAAGTCATGGAAGTTTGCTTGGATAAATGTATGGCCAAGCGAGCAGTTTGACATTTCTGCAGTAGATATTGTCGGAGTCCTACATAAAGGGCATCAGCATAATCCAGTCGACACACCACCAAAGACAGAAGAACTGTGATCCTAGCAGGCATGGAGAGAATTTGCAGAAATATTTTTGCCATGTGCAGCAATCCAAAGCAAGTACTGACAACTGAATTTATTTGGGTTTGTAAAGTTAGTAGTCTTTAGATCTTGACACGCAGGTTTTTGACTACTTCAGCTTGGGCTTTAGGAGATCACACCTCCTCCGGCCAGTTGGTGTGAAATTCAAAGGTAAAATTGTGTCTGAAGCTAAGAATTTTGGTCATATCAGTGTTGCACTTTAGTTGGTTAAAACCTAGACACTGAAAGACAGCAGGAAAACAGCGTTTGATGGTGCCTTGCTTGATTGGCTCATTTTTCTTGAAAGTAAAGAGTGACTGTGTATCATCGGCGTAAGATACTATGGTCCCAAAGGACTCAACCAGGGTAGCTAAAGGTGTAAGATAGATGTTAAACATGGTTGGGCTATGGGCTGAGCCCTGGACACTCCCACTGAGACTTTACTCATGCTAGAGGAAAAAGATGGCAACTAGACCGCTTAATGTCTATCTTCGACAAAGGAGACCAGCCATCTTAATGCTGTATCCTTAATGCCAATGTCAGACAGCTGGGCAAGTAGCCTGGAGTGCAGGACCGTATCCAAAGTGGCTGTGAGGTCTAGTAAAACCAGGACAGCTTTGCTACCAGCATCTAAGGTGAATTTAATCTCTTCAGTTACTTCCGGAAGGGCAGTCTCCATGCTGAATCTGGGCCTAAAGCCTGACTGGCTAGGGTAGAGGAGCCTATTCAACTCAACATAATTTGAAAGCTTCCAATTAACAACCTTCTCTATTTCTGATGGAGCAGACAGCAGAGAAATGGGTCTATAGTTACTTAGAAAATTTGGGTCATTTGGGTTAGTTTTTTTTTTTAGAAGTAGCAGAATCTCAGCCTGCTTTCAGGTGGTGGGAGCGATCCCAGATGCCAGAGATCTGTTGAAAAGAGAGTTCAGCACTGCTTTAAGGGCATCCACTCCCTTCATAAAAACAGACCAAGGACTGGGATCAGATGGAGAGCCAAATTTGAGATTTAAAATGGTAAGTCTCAAGTCCTCAAATGGAATCGGGTCAAAGGATGATACAATGCTGTAAGACTACTTTGGATTTCTGCAATTTTGTTCTTAAAGAAAGAAGCAAGTTGTTCACTCCATTTGGCCAAGGGAACTGTGCTATGGTAACATGCTATTGGATTCAGCAACTTTTTTACAATCTTAAAGTTCTCAGTTAGTTTATTATCAGCCTTATTGGTATGGTTGTAGAATTTTGTTTAGCAGCATTGATTAGATTGGTGAAGTTAGTGAGTGCTGCTTTGTACTTGATTTTATCCTCCATTCTGTAATGGCTACACCAAACTCTTTCGGCTTTCTTACATTTTTTTTGCCTCTCTAAGAGGTTTATTAAACCATGGGCTGGAGCGGCGAGAGGCATCAGTTTTCTCCATGCAATAGCGGCGATGCGTCGGTTCCGAGTGCGATGCGCTAGTTCTGAATGAGATGTGTTGGGTCCGCTCCATGCAACGACGAGGATGCACCGGTTCTCATTCACTCATAATCGATGATGTGCCAGTTCCAAGCCACACAAAGGTGAAGATGCACCAGTTCCAATGTCGATGCATGGGTTGGCTTAAAGAAACACCTTAGTGGAGAAGCGTGGCTCAGTGGTTAGAGGTGGCAGACCCGGAAGCTGAGATCGGCCGTGGACCAGGGTTCGATTCTGGGTCTCGGGCTCAAAAATTCCACGGACTCGACAATTCTCGCTCCGGTGCCTACTTGACTCACGGGGTCACACTCTGCGACTCTGGGCAATAGCTTGCTTAATCTCCACTACGGCCCCTCGCGGCGGGATGCCTGGCTTTCACCTTGCGGATACCCTGCAGGGGTATCTCACAGGGGAATACCAGGACGGGTTCCCTAAGCAAGCGCCTTGATGCCTTCGGGTGATACGTGCGCTATATAAGTCGCAATACATAGGCCTCACTTCCAAGTGTCTAGGACTGGGGTGGCACCACTTGACAGAGCATACTTAAAGATGGCAGAGTCCAGGTGCAGATGTAGGTAGGCTGGAAGTCTTTTATGTCCCTGAGACTTCAAATCAGGAGGCAAAGCAGCAAGCCCTTGGAGTCACTCTGGGTTCCAGTGATGCAGATCTAGTCCTTCTCACCCAGGCAGGGAAACAGCAGGCAGCAGGGCAGCACAGCAAGGAAGAAGTCCAGCAAAGTAGTAGTCCAGCAGAGTGACAGGACTTTCAACAGCACAGCAGTTCTTCCTGTCAGAGTGGTCACAGGCCCTGAAATGTACTTAAGTGGTAGTGTCAGAGGTCCAGTACTTATACCCAGTTGAGCCTTTGAAGTGGGCGGAAACGTCAAAGAAAGGTCTTTAAAGTGCTCAGAGGTCCTCCCTTCCTGCCCTGCTCCAGGCTCACTACAGGGGAGTATGTAGTCCTTTTTGTGGGGACAGGATGCAGCCTATTTAAGTGTAAGTGTGAAGCTGTGTCTAGCTCCTCCTTCCCATCCTGCCCGGGATGACCCATCAGGATGTAAATGGACCATCAGTCACACCTAAGCTCTCTTTGTGTGTGCCTGTCTAGTGGGATTGCAGAACGACCAGCTGTCACCCACCCCAGATGTGTATTCAGAGACAGGAAGCAGGCCCAGAATGGTTAAGTGGCATTTTTAGACTTGCACTTTAAAATCCAGCTTCACCATTAGTTGTGATTTTACATTGTAAGTCCAGAGACCTCAAACTTGAAACTTTATCTTTTCACAATTAGGAATTACACTTAAAAGAAGTAATAAGGTAATCCCAATGTTATCCTATAGGAGAGATAGGCCTCGCAATAGTAAAAAAGGAATTTGGGAGTTTTTCACTACCAGGGTATGTAAAACTTAAAAGTAGATATCCTACCTTTCAAAAACATTGCACACTGCCCTGTGGGTTATATAAGACCTACCTTAGGGTTGACTGATATGTATAAAAAGGGATGGGTTAGGAATGGCAAACGTTTTATCTTGCCAGGGGAAAGTGGCAGTAGAACCTGCACACACAGGCTCTGCAATGGCAAACCTTAGCTGTGGTTAGAGGGCTACTTAAGTGGGTGAGCATTGCTCTGTGAAACGACCTGAAAGCCTAAAAATGATGTTGATAGCCCACAAAATAAAAAAGCAGATCAGGATGACCAGGAGGAACGGCGGGCATATTGGGATGGCCAACGCAAGCAAACAATGAGTGAAACCGTCTGGGCATGACCCAACATGCAAAAGAGGAGAATCAGAACCAATGCACCAATAAAAACCGAATTTCTAAATGGCACAACAACGTATAAATGGCAAATCATGGGCATGCCAATAGGCGATAGAGGAGTAAACAACAGGTCTTGAAGACAGTGCATACGCGCTGCATAGGCTTGACCTAACAAGGTCAGAAAAATAAAGGAAGCCAGGCAAAAAGTTGGGGGAGGAACCCCTCACCCAAGGCTGTCAGGTTTAACAATGAAGAGTTAAGAAAATAAAAGCAAAGGGAGAGGATTATAATACTGTAAAATCAATTGGTTAGATTGTCTGGGCAGAGAAGCATTATTTATCCACAGGCATTTACCCTTAGTTTTTAAAAACGGTAAAACTTAAAGTAACTAAGATTTCTCCAATGGAAATTTGAGATTGTTAGCTAGTATTGTTAGCTAGCATATTAACTGGCACGCCTTTCATTCCTTGCTATTGTAATGCCTATGCTCCATTTTCTCTCATTTTTATTTATGAATGATTGTGGAAACACAAAAATATAAATTATTTTATGTTCTTTGTTTTGTCTATGTTCCAAAAGAAACACAGGTCCAGTCCAAAATTGGTAAAATTTTTCCACTTTCTCAGAATTGACATCAAAACAACTAAAAAATGCGATGTTCACATGTGGAAGACTCCTTTCTTTTCAAAAGACTTGGGGCCTTATTTATGAAGGCCTTGCGCCGCCGGTGCGTCACTTTTTCCCATGTTAAAAATGACGCACCGGCGGCGCAAGGCCTTCATAAATCTGCCCCTTGGATTTTACGTTTTTGGTAAAGTTTGATACCTATTACCGATGCATTGAATCTGAGTAACTGCATGAATAGCATGAAGTATCATGTAATGATATCGATCAAATTATGTTTCAGAATTTTACATTAATGTGTTAGGGATTGTTTTCCTCTATTGACTGATATTATTTAATGTGGTTGTTATAAATTAAAAATAAACTAATGAAAAAAATCCTTTCCTAAAAGTAAAACTGTCCAAAAGAGTGGTTTCATATTATCATTAACAGCAAGAAGAGAGGCATTGATTATACTCAGGTGAAATTTTCGTTTGGATGGCGTAATCTCCTGTAATTTGAAATTGCTGGCATTTCACGTCATGACTGTTACGTGAAATTCCCAAAATTGCACCATTTTGTCACGTTGTGAAATCTCAGTTTGGCTCGGGTAAAAATCCCATTGGAGAGAACAGGAACTGTGCGAACAAACAGAACACAAGCAGCTGTTGCTCACAGCAGTTGTGGTCTTTGCACTATTTTGTCAGAACGAAATGCATGCTCATGTCCAAAAAAGATACATGGATGCAGTTCACACTCAAATATAACTCTACATGTTCGGTTTGCATTCTGTGTAGTTTTTCTGAAATTTTTCAAGTATACGCACAAGGAAATTAAGCGCACTTGACAAACCCCTAGCAGGGACTTCCAGAATAAAGGGGATGGACTGAAGTCAAAAGTAACAATATTAGAGAAGCCATCAGCGGTTTGTATTCCAGGGGACATCCAGGCCTAGGGGCAGCATCTGTCAAAGTAAGCTCCCTTCATAGATTTGAATTAAAACATGTATTTTTTAGACGTATGTTTTTGGGGAATGAATATGTGTAGAGGGCTATATCAAATTTCCAGACCATAGCAGGAAATAAGATGCGACAGCAGCCAGGATAAATCCATACAGAGGCGCTCTCTGGAAGCTCCTGGGGACAAGCAGAGCATACTGAACCTGACTCCAGTACTTTAACAAATTGAAAATGTAGACAAGTCGTTTAGCTATATATTTAAAGAGCCCATGTTCTGGAGCTGCTGAGGAATTACATTTAAAAAATCTGCGGATCATAGCATGAATTTTCGAAATAATTTTTAACATCAAATTATGTGCCCTGGGCAAAATATTAATTATGATGGAGTAATTTGTGTGATTTTTGGAATTTCGCATTGTGCTTTTCACACAAAATTGTCAAAATTACACCATTATGCCACATGGCAAAATTTCGCAACTGTTCATGGCAAAATTATAGCGCGGGAGCACAGGAACACCACAAACAGCCAGAACCCAAGCGACTGTTGGTGGAAATTATGGCGTTTTGCACAATTGTTTTTGCACAAAAGGTATCCGTGTGTCAAAATTGACATGAGGATCCATGGAGCACAAAAATATAAAGCTAAATGATGGATTCGCATTTCTCATGATTACGCATCATTTCCCTAAAATTTCATGTAATTACACATAAGCAAATTATGTGAATTTTGCACACCTGTACAAAATATTCATGCAGGCTGGGAGGTGGGGGTATTGTCAAAGAGTTTGACGTTTTTCATTATAGGCAAACCATGGGCATCACAGTTTTTTTCATTATAATAAGCGCGTTATATGCATACTAAATATTTTTATGGACATCATTTAGGCGTGACCCATGGCCTCAGCGTTGGCAAGATCAGTGCCAAGAACTCGAGGGTGGCTCTACAGACCTTATTTTCTACGCATTTTTTATTATACTATTAGTACTATTAGTGAATGATATTTTATTATTTACTATTACAATAATAGAAAATGGGGCACACCTAGCTGGAACAGGTCCTTTGGTGGTCGCTGTGGTTGTTGGTGTGCTTGCAAGTGAGAGCATGTTTATGTGAGAGAGAGCACATGTATGTGTGTACATATATGTCTGTATGTGTAAGCATATGCGTGTGACTGAAAGTGTGTAAAAGTCAGTAACAGGTAGTGTGTGAGATTCAATGTCAGTAAGCAGGAGCGAGTGGAAATGAGTGAGTGAGATTAACAGTGAATACAATTGAGTGAGCAAGAATGACGATGAATGAGTGTAACTGCATACCAAAGTATAAGAGAAAATGAAAGAATGTGAGTGAGAGAATGAGTTTAAGTAACTGAATGTGAGGGTGAGCTAGAATGTAATATGATACTTGCGAGTTTGTCTTTGGCCCTGGCATACTGAAGGTAATTGTTGTCTTATAGATGCACCCAGGGCAAAATACTAAAGATGGCATTCTTGAAGGAGTTCTTAGCTTGACAGACACCTGTGACAAGTTACTGCCATTGGCACACTGGGGTAAATCTTGGCCTAAGGGGCACAAATGGAAAATTGCCGGCATACCTGAGAAAATTCTTTGCATGTGGACACCAGTGGCAAAATCTTGGCATGAGCACACTGAAGATAATTCTTAGCATAAAGGTGAACAACCTGATATATGAGATGGTAGCAACCAATGCCAAAATACTGGCCCTGACAACTTGAGGCAATTTGGAACATAAGGGTCGCTCATGGTATATACATGGCATTCATTGCAATATTCTCCCACTGCCATACTAATTTTTGAGATGCACCCATGTAAAATGGGGACACGCATGACAAAATGCTGGCCCTGGCACAATGGATTTAATTTTTGACATATGGGGGTACTCATAGCACATTCTGAAAGAAAATTGGGTCAACCCCTGGGGAACATCAGGTTTTATTGGCTTGGCACATCATGAAAGGATTTGAATATTTAATGAGTCTCAATCCAGCGTCTATGGCATTTTAACATACCATATCACTTTATAGCATTTTAGCAAATTTATAGAGCATAATTTTCAAAATGTTCTTGTGGGGAGAAACTCATTAGAAGAGGTCCGGCTTACTCGCTTCGCTCACTGTGTTATCTTGTTTCACTAATTCTACAGTTATTATGGAACTTCAATAACATAAATTGTTGTGATGTTGAGGTATTGTGACATGCCTCCTGGAAAATAATCAGGGTCAAGGTTCATATGATGTCCCTTCCTAGGATGTCATTAGGCTCAAAGGGTATGTGATGTTACTTCCACAACTGCTTGCGTTCTGGTAAATTGGCACCCATGAATATTTTACTGTATAATGGCAAGATTTAGGAACCAGTTCGTAAAGAAAGTTGTAAAGGTCGAAATATTGTGTACGTCTATGGATGGCTGAAATGCATGGCTGGTTACATGGTTCACAAAGCACCAGGGTACGAAATAAGCGAAAATTAGGATATGAGCAGATTTTGCATATACATTTGTTTGTGATTGGTACACCTGTGTTTCCTAAGACTATGTGTGCGGGTCACGGCAGATTCCATATATTCAGTGTCAGTAAAATAGATAGGCATTTACAATTATTTGAGAATAACCACAAGCTTACACTGTGCAGTTCAGCTCTATGCATTACGTTCTGCTAACCCCTGTTTTGACACTTCACAGATTATGCAAGCATCCACAGTCCGTAGATTACGAATGCAGCAATTACACATACACACAGTCCAGTGCATTGCTTATAAGACTTGCACATGTCCAGTGATGTTTTCCAGTATTTACCCAAATTATTTACCAATACACTGAGGAGGAGTTGCCATCTCATTTTCAGGAGACAGCAGGTCTGGTGAGAGTAGGCACACAATAAATGTAATGTTATTGCTACCACCTGTCCTCATTTTGGGACAATATGGTCACATGTGTTTTCTTAATGCTGTGAAATCAGAAATAATAGCTATCTTCAAAATTTGGCAGTCGTTGTAAAGTTGCTCAGCGTAACCATTCGCCACAAATAATGGCCTTTTTAATATGGTGATCAGACATTCACATCTGATTTAGTGAAAGGTAAAGCACAATACCTTTGAAACACTTGTAACAATCTATATTTGCAAACACTTTAATGAAAGGAAGCAAGAAGAGAGATGCAAAGTGGGATGCTCATGATTGTGCTAGGATCTACATCGCAGTTAAGTGTATCAGTGTTATACGTGACAACCTTGCCGGTAAAAAAAAAACAAATATATATATATATATATATATATATATATATGGACTCGTATCGCTTCGTGAGGAAATTAAAGTTGAGTAAATTTTTCCTCCTCCAGCCAAAGAGGAAACAAGCTACACGGGCACATGATAGCCCTTCTTTGTTGGATTCGGCAGACCGACCATCATTTGATGAAATCTGGAGTCTGCAGCAGGAGGGGATGACCATGGGTGAGTTGCCTTTGTTTGTCTCAGTGGAAGACAGAGCGGCGAGTTCTACTCCTTTTAAGCCTAAATCGACTTTTCAACCAATTTCTACTAATGATAACATTGATGTGTACCATGATCTTGTCATCAAAGAGCTTAAACAGTTATACACAAGTACCAACAAAAAATATGAGGCTGTTAACAAAAAGAACCAATGCTACCACAATCTGATAAAAAAACTGGAATCAGACAAAAATGTAATTGTCCGTCAGGCAGGCAAAGGTGGCAATATTGTTCTTTGGCCGCGGGACTTGTATATAGCGGAAGCAGAGAAGCAACACAGACTAGAGCAGGGTTATTCTTTAAACAGCAAACACGCAAATCACAGATTGACAATGAACAACATAGCAAGATTTGTCAGGCTTTACATAAACATTGGTATGTTATCCGGCAAGACTCAGTAGTAGGTCATGAAACAAGTACTAAACCACAGGTCACACACAGAAAATCATGATCTATTAAGGATAACCTAGTGAGAAATTAAGAACGTGGTAAAACCAGCTGGTTGAAGCTACAGAAAGTATCAAAAGGGTACTAAATGCAAAGCATTTCAACAAGAAGAGAACATCTAGATTAAGACAGACATAGGAGAAAGGATTTTGATAAAGCAAGTGTAAAAATGAATTTGCAATCTGTATGTTGAAATGTCCATGTTCTTAAAAGACATCAGTAGCACTAAGCTCCAAGTGCATAAGAGAATTTCACAACATTTAAGAGCAATAAAAAACCGATTTGACACCTATCCTGTAGCAAGACACTTCAAGGCCTTTCACAAGAGTGATACAAATGTTTTGAAATACAGTGTACTAGATTGTATAGCAAAATCCCCACAAGGAGGAGATGGAGAACGAACATCACGGTAACTTGAATGCAAATACATTCTAAAAATAGGCACAAGGAGCCTATAGGTTTGAACACAGATGAGGATATGTACACATACCCCTGAAATGATGTAAACACAAGAGTCTCAGCCTCAGTTGTTTTGAAATATTTTTAACAATTTCATTTTAGTATTGCACAGAAAATGCTTTATGTCTTTAAATTAGTACAATCATTGATGAATATCTTGTTGATTTATTTACAGGGAGACACGCAGAGGTGCGACCTGCTATAAATGAGGACCACTTTGGAACACAAGGGAGCTACAATATCTCTATTTTGGAAATATTTCCAAGAATGCTTGTTTGCATATAGAGACAGCCACTTTTAAGTTCATTTATACATGCCGAAAGGAGGAATGAACAGTAATACATTGGATGGCCCAATGGGGCAATATTGCTGATTGTAAGTATTGATGATGAATTTTGTTCAATTTCAATCATATATGAGGATGCCAAATAAGCAAAAATTAGTAGTAATCTTTGATAGAAATGCTCAATGTGGCACAATATGCATTTCTATTGATAGTGGGGATCGATATCAATATTGTTAATTTATCCTGTCACAAAATCTTAATTATGTATAAAGTTGACATGTATAGCAGAATTGATGACAATGCGCAGAAGGGGGCGATGAATGTTTCAGAATGACTGTTGCACGATTCAAACAATAAGCTTAATATATACCATAATATGTGAACATGCTATGTATGCATTGAATACACAGCTATTATTTTACGTTCCAATATGACTGCTGCATAGTAATGGAACACCTAGTCCGTTTTCATAGTTTATTCAAATGACTGATAAAATGGAGTATTGTATGTGTGTAGGCATCGTGAAAAAGGCTGTAAAAGCTGAGGCGCATCTTGGCAGAGGAATAGTGATCTGCCTTGCTTGCCGAGAATAAATAAAATGGAATTAGGCATTACCTGGAGTTCCCTTCTGTTCATAAATGATGGAAGTATTGTTATATATATGCATATATACATATATACTTTTTTTTTTACCTACTGCCAGTTGCCAGCAGGTAGTTATAGCTAGGTCTGCTTTTCCATAGATGGAGCGTTTTTTAGATTACCAAATAACATTTTCCCCGTTTGACAAATATTACTGAAACTTCTTAAAAAAAAAAAATCATACACCTCAGCTCTTTCCTGGAAAGTTTTAGGGTGATCAGCCATGCAGGGAGAGTAGAGAGGAGTATGTGATGTTTGAATACGCTCTCCTATGCACATTTGTTACTGTATGAAGGAGTCTTACTGGGGATGGTGCTTTTCAGACTCTACTCCTTATGGTCATTGGTTTGAGAAGACTTGGTAGTAAAGTTAAGGCTCATCCACATACCCTACTATGCACACCAGTCATCCCTAAAGAGAGGTCGGAAAGGAGAGGCTAGTCCCTCCCCACACTCTACAACACACACCCATCGTTTGAGAGAGAGAGGTCTGAAATGAGTGGCCAGTACCTCCACACACCCTACTATGCACATGCATCATCTGATAGAGAGGTCAGAAAGGAGAGACCAGACCCTCCTCACACCCTACTATGCACACCTATCATTACAGAGAGAGGTCTCAGCAGAGTGTTCAGTCCCTCCACACATCCTACTGTGCACATCCGTCATCTGATAGAGAGGCCTAAAAGGAGTGGACACTCCCTCCCCACACCCTACTACATACACCCATTATCCGTTAGAGAGGTCTGAAAAGAGCCCAGTCCCTCTACACACCCTACTATGCACACTTATCTTTACAGAGAGAGGTATTAGCAGAAAGGTCAGACCCTCCACACACCCTTCTATACACATCCATCATGTGAGAGAGAGAGGTCTGAAAGGAGAGCCCAGACCCTCCACCCACCCTACTTCGCACACTTATCATTACAGACAGGTCTCAGCAGAGGCCTGTCCCGCCACACACCCTACTACGCACACCTACCATCTGAGAGGCCGAAACGAAGAGGGCATTCCCTCCCCACACCTTACTACACATACCTATCATTACAGAGAGGAGTCTCAACAGAGGCCATTCCCTCCACACACCCTACTGCACACACCTGTCATCTGAGCGAGAGGTCTGAAAGGAGAGGCAAGTCCCTCTCCACACCTTACTATGCACACCCATCATTGCGAGACTAAAGACACCTCAAAAAAGACTGCTGGTGATGTCTTAATATCAGAGCTACAATAACTGAGCAAATAAACAGTTTCTATTGAAGAATTTTCTGTTCAATACTCACAAGCAGTTTACAAAGATTTTGCGTACTGTGAACCCTATCCTGCTTTGTTACAATACAAAACAACATTCTTTTACTAAAATATTGTCAGAACACAACATTTATTACAAAGTCATTCTACCAGACAGGTACTCACAAAAATAATACATTTACTTAAAAAAAAACTTGAAATTGACTGAAAAAAACACAGGTTACAGTGATATTATAGTTAGGTTCCGATTTCACTCATACACAACCAGTGAAATTCAGCAGTTATATTTACCTGAGCTAACTACAACTTACTCCCGCCACAATGCACTGCTCATGAACTCACATATTACATCACTCATGACATGGCCAGTGACATCACTGATGATATCACTGCTGACATGTCAAATGACATCATTGATGACATCATCCAGTGAGTGTGTTTCGTAAATATGTCTGAGACTTAAAGATATATTCTAGGCTACAGCATAAGTTACATTGCTGTTCTTTCTGTACTGCTAATGAGTGATACTGTTTCTAACATATGTCATCTAAGTGACTTTGTGACTGTCTGTGTCAGTGTGTGAGTGGGTGTTTGACTGTCTGTATGGTTGTGGGTGTGTGAGTGGCTCTATGGATCTATCAAAGGGTGTGTCAATGGGTTTGTGAGAGCTTTTCTGGGTGTGTGAGTGGGTGCATGGATGTGTGAATGGTTGCATGGGTATTTGAGTTGGTGGGTGAGTGGTTGTATGGGCGTGTGAGTGTATGAGTAGGTGTCTGAGTAGCTGTGTGGGTATGTGATTGGATGTATGGGTATGTGAGTGGTTGTATGGATGTGGGTGTGTGAGTGGCTGTGAGGGTATGTGAGTGGTTGTAAGGATGTGGGTGTGTGAGTGGCTGTGTGGGTAGTGAGTGGCTATTTGGGTATATAAGTGGGTGTGTGAGTGGGTGTGTGAGTGGGTGTGTGGGTGTGAGTGGTTGTGTGGGTGTGAGTGGTTGTGTGGGTCTCTTAATGGGTGTGGGAGTGTGAGTAGATGTGTAAGTGGCTGTATGGGTCTGTGAGTGGGTGTGTGGGTCTGTGAGTGTATGTGAGAGTAGCTGAATGGGTGTGTGAGTAGGTGACTGAGTGTCTGTGTGGGTGTGTTAGCAGCTGTATGAGTGACTGGGCCAGAACTGAACCTCACCTGCCCCTTTTTCCAGTCCACAGTTTGCACAAAAAGTCTACCCAACTGGAGCACTTTCTACTGGTTAATTAGTAAGCGTTACCTTAATGGGTAATAACTAGTGCATATTCTACACTGCAGCTGCTTAATGGACCTTGGGGAAATGTCCAAGTGACCTTGTGTACATGTAATTTCGGTATTGTGATTGTTACTCGAACTTCTTGATCCACAAATCTGTGATAACATGAATTCCCGTCTAGAGTAAAGGACAAGACTGGAAAGAGGGGAATTTCCACTAAAGAAGGGCACTTCCTCCTAACTATATGACGTAAGTGCTCCTTTGCATCATGATGTCTTCAAATTCCTCTACATCGAGAACGTGTCACCAAAATCAGCAGAAAACGTACTCGGAGGCCTTTTGGTAAGTTGCCAATCAACGTGGGAAAAGGCAGGAAGACCTCTGCATACTTTTAAGGAAAACAGGGTGAGCCAAAAGGGCGGAAACCACGGTTGTTTTTATTTCATTTACACAGAGATTCACGGCTCTGCCACGATTTCAGCCAAAAATTTCTTTTAATGCTTTTTTACCCTGGCGGGATCAATGATGGACCCCACCACCAAACTTAGGAGGACAGGATATTTCTACACTACCCCCTTTTCTTTATTTTTCACTTTTTTGGGGGGACTCAACTGAGTCAGAGTCCCAAGATGGTTCCTGGTGGAAGTTTTAGCAGCGAATCAGATTCCTGCACAAGATCATTAAGATCCGCGGAGGGTCTGTGCCTCTGGATATACAAATTAAGTTTTCCTTAAATATTTCCAAAATTACTGAATGGATTGACACCAAATAACAAAAAAATATCTATTTCTTGATCAGGAGCTAGCGTTCTGACAAATTTGGTGTAATTCCATCCAGCAGTTTGGTCTGTAATCGTGTTGTTCAAAATCCCTGTGGGAAATTGCATGGGGAAAACTCGTTTTGGGACCCTCCCCCTTTTTCTCTGCCCCCGCTTGACGGACCACCCCAAAACTTTCAAGACAGCAGCTGAAGTGAGTGGCAAACCAGTGTCTATGGAAACTAGGTTCTAACTGTACCTACTGGTGACTGCCAGAAATATATATATATATAGGTGATCAAGACTGTGGACACAGTCGAAACGCGTCATGGCGGCTTGTTAAGCTTTAACTTGCACGAATAAAGACACCTTGAATTTGGCACCAGAACTGGGCTCCATTCTTCGTCATTTATCCGATTTTCAAACTTCAGATCGGTGACGCTGTCGGCGTCTGGCGAGTATCTGTTCATATATATATATATATATATGTTGTCCCGCTGATTTCTTCCTGAGGTCAGCATTGGTGGTGTGTGTAGCCGGCTTTCTGCTGATACCGGCAAGGGGCACGCCCTCTCGGTATGGAGCTCTGCGAGATCAGCAAAAGAATGGTGCAGAACGAGGAGTACATTGCGGTACCCCCCCCCCCCAAGCAGAGGTATTCTCCACCTGGTGTGTATATGTGCGAGGGGAGAGAGGAGGCGGCATCACACTGCCTGCTAAGGGCTCAAATGAAGGTATTGGCTGGACCATCATACCCAGGACCCCTGAGGTGGAATGCAGGAAGCGCCAAGAAATTGGGGACATTAATTTGGGTCTGTGTCCCATACACCTGTATGCGGGACCTCGTGGACTGCAACATCCATCATGCAGTGCTCCTGGGAGGTGCAGCGCAATTGACATACTCACCTGTGGGAGGAGGAGTCGAGGGACTGCTATTAAGGGAGTGGTCTCTGGAGCCCACAAAATTTTATTTGCCTGTGAGACCGGCACTGATGGCGGCCATTGCGGCCAGAAACGCGTCTGCCACAGCATTTCACAGACTACAGGAGTGCATTTGTAATTAGCCAAATAAATCCTTCATTTGAGCCCGGAGCATGTGTCCCGCTGATTTCTTCCTGAGGTCAGCATTGGTGGTGTGTGTAGCCGGCTTTCTGCTGATACCGGCAAGGGGCATGCTCTCTCGGTCTGGAGCTCTGCGAGATCAGCAAAGGAATGGTGCAGTACGAGGAGTACATCGCGGCGCCCCCCCAAGCAGAGGTATTCTCCACCTGGTGTGTATCTGCGCGAGGGGAGAGAGGAGGCGGCATCACGCTGCCTGATAAGGGCTCAAATTAAGGTATTGGCCGGACCATCATACCCAGGACCCCTGAGGTGGAATGCAGGAAGCGCCAAGAAATTGCGGACATTAATTTGGGTCTGTGTCCCATAAACCTGTATGCGGGACCTCGTGGACTGTCTGCAACATCCATCATGCAGTGATCCTGGGTGGTGCAGCGCAATTAACATACTCACCTGTGGGAGGAGGAAACGAGGGACTGCTATTAAGGGAGTGGTCTCTGGAGCCCACGAAATGTTATTTGCCTGTGGGACCGGCTCTGATGATAGCCATTGCAGCCAGAAACGGGTCTGCCACAGCGTTTCACAGACTACAGGAGTGTGTTTTTAATTAGCCAAATAAATCCTTCATTTGAGCCCGGAACATGTGTCCCGCTGATTTGTTCCTGAGGTCAGCATTGGTGGTATCTATATATATATATATATATATATATATTTATATATATATATATATATATATATATATATATATATATATATATATATATATATATATATATATATTCTTTACCACACCAAACTTTTCCATTCAAAGAAGGCGCTGACTCCGTGAATCTCAGTTCAAAACGTTTATTCCATAATCAGTTGCTGCTCAGACGCGTTTCGGCGGCTTGCTCATATATCTATATATATATATATATATCAACAACGATCTCCCTCTGAAAAAGAAGCAGAAGCCCTGAGGAGAACTGTTTGGAAAGGCCTTTATTTCCTCAGAACATTTCTAGTGGCGGCGGATGCATTTCGGCTTTTGCGCCTTCTTCAGCGCCCAACACCAGAACAGAAAGTCACGGTAAGTATTATCCTTGCTACCTCTTAAGTAGATGACTCTGATCCGCACCTCCCCCAAGTAATCCTGCTCACCTGTTGCAGGGCGTTTTCAAAATGTCCGGACTGCAACTCCCAGGATGCTACATGTTCAAAGCACCTCGGGCCGGTGAAGTGTGGGGAGCGCACTGATTAAAATGACAACAGCGGGTCAGAAATTAAGCAGGAAACCTTGACCATCAGCGGAAAGTCCTGTGTCAACAAAAGTCTCCCCTTGGGCCCCCTCTTACCGCCTCAGCCCCCCCGCACAGGAAGAACAATGAGCAGGGGCTAAAGTACACGAAGTACTTTGCCACAGATAGAGGTGAAATACCTCAACTGCTCTGGTCACCCTGAAGGAAAGGCGGGTACCAGACACAATCCATCCCTGGAGATTACGTAGTGCCGCGAAGCTTGCCAGATTCGGTCCAGACCCAATTGTGAGGCGGGGGCTTCTGAACTGCGCAACTGGCAGGCGCAGACAACATCAACAACGATCTCCCTCCGAAAAAGAAGAAGAGGCCCTGAGGAGAACTGTTTGGAAAGGCCTTTATTTCCTCAGAACATTTCTAGTGGCGGCGGATGCATTTCGGCTTTTGTGCCTTCTTCAGCACCCAACACCAGAACAGAAAGTCACGGTAAGTATTATCCTTCCTGCCTCTTAAGTAGATGACTCTGATCCGCACCTCCCCCAAGAAATTCTGCTCACCTGTTGCAGGGCGTTTTCAAAATGTCTGGACTGCAACTCCCAGGATGCTACATGTTCAAAGCACCTCGGGCCGGTGAAGTGTGGGGAGCGCCCTGATTAAAATGACAACAGCGGGTCAGAAATAAAGCAGGAAACTTTGACCATCAGCGGAAAGTCCCTTGTCAACAAAAGTCTCTCCTTGGGCCCCCTCGTACCGCCTCAGCCCCCCCGCACAGGAAGAACAATGAGCAGGGGCTAAAGTACACGAAGTACATTGCCACAGATAGAGGTGAAATACCTCAACTGCTCCGGTCACCCTGAAGGAAAGGCGGGTACCAGACACAATCCATCCCTGGAGATTACGTAGTGCCGCGAAGCTTGCCAGATTCGGTCCAGACCCAATTGTGAGGCGGGGGCTTCTGAACTGCGCAACTGGCAGGCGCAGACAACATCAACAACGATCTCCCTCCGAAAAAGAAGAAGAGGCCCTGAGGAGAACTGTTTGGAAAGGCCTTTATTTCCTCAGAACATTTCTAGTGGCGGCGGATGCATTTCGGCTTTTGTGCCTTCTTCAGCACCCAACACCAGAACAGAAAGTCACGGTAAGTATTATCCTTCCTTCCTCTTAAGTAGATGACTCTGATCCGCACCTCCCCCAAGTAATTCTGCTCACCTGTTGCAGGGCGTTTTCAAAATGTCTGGACTGCAACTCCCAGGATGCTACATGTTCAAAGCACCTCGGGCCGGTGAAGTGTGGGGAGCGCACTGATTAAAATGACAACAGCGGGTCAGAAATGAAGCAGGAAACTTTGACCATCAGCGGAAAGTCCCTTGTCAACAAAAGTCTCTCCTTGGGCCCCCTCGTACCGCCTTAGCCCCCCCCGCACAGGAAGAACAATGAGCAGGGGCTAAAGTACACGAAGTACATTGCCACAGATTATGGTGAAATACCTCAACTGCTCCGGTCACCCTGAAGGAAAGGCGGGTACCAGACACAATCCATCCCTGGAGATTACGTAGTTCCGCGAAGCTTGCCAGAGGCTGGTAATCTCAGTAACCACAGCACCAATCACAACACCCAATACAGCGTTGGAAAGGGCAGTTGCAGCAGAAGGACATAGGCTATGCAGAGGGCCACCATATACATTAACAAAAAAATTTAAAAAATTTAAAAATTACAATTTCAATATTTTTTAAAACTTTTTTTTTCAATTTATATTAAAAATATGTAATGTAATTAAAAAAAAATATCTAAAAATAAATGCTTTAAAACAATGTAGTAAATTAGTATAAAAAAATAACACTTAATACATTTAAACATTATCATTTACAAAACCTTTGAAATTCCCTGAAAAAAACAGGTTTCAGCCACATTATAGTTAGGAATTAGCATTTAAAAAACCTTTGAAATTCACTGAAAAAAACATAGGTTTCAGCCACGTTATAGTTAGGAATTAGCATTTAAAAAACCTTAGAAATTCACCAAAAAAAACATAGGTTTCACACATTTTATAGTTAACTGGACATTTCACTCATACAAAACCATTGAAATTCCCCCGTTATAGTTAGTTCAGCTAACTATAACTCGCGCGCCCGCAATGCACTGCTGATGAGGTCACATATTACATCACTCATGACATGGTCAGTGACATCACTCATGACATCACTGATGATATCTCAAATGACATCACTGATGACATCATCCTTGTGAACGAGTGGCAGACCTCTTCTCAGCGTAATATAACCTTTGATGCACACCTTCAAAAATAGAAACTAAAATTTTCAAAAAAATGGAGATACCAATACCAGTTAGAACAACCTATTCAGTAATTCAAAGATCTACATACACATCCACTCATTCACCAACAGTTCTATATAGTCACTCATACATGTACTCACTCATCATATGTACTTATACACCTATACATCCTGTTACACACCGATACTCATCCATACAGTTACTCACACACATACTCACACATGCAAATAAACTATCAAACATCCATTTACTTGCATATACAGCTATACAGACACCACTACACTTACTTTTACAGAAACGTACACATACCTACTCTCTTAAACAATCACTTATAGAAACACATACTTATTTATACAGGAACTCTTCCAATCTCTCACACTCTCACGTATAATCACTTATATACATCAATACTCACATATAGTAAATTAAAACATATGTAGTCCATACTAATATTATAAAGAGAGAGCCCAAACCTTTGAGGCGGGTAATCTCAGTGATCACAGCACCAATCACAACACCCAATAATGCGTTGGAAAGGGCAGTTGCAGCAGAAGGACATAGGCTATGCAGACGGCCACCATATACATTTAAAAGGTAAAAGAACCGTGCCAGCAAAGTAGTCCCTTGTGGGCGTGTCTGCGTTGTGCTGTGGGCGTGGGCTGGGGGCGTGACTAACGCTGGGGGCCTGTGGTACGGCCATCATATGGTGGGTTGTGGGCGTGTGCTGGGGGCGTGTGTCCGCCCTTCATGGCATGTGAGTCATACATACAAGCGCCAATTACATTGCTGCGCAGCATTAAGGGGCACGCTGGGGGTGTGACACGCTGGGGGCGTGTGTCCGGCCTTCATGCCATGTGAACGCAATTGCGCCACATCAAGGGGCATGCTGGGGGCGTGAGAAACGCTGGGGGCGTGTGCTACATTCCGCCCTTCATGCCATGTGGGTCGTACATTAATCAGAAGATCGTCTGCTGTGGCCGTGTGCTGGGGGCATGACAAACGCGTTCAGCTGGAGGCGTGGTAAGTAACGTTACTGCAGCCTCTCCTGCGCGCTGTTACTGAACTCTCTCATTCAAAGAAATTGCACACGCCTGCTACCATCAACCAGGGCTCTAGCCGGGCTCAGGCGGCAGGTCAGTACACTAATTACACGCGCCTGAAAAGATCAACCTGGGTCTGCCGCTGGGCCTCCAGCGGGGGGAACACGTGCCTGCTGACATCAAACAGGCCTGCATCTGGGCCTCAATCGGGGGAACACACAGATGAGTGTGTCTGCGGGGACAATTACTGCAGCCTCTCCTACTCGCTGTCACTCAACTCTCTCATTAAACAGATTTACCCGCAGCTGATAACTCTCTCATACAACGACATTATACGTGCCTGCTAACATCAACCAGGGCTGTAGCCGGGCTCAGGCGGTGGATCACTACACCAATTACATGCGCCTGCTAACATCAACCAGGGCTGCAGCTGGGACTTCTCCGTCCTGATTCTAATGAAACAAAAAATGTTGTCTACCGCGAGATTTTAAAATAAATTGCCCTTGCCAAATACACACATTACTCACATTTTATTTCATACCCGGACAGCGTCGGGACGGGCTGCTAGTGGAAGTATAAACAGAGGATACACATATGTTTCTGCTTGACGTACTCTGACACGCTCCTTTACTACTATCCACATCACATGAAGTGTACACATACATGTGAAACTATAGATATGGCCGTACTACACATAACACTATGGTTCAGATTTACAAATACTTTGCGTCAGATTTGTGTTACAGTCTCAACAAAGTGTTATTTTCGTATTTACTTTCCAGTCCTAAAGTGAGCTAAATAACGCTTTGTGCTACTTTGTGTCAAGTGGGCATACCTCGGGTGGAACACAGCAGTTCCTATACACCTACGCAATCGAAATCTACTAAAATAGGTTAAACAGGGATTTGCATTAAAAAGGCAGACGTAACCTGTGTGAAACATTGTATTTTCTCAAAATGTTGTCTACCGCGAGATTTTAAAATAAATAGCTCTTGCGAAATACACACATTACTCACATTCTATTTCATACCCGGACAACGTCGGGACGGGCTGCTGGTGGAAGTATAAACAGAGGATACACATATGTTTCTGCTTGACCTACTCTGACACGCTCCTTTAGTACTATCCACATCACATGAAGTGTACACGTACATGTGAAACTATAGATATGGCCCTACTACACATAACACTATGGTTCAGATTTACAAATACTTTGCGTCAGATTTGTGTTACAGTCTCAACAAAGGGTTATTTTCGTATTTACTTTCCAGTCCTAAAGTGAGCTAAATAACGCTTTGTGCTACTTTGTGTCAAGTGGGCATACCTCGGGTGGAACACAGCAGTTCCTATACACCTACCCAACAGAAATCTACCAAAATAGGTTAAACAGGGATTCGCATTAAAAAGGCAGACGTAACCTGTGTGAAACATTGTATTTTCTCAAAATGTTAATAACTTTGCATGCGTGCTGTAATATACAACATATATACGTCCAAACGTAGGAAACGTTCTAAAGTTGCCCATGACATCAAGGATGACACCAGAGGTGGCCTCAGAGAGCCACAGGTGGCCTCAGAGAGCCATGGAAAATCCTTTACCCACTCAGTCTTACTTTAGGAGGAAAGCAATATTTCCCAACACATCATCCTCGAGCATACCAAAGAGAGTATTCCTCTGAATGTGTATTATCAAGTTGGTATTAGTCTGGGTGGGTGGAAATGCAAAACAAACTGCAGCTGATATTGTGTGAACGTTTTTGT
This sequence comes from Lissotriton helveticus, assembly GCF_964261635.1. Lineage (NCBI taxonomy): Eukaryota > Metazoa > Chordata > Amphibia > Caudata > Salamandridae > Lissotriton > Lissotriton helveticus. The sequence continues at coordinate 1,248,785,800 of NC_136057.1, forward strand.
AGCTGGCTAACGTATGATATGAGCAGTGTGTGATTGACTGGTAGGGTGGTAAGATGCATGTGAGGAGGGTTATGGTGTTAATGTTAACAATAGCGCCCTCAACCCCTCCAGATTGGCAAGTACGTGTAGGGGGTGTGAAATTTGCATTTTCTGATGCATGCTGTTTTGTTGTTTTACATGTTGTGCTATGATTATGTGGTTTACTTTGGTTTTTCAGATTTGTTTATTTAAGTCACCAGTTTTGTTTGTGTGTGTTTTACTAATCATAAATGGCAAATATTTCTAGTTACTGTGTTATTTAAATTGTCTTTTTTCATTATTTTAAAATGTGTTTGCCTCAGCCCTTTAGTGTGTAAATTCTGTTATGGTGATGACTTTGTGGTTTATACATGTCTACCACTGACATTGAATGTTACCGTTCTCCTTTGTCCCTTCAGTGTTAATTCCAGTATTATTTAATTGCTGCTCCAGTGAGTGACTGTTGTGTGAAGTGTGGCATACTTCAGTGATGTGTGAGTGTGACTTTGATCTTGGGTGACCTGGAGCACTACTTGAGTAGTCTTGGGGGTAATGTTTGTGACTTGAGCCTACTTACACTTTAGTATGGGTCAGTGGATTACATTTCTCTCTTTATGCCACCTTGTTTTTCCTCTTGCCATATACATTTTGCAGGAGAAATTGCCCACCATCTGCAACTCTATACTCCCTGAAATAGGCACTGCTTTCTTTCATTTCATGTGAGCATTTGTGGGTTGTATAATGTTGATAGACGGGAACAAGGACGAGCTAATCCAAAAACAAATACAATCTACAACAGGCATTTTTATGGATAATGTCAGCATTACACGAGCTTGATTGAGACCTCACGTATGAGTATGAATATCCAATTAAAGCGAAAATGTCACCAGACCTCTAGATGTTGAAATATTCAGTGATAGCGCTATGTCGACAGGGGTAATTGTTAATTCCTCTTCACTTTGGCTGTCAGGGACTTGTCTGTATTTTGACAAGAGGACAAGAGAGAATGCCTGTCTGAATCAGATGTGATGTTCCTGTTTAAGACGAGTGACACGGGAAATATTACAAGTCACAGTGCTCGAGCTCTCTCCATTTCTATTGAAAGATATTGCATTTACTGACACTGTAGGCAACACTTGAACATTTGCATAAAAATACTTTGTTTGAATGCTCACTTGATTACAAAATCTATTTCAGACTAACCAATCGGAGCACAGCACAAGCCCAATCCAATGGTTCAGGTAAAGATGGTGAGCTGCCACTATAGTAACACAAATAAACAAATTTCACATTTTTTCCTGTGACTCGCACCTTCATCAACAAAATGCCGTGAGTGGGCAAAAAATAAGGTTTCACTATTATTGAAGTCCATTCTTCACGAATCCAAGAATCTGCCCCTTTATTCATGACCTTAACTATACCAGGAACAATAAATGAAAAAACCATTAAGGTAATCCATGTCAGCAATGCAGTCCCTGTTAACAGTTCACATGTTTTATTTACTTCCCCTGGCATTCCCTAAGATTGTTTGCTTTTTTCAGATGTTGTGTTTCTGAAGTTTTTCATGCAACATCTGACTTTAGTGTGCATACTATGACCTGAGTCTCCTCCAGGTATCTGGGTGAGTGAAGATTGTGGGTGTTTATGATGGGGCAAAATACATTTCTTGTAAATTGATCTCTCAACTACTACTAACTTAAGAGTACCAAAGAGTATAAAACGGCACCTTATATGATAAATGAACAATTCACATGTTTAACAGTAGTGTTCTGGTGCAGAGAAAATGCAGCAATTTTTTTATTGCAACCATAGTCTGCTATCTATAAAGAGCACAGGCAGCATTTACAGACACATAAGTATATAGTTCCTAATAGGGAGCTCCATTTGTTGGTATGGGTATTCCCCCCTCCCCCGTGATTGCTCCAGTTTAGTGGCATTTTAATTAGCCAGTTTGGCTATGAACATAAACAGGCTTTCATTCGCAAAAATAATGCAATGCACTTTCACTTTAAAAACATGATGCATAAGAACATTAGACCACCTAAAACCAAGCATTGAATAAGCCAATCGTTCTGGCCTTTCACATAGCTACAGTTACCTCAAGTAACTACTAGATGTCCTTGAGTCAGAAAAAAACAGTACGAAGTCTTAACCAAGACTGCAGCACTTCCTAATTTAACTATATGTCCCTCTCATGCCAGAAGCAACTTCTTAACAAGTCTGTCACAAAGCTGTAATAACTCAGGTTGTTACTAAACAGAGTTGAGGGGGTGAGGCGTCTACATGAAAATGTACATATCCACTTTTCCTACTCTAGTAAACTGTGCTTGATTTCAAAAAGTAAATATGTAAATGCTGGTATATGCTGATTAATCAACATCACAACTTTCAATTAATGTCTTGATTACAATGGAACACAAGTAAGGACGACCTAGTATATATAAGCACTAGCAATCACTGGATAAAGCAAGTTGCCCACTGTCTATTAGACCTCACAAGTTCTCGTGTGTTTTTCATTATAGGCTGTGGTAGGAAGAAGCAAAATGCTAGCCAATACATAAAGATATTTGATGAAGGGCTTTTATATACATATGTGTGTGTGTGTGTGTGTGTGTGTGTGTGTGGGTGCGTGTGAGCCTGCTTGTATGTATGTGTACATTTCAGCCTACGATTCCTCAAGTTGTTACTAAGTATCCCTCTAAAGTCAAATGCTAATTTTCAAAATTATTTTCTTTCCCAGAGCTGAAGTTCCTCAAGATGCACGAGCACACTGCAAGAGCACACTCTTGAGTCAGATGTAAAAGCATTGAAACACTTTCACGAAGCTGCAATTCCACTAGTTGTTACTAGTTGTTACTAGGTGTCCCTCACAAGTCAAATACAAACACATTGATAGTCTTTCTTGAAGGTGCAGTTCTACAAGTCTTTACTAGGTGAACCTCACAAATCAAACGCACCAACATTGAATGTTTTTATTACGCTGCAGCTCTTCTAGTCATTACTAGGTGTCCTTCATAAGAAGAATGCAAAAGCATTGAAATCCTACTTGAAACTGCAGTTCCACTAGTCACTACTAGTTGTGTCCCTCAAGTCAAATGCAAATTCATAGAAATGCTTTCCTGAAGGTGCAGTTGCACTAATTGTTGAAAGGTGTCTGTCACAAGTCAAATGCAAAAGCATTGAAAATCTTACATCAAGCCGTAGTACCACTAGTCACTAATAGGTGGCTCTCAAAAGTCAAATGCAAAAGCATTGCAATTCTTTCATGAACCTGCAATTCCACACGTTGTTACTATGTGCCCATTTCTACTCAAATGCTAAAAGTTTTGAAATTCTTACATGAAGCCGTAGTTCTACTAATAACTACTAGGTGTCCCTATCGAGTCAGATGCTCAAGCATTGAACCGCAGTTCCACTAGTCATTACTTGGTGTCCCTCACAAGTCAAGTGAAAAAGCACTGAAATAGTTTCATGAAGCTGCAGTTCCACTTGTTGTTAATAGACATCCAGCTCGAGTCAGAAGCAACTTCTTCAAATGACCTGCACCACGCTAAGAGGGTGTGGCTTCAATATATAAATTTGCAAACACACTTTTGCGAATTTCATCTTTTGTGCTTGTTTTCCAAAGGATTATTTATTTGCCAAAGCCGGTATATAATGAGTAAAAATTACAGATTTCAATACATTTCGTGATTTTTTTAAAGTGTATGATCACATCCTACTACTTATAGGAACACTCATTCACTTGTAAGTATAAGTACAATTAGGTAGCCTATTTTGGTTGTTTATGATTCGGTGGTTGTAACCTTTATCTTTGATTTGAAAGTGTTTGCACATACTGAAAACGCTCATTCAACACTCCAACAGGGGAGATGCAGTTCCACAAGTAGTTACTAGAGGGCTTTCTCAAGTCCAATGTAGTGGTTAAAATGCCAATCACAATCCTGTAGGGGTGTGGCTTCAACCTAAAAATTGCATATACACTCTAGTTACTCTGATGCAGAGGTCTTCAAACTGTGTGGTGCGTCCCCCCGGAGGATCTTGGCTGTATTTCCAGTGGGGCATAAATGCCTTAGTAAGAACATGTACATTAAAATGGCCTGAAAGACCAAATTTGTTTATTAACTGAATTTCCAAACCACCTTCATTTACAAGCAGCATGTGAAATGCATGACAGTGCCAAAGACACGATTAAAAAGAACAAAATATTCTGTAACAATTTTGGTCTGCTTTTTCACCTTCAGGTAACTGCAGATAAACACCTTAAATGAAAATGAATGTCAAGTTAATGCATATGAAACCTCAATCGGTTAATGCAATCACTGCAGATGTCTGTATGTAGCGCCAAAGAGTCACAGTATTAAATCTTGGTGGGCGCAGTGGGGAAATGGGCCTGTGCATATATATAGTGCTACGAGGTCCCAGCCTGTAACAGAAAGAACTGTGAATGTGAATATGTAAATCATTATTTTAAAACTATATTTCACAAAGTATAAAATAGGCTGCTGCAGAATGGTTTAGTCTTAGCCAATGGAATTATGCGGCAGAGAAGCACCATATTTTGCAGCAGGGTTGATGAAGGGCAAGAAGAAAAGGCTAATTATGCGCCATAATGCAGCATCTTTTTTATAGTATTACTTCATTGTTTGTACTTTGTACACATGGTACTACTGTTTGGGCAAAGAGTCTACCTCATTAGCACCAGTTGTTTAACAACCAAATACAGAAATAGGCAAATAAAAGGTGACCAGTTAACTTTTGTGAAGGGTCTTCCACTGCGCTGGAGCAGTCAACACATTTTACTATCTTTTTATCTGTTTGAGCTAGACCTAATTATTTTCTTAAAATCTACAATTTATGCACCAGATGATGGATTATGCAGCCAATGTGGAAGATCCACAATTAGGCGAAAAACGTCACAGAATTGCATAATTCCAGTGGCTTTTTGTTTAGTGTTTAAGATCAAACCGGCGCTTTCAAAGCAAATATTTAGTAATAGGTTATCAGACTGTACCTAGTGCAACCATTTTTATAAGTATCCATTAAAAGGACACTATTTAGAACTCAACATCCTTATGTCACTTGTCATCATGAAACCAAGTAACTTCATCAATGAAGGCTTTTACTGGGTCCCAAGTAGCACTTGGTGATTAACCAATTGCACACATTTACATTTCTTTCAGGTAGCAGGCACTTTGATGCGAAGGCCCATTTCTTCTTTACCCCTTGTCCTGCTTTTGGCTTCATAACACATGAAAGCCCCATCCCTCCCCTTTCACTTTCACTCAGAGGGACAACATGGTCCACATTAACCATTCAGGGAGGGTTGTGTCTGTTTTTGTTTAGCAAACAGTATGGGAACTGGTTTTGTGAAATTTTAAAAACATAGGTACATTGTTGCCCATCGATCTGCCCACTTCGACATGTAAATATCCTTTCAGGTAGGTTAAAAGGCAGTCAGCAGGGTCGCATTCAGAACCAAGGCCCGGGATCAACTGGACCCCTGGAGCTTCACAGCAATGACCCAGGAAAAAGTAGAAAGGAGTGAGATACATAGATAATGTCAAAGACATGGCCTATAGGAAGGGTGATATCTCGTGGCTAATTTTTCCGTCTACAAATGGACAGACACAGCTGTTTCTTAGAGAGGTGACCTGAGGTAGGTAGCCACATATGTGGGTTCTATTTTATGAAAGGGCAAGCACTAACATTAATGTGGCAAATGCAGTGCCACTGGGACTATGGGTGTGAGAGGGCAACTGTACACAAATTATAAGTGTCTTACTAGCAAACAGTTGAGTGGATGACAATTTTCCTTGCTTGTATTAGGGTCCAGCTGGCCCTTGTTGCACAGGGACCACGGCCACAGCACCAGGGAAGGGGAGGTAAGATTTGGGACTTTGTTCCCTATTTTTTATTACACAACTGGGCAAACAGCCTACTTTGAGGCTCGGCCTATGAGTGATAGCTCTGAGTAGTGGGCAGAGGACGAATCCTGTTTCAAAGGGTTGTAGGTATCATTGATGCTGCAGGTGCAGTGGCACTGAGGTCCAGGGATGTGAGGGGCCAACTATCTCTGTTTCACTACCCTTCCATGTTTGCATTAGGGCCCAGTGCATAATTGCTATGCCAGTGTTGCTTTTGGCCTCATAACAATGGCCCAAGGGAGGTGAATATTGAATCAGAGGAGACAGCTTAGCTTGGACCTCAGAGAAATAACAGAAGGCAGTCCATGTTTTTAACATAGAGCAGACAAGACTGCCTGTTTCGCAAGGTTGTAGCTTTCATTAGTGAAGCAGGTTTATCCCCAAACTTTTTTATTCTTCCTCCTATCTTTTCCTGACCTGTTTTTGTTGACTAAAGGACTCTGGGCACTTTACCACTGCTGATCAGTGCTAAAGTGCATATGCTCTCTGGGTAAATTGTGTTTATGGATGGGTGTTTCCATGATTGGCTATTTGATTTACTGATAATTCCCTAGTACAGTGCACTGTGTGTGCCAGGGCCTGTAAACCAAATGCTACAAGAGGGCCTGCAGCACTGATTGTGCCACCCACATGAGTAGCCCTGAAAAGGTATCTCAGACCTGCCACTGCACTGTCTGCGTGCAATTTTAAACTGCCAAGTTGACCTGGCAAGTGCAAACACTTGCCAGGCCCTAGCCTTTCCTTTTCTTACATGTAAGACAACCCATGGTAGACCTAAGGTACCCTCTGGGCAGGGTGCAGTGTATGTGAAAGGTAAGACATGTACTGTTTTATGTGACATGTCCTGATAGTGAAATAATTTCAATTTCATTTTTCACTATTTGAAGGCTATGTCTCCCATATGATAGAATGACAGGTACTTTGTAACATTTTACAAGTATAACTTCCCACTGGGACAAGACATATAACAATAAAGTTTTGGCCCTCTGAACTCAGAATTTAATAACACATCTTTTAGTAAAGATGGTTTTTAAATTGTGTGTTTGAAAATGCCACTTTCAGAAAGTAGCGAAACAAAAGGGGATGATGGACGGAGCGTTTGAGCAAATCAAACACTCACCCCCAGTCAATTGATCTGGGTTTAATCCATCACCATTCTTTAGCACACTCAGCCACCCCAGTTCAGACATGGCCATATGCAAATCAGTCTAACCCTGTGCCTCATGGGAACAGTCCAGCCCGAACTGCCAAGCCGTGTCTTCCCTGGACCGGAAACAAGCATCCTGGGACCGGTTTCGGATTCATAATCCTCATCAGCCAGGCTATCTTGAATCCAGTGGCTAAGTGAGCAAGGGACTCACGTCTGAGCATACCCTGCCAACTTAGGGCGAACAAAGCGAAACAAAAGGGGATGATGGACGGAGCGTTTGAGCTGGACTGTTCCCATGAGGCACAGGGTCAGACTGATTTGCATATAGCCATGTCTGAACTGGGGTGGCTGAGTGGGCTAAAGAATGGTGATGGATTAAACCCAGATCAGTTGACTGGTGGTGAGTGTTTGATTTGTTCAAACGCTCCGTCCATCATCCCCTTTTGTTTCGCTTTGTTCGCCCTAAGTTGGCAGGGTATGCTCAGACGTGAGTCCCTTGCTCACTTGGCCACTGGATTCAAGATAGCCTGGCTGATGAGGATTATGAATCCGAAACCGGTCCCAGGATGCTTGTTTCTGGTCCAGGGAAGACATGGTTCGGCAGTTCGGGCTGGACTGTTCCCATGAGGCACAGGGTCAGACTGATTTGCATATAGCCATGTCTGAACTGGGGTGGCTGAGTGGGCTAAAGAATTGTGATGGATTAAACCCAGATCAGTTGACTGGGGGTGAGTGTTTGATTTGTTCAAATGCTCCGTCCATCATCCCCTTTTGTTTCGCTTTGTTCGCCCTAAGTTGGCAGGGTATGCTCAGACGTGAGTCCCTTGCTCACTTGGCCACTGGATTCAAGATAGCCTGGCTGATGAGGATTATGAATCCGAAACCGGTCCCAGGATGCTTGTTTCTGGTCCAGGGAAGACATGGCTTGGCAGTTCGGGCTGGACTGTTCCCATGAGGCACAGGGTCAGACTGATTTGCATATAGCCATGTCTGAACTGGGGTGGCTGAGTGGGCTAAAGAATGGTGATGGATTAAACCCAGATCAGTTGACTGGGGGTGAGTGTTTGATTTGTTCAAATGCTCCGTCCATCATCCCCTTTTGTTTCGCTTTGTTCGCCCTAAGTTGGCAGGGTATGCTCAGACGTGAGTCCCTTGCTCACTTGGCCACTGGATTCAAGATAGCCTGGCTGATGAGGATTATGAATCTGAAACCGGTCCCAGGATGCTTGTTTCTGGTCCAGGGAAGACATGGCTTGGCAGTTCGGGCTGGACTGTTCCCATGAGGCACAGGGTCAGACTGATTTGCATATAGCCATGTCTGAACTGGGGTGGCTGAGTGGGCTAAAGAATGGTGATGGATTAAACCCAGATCAGTTGACTGGGGGTGAGTGTTTGATTTGTTCAAACGCTCCGTCCATCATCCCCTTTTGTTTCGCTTTGTTCGCCCTAAGTTGGCAGGGTATGCTCAGACGTGAGTCCCTTGCTCACTTGGCCACTGGATTCAAGATAGCCTGGCTGATGAGGATTATGAATACGAAACCGGTCCCAGGATGCTTGTTTCTGGTCCAGGGAAGACATGGCTTGGCAGTTCGGGCTGGACTGTTCCCATGAGGCACAGGGTCAGACTGATTTGCATATAGCCATGTCTGAACTGGGGTGGCTGAGTGGGCTAAAGAATGGTGATGGATTAAACCCAGATCAGTTGACTGGGGGTGAGTGTTTGATTTGTTCAAACTCTTCGTACATCATCCCCTTTTGTTTCGCTTTGTTCGCCCTAAGTGTGGCAGGGTATGCTCAGACGTGAGTCCCTTGCTCACTTGGCCACTGGATTCAAGATAGCCTGGCTGATGAGGATTATGAATCCGAAACCGGTCCCAGGATGCTTGTTTCTGGTCCAGGGAAGACATGGCTTGGCAGTTCGGGCTGGACTGTTCCCATGAGGCACAGGGTCAGACTGATTTGCATATAACCATGCCTGAACTGGGGTGGCTGAGTGGGCTAAAGAATGGTGATGGATTAAACCCAGATCAGTTGACTGGGGGTGAGTGTTTGATTTGTTCAAACGCTCCGTCCATCATCCCCTTTTGTTTCGCACTTTTAGAAAGTAGGCATTTTCTTGTTTAACCATTCTGTGTGCCTCTGCCTAGGTGTGGATTGACTGTCTGGTTTTGGAGTGACAGGGGCTGGGGATGTGCATCCACTGTAGAAAGCCACTGGTGGGGTTTAAGTGTGCCTGGCCCTTCCTGGATGACTCAGAGCTGAGCTGAATTAGGCTTGGCTGCATTTAGAGTAGTGAGAGGAGATTTTCTTGTGCCTAAATAGGGCCTGTCTCCCTTGCACAATGCTGCCCCCCCCCTCCTTGTGGTCATACTGCACCAGTGAGGACAGAACTGGTTTGGACTGGGCTCAGAGACCCTTTCACAAAGAGAACAAATACATTTTGGGGATACGTATTACACATAAAACCCCAGGACTTTCAATCACTTCTGAGAGGAAAATTTGCCAAGGAGAAGAGTTGAAGAACTGTGAGGAGGAGTACTGCCCCTTTGCTGTGTGCTGTGTGGGGTTGGCCTGCAGTTGCTGTTTCTGCCAAGGAAAGGACAAAGACTGGAACTTTGCTGTGAACCTGCTTAAAGAAGAATCTCCAAGGGCCTGTGTCTGCTGGCATCCTGTTATGAAGTCTCAGGGACACAAAGACTTCACCCCTAGGATCCCTGAACTCTATCGCAGAGAGTTCTGACCTGCCAGGGGTGCATGTTCTAGTTCTAGGACTTTGAAGGTTGATCCTGTTGTTGGGAACTGGATGAAACCTGAAGAAATGAGAAAATCACTGCATCACATTTCTTGTGACTGTTTTTTCCTGGCGCAGCACCGCTGCGCAATAAGAATCTCCACATATCGCTGCACTGCTGCCGAAATAACGCACCACCTGTCTTGACTGCAAGAACCGAGGCATCATGGGATTGCGGCTGAAGAAACCGATACAGTGCCGCTTGTCGCTGCACATTGATTGCCAGCGCATCCCAGATTTCCACACATCGCATCTGTGTAGCAAGTTTTCCCGACCCAACAGCTGCGGACCAGAACCATCTTGGAGTCGACGCATCACTTTCCCCTACAGTCCGGAAGTCCGGATTCGACACATCACATCTCCTGCGTGCTGCAGAACTGTTGCCATGCCTCCCCAACGACTCAGGAACTGATGCATCTCTTTATTTCTCAATGCTTCCCATCTCTGTAGCTGTTGGGCCTTGTGAATTCTGACGCATCTACAGGTACCCAGTTATTTGAAAACTGTGAAAAGTCATATTCTTATTACATATATGTTGGATTTTTGTGGTTTTGGTCTTTTGAGTTTAGATAATGAAAAGCATTCACTCGGGGGCCACCACCAACCCCTGCCCCTCTCACATCTACCACAGAGCCTCGGCCACCATCGCACCCGAACTACAACGCACCATCAACACCACCTTCGAAACAGGCACCTTCCCAGACTGCTGGAATTGCGCAGAAGTCAGACCCCATGCTCAAGAAGCCCACAGCTGACCCCACAGACTTCAAGAACTGTCGGCCCATCTCGCTGGCGAGAAGACAGTCAAAAGTAAACTGACATGATTCATTGAAGAGAACTCCATACTTGACCCATCCCAGTCCAGATTCTGAAGCAACCACAGCACAGAGACTGCCCTACTCGCCGCCACAGATGACATCCGCATCCTCCTGGACCAAGGTCACTCTGCAGCCCTCATCCTACGAGACCTATCAGCGGCCTTCGGCACTGTCTCCCACCGCACAGTAGTCACCAGACTATACAATGCAGACATACAAGGAACAGCCCTAGACTGGATCCAATCATTCCTCACCGGAAGAAGACAAAGGATAAGACTTCCACCCTTCCTCTCCGACCCCACGAAAATCACCTGCTGAGTCCCACAGGGTTCATCCCTGAGCCCCACCCTCTTCAACATCTATATGGCTCCCCTTGCAGCCATCGTCCAACAAATCTGCCTCAACATCGTATCCTATGCTGACGACACCCAGCTCATCCTCTCCCTCACCTAAGACCCCATCACTGTCAAACTCAACTTCCAGAAAGGAATGCAAGATGTTGCAGTCTGGATGACCAACAGCTGCCTGAAGCTCAATGCTGAGAAGACAGAAGTCCTTGTCCTCTGTACCACCCCTTCTGCATGGGACAGCACCTGGTGGCTAACTGCCCTCGGAAGCCCACCTACACCCTCAGACCACGCCAAGAACCTCAGCATCGTACTCGACTCATCACTCACCATGAACCGACAGGTCAACGCTGTCACCTTCAGCTGCTTCAACACCCTCCACATCCCCCCAAGACCTTCAAGTGGATCCCCCCTGAGTCAAGAAAGACAGTCACCCACGCACTCATCACCAGCAGACTGCAATATGGAAATGCACTCTACACCGGCATCAACAAGTCCCTTCTCCGCAAACTCCAGACAATACAGACCACGCCGCTATACTCGCTCTCGGCATCCCCTGACACGAACATATCAGCCAACACCTACGAAGTCTCCTCTGGCTCCCCGTGGAGAAAAAGTCACTTTCAAAGTCCTCACTCACACCTACAAATGCCTACACAACAACGGACCCAAATACCTTAATGACAGAATCAACTTCCATGTACCCAAAAGAAAACTCCGATCTTCCAATCTCGCAATGGCCGAAACCCCGCGCATCCACAGAGGCAGAGCAGGCAGAAGAAACTTCTCTCACATTGTAGCCAAGACCTGGAATGAGCTACCAGGAGACATCAGATGTGCCCCCTCCCTGATATCCTTCAGGAAGACCCTCAAGACCTGGCTCTTCGGCTATACAGATCTGCGGACCACCCTCTGCGCCTTGAGACCCTCACGGGTGAGTAGCGCACTTGCAAATCCCTGATTGATTGATAAAGATACTTTATTTTTCTAAACAGGTGTGGTGTTCATTTGTTGTGTTATCACTGTATTACTGTGTGCTTTGAGAACAAATACTTTACACATTGCCTTCAGGAGAAGCTTGTCTGCTTATGCCAAGCTATCCAGGAGGTGAGCAGGGGTTATCTAAAGTGTGTATCCCCCTAACCCTGACTAGAAGCAAGGGTCCCTATTTGGACAAAGGTACCTATCTCTGCCAGCTAGAGCAGGGGTGGCTCCTCGCTACGGCAGAAGAGCAGTTCCTCACTGCTTTTAAGAAGTGGGAAGCAGAATTCTAAAATGATAATAACTGCGTTATTATTATTTTAGTTCTGCTTCCTGCTACTTTGCGGGTGAGTGAGTGGGCGGGGCTGCTCTGCTCTTCGAGCAGGGCAGGGGCGGAGTGGTTTGCCCACTCAAGTGTGCAATTACTGTTTGGTCGGCCCTCTAGGGCCACCCAAATCAGTCATGCGCACTTTCCCCTTCTCAATGAAGGCTGCATCGCAGCCTGAATGGAGAACAAGCCCAGGCCCTTATTCCCTGGTTGAGCGTCAAACTAGGACGCTCAAAACCAATCACAACACTGCTGCAGTGTTGTTATTGGTCAGAGGAGCCTGGGCGCTCACCAATCACAATGCAACACTGCATTGTGATTGAATAGTGCTTCCTGCTCCCGGATGTGGTGGAGGAGAGCAGGATCAGAGACGCAGGAACTGGCAGGCAACAAGGTAAGTTAATTTAAATTTTTTTATATAATATATCCCCCATGACCCCCTCCCCACGCTATCTCTCCACCCCCGCTTGCAATTCCCCCGTGTCACCTCGCAACACACGAGCAATGCCGGCCGGCATTGCAATAGAGACCCCAATTTCTAAAAGGGGCCCAGGTGAGTAAGGCATACACGTCATCAGAATGATTACTGTCCTACTTTCTGAAAGAGGCAAGCGGCCTTGCTAGCATTAGAGCTGAGGAAAGTGTTGCTGAAAAGTGGGGGCAACATGTGGAAGCTAATTTTTTTCTCAAAAGGACAGAGAAGCTGTTTCAGGACTGAAATGATGACCAAGCATGGTAGGGTTACCCAGAGGCAGAGAGAAACTTTACTACTCAGGGCTGTAGCTATCATTTGTGCAGTAAGGTAAGTTTTTTACATAATGTATCCCCCCTGCCACCCCCTCCCCGCGCTATGCCCCCCGACCACCCGCATGCGCGATCCCTTCCCCCGTGCCCACCTCGCCACTCGCGAGCCATGTTGGCCGCTCCTGAACTAGAGACCCCAATTTGTAAAAGGGGCCCAGGTGAGTGAGGCATACACTACATCAGAAAATGTTGCTGGAAAGTGGGGGCAACACTGGGGAGCTCATTTTTTTCTCAAAAGGACAGGGAACCTGCTTTAGGACTGAAGTGATGACCAAACATGGTAGAGATAAGATAACCAGAGGCAGAGAGGCACTGTGCTACTCAGGGCTGTAGCTTTCATTTGTGCAGCAGGTGCAGTGGCATTGAGGCCCAGGAGTGTGAGGGGCTCACAACACCCCAATTATGTGGGGTAGATTTTTATTTTTGTGTGGTATATTTGCTCGTTTCTAATGCTCACTTTTAGTGCAGCATTTGAGCTACAGAAAAGTACCACTGAAAATATTTCATACTCCCATCCACCTGCACTCAGCCTTACCACTCCTGCTTCCCAAAGTCTTGCTATAAAGTTTTGTAGGTGGGCCCCGACTTCAAACCCTTTTCCTTAGGGGGTGCTCAGAGTAAACAAGTTTGAAGACCTCTGCTCGAATTTCTTGTGCTCATTTTCAGTAGGATAAATAAATATGCCAAAAGTGGCTTATAGTGAGGAATGAATATTGTAATTTACAATAAATGGGTTGAGAGTTATGGAAATAGTTGATGTAACCTTACTATACTGAGGCACTATCAGTCACTGGGAGGTGCAAGTGTCTATCAATTTCTATTTCGGGGGGGAGTATTTTTAGGTGTATGTATACAATGTGCAAGGGCAAAATACAGTCACTCAAAGTGAAAGCATCCAATGGCTGGAATGAGTTGGTCTGCAGGACTATACCTTCTTCTGGGGTGTGAGGGAGTATAGTTTGAGTGGCATGTCACCAGACCTATGGTGAAAGAGTGTATATTGGGAGCCTCTATATATGTGTATTTTCTTTATGGTATTTTTTGGAAAACATGAGGTCGGAAAGTCAACTAATGCTGTCTTTAGACCAGACCTAAAAAATGGACACCTATAAGTTAGCTTAGGTGGATTGCTTCATCATTTTAATGCAAACCATAAACAGTGGTCACCAGCTTCCACCTAACGGAACACTATTTCACTTTGAAATATGTCAATTTATCAGTTCAGCATCTCCTGCATCTGTGAGTGGTCGCTTACCCCATCAACTGTGACAGCTGCTGTGATTGTTATGAAATTGCCAGAATGTTTAGTGGGAGAGTTCCAAATTTTACATTTGAAGTAGGTTTGGGAGAAGTCCTTGTTCCACCTGCATAAACTTGCATGATTCCCAAATTCTGCATGATGTGCAATATTTCCGCCATTTCATGTATTTTATGACGGCAAACTTTATACAATTCAACAGCTGCAGTCAAATGCAGTGAAAACAAGCATTTGCAAACCAATAGGTCTCGCATTTACGCACGTTTAAGCTGTTGGCAATGTAAATAAATGCCTTTTATTTATGTTTAAAAAACGAAAACAAAAATAAAAGGAATTGTCATTTGCAATGTAAATAGCCCAAAGTTGAGTAAATGCGAGAGCTATTGAATTGCAAATGCTTGTATTTGTTTGCCCCCCGTCTGTTAAGCCGGCAATGGCAGCCGCTTGTTGGCTGTAGTGAAAGGTGCACTTCGGCTGCTTTGTAGTGCTAAGAAGTGTATTTTCTTTTGTTTACATGAGGCTCCCCGCGGAGCGTCTGCCTCTTGCTCTGGTGTTGTTTTTGTGCTCAGACTGCTCCCCACCTCTTCTCACCTCTCTAAAAACAGTGCCCCCTTTAACCCTCTACCTGCCGCCTACCCCGCCCTGCCTCTTCTCCCGGTTCACACCTTGGTGCTTCACACTTAAAGTCACTTCCAGCTCGCATTTTTAGAGAAGGCCTCAGGGGCGTCCTATCACCGCCCCAAGATGAGGAGGAGGAAGAAGAGAGAGGAGAGAGAGGAAGACTTGGTGGGGTGAGCGGGGAGACAGATACGGTGGGAAGTGAGAGTGAAGAAAGAGGGGGGAGATCGAGAGAGAAGTAAGAGAGAGAACCATGGGGAAAGAGAGACCGAGAAGTAGGGAGAGATGAAGGAAGAAGAGAGAACAAGTGGTAGAGAGGGAATGGGGGACAGAGAGGAAGAAAGAGAGGGGGAGTAATAGCATCGAGGCGATAGGACTCCAAAGGGAACAAAGACACTGCGATGGAGGGTACAAGGCAGGGAGGACAGATGTAGAGGAGAAGGGAAAGATGGACACAGTGCCAGACGCTGGGGAGTGCAGCAAGAAGCAATGGAGAAAGTGCCTGTGTTGACATGTGGAAAAACAAATGTCTAATTAAGGTTAGAACCTTTATTTCCCTGTACTTTAGGCTGTATTGAAGCGTGGTGTGCATGCTACTATGAAGGTGCACTGTCCAAAATATAAACAACGAACAAATAAAAAGCGTGGCCCCCATTTGTGCTGCGCTGGTTACATAAATAAAATGGAATGAAGATAAAACACACTCAGCCAACTTTAGAGACTGAGTTCGAATTCAACCATTTAAGCAGCAGTTACCTTGCCGTTGCCGACTGCTGTTCTTCCTGCAAGACGACGTTTGTGACTCAGTGGCACCGCTGCTCCTACTGAGTAGTAGGAGCGGTGAAAGGAGTTGTCAGGCAGTTCGGCGATGTTACACACAGTTTTAAACCACATACCACATTAGGGATTAGCAGCGAGGGTTGCTGCATGACTGCCCGAAGGGCGGAGGGAGGGAAAGTGAAAGATTTACCGAAGACTCATCATGGGATCATGGGATCCATAGCATATTTTCTAGGTTATTCCTGGTAACACTAAACCTCTCTAAATGCAAAACGATTGCATTAGTGAGGTAAGCTTTCCATGCTGCACTTTAATCATTGCCTACACCTTCAAGAGTGCATGCATGCAAGAGTGCATGGTGATTACCTGGCTAATTTCCCTCCGTGCTCCCCTCATTCCCATTTACTGGGTCTTCTGCAGGGAAATTCAGGTACGCAATGGAGCTTTTCATATAAAACTTGAACAATACAGCAAGAAGTTGAAAGTTTATCTGAGAGCGATATTAAATTTCAAGTAAAATTGCCTACTCTGAAAGAAATATGTCAATAATTGTAATAAATGAATTGAGAGAATAATACAGTAAGAACAGTCTCCAATGTTTAATATGTAAAACAATGAATTAATATTCAGAGGCGCTAGCCCCCCGAATTTCCTTTAGAGCTCGTCAATCACCCATGTCGGGGTTGATGAATTCCAAGGCTCTCTAGTCTCTTTCACCGTATTCCTGTTTCTCACACCATCCCACATTTCCTGTCTCTTTATCTCACTCTATTGGGACCTCTTTTATCCTTGCTTTCCCCTTGTCACGTTTTTTCTCTCTTTCTTTTAATCCCTTTTTCTTCCTCTTTCTACCTTTCTCTCGCATGATGTGGGTCTGATGGTGAAAAAGAAGTCCCGGTTTCCAAAAATGAGTGCCTCAGCCAACGTCCTGTAACCAGCAACCCAAATTAAGCACTGCAAGTTACTTATAGAAGTGAGTAGGACTGTGCAGGACAGAGAAAGTGCATTCTCGAGCTCGGCATGATAACAGACAAAACATGGCGTGATCTCAAAGAGGCGCTGGGCAGGCTCGTGGAGTAAGCGTGTTCACTTGACCCTCGGTGTGATTTTTAGCAAGTCTATTATCTACTGTGTATCTTGAAATCAGGGGTCTTAAATCGTGAAGCACTTCACAAAATAATCCATGAAATACTGCAGTTTTTAGGTCTATTTAGTGGGAGGGAAGGTGAAAGCGTGCCGTGCGCACGTTGTACTGAAATGCCGTACGCCGAAACAGGTGCACATCGCCTGTCCGGGCGCATGCACAGCTCCTGTCCCCCTTCGAAACCAAAACCTGCAACAATAGTCTCGCCAGGGCGAGCAGCGCATGCGCTGCATCTCTAGGCGAGACCTAAAAAGTAATTCTTGAAGAGGGACATTCAAGTAATTTAGTAATTTTATGCAGTGTAAATCCAGTCTTGGTTTAAGAGATTCTATAATGTGTTGAAAATACAATATGGAATACTTTTTCAGTTTTCCCAACGTGTTGTAAAATTTGATGAGTGGATTGCGTGAATTAATTTTGGCCATTAGTCATTCCTCTGGGCCGCAACCCTGTCCAGCATTTTCTGCCCACTGTGCCACTTCAGACAGGAAACAGCAATGTGCAACATCAGTCTCGGTCAAGATCCAATAGGAATAGCCTAGCCCAAACTGCCTGGCCAAGTCTCCTCTGCACCAGTGGCGTAAAGGATACCCCTACAGTGTGGGCCCCCACTCTTCTATATATCAAGGGGGCCCCCTCAGCTTGTTTGTCCAGGGTGTGTGTCTCCTGTAAAGCAGATGCAGTTTGCAGATGGCTTTGAGGTGCTCTGCCAGACACCAGCTGGCTCAAAAGTGAAGAGAAACAAAATAACTTTTGTTTATCTTTCATTCCGAGCCTGCCAGGCCCCTTACAAGAGCAGATAACCCCACCCCCACTCCTCCATCAAAGAAAGCGTCTTCCTTAGAGCACTGCTTGCCTGAGAGGGGAAAAGGCTGCAGAGAACTTATTGGAGAGGAGATATGGTTGCTACCTTTAATTGCAACAGGCAAATATAGCCATCTGTTAACAATTCAACATTGTGCAAAAATGTCCCAATATTGTTCTGAAATAGAACTTATTAAGAAATCATTGTTATTCATTTGAATACGTCCTTTCTGTCTTTGTCAGTCAGGGGTCACCAGGGAAGCTGTAGAGCACACTTAACGTGTTTTCTTCTTATATTGCCTGTTTAAACTGTGAACTAATAAGGGGAAAAAATACAAATCTGATTTTTCTAATTGTTGTACCGGCCAAGACATTAAAATATAGCTCATGCCCACATAAAACCAGTTGGTTGGCAACCATTGGAAGAGGATGTGTGCAACTGCAGAAACATAACCAGGACTCTACTTGGGGGCAAAGGAGGGACAGAATATAGCTGGAATGTAGAATGAGTGGTGAAGGGTGTGAAGGGGTGATTGCATATGAGTGATTGTGGTTGGGGAGCGTTAAGGAAGTGGACCCCCTCCCGCAAAAGGCTCTCCTGCAACACTAACCTTTTTTCTCAATGACAAGCACAGTGTGCCTTGCACAGGGATCTTGTTTGGGTAATGGTCTGCTGTAAGGGGACAGGGATGGCATTTTTCTAATTAGTTAAATGCAGGCATGATGTCCTCTGCACCCAAGAGGAGTTGTTGTGTGCCTGGCTCACATTAAGCACTGCTTATTTGCAACACCTGCATACATAGACATGATAACAGCAAAGCGCATGAGGGAAAAAAAATGGAGGGCGGGGCGGGGACAGTGACACATATGAAGCTAAGAAGAAGCCAAATGGGATTGAATTAGGTGAAGATGTAGGCAGATAGTTGTAGAGGCGGGGAAGCCAACAAATTAATAAGGGGGGGCCAGAGCCGAGTCAGTGGTGTGGCTTGGATATATGCACCTTGTTGTTATCATATTTGCCATGTAAATCGTGCAACGCACTGTGAAAAAAATATGATTGCACCCTTCAGGATTCAATAAAATGTATTTCTTCAACATGCAGAAGTATTTCACTTTCATACATTGGGTTGTACCTAGGGACAAGTCTGTTGTAATGTGTATGTAGTATGTGTCCAATAGTGATATTGTAGATGATTAAAAACATAAACAAGAGAGGTTTGTGTACAGCACATATCCTTAACGGATGTTTTTCAAGGTGCTCTCAAACGTGATGAGAAGGGAAAGGGAGGCAGAGCGAAATAAGGCAATTGCCTAGGATCACACAATTTTGTCAAGTGCTGAAGCTGGGATTGATCCCTGAGCTCCAGGTTTCATTTAAAAAAAATGTTTTACATTTCTTTATTTGAATTTTCAGTATGTGCAAGTACAACATCCATAGGTACAGTATGTATGTCAAGTTTTGGCGTGTAATCACTGCTTTACACTGTACAGGCTCAACAGTTTTGATACAATATTTGTGCTAGGTAGTCTTTTTTGAAGTCCTTACATATTGTCCAGCTACATATTGAAATTGTGATTAAAAGAAAATAGAGAAGAACTCCACAGTCTTGTGGTATCATTGTAACATAACAAGCATACCTGGCAATTGCACATCATTAGATTTCACTGAGCTTGTTTTGCCAGTACTTTGTGGATTGGAACAATGCAGTGCTAACATGAATAGAAACATAATTCAACAACCCTACACAACTTATTCAGTCGGTTCCATTTTTGTGTTTGCATCCTTAGGAATTCAATGCCCCAACCCCAGTGTCCCCCCACCGCAAACCAACATATTTTAGAGTTTGTGCATATCTGTGCCTTGGGGTCGCTTACGCGTGCATCGCCAAGTCAATGGTGTAGCATCATTCACGTTTGGTACCTGGGTTATGTTCGATTTAGGCGTCCACAGAGTCTCTGACCCCATCCTCGTTTTGTGAGTTATTCCCCTATGATTTGTGCTCCGTTTGTTGTATTTCTGCCATTATTGTGTCCCAATATTGAGCTGTAGGCTATTTGCGCAGGCCAGTTATCTCTTCCCTGTGTAATGCAGTGTTTTCGGCTTGGGTCCACACCACAAGCAAGCGTTTCCAGTTGTTAAGTATGGGGGGGGTGCCTGTTTTTCCATTGTCGAGTGACTAACCTTTTTGTGACTATGAGTCCTAGATCTATGAATCTGGAGGTGACTTTTTGTCTCCTGGATCTGGAAAACACTCCCAGTATGCACTCCTCCCATGTGTGTAGTTGCGGGCGGTCAGTATATTCCAACAGGCCCACTGTTACTTATTGCCAGTACAACGCAGGACAAGACCACAACATGTGGAGGAAATCTGCTCCTACTTGATTACAATGGGTACACGCTGAATTAGTAAATTGGAAATATTTGTTTATTTTGTCTGCGACAAATATGCTCTGTGTATAATATATGTCTGCATATAATTTCCAGCTACATATTGAAATTGTGATTAACAGAAAATAGAGAAGAACTCCACAGTCTTGTGGTATCATTGTAACATAACAAGCATACCTGGCAATTGCACATCATTAGATTTCACTGAGCTTGTTTTGCCAGTTCTTTGTGGATTGGAACAATGCAGTGCTAACATGAATAGAAACATGTTTCAACAACCCAACACAACTTATTCAGTCGGTTCCATTTTTGTGTTTGCGTCCTTAGGAATTCAATGCCCCAACCCCAGTGTCCCCCCACCGCAAACCAACATATTTTAGAGTTTGTGCATATATGTGCCTTGGGGTCGCTTACGCGTGCATCGCCAAGTCAATGGCGTAGCATCATTCGCGTTTGGTACCTGGGTTATGTTCGATTTAGGCGTCCACAGAGTCTCTGACCCCATCCTCGTTTTGTGAGTTGTTCCCCTATGATTTGTGCTCCGTTTGTTGTATTTCTGCCATTATTGTGTCCCAATATTGAGCTGTAGGCTATTTGCGCAGGCAAGCTATCTCTTCCCCTGTGTAATGCAGTGCTTTCGGCTTGGGTCCACACCACAAGCAAGCGTTTCCAGTTGTTAAGGATGGGGGGGTGCCTGTTTTTCCATTGTCGGGTGACTAACCTTTTTTGTGACTATGAGTCCTAGATCTATGAATCTGGAGGTGACTTTTTGTCTCCTGGATCTGGAAAACACTCCCAGTATGCACTCCTCCCATGTGTGTAGTTGCGGGCGGTCAGTATATTCCAACAGGCCCACTGTTACTTATTGCCAGTACAACGCAGGACAAGACCACAACATGTGGAGGAAATCTGCTCCTACTTGATTACAATGGGTACACGCTGAATTAGTAAATTGGAAATATTTGTTTATTTTGTCTGCGACAAATATGTTCTGTGTATAATATATGTCTGCATTTGTGAAATTTTGTGTTTGTGGGATCCATGTCGCACTGGCTAGGATTGTGTCCCATTCTTTCTCTGCCCATGGGCCTACCCTATCTTCTTCCCATTTTGTGCGCAAGGGCGTTAGGGGTTGCAGCGTGTGTGTTAGTAACGCTTCTGTCAGCCAGTGGATGATGTGACTCCCATTCCCCATTACATTCAAATATTGAGTCACCAGGTGCAACTGAGGTTCAATGTTCATGTCTCCCCAAGCTGCAGTTAGTGCTCTAATAATTGAGTTATGTAGTATAAATTGACCTGCCGGTAAGCCAGTTTCTCGGGCAAGTCTGTCAAAGGTTAACAGTACATTGTCTTCGTATAAGTCGCCCAATATGTATATCTCGACAGCATGCCAAGGTTCAAGTGCACGATTTGAGGTACCCCTTTTATTTGTCATGGTAGCAAGGAGGGGAAGTGCAGGTGCATAGGGAGTTGCGTGTTTGGTGAGATATGAGGTACAACTGTGGCATCGATAGGCTAAGGCCACGCAGGTCGGTGATGGGGTGGGGGGTCTTGTCACTGGATGGAACAAGTGGTAGATCTGAGATAGCGTCCATGCCGGTTGTGTTGTGGCTGTTTTGATTAAGTTGAGCCCAGTGAACCACTTTGCTGTCCATTGCAGCTGTGCGGCTAGCTAATAGAGCTCCATGTTTGGAACAGCTAATCCCCCTTTGTGCGAGGAGGCGTATAGTTTCCAGAGGGCTATTCTATGGCAACCTTTGTTCCATATGAAATCACGGGTCATTTGTTCCAGTTTGCGGAACATTTTGGTCGGAATATAAACAGCGAGGTTTGTCAAGTAGTACAGCAGTCTGAGTAATATTACCATTTTAGTCAAAGCTATTCTGCCCATCACTTTTAAGGGCAGCGTTTTCCAAAACATTATTTGTGATCTAATGGAGGAAGTAGCTCTGGTCAGGTTGCCTTCTAAAATGTCAGCGGGCTATGGTATGTGAAAATGCTCAGATATAAAGAGATTGGTTGATAACTGAGGTGTCCATCATTGATCAGGAGGTCAGGATTCTGGGTCTCGGTCCTGAAGCGGTACAGACACGACTTGTTCCAGTTCAACCTCAGGCCTGACGACACTTCAAATTGCCATAAGGTCTCAGCTATGGTATGTGGTATATTGTGCAGGTCCCTGAGATACAGTAGGAGATCATCAGTATATAAAGAGATCACATCCATTCCATCTCCCAGTGGGATGCCCCAGTTTTCACCTCTCCTGCGCAGCTGTGTTGCAAGTGGCTCCATGGCTAATGAAAACAACAGAGGGGACGGGGGGCATCCTTGTATGGGGCCCCGATTTATGGCTGCACTCTCGGATGTTGTATTACCTATGCGTACCTGAATGAGAGGCTGCATGTAGAGCATCTTGATCAGTTGGAGAAATGTATCCCCAAACTGTATTGGCACAGGACTGCAAAAAGGTAGGGCCATTCAAGGGAATCAAAGGCCTTCTCTAGGTCAAGGACCTGAGCTCCAGGTTTCATGCTGTGTAGTTCAGCCACTATATGATACCTCTTTCTCTAATCCCATTTTGTATCAAAGATGGATGTTTTGCCTTTACTTCTTTGAGAAGCTACATAAATACTCTGTGTGAAATAAATACACGTATCACATGTTACATCGAGTAGAAATAAGGCTTTCTATGACCTTGAGGCTAGGAGCAGCACTTCAGATTGACTGACCACCAAGATCCTACAGACTGCTATGATCAATTTATGAATAGCATACGTTGTTACCACACTACCCGCTTCTGTCATTGAAGTAACCAGCTTGGTGCACATCCACCAGAGCACAGCTAGAATTTATCTATATTATTTTAGTGTTGCCTAAGATAGCACAAACGCATTTTTTTTACTTGAGTGTGACTGCACTCAGTCAACAGTGACTTGTGTAGACATTTGCTATGTTGCTATTCTTTCAGTCTTGATAGTTCCAACGTTTATGGTCCACACAAAGCTTATATAAAAAAAGGAATGTTTTATTTTCACTTTTTCATAGAAGACACTGTCACAAATCAAACAACACATTAATTCCTAGCACAAAGGACTTCTTCGGGGCTATAAATGATTGTTTTCGTAACAACAATATGAATGTTCTTAGTGATTCATGCAAAAGGCAGATCACTACTGCACTGATGAGTAGCTACCAACAGATCTGGCAGTGAGGGCAGAACTACTCCAAAAATTAATGGATAACCTATATGCTATCCCCCATGGGCACAGGCCGTAAGACAGTGGGGTTTAGTGAAAGAGTAAAGAAAATGGAGACACAACTCGCAGATTTTGGCAGTAGATAAATTAGAGAGGAAGAGGGTAATGGACAAAATGTCTGGAATTCAAAGGAGGAGATTAGGCTGAGCCAACTGACATTCGCCTCATAAAATGGGAAGCTGGGATAAACAGAAGAACATACGAAAAAGATCAAGAATATAGGTTAAACTAAAACCAAACCGAAATAAACAAGCAGCAGGAAAGTGATGGGATATAGAGTGGAAAACGTGAAGATAAGAGGGAGGAAGGTATAAGGCCCAGCAACTTGAAATGATGTGGAATACTTCGGTTTATAAAAAGGTAAAGAAAAAAATTGCAATGTACATGAACGTTTTGACAAATACCTACTGCATATACTAGCATATCTACAGTATTGCAGAAATTATTACTTGGTTGAAAAGTAACTTACTTAATATGAGTTAACATATAACAATCAATAAAAATAATTAAAAAACAAATGGATTCGGGCATGAACACCTTTCTCATCCTGAGGAGCTATGTGGGAAAACTGCCTCTGTGGTACAGGATTTCAGTGTTCAGCGCTCGCACAATGGCATCATTAATTAGAAATAAAGTCCTACTTGATTTAGGGATGACTCGCAGTGAGATTGCCCAGTGTGCTATACCGGCAACGTATTCACTCACTCCAGTGCATTCACTGTCAAAAACGCTCTCTTGACTCTAGAATGTGCTTATCTGGCACTGAAGTCTCGACAGAATTAACCAACGTTCAAGAAGGTCATGCAAACCATCAGATCCTCCATCCTCTGACGAGACCGTGGCCCCCTCCCAGACCCCAGGCGCAAATACTCTTATAGCTAGGATCCATCCCAAGGGCTAATTGTCTACTGAGCCCAACGCTCTTATTTGTCCCAAATCAGCGTGTCCAACTTTAACTCCTGAATGCTGCATTCAAACACAATGTCAGGAAACCACAGGATGTGTAATTATGGGCTGGTGTGAGACCAAGATTTGTAGACTACCGTTGGATACCCTTGTCCTTCAGAGAACGACATACAGCTAATTTAATCAGAGCTGGATAAGTACTTTATCTTCTGAAAAACTAAATGACCAGACACACCAATTTCAGGTAGTCACGGTTCCTTGGGGTGGTTTCCAGCATGAGATGGGTAGGAACTTCCATAAGGTAGGTATGTCTTTAGGGCACCACCACGGGCATTAAACCAGGCGGAAATTACAGGCAAATGTCCTTTTCATACATTGAGGGGGGTGCTTAAAAGGCAAAATGATTTTTACTTTTAGTGCCAAAGTTCATTGGACCGTTCTTGTACATGAGGCGTTGTGGCAAGAGTTGCAACAACTTCTGTACATACATACATACCTCTGTTCCCTTGATTTGGCTTCAATAGTGTTGTCCTAAATTTATGTTTGCATCTTATTGTTTGTACTTTTCTTTACCAAACACAGTACCCTGGTTGACTAAAGTGTATGAGCAGTTTTGAACTTTAAATCACCTTTTTTTGGGAGGTATTCTTTTCATTACCGGGCAAAATGTTTGCTGTGCTTCCGACTTCCAGCAGGTGTGTACTTTTTCTCCTGTCACTGGACTCGGTAAGCAGAGTGACTGCCCGTGGTGGTCATTCACTGACCAGCCCTAGCGGGGTCCAGTGAATCTGGCTGATATCCTCCTGGCTCTCCCTGAGGCCTCACTCAGATGCCGCTCGCGCGTTATGCTCTCGCGGGTTGAATTCACATGCGTCATCAGGGATTGACAGTGCTGTGACTCTGAGGCCTCGGAGATGGGAGGGGGCGGCGGTCTCTGGAGAACTCACGTGCCCAAAGAGATCACTTTCTCTTGAGATCTTTAGAGGCCCATCTGTTCCGGGTCAACCTCTATCAGTGCGGATGTCATTCAGCTCACAACATTTTGATCAAGGGCACAGAGAAGGTTTTAGTGCAATACAGCTCTGCTGCCATCGGCATAGCTCATTGTATTCACTTGCCAGTGTACGCAAAAGAAGGTGCCGTACAAATAATGAAACGTAAATGCTGTTTTTTTTATTTTCTATGGAGTACACCACAAATGCGTACATTGTAAAGTGTGTATGCGCTGTTGCTCTGTTTTGTCGTTCTATAATTGCCTTGTAATACTGTTCAGCAACGTGTAGTAGAGTACGGTATATTATGTTTACAGTAAAGCAGATCCCGTCGATCACAGCACATCCCCGGTGCAGCACACAACGCCATATTGCAATTCAAGATAGTAAAACAGAGTTTAGCACACTCTGTGCCAACCTGGTGCATCTGCGTACATCACATCATAGCACAGACAATGTAGACCAGCACAGCACACTGCAACTCTGCATAGCACAGAACTGTTTAGCCCAGTATGGGATTACAATGTATAGCACAGTACTGTAAAACAAAGTTGGGCATACTATAAAACATCATGGTACAGAGCCATACATACACAACAGGACAACACCTGGTAATTGCACAGCAGTCTAGCAAAATTTAAACCGTATGCCTTTGCCTAGTACGGCACACCACAGTGTAGCACAGTGTACAGAGGAGCCTACATAATGATAAAAGAATGGAGTGCATGATAGTGTTGCACATTATGAGGCGGCCTAGTAAACCACAGTACAGTAAAACACAGTAGAGCACACTGTCACTCAATGGTACAGTGCAGGACAGCACTTTGCAAAGTAGCACACCATATGTCACAGTCCAGCAATGTTTAGCACAGTTTAACATAGCGTGGGGTGCTCTAGTACAGAACATTGCAGTTATGAACAGCACATCACATCATGTCACAGGATGGCACAAGCCATTAAACTTTGCTAGACTGCTGTGCAATTACCAGGTGTTGTCCTGTTGTGTATGTATGGCTCTGAACCATGATGTTTTATAGTATGCCCAACTTTGTTTTACAGTACTGTGCTATACATTGCAGTCCCATACTGGGCTAAACAGTTCTGTGCTATGCAGCGTTGCAGTGTGCTGTGCTGGCCTACATTGTCTGTGCTATGATGTGATGTACGCAGCTGCACCAGGTTGGCACAGACTGTGCTAAACTCTGTTTTACTATCTTGAACTGCAATATGGCATTGTGTGCTGCACCAGGGATGTGCTGTGATCGACGGGATCTGCTTTACTGTACACATAATATACCGTACTCTACTACGCGTTGCTGAACAGTATTACAAGGCAATTATAGAACGACAGAACAGAGCAACAGCACATACACACTTTACAATGTACGCATTTGTGGCGTACTCCATAGAAAATAAAAAAAGAACAGCATTTACGTTTCATTATTTGTACGACACCTTCTTTTGCGTACACTGGCAAGTGAATACGACGAGCTACGCCGATGGCAGTAGAGAGCTGTATTGCACTAAAACCTTCTCTGTGCCCTTGATCAAATTGTTGTGAGCTGAGTGACATCCGCACTGATAGAGGTTGACCCGGAACAGAATGGCCTCTAAAGATCTCAAGAGAAAGTGATCTATTTGGGCACGTGAGTTCTCCGGAGACCGCCCCCCCTCCCATCTCCGAGGCCTCGGAGTCACAGCGCTGTCAATCCCTGGTGACGCATGTGGATTCAACCCGCGAGAGAATAATGCGCGAGCGGCATCTGAGTGAGGCCTCAGGGAGAGCCAGGAGGATGTCAGCCAGATTCACTGGACCCCGCTAGGGCTGGTCAGCAAATGACCACCACGGGCAGTCACTGTGCTTACCGAGTCCAGTGACAGGAGAAAAAGTACACACCTGCTGGAAGTCGGAAGCTCAGCAAACATTTTGCCCGGTAATGAAAAGAATACCTCCCAAAAAAGGGTGATTAAAAGTTCAAAACTGCTCATACACTTTAGTCAACAATGGTACTGTATTTGGTAAAGAAAAGTACAAACAATAAGATGCAAACATAAATTTAGGACAACACTATAGAAGCCAAATCAAGGGAACAGAGGTATGTATGTATGTACAGATGTTGTTGCAACTCTTGCCACAACGCCTCATGCACAAGAACGGTCCAATGAACTTTGGCACTAAAAGTAAAAATCATTTTGCCTTTTGAGCACTCCCCTTAATGTATGAAAGGGACATTTGCCTGTAATTTCCGCCTGGTTTAATGCCTGTGGTGGTGCCCTAAGGACATACCTACCTTATTGAAGTTTCTCCCCATCTCATGCTGGAAACCACCCCAAGGAACCGAGACTACCTGAAATTAGTGTCTCAGATCATTTAGTTTTTCAGAAGATAAAGTACTTATCCAGCTGTGATTAAATTAGCTGTATGTCGTTCTCTGAAGGACAAGGGTATCCAACAGTAGTCTACAAATCTTGGTCTCACACCAGCCCACAATTACACATCCTGTGATTTCCTGACATTGGGCCCGATTCACAGAATGAACTTAAGACTAAATCCTAAACTTACTACTATTTGGTATTCACAGAATGCACTTACTACTTTCGGGATTCACAGAGTGAACTTACTACTTTCGGGATTCACAGAATAAACTTACTACTTTCGGTATTCACAGAATTGATTTAAGACTACTAACTCTAAGTCCGAACTCGGGCCGGAAATTCCGGCCCGGAGGCGGAGCTTCTGGCTTGGGGGCAGAGCTTCCGGCCCGGAGGCGGAACTTGCGGCTTGGAGGCGGAGCTTCCGGCTCGGAGGTGGGGATTTTAGCCATGGCTGAAATCTCCACCTCTGGGCCGCAAGCTCCGACTCCGGGCCGGAAGCTCCGCCCCCAAGTCAGAAGCTCTGCCTCCGGGCCGGAATTTCCGGCCCGAGTTCGGACTTAGAGTTAGTAGTCTTAAATCAATTCTGTGAATCCCAAAAGTAGTAAGTGCATTCTGTGAATACCAAATAGTAGTAAGTTAAGGATTTAGTCTTAAGTTCATTCTGTGAATCGGGCCCATTGTGTTTGAATGCAGCATTCGGGAGTTAAAGTTGGACATCGCTGATGTGGGACA
Organism: Lissotriton helveticus; assembly: GCF_964261635.1. Classification (NCBI taxonomy): domain Eukaryota; kingdom Metazoa; phylum Chordata; class Amphibia; order Caudata; family Salamandridae; genus Lissotriton; species Lissotriton helveticus. The sequence continues at coordinate 1,248,814,223 of NC_136057.1, forward strand.
AATAAGAGCGTTGGGCTCAGTAGATCATCAGCCCTTGCGATGGATCAATGCTATAAGAGTATTTGCGCCTGGTGTCTGGGAGGGGGCACGGTCTCGTCAGAGGATGGAGGATCTGATGGTTTGCATGACCTTCTTGAACGTTGGTTAATTCTGTCGAGACTTCAGTGCCAGATAAGCACATTCTAGAGTCAAGAGAGCTCCGCACCGGTAAATTTTTCGCACGTTTGAGGTGTTTGTAGTTGGCTTGTTCCATAGAAAAGAGATGATTGCTGAAAGCTGCTATCCAAGTGTACCAAGAGACTGATAATTCACAGTGAATGCACTGGAGTGAGTGAATACGTTGCTGGTGTAGCACACTGGGCAATCTCTCTGCGAGTCACCCCTAAATCAAGTAGAACTTTATTTCTAATTAATGATGCCATTGTGCGAGCACTGAACACTGAAATCCTGTACCACAGAGGCAGTTTTCCCACATAGCCCCTCAGGATGAGAAAGGTGGTCATGCCCGAACCCATTTGTTTTTCAATTATTTTTATTGATTGTTATATGTTAACTCATATTAACTAAGTTACTTTTCAACCAAGTAATAATTTCTGTGATACTGTAGATATGCTAGTATATGCAGAAGATATTTGTCAAAACGTTCATGTACATTGCAATTTTTTTCTTTACCTTTTTATAAACCGAAGTATTCCACGTCATTTCAAGTTGCTGAGCCTTATACCTTCCTCCCTCTCATCTTCATATTTTCCAGTCTATATCCCATCACTTTCCTGCTGCTTGTTTATTTCCGTTTGGTTTTAGTTTAACCTATATTCTTGATCTCCTTTTTCGTATGTTCTTCTGTTTATCCCAGCTTCCCATTTTCTGAGATGAATGTCAATTGGCTCAGCCTAATCTCCTCCTTTGAATCCCAGACATTTTGTCCATTACCCTCTTCCTCTCTAATTTATCTACTCCCAAATTCTGCGAGTTGTGTCTCTGTTTTCTTTACTTTTTCCCTCAACCCCACTGTCTTACGGCCTGTGCCCATGGGGGATAGCATATAGGTTATCCATCAATTTTTGGAGTAGTCCTGGCTGTTGGTAGCTATTCATCAGTGCAATAGTGATCTGACTTTTGCGTGAATCACTAAGAACATTCATATTGTTGTTACGAAAACAATCATTTATAGCCCCGAAGAAGTCCTTTGTGCTAGGAATTAATGTATTATTTGATTTGTGACTGTGTCTTCTATGAAAAAGTGAAAATAAAACATTCCTTTTTTTATATAAGCTTTGTGTGGACCATAAACGTTGGAACAATCAAGACTGAAAGAATAGCAACATAGCAAATTTCTACACAAGTCACTGTTGACTGAGTGCAGTCACACTCAAGTAAAAAAAATGCTTTTGTGCTATCTTAGGCAACACTAAAATAATATAGTTAAATTCTAGCTTTGCTCTGGTGGATGTGCACCAAGCTGGTTACTTCAATGACAGAAGCGGGTAGTGTGGTAACAACGTATGCTATTCATAAATTGATCATAGCAGTCTGTAGGATCTTGGTGGTCAGTCAATCTGAAGTGCTGCTCCTAGCCCTCAAGGTAATAGAAAGCCTTATTTCTACTCGATGTAACATGTGATACATGTATTTATTTCACACAGAGTATTTATGTAGCTTCTCAAAGAAGTAAAGGCAAAACATTCATCTTTGATACAAAATGGGATTAGAGAAAGAGGTATCATATAGTGGCTGAACTACACAACATGAAACCTGGAGCTCAGGTCCTTGACCTAGAGAAGGCCTTTGATTCCATTGAATGGCCCTACCTTTTTGCAGTCCTGTGCCAATACAGTTTGGGGATACATTTCTCCAACTGATCAAGATGCTCTAAACGCAGCCTCTCATTCAGGTACGCATAGGTAATACAACAACCGAGAGTGCAGCCATAAATCGGGGTCCCATACAAGGATGCCCCCTGTCCCCTCTGTTGTTTTCATTAGCCATGGAGCCACTTGCAACACAGCTGCGCAGGACAGGTGAAAACTGGGGCATCCCACTGGGAGATGGAATGGATGTGATCTCTTTATATACTGATGATCTCCTACTGTATCTTAGGGACCTGTACAATATACCACATACCATAGCTGAGACCTTATGGCAATTTGAAGTGTCGTCAGGCCTGAGGTTGAACTGGAACAAGTCGTGTCTGTACCGCTTCAGGACCGAGACCCAGAATCCTGACCTCCTGATCAATGATGGACACCTCAGTTATCAACCAATCTCTTTATATCTGAGCATTTTCACATACCATAGGCCGCTGACATTTTAGAAGGCAACCTGACCAGAGCTACTTCCTCCATTAGATCACAAATAATGTTTTGGAAAACGCTGCCCTTAAATGTGATGGGCAGAATAGCTTTGACTAAAATGGTAATATTACTCAGACTGCTGTACTACTTGACAAACCTCGCTGTTTATATTCCGACCAAAATGTTCCGCAAACTGGAACAAATGACCCGTGATTTCATATGGAACAAAGGTTGCCATAGAATAGCCCTCTGGAAACTATACGCCTCTTCGCACAAAGGGGGATTAGCTGTTCCAAACATGGAGCTCTATTAGCTAGCCGCACAGCTGCAATGGACAGCAAAGTGGTTCACTGGGCTAAACTTAATCAAAACAGCCACAACACACCCGGCATGGACGCTATCTCAGATCTACCACTTGTTCCATCCAGTGACAAGACCCCCAGCCCCATCACCAACCTTCCTGGCCTTAACCTATCGGTGGTAGGTATGAGAGGTACCCCTTAACAAGAGTCAAGGGAATTGGGGTTAGCTAACCAGTAAAACAGGATGTTCCCTTGGGTGTGGATAGATGAAGTGAGCCAAAGGGTCAAGAGAAAATAATTACAAATTACAAATTAAGTCAAGAATTCTTACAATTTATTGAGAATACAAAAAGGTTTTTTTTAAAACGAAGAGTGGACCAGAAGGATCCCACTCCACACAACTAAAACCATAAAAAAGTTTTTACATTCAATATTGGCCAGCAAGATTGAAACACAAAAGACAGAAAGGACTGTAAGACATAGAATAATGCAATACTGATTGTATATTCGGACCCGATTGTAAACACCTAAGCTATGTACACCATAATTTTGTCTATCAGCAAAAGATGTCGAGATCATGAATTATACTTGGTGTAGCGTCGACGTGTTTCGGTGGTATTTCAAAGTTCTATCCACCTTTATCAAGACAATGTTTTGATTTCTGTCAGGGTTCAGGGGTCGATATAATTGCCCTAGAAAAATAAACATACAATAAATTCCGATACATATCAAGTAATTTTTCATCGTTTTTTTTAACGGTGTTATCTCTTTAGCCTGTAAAACATACAACATGGCAATACATTTATATTTATTTTAGAGTGGGTTTACATAAATGTATTGATATGCATCGGAATTTATTGTATGTTAAAATTATGGTGTACATAGCTTAGGTGTTTACAAACGGGTCCGAATATACAATCAGTATTGCATTATTCTATGTCTTACAGTCCTTTCTGTCTTTTGTGTTTCAATCTTGCTGGCCAATATTGAATGTAAAAACTTTTTTATGGTTTTAGTTGTGTGGAGTGGGATCCTTCTGGTCCATTCTTCGTTTTAAAAAAAACTTTTTGTATTCTCAATAAATTGTAAGAATTCTTGACTTAATTTGTAATTTGTAATTATTTTCTCTTGACCCTTTGGCTCACTTCATCTATCCACACCCAAGGGAACATCCTGTATTACTGCTTAGCCTATCGGTGCCACAGTTGTACCTCATATCTCACCAAACACGCAACTCCCTATGCACCTGCACTTCCCCTCCTTGCTACCATGAGAAATAAAAGGAGCACCTCAAATCGTGCACTTGAGCCTTGGCATGCTGTCGAGATATACATATTGGGCGACTTATACAAAGACAATGTACTGTTACCCTTTGACAGACTGGCCCGGGAAACTGACTTACCGTCAGGTCAATTTATACTACATAACTCAATTATTAGAGCACTAACGGCAGCTTGGGGAGACATGAACATTGAACCTCAGTTGCACCTGGTGACTCAATATTTGAATGTAATGGGGAATGGGAGTCACATCATACACTGGCTGACAGAAGCGTTACTAACACACATGCTGCAACCCCTAACGTCCTTGCGCACAAAATGGGAAGAAGATAACGGAGGCCCATGGGCAGAGAAAGAATGGGACACAATACTAGCCAGTGTGACACGGATCCCACAAAATGCAAAATTTCACATATGCAGACATATATTATACACAGAGCATATTTGTTGCAGACAAAATAAACAAATATTTCCAATTTACTAATTTAGCGTGTACCCATTGTAATCAAGTAGGAGCAGATTTCCTCCACATGTTGTGGTCTTGTCCTGCGTTGTACTGGCAAGAAGTAACAGTGGGCCTGTCGGAATATACTGACCGCCCGCAACTACACACATGGGAGGAGTGCATACTGGGAGTGTTTTCCAGATCCAGGAGACAAAAAGTCACCTCCAGATTCATAGATCTAGGACTCATAGTCACAAAAAGGTTAGTCACCCGACCATGGAAAAATAGGTACACCCCCATCCTTAACAACTGGAAACGCTTGCTTGTGGTGTGGGCCCAAGCGGAAAGCACTGCATTACACAGGGAAGAGATAACTGGCCTGCGCAAATAGCCTACAGCTCAATATTGGGACACAATAATGGCAGAAATACAACGAACGGAGCACAAATCAGAGGGGAACAACTCACAAAACGAGGATGGGATCAGAGATGCTGTGGACGCCTAAATTGAACATAACCCAGGTACAAAACGCGAATGATGCTACGCCATTGACTTGGCGATGCACGTAAGCGACCCCAAGGCACATATAATGCCAAACTCTAAAATATGTTGGTTTGCGGTGGGGGGACACTGGGGTTAGGGCATTGAATTCCTAAGGACGCAAACACAAAAATGGAACCGACTGAATAAGTTGTGTAGGGTTGTTGAATTATGTTTCTATTCATGTTAGCATTGCATTGTTCCAATCCACAAAGTACTGGCAAAACAAGCTCAGTGAAATCTAATGATGTGCAATTGCCAGGTATGCTTGTTATGTTACAATGATACCACAAGACTGTGGAGTTCTTCTCTATTTTCTGTTAATCACAATTTCAATATGTAGCTGGACAATATGTAAGGACTTCTAAAAAGACTACCTAGCACTAATAATGTATCAAAACTGTTGAGCCTGTACAGTGTAAAGCAGTGATTACACGCCAAAACTTGAAAATACTGTAAAAAATAGCCTATGGATGTTGTACTTGTACATACTGAAAATGCATATAAAGAAATGTAAAACATTTTTTTATATGAAACCTGGAGCTCAGGGATCAATCCCAGCTTCAGCACTTGACAAAATTGTGTGATCCTAGGCAATTGCCTTATTTCGCTCTGCCTCCCTTTCCCTTCTCATCACGTTTGAGAGCACCTTGAAAAACATCCGTTCAGGATATGTGCTGTACACAAACCTCTCTTGTTTATATTTTTAATCATCTACAATGTCACTATTGGTCACATACTACATACACATGACAACAGACTTTTCCCTAGGTACAACCCAATGTATGAAAGTGAAATACTTCTGCATGTTAAAGAAATACATTTTATTGAATCCTGAAGGGTGCAATCATATTTTTTCACGGTGCGTTGCACGATTTACATGGCAAATATGATAACAACAAGGCGCATATATCCAAGCCACACCACTGACTCGGCTCTGGCCCCCCTTATCAATTAGTTGGCTTCCCCGCCTCCTCAACTATCTGCCTACGTCTTCACCTATTTCAATCCCATTTGGCTTCTTCTTAGCATCATATGTGTCACTGCCCCCCGCCCGCCCTCCATCTTTCCCCTCATGCGCTTTGCTGTTATCATGTCTATGTATGCAGGTGTTGCAAATAACCAGTGCTTAATGTGAGCCAGTGGTGTCCGGTGCTCCGCACTTACTTGTAAGTACCGTTACCTATGACAGTCTGCAAAAGGTGATGCTGTTTTTTTAATTCAGAGATGAGCACAACTGGTGTTGTTTATTAATTAAATACACATTAAGAATTACTAATACCTGCTGCCAAAGCCATTCTTTTAACTTTGGGGTCCTGAAATTGTCAGATGTGTAACACTTGTAGGAGGGTGACTTATTAGTTATGCTGTTACTGTATTTGACAGCGGCAATGGGCAGTGTAAGCAGAAGTGGCCTGCAGACTAGAGCGGCGCCTTGGCATTTTTTTATTTTTTATTTTTTTTTTACAAATTAAGCACTGCATATAACCAATAAATACATATTTGCGAAATAAGAATCTGTGGGTATAAATTGTGGCAAAAGAAGAAATATGGATTTTTTGTATCAGGTAGCTAGAAGCGCGTTTGTGCGCTTGCGTGTGCGCCCACCCTTCATGAGACTAAAATGAAGCAGGATTGTTTGCTTGGCTGAGCTGGAGAGCTTTAGGCTCGAAGGATGACGGATGTCAGTTTGACTCATGAGTCCCCTCAGGTACAAACGGTCTGAGGCGCTGCGGGGTCAGAGGTCTGCATCCTGTTTTCAGTCAGACAGAAAGGCAGGCTTCAAGTGCCAGTCAGACCTGGATGATGCTGACAGGCACATTTGTTTCCGAGCCGGAGTCCCGAGAGTGAGTTCTGACTTCAGCACCTTTCGCTTTTCTCATATTAACTATGAGACTGACGCTTACCTTGCCTGCATATTTGTTCAAGCCACAACAATATCTGAATATTTCATACAAGGGCACAAGTGGATATGTTTGCTATAATAACCCAGCCAACAACGAAAACACACACCAATTAATTTAAGATTGGGAAAAGGGTGAATTCCTCAGTAATGACGTGAGGTTGAAAATAAGAAAACTGTGCTACCTGAAGAAAGACATAAAAAGACTTCCAGACAATGCACACAGTTTGATTACCAATCCTTAATATTATAGTTTTATTTTCAATAGACAAGAGTGGTGGTGGAGAACTCAATGAAAGTAGCGATTGTGGTTTGGCGCATGCGTTTTGCAAGGGTGCTGTTCAGAAATTTGGGGGCAGATGTATGAAGCTCAAATGGGTTCGCAAACGCCGAAAGTCGCAGAATTTCGTCTTTTGCGAACTAATTTTCGCTAAATGGTATGTATGTAGCAAATTTGAGTGCAAAATAAGGAATCGCAAATTTGTGATTCCTTATTTTGCGATTGCATTTTAAGAATCGCAAATTTTGCGATTCCTTAAATACAATATATGAAGCACCCAAGTTGTGTGATTTCTCATTAAGAAATCACAAATTACCACCAACTTGAAGTTGGTGGTATTTTGCAAATTCTTTCACAAAAGCACTTTTTTGCATTTGTGAAGGTGCCATGTGGCGCACATACATGCCACATGTGAATTTCATGGGTGCATCAGGGTGTCCTTATGACACCCTTGCACCCTTGAAATTATTCTCAATTTGCGATTCTCAAATTGCGAATCGCAAATTGAGAATAACTTCACATTCATTCCTATGGGCCTCCTGGCCCATAGAAATGAATGGGAAATTATTCCTTAATTGCGATTCGCAATTTGCGAATCGCAATTAAGGAATTGAAAGAAATCGCAAAAAAAATGTGATTTTCTACATACATACCAATTTGCAAATCTCAAATAGCGATTTCTAAAAAATCGCTATTTGAGATACGCAAATCTGGATGTTGATACATCTGCCCCTTGGTCACTGTTGTTCTAAAACTAACAGTGAGGTTGCTAGTTGTGTTTTGTTTGTCATTTTGATTTATTTTTAGAGACTTGTGGTATAAGGCGGAGGTGTGTAATACTTCTACAAATGGGAATAGCTAGATTGAATATTGCAAGGCGCAGGAAGGTGAGTAACCACCCTCCTTTTAGTCACTTGTGAGAAGACGCCCTTCCGTTATACAGATGGGACTAGCTGAAGCAAGCCAACAGCATAACCAAGGAAACCGGTCATATAGTCACAATGGCGTAGCAAGGAGAAGGACGGGGAGGTCTGCACCAGTGGGCACAAGTTTTGGGAGCTGTGGCCTCCTCCCTTAACTGCGTCCAACCTGTGGCCGTCGCAAGGGATTTCCCCCCGCTCTTACCTCCGGTTGTCTCAGGGCTGCAAACGGCAGGGGCGGGCAAAGGCTAGCTATGCCGCTGTATAGTCATTGACTGAAAACTCTTTCAGAACATTTGAATTTAGAATTGACTGTGGGGTCTCTATAGTTATTTGTTATTTCACTTGAAATTCAATAAAAAGGATTTGAAATAAAAAAAGAATTGACTGCGGTATTCGGATGGGAATGTCCCCTTCATGGGTTTACAGATTTGCACTGTAGGAGGCTGGCCTAGTATATGAGTGTGCTGTTATTTAAGTGAAGCACCTTGCACTAAACCAGACAACACTAATGGAGATTTTAGTGGTCTCAGACAACCATAGAAAGCTCTCTAAGTGGTAGCTGTGGAAAGCAGCCTTCAGGCTTTTCTTTAACGTGTGTTAAGCAGCTTGTTTTACCATATCTAATTATGTAGTGTAGGTTAAAAAAAAGAACCACACTGTGAATATAAATAAAAATGTCTATTACACAACACTCACTAACACATTGGTATATCTCCTACCCAGAGATATAAACACAAATACAGAACAATAATTCATTTGCAATATATAAATAAGCACAAAATGCAGTGGTTTCCAGGGGGAGACCAAACCATATATTAAGAAAGTGGAATGCGATCTGCGACTGCAGTCGGGATTCAGACCAGGAGACTCAGAGGGGCTGAGGACACAAGGAACCACTCAAGGTAAGTACCCCAGAATCCCACGGAGGCTGTTTGCAGAGCAGAAACACAACTGTGTGTCCAATAGAAGTATATAGGAAAGTCGGGGTTGCAGTTTTGGAGAAAAAGGACCCTCCCCATTGGACCCTGAAGAAACGCCATGGAAGACAGAAGTTTGGAGAGTCGCCCCACCCGTGGATATCCCAGGAACCAGGATACCTACACCAGGGAAGCCCGGTGCATAGGTGGGAAGAGATGTCGGAAACCGCCGTAGACCACGATGGAGGACTTCAGGTAAGTTGCCTCTGGAGAAAATTGTGCAATAGTCTGGTGGGATTCAAGGGTGGATTCTGGAACTGACAAACCTCAGAGAGGACAGTGTCCATGCCACTTGGAGGTGACCAGAAGGCATGGAAAAGCAATGCCCACCGATGACTGATGGTTCAGAAGAGTTGACAGTGACCTTGTACAGCAGCTGAGGAAGACCATGAGCTGCCCCACATTGGAAATCAAGAACCAGGGAGTTTGTCTCCAGCTGGAGCATCTACAAGCATTGGTAGCTATGGATAGCAAAGAAGGAGCATTGTTAGGACCCGCAAGGTCTAAGGGACACACCACAAGCAGGAGAGTCAGAGCAGACCTCAAGAAAGCAGGGGAGCTCACAGGAGCAGAAGACTCTCAAGAGGACCCACAGGTTGGAAGCGCAGGATTCGCAAGAGGACCTCAAGCAGCTCACCAAGAAGGAAGACACATGGTGCAGAGGATGCAGTGAAGACACTGTAGATGCTGGAGGCTGGAGCTTCTTGTTGCCTGTAGATCTCTGGATTGCAGAGCCATCAAGTCTTGGCAACAACAAGGTGAAGAGGTGCACAGGGGTTTGGTCCCAGCGGTTCTGACAAAGGATACTGGCCTCAAGGTTGCAGAGAGGACAGGTCAGGCCTCAAGGGAGTTGCAGAACCCCTACCTGTGTTGCTGAGCCTTTCCAAGTCCGTGGGACTTCAGGAGCAGCATACCGGTCAGCTTCGTTGCAGTGCCTGCAGATGCAGGGGAGTGACTCCTTTACTCCAAGGGAGATTCCTTTGCTTATTCTTTATGCCCACAGGTCTGGTGAAGATCCTGGAAGAAGCACAGACACAGATGATGAAGAACACTTGCAGAACAGTGAGACCAGGAGTAGCAGGAGTTTTCCTTGATGCAGTCTCGGTTCCAGGTGAAATCCATAGAAGTCCAAGTGTCCAGACTGTCGAATAGTGAAGTGGTTTCAGGCTTGAGTCTTGTCCCATGATAAATCTGAAGAGCCACCCACAGGTAAGCCCTTAAGTACCCTGGGAAAAGGTTTGGAACGACTCGGGGTCCCTCCAAAAGGAGGGGCTGGACAGAGGGGAGGATACTCTCATGTCCTTTGTCCAATTTTGCGCCAGAGAGGCAGTCAAGGCTCCCAGAACTTGTTCCAACTGGAGTATGCAAGGAAGGCCCCACATGTGCCCTTCATAGCAGTCTGGGGCTGCTGGCAAGCGCCCCCACCCCAGCCCAATACACTAAGTCCTGTCTAGGAGGTGATCACACTTCCCTGCGACAGAAAACCTATTGTCCTTCCTTCCCTTGCTCGACCTTGGTTCAGCAGCAGGAGGGCAGAATCATATCTGTGATCGGCAGCAGCACTAGTCTTGCTGTCAAACCCTGCAAAGCTGTAAACAGGAGTACGGGGGATATCCCAAGGGAGCCGCCCAGTACATGGGATCCTATTTCCAACAGTAGAATCAGTGTTGGGGTATGATTCCAACATGTTTGATATCACACATGACCGGGTTCCCTGTAGCCACTATATAGTGAGACATCTCGTAATGACTGATGTCTACTAAATGTATTAAAATGGCTGATCGCCCTTACAAGGCCTGGGGAATTGGCGCTGGGGTTTTTAGGGGTTTCCAGCTCATGCAGGGACACCCTCACACTTAGAGGGGTGACTTATAGGTTTGAAGTGCAGTGACCTCAGATATAAGAAAACATATTTGTTGTGAGGGGTGCTAGCACCAATACACCTAGGCTACAATGGCAGGTCTGTAGTCACAGTTTTAGTGGTCTCTCATGGGTGGCAGAATACTTGCTGCAGCCCATGGGAGATCCCTGGTGTACCTATGCCCGGGGCACTATAATACCATATACCAGGGACTTACAAGGGTACACAAGTAGCCAATTGTGGATGTACAACAGAACTTACCATGGTCAATTTAGGGAGGAAGCACAGTGACGGGGGTCCTAATTAGCAGGATCATAGTCATACTAGTCAAAACAATATACTGGCACCTGCAAAAAGTGGGGTTACCATGAAAGCAGATCCTACTTTCCTACACAAACCCCCCAATGCAAGAAGATGAGACTAACCTTGCCCAGTTGAGTCTTCATTTTCTAAGTGGAAATATCTGGAGAGTCCATCTGCTTTGCCATGGTTACTCCCAGATCTATGTTCCACAGAAAAGTCTATCCCCTGCAGCTAAATGACCCATCTCAAAAGTTTGGGATTTACACCCTATTTGTTTTGCCATAAAGGAAGTTATGGTCTGTTTGAACAATGAAGTGAGTACCAAACAGGTATGGCCTCAACTTCTTCAAGGCCCAGACCACAGAAAAGGCCTCCCTCTCAATAGCTGACCAACGCTTCTCCCTGGGGGTCAACCATCTGCTTATAAAAGCGACAGGTTGGTCCTGGCTATCTGTATTAAGGTGTGATAGAACTGTACTTACCCCTATGTCAGATTCATCTGTCTGGACAAAGATTAACATTGGGCGGAAAATTCGTTCCGTTCGCGGAATTTGCGGATTTTCTGCAATTTCGCGATCCGCGAATCTCGCGAAATTGCAGAAAAATCCGCGAGCGAACTGCATTTTTCAAAACTGAAGTACAAGAAGCACTTACAGGGTTACAGCAGGTGCCCAAGTTGAAGCTAATTTCTTTGTAACCATTTATAAAATGGTTACAAAGAAATTAACTTCAACTTGGGCACCTGCTGTAACCCTGTAAGTGCTTCCTGAGCGGCGCCTCCAGAGTTCGCTGCCTACTTGCAACTATTCTCTGACCCTGCTCTGACCCTCCATGCAGGGTCAGAGAATAGTTACAAGTTTGGCACAATGCTCCTGTCACAAAAATTAAACCGCAACAGGAAGCACTTACAGATAAGGAAGCAGGTGCCGGACTTGAAGCTCAAATTCAGTAACACATTAACCAGCCCCAAATTAATTTGTCTCGGTTGAGGCTGGGTAGGTGTGCTTTCTCCCCATAATCTACAGTGGTGAACCAGAAGGTGCAGTGGTGAACCAGAGGGTGCTGTGATGAACCAGAAGGTGCAGTGGTGAACCAGTGGGTGCTGTGATGAACCAGAGGGTGGCAGTGGTAAACCAGAGGGTGGCAGTGATGAACCAGAGGGTGGCAGTGATGAACCAGAGGGTGACAGTGGTGAACCAGAGTGTGGCAGTGATGAACCAGAGGGTGGCAGTGGTGAACCAGAGGGTGCTGTGATTAATCAGAAGGTGCAGTGGTGAACCAGAGGGTGCTGTGATGAACCAGAAGGTGCAGTGGTGAACCAGTGGGTGCTGTGATTAACCAGAGTGTGGCAGTGGTGAACCAGAGGGTGGCAGTGATGAAACAGAGGGTGGCAGTGGTGAACCAGAGGGTGGCAGTGATGAACCAGAGGGTGGCAGTGGTGAACCAGAGGGTGGCAGTGGTGAACCAGTGGGTGCTGTGATGAACCAGAGGGTGGCAGTGGTGAACCAGAGGGTGGCAGTGATGAACCAGAGGGTGGCAATGATGAACCAGAGGGTGGCATTGATGAACCAGAGGGTGACAGTGGTGAACCAGAGGGTGACAGTGGTGAAACAGAGGGTGGCAGTGATGAACCAGAGGGTACGGTGATGAACCAGCGGGTGCTGTGCCGAACCAGAGGGTGGCAGTGATGAACCAGAGGGTGACAGCGGTGAACCGGAGGGTGGCAGTGATGAACCAGAGGGTGGCAGTGATGAACTAGAAGGTGGCAATGATGAACAAGAGGGTGGCAGTGATGAACCAGAGGGTGACAGTGGTGAACAAGAGGGTGGCAGTGGTGAACCAGAGGGTGCTGTGATGAACCAGAGGGTGCTGTGATGAACCAGAGGGTGGCAGTGATGAACCAGAGGGTGACAGTGGTGAACCAGAGGGTGGCAGTGATGAACCAGAGGGTGGCAGTGGTGAACTAGAGGTTGCTGTGATGAACCAGAGGGTGCTGTGATGAACCCGAGGGTGGCAGTGATGAACCAGAGGGTACTGTGATGAACCAGCAGGTGCTGTGATGAACCAGAGGGTGGCAGTGATGAACCAGAGGGTGACAGCGGTGAACCAGAGGGTGGCAGTGATGAACCAGAGGGTGGCAGTGATGAACTAGAAGGTGGCAATGATGAACAAGAGGGTGGCAGTGATGAACCAGAGGGTGACAGTGGTGAACAAGAGGGTGGCAGTGGTGAACCAGAGGGTGCTGTGATGAACCAGAGGGTGCTGTGATGAACCAGAGGGTGGCAGTGATGAACCAGAGGGTGACAGTGGTGAACCAGAGGGTGGCAGTGGTGAACTAGAAGTTGCTGTGATGAACCAGAGGGTGCTGTGATGAACCCGAGGGTGGCAGTGATGAACCAGAGGGTGACAGTGGTGAACCGGAGGGTGGCCATGATGAACCACAGGGTTGCGAACAGGCTGGACACGTGGAAACAACATAGTTGCGACCGTTGCGACCACACAAGTAAGTTTGCGTTCCCAAACTTGTAAAAAACCATCGCGAAATGGCCAAAAAAATCCGCAAGTTCGTGGAATTTGCTAAATTTGCGAATCGCGGTTACGATTTCGCGTTAATTCGCGTATCGCAAATTCGCAAATTTTGCCCATACTTAACAATGATGGCTTTGGAGTAATCAGGTCTTTGCAGAATGAGAGCACTGTACATGCCCTGCTTCAGGTCGTTAAATGCCTTCTACCAGCTAACTGTCCACTGAACTTTCTCAGGCATTCTTTTGGAGGTGAGGTCATTAAGGAGAGTCATTATTGACCTATACCCTTAACAAACCTCCTGTAGTACCCAGTAAGGCCATGGAAGCTCTGACCTGAGTCTCGGTAGTGGGAGCAGCCCAGTCCATTGTGGTCTGGATTTTACTCTCCAATTGTTGAACCTGGCTTCCGCTTACAAGGTGGCCCAAGTACACAACTTGACTCTGCTCTATCTGGCACTTTGTGGCCTTGATAGTGAGGGCTGCCGTCTGCAGGGCCTCCTCAACATTCCTCACTGGGAACAGGTGATCCTTCCAGGTGGAGCTAAAGACCGTAAAATTGTCTAGATAGGCTGCACTATAGGCTTCCAGAACTGTGAGGACTTTTTTCAGCAACCTCTCAAATATGAAATGTGCATTCTCCAGGCCAAAAGCCATTACAATAAATTGATAATGCCCACTATGGGTTGAAAATGCGGGCTTTGGTTTGGCATCCTCAGAGAGTCTGATTTGCCAGTAACCAGCAGTCAGGTCAAATATACTGGGATACTCAGCAGATGCCAGGGTATCAATCAGCTCTTTTGCCCTGGGAATTGGATGTGCATCAGTCCTAGTCACTGCATTGAGACCTCTACAGTCTACACAAAACCTCATCTATCTCTTAACATCTTGGGTATGAGGTTTTGGCACAAGGACTACAGGACTATCACAGGGGCTATCCAAAGGTTAAAAGACCCCCGCATCCAGCATCTTTTGGACTTCAGTCCTGATGCAGTATTCGACATGGTCAGGCTGTCTGTAGATTGTATTCTTGACAGACCGACTGTCACCTGTGTCCAATTCATGGATACACCAGGTGATATGACGAGGAGTCAGAGAGAATAAGTTGGGAAACTGAATGAGGACTTGCCTACAATCAGCTTGTTGCTGGCCAGTGAGTCTGCCTCCCAAGGCTACTCCATCAACCGACCCATCAACAGGGTCCTGAGAGAGGAGATAAGGAAGAGAGTCTCTCTCTTCTTCCCATCCCTCTTCAGTTGCCATGAGCAAGCTCATGTCAGCCCTGTCAATAAAAGGATTTAGGTGGTTAACTTGAAGAACTGTGTGAGGACTTCTGGGATTGTCTATGTCAACTAAGTAGGTGAACTCACCTTTTTTCTCAAGAAGAGTGTGTTGGCCACTCAACGTGTCCTGAAAAGCTGATGGGGCCACAGGGTCCAAAACCCACACTTTCTGTCCTAACTGGTAAACAGTCAGTACAACCTTTTGGTCATGCCAAGCTTGCTGAAGCTCCTGGATGGCCTCAAGGATTATGCTGGCCTTCTTCATGTACTCAGCCATATGTGAACGCATGCCGAGGACAAAATCCACCATGTCATGTTTAGGCGGTTTGAGAGGTTGCTTCAAGCCCTCCAGTGGACTCCTAACTGGATGTCCAAACAGAAGCTCTTTTTTAAAAAAAAAGTTTTTGATTGAAGTTCTTGTATCATAATTTCAATATAAAAATAGCGTACATTGGCAACCACAAAGTAAATATACAAAAGAAAGAAACATGATTTACGGAATACATCAGTCCAATATTACTCAAAATACAATCTCCAAATGTTATCAAATTTCCTCGTCCCACCAATTCGCTGTGCATATCGCTATTCACTCTTTCTAACATTTCTCATTTTTTGAAGCCAGGTATTAAACGAAGGAGCTTGTATTAACTTCCAATTCTGAAGCACCAGAGACCTTGCCACTGCCAAGGCAATAAATAATAGTTTAACCATCTGTTCTAACAAACCAAGATCAGAATCATATCCATACAGTATTAATTTAACGTTATAAGTAATCTGGATCCCACAATACTTTTGCAAATATTCGAAAATCTCATTCCAAAAAGGCACAATTTTAAAACAGTGAGCTATAATGTGAGACCAGTTAGCAGGAGTATATTGCTGACATCTAAAACAGATGGCACTGGTATTAGCATACATTTTAGCAATGGCAGCAGGAGTACGATACAGGAGCCATTTACTGAAAAATAACATTCTTCTGCAATTAGATCCTCGAAGAACACTAAAATTCAGTTTATTTATGCTTTTCCAGGTATTAATAGTAAGAACATGATTCTCCTGTTCTTGCCATTTTTTGATGGCTTTCATACTTAGATCTACCTCAATATGTTGAGCTAGACAACGTTTCCATGCCCCTGGCTTCTTCATCTGAGGAATCAAAAACAGATCGTCCCATAACTGACTACAGGAACCAATAATTCTTGGCTCCATTTGTTCCAGCATTTTAAAGATCGAAACATAGGAACCTAATAACATAACATTCCCTGAAATTAATAGCTGCATCTCTCCTGGTAACAACCAAACCCCCTCCTTTAAAAAATCTGATAGGGTATAAAACCCAGCACGTTCCCATTGCAAAACAGTATCCGCTCCAATTTTCATTCCCATAAAAATGAGAGCATTCCTTAAGGGAGTTTTAGAATTAAACTGCGGGAGAGAATACCTTTTAAGAAAAACTTCACGACGTTTAAAAAACCAGTACATCATCTTATATCGAGTAAGTTTCGATGATTTAGGGATCTGCAATGGAAATGGCGTCTGAGCCTCTTGACAAATTTGGTCAAAAAAGAAATTAATAAATACATTTGGACTCTGCATTCCAGATTTAAATCGCTCTAAATATTGAGCAAAATATGCGCTATAATAATCTCTGAGATTAGGTACGGATAAGCCTCCCAATTCGGTTTCCACATAAAGTGTCCTCATTGCTATCCTGGGGCTTTTTTTTGCCCATATAAACCCTGAGAATAAAGATTCCACTTTTGAAAAAAAGCCGCTAGTCAAAAAGCACAGAATAGCAGAAAATAAAAAATTGAATAGTGGGAGAATAGACATTTTTATAAGTGCCACCCGCCCCAAAATAGTAAATGGCAACTAATCCCATCTAGTAAACAAGGATTGTACCTTCCGTAGAAGAGGATCAAAATTCAGCTTAACTAAATCGGAAACCAGAGTAGAAAACATAACTCCCAAATACCTCTTCGGTCTTGAATTAGTGCAGCCAACTAAGTCATCATGTAAATCCACCTCACCCCCACCACAATCTAATATTTCCATTTTTTTTTTATTAATTCGATAACCTCCCAAGGCTTCGAGTTCTTCAAAAAGCTGTAAAGCAGCAGTCTGAGATTGAATATCCGTCTTAATTAGCAGCATAATATCATCGGCATAAAGTTTAATTTTTGCCATAGAAAGGATCTGAGGAGGAATATTCACAGATTCACGAATTGCTGTAGCTAACGGTTCAATAAAAAAAGCAAAAAGAATAGGGGACAAGGGGCAGCCCTGCCTGGTGCCCCGTTGGACCGATACTGTGCCCACCATAACAGAATTAATAATTATATTGGCTCTGGCACCCGTGTACAAATTTTGGATTAAACTAATAATTTGTGGAGGGATTCCAAAGTGCTTTAAAATAGCAAATAAAGTTGTCCATACCACCAAATCAAAAGCTTTTTCTGCATCTAATAATAAAATTAAAGCCGGGATTTTTTTTGTCTGAAAATAATCTAAAGCCTCAGTGAGAAAATGTGTATTAGTAGCTAACTGCCGGCCTGCCACAAAACCGTTCTGATCTTGATGAATAAGATCCATTGCAATAGAATTGAAACGTATTGATAGTAATTTAGTAAGGATCTTATAATCAGTATTCAGTAATGTGATAGGCCTGGATGAGTTAGGGTCTTTAGGATCTTTACCTTTCTTTGGAAAGCTAACAACTGTCCCCTCCCCAAAGGAGTCTGGAACTTGCCCACCCACTAACATGTAATTAAATAATTGTAGTAATAAATCAGAGAAAGCACTAAAGAAAATCTTAAAGAATTCAGCAGGGAGGCTGTCCGGGCCACAAGCCTTACCAATTGGTAAGTTGTTAACCACTAATTCTAATTCTGACTTAGAAAATAAGCGCATCATCGCATCGCTATCTACCTGAGATAGAGAGGGCATATCATATCTGATTAAAAAATTTGAGAGCCTAGAATGATCTATTTTTTGCTGTTGGCTATATATCTGTTTATAATGGGACAACATAATAGTGTCAATAACATCCGACTGTGATACTTCTATCTGAGTAGCAGGACATTTTAGAGAACGGATCAAATTTGCTGCAGCTTGCTCTTTTGCCTGCCAAGCGAGGAGTTTACCAGAGAAATTACTCTCCTCGTAAATCCTCTGAGATTTTGTCAGAAATTGCTGTTCACTCTGTGTAAAAAAAAACGTACTAAGTTCATGTTTAATTTGTTTTGCGCATCACTAGAAAAGTTAGATTGTCGAAGCAGAGTGAGCAAATGGATTTTTTGATAAAGTAGAGTCCTAGCTTGTTTAATAGCACACCATTCTTCTGCGTCTTTACTGATTATGATGCCACGAATAAAGGTTTTAATGAGTCCCAAATAATATGCAGCGGGCCGTGTCTGAATTGCGAGCAATAAACTCAGCAATCTCGAGTTTTAAAAAAGAGACCCAGTTGCTATCTTGTAAATGCGTTTTATTAAATGTCCAAACAGAAGCTCAAATGGGCTGTAGCCCAACCCAGTCCCTGCCTCCTCAGCAGCAGCTTGCTGTCTGACCTGTTCACGAGAGAGGGAGGATTTCTGCTCCAGACTCAAATCTGCCCTGGAGGGCCCCCTGCCCCCAAGAACTCTGCTGTGTCAGGCCCAAGTACCTCTGGGACAGTTCCTTTCCAGGGGCTAGGATCATCTCCCTCAGGAGACTGATCCTCACTGGGGGTCTGGGAGGAAGATAATTCCTTACCCTTCTTGATCCTTTTCTTAGGAGCTAGCCGGTTCATTTTTCCAGGATCCAGAGTGCCTGTTTGGCATGGGCCCTAGTAATAGCAAATTCACTGGCAGATATTACCATAATCTCTGCATGTGTCCTGAACTCCACTTCAGACCAGGCTGAAGGTTCTAAGTCATTGCCCAGCAGACAGTCCACAGGTAGGTCTGGGGAAATCTGAACTCTTTTAGGGCCAGTTACCCCTCCCCAGCTGAGATTCACAACTGCCAAGGAATGGTCAGTCATGACATTGCTTGCATTGGTCACTTGGTAAAGTTGATCAAGTATGATCTGGTCAGGAGACACAAGATTCACTATCACCATAGGGACACTGGCCCCTATGTCAGAGCATGCCACAGCTTCCTCACCATTATTCAGAGGCTATTGCCTGTACTTGCCCACATTACTGGGACTTAAAAGTGGCAAGTTCCATGCCACTGTCATAGACCAGGACAGCCTGATTGGGTGTTCTGACTTGACTAGAACCTACTTCAGAACCCAACATGAACCCTACTAATCCCTTGGGGGCAGTACTACAACCTGTACTGATGCTATGGGCACTAGTTGCCTTAGGGGCAGTAGTAGCAGTTTCCTTGGTGCTAGCTTTAGAGCAAATGGAATCCATTGCTCGGTGGTCTTTCTCCTTACACAGGTAACATCAAGGTTTCTTGCCAGATGAAGATAAGTTCTTGGACCCATCCCCAGACCTTGTGAAGACTCCTTTTTGTCTTTACATTTATCCCCACCGTTCTCTTGGGCCATAGAAGAATTTTGCTTCTTCTGGTTACCACCACCACCATTGTTTTTCTGCTTGACCCTGGTGCGGACCTATTTGTCTGCCTTCTTTCCCAATTCTTGGGGAGAAGCCAAATCAGAGCCCACCAGGTACTGGTGCAGCTGCAGATTTGGACAGTTATTAAGGATGTGCTCCATCATCAATCAGTCGTACAGTCCCTCATAGTCATGTACATTGCTTACTTCGAGCCAGCCTTCCAGAGCCTTAATAGCACTTTCTACAAAGCAACTCGGGATGGGGGTGGGAGGGGACTGATCTGTCAAAATTGCCAGGGCTGCTATGGGTTCCCAGTCTGGCTCTGCTACTGCTGCACATCTCGGTCTATGGAATTTGGGTATGATTACTCAAACTACTTGGATGGTGCTAATTTGCACCATATTACATATTGTAAATGTGTGGTATTTTGTGCCATTTCTTTTTATGATGGTCCATGCCTTTATTGGTGCAGCAAAAGTCGACATTCAGATTTTGCTGCAAAAGAAATGGTTCAAAATAGCAGACTTACTTTATGTAACATGGTGTTAAATAGCACATCAGTGCTAAATAGGACCTTGTGCACAGTGTTTAAAATCCACCCTATTTAATCCCAAAGGGCCTTGAAATAAGAGTTACCAGCTTTAGTGGGACTAAAATCGTATGGGAAAATGGCAAGTGCGGAATTTCCGCCGGAGTATTGCTCCTGCTGAAGGTAGGTGAAATGGAGAAGAAATGTGGCAGTGGGCGTGGAAACACTGATTCCTGCATGTTATTCCCCATTATCTTGCAAAAAAAGTAATTCCTCCCTAGAGTAACCAATTCTCATGCTACTGGTAATTCTGAGGCTGGGAAGTGACACACTAGGCCACTTACTGGCTCACTCGTAATGAGCCTGGGAGTTGGTCCCACAAACATTTGCTTTAAGGGCTATGTTATGTTTGTAGAGGGGCAACCAATGTATGTAAGAATATTCAGTACAAAATATTGTGCTATAAAAATATCATAGCCAGTATATAGATTAGAAAAATATTGTGAAGGTAAGCATATGTACACGTACCATAAACATATATCTATATATTTTCAAGGTACAGATTTGTGGAGTTAAGAATAGTAAATATATACTTGTCAACATATACTTCGCTTCACAATATTTTAGCTACAATAGTTTTGCAGCACAATACTTAAAACACAATATTTTGGTACTATACAGAGGCAGCATTAACAACAAATTGACCTTGTTTTCTGAAATACTGCTAAACTGGAATGCATTCGCCATTTATCGAATTACATTTCTGTCCACACCTTCCTGTCAGGTGACAGCAAGCTTCATATTTATTGTTACATATTTTGTGGGAGAGGGATACAGGGCTGATAAATGACTCCCCTGGCAAGAATGATATATAAGAGACAGAATAGATGATGTCTGTAAATGAAAAACACGCTGTATTCACTGGTGAAGAGTTTGTGTGTCAAAACTACTGACAGTTCAGTGTGACTCTTCCTGGTCCCTTGAGGAGTATATTCTTTAAAACTGTCAGCTGATCTGACGTACGGGCTTGGACATTGATTAAATACTTTTTCATTTAGAAACATCAGGTCAGCTGTCTCTGGTTCACAGTGTGTATCGTATGTGCTGCCTAGCAGAGGACTAACAGGCACTTCGGTTAATGTGAACATAGCAGCAGCTCAATTAATCATTGTTATGCGCTGCTGCTTTTTAAATACACCTAACAAGGAATATGTTTAATATGCTGAAGTCCAGGTGAGGTAATTTTGAACATATTTGTCCCAATCCCTGTTAGACCTGGCATCCTTGGAGTGGTTTCCCCAGTATTTTTGCCTCTACCCCCTGTATTTTTTATGTTATGCTGGACTTCGTTTTTGCTGGTTTATGTACTGTGGGCACTTTACCACTGCTGATCAGTGCTAAAGTGCAGGTGCTTCATGTGTAAATTGGAATTCTGATTGGCTCTCCATGATTGGCATATTTGATTTACTTGTAAGTCTCTAGTAAAGTGCCCTATGTGTGCCCAGGGCCTGTAAATCAAATTATATTCGTGGACCTGCAGCACTGGTTGTGACCCGCACATGAGTAGCCCTGTAAACTTGTCTCAGACCTGCCATTGCAGTGTCTGTGAGTGCAGTTGTAAACTGGCATGTCCACCTGGCAAGTGCACCCACCAGTCCCTAACCTTCCCTTTTACAGCATGTACTGGTGTGTTGTACATGTCCTGATAGTGAAAAACTGCAAATTCCGTTTTTCACTATTGCAAGGACTAGCTCTCTCGTAGGCTATCATTGGAGCTGCCTTGTAACATTTTACAAGTGTAACTTTCATCTGAGCTCAGAATGTAAAAACACATCTTTAAGTAAAGGTGGTTTTTAAAGTGTGTGTGTGAAAGTGTAACGTTTAGAAAGAGGGCATTTCTTTGTTTAACCATCTTGTCCTCTGCCTGCATGGGGAATCAGCATCTGGTTTAGACTGACAGGGGCCATTTGTGCATTTACTCTAGAGAGTCACACAAAGAGATTTGAGGTGTGCCCTGCATATCCTGATGGCCCATCACCAGGCTGATCTAGAGTGGTGGGAGGAGCTGTCACCTGCACCTGAATAGGGTGGTGCCTGGCCTTTCACAAAGCCTTCTCCAACCCCCTGGAGTGTATCTGGAATCAAGATCAGGCAGGACACGGACCTGTGCACTACAAGGAAAATCCATTAAAGTATCCCTACTTCAAAGGCCAAAAGGGGATGAGTATTAGACTTAAAACCCCAGACTTTTAGAATACTTCTGGATCAAGAGGAACCTCTGCCAAGACGAAGAGCTGAAGAGCTGTGAGGAGGAGTACTACCCCTTTTCTGTGTGTTGCTTTGTTGGGTTAGCCTGCAGTTGCTGCTTCTGCTTTGGAGAAGAAAATATCTGGACTTTGCTGTTTTCCTGCTTGTGAAGTTTCTCCAAGGGCTTGTGTGTGCTTGCCTCCTGTCCTAACGTCTCAAGGCCAGGAGATCTGACCTGCCAAGTGGTGCCAATTCCAGTTCTGGGCCCTTGGAGGTTGTTCCTGCTGCAAAGAACAGCTTGAAGACATCAAAATCGACGGATTGCCTTACCAGTTCCTGTTTTTCTGATGGAGCACTGCCGTGAGAGAGAAATTTCCACACAACGCCGCCGTGTGGCTGGAGAAATCGATGCAGCGCCTGACCGCGTCCCAAAAATCTTCTGCATGCCGAGTTCTGAGGTACCGGGTTTTTAGGAAACCGGTGGTGCCAGGGGACAACACCCGAAGACCTCTGAGTTCTCCCTTGTTCCGGACCACAGAAACAAGAGTCTTCTAGTCGCCGTCAGAGATCAAGTTTTTATTGGTAGCTACCAAGTAACACGTGTCCTAGAAGCACGACAAACACGGGTCATGTATTCTCAGGAGACTGTACGTGTTCGTTTTTACAGAACCAGTCTTCTCCTCTTATACAGAAATAATGGCTTCAAGCAAGAATTCTTGAGTTTATGATATGGCTGTAAACATATTTCTGTAATAATACAAAGTGCGGCGTCACGTAAGCAAACCCACATTTTAGATGTCCAGTTCGTGACAGATTACTCAGCAAGATCCGGGACTCCCATCAGATATCGATGAAACACCAATAAAGGCAGGTACCACCCAGTCATAAAACTGGCCATAAAGAAGAAGTATGGACAGGTGCATGTTTGTAGAAAGCATGTTCTGTATGGGGTGAATGGTTTTGTGGAATGTTATGTGTCGATAGTATCGTATTCGGCCACTGGGCGGGGAGCCGCCCAAACAGGTTTGGCTTAAGGCAATGGAGTCAGTTTGGACAGGTCAGGGGGAAGTCAGGGAACGTGGACGTGTCCTTTTGGATCAAGCTCGACCTTTAATTGACTTAACATGAGGGCAAGAAGTAAGATGGATGCCGTTCACAAAATGGAGTCTAAGGGATTGGGACGGGAACTACGATTTAGGGGTGTTGGCAACCCTCGATTGTCACGCAAATACATAGGAATGATGTTCTAATCATTATCGGTTCACGGACACTAAATTCGTCATGGTACGTTGATATTTTGTGACACGGGTATTGGACCTCGATATTGGGACAACAATAGGGTCCAGATTTTCAGAACCACAGACCCTCCTTTTGCCCTTATGAAAGGCAATAACTCATGTTAATCCGAGTCCAAATCTGTATGAAGGAATTCGTGGAGATGCTGCTGTAACATCATCCTGTTGCTTAGTTCGTCCCTTGACGCAGGCTTCCGTACACATGAAGTAGCACAGAGGCCACAGAGTGCAGGAGCGCACTGGACACATAGGCAGAATATAAACAGAACTGTTAAGATCATCCCAATGAATATTAGCGTTTTCCATCCCCAGGCAGCGATCAGTCCCCAGAACCACCCTAGCAAGGACCAATCCCCTTTCTCAACGTGAAGGGAACCAGATATTTCATGTAGTTTAGAGATGGCCTGGTATACTGTCGGTGCATTATCAGGGATGAATATGCAACAACTGGATTGGATGACTCTACACACACCACCACGATCGGCGAGTATGATATCAAGGGCAATTCGGTTCTGAAGGGTCATAAGTCGATCCGACTGAAGCTCGGTTGTCAAATTGCCAAGTGCTCCGGCCGTTGTAGTCACGGCGGATTCAACTATCCTTGCTAACTGGCGAATATTCCTGCTGTTCACCATAGGCCCCCAAAACGACAGAAAACCTTTTGTGAAGTCAGCGAATTCCTGACCCGCGGTGTCGTCTTTACTCACGACACCTCTAGCTGTCCTTGTCCGATGGTAATCTGCTCGGGCCGTGTAGGTAGGAGGCAGCAGAAATGAGATGAAACACGTGCCTGAGAAGTCAGGGGGTAACCATGTATAGGCTTGGTCGTGGCAGACGAAATACGTGCCTTTGGCTGCTAAGAGTATAGGGGAAGTTCGGGAGGCGAGCACATATGTTTCTGTGCAAATGCTCTTTCCTAACTGTGCAGTGGGATCTCTACCAATACCTTGTAAACATAGGTGACCTCGGTGAGGCACTATCCAAACTGGGCGGGATTTCTTTGCTGCCTGGCTCTTGATCAGGTAAACGCCATGTTTGGTTACGTTCCAACGAGTGTATGGGGTCAGTTCGTCTTTGGGGATAGTCAGATATGTGTCGAACTCTCTACTCATATTTCTTATCCCTGCTATTAGTGCCTTGTTACTGGAATCGCTTTCAGTGGAACGGGTCGGGTATGGTTCTAGGGCGAATAGGAACATGGTCTGAAAAGCCCACAGAGAACCATAATAACTAAATGGCAGGATGAAGTATGGGATACCCTTATCCGTCGTGTGCGGCATGAGTCCGCATATCCAACAGTTTGGTGTGTTCATTATAGACTGGTGTTGGTGTAGGAGTTGGATGAAAGAGTTATTTACAAATTCGAGCCTTCTGGCAGACTCGTGTTCAGGTAGAGGGTGAAAAGAATGTGGTGAGAGAGTGGGAGAAGGCGTCGGCAGAGTGTCATTTGAGAGTAAGGAAACTTGAAATACGAATAGAGCATAACCAATCAAAAGCATCACAGTGCTACACAGCATTAGAACACATATTATTAAAAATCTTTTCTTGGACAGTATAGTACACAATTGTTTTTTCCAAGTTCGTAAGTTTGACAGGTCTCTCTACCCTTGGAAACTCCATCCTCTACTTGCTGCCCGCGGTGGTAGGTTGATTCTGCCAGGGAGCGCGCTCCGTTCGGTCCGGGGTGACTCACTCGGACCAACCAGAACCGTGGATCTAAAACTTCCTTGGTTGCACTCCCCACACTTCAACCGCGACCCTAGCAGCAGAACCGGATGGCGGTTCGAAAATCAAAAAATGAGCTAGTTCCCTGGGACGAGAGAGCTGGAAGATAAAAATAGTTCTTGGGGGAAAAGGGAAATCACATTAGATCAAGGTTTTATTAGTCCCTGGGGCTGGATCTCAGGTTGTATCGTCGCTTCTCAGGTATGGTGTGGTCTTTAAACAATGTCTCAGGTTCGGTAGTGTCCAATTGCATAGATGGTGACACACGTCCTTGCAAAATACGATCACTCTCCTTTTCGGTACCAGTCTCTTTTAAACGTGCATCGCTGAAAGGGATGGAACGAGGTACGGATTCGGTCGTAGAGTCGGCAAGTCCTTTATCGACCCACCGGTCGTATGGAAGGGGCAGAGGGACCCGTTTGCAATGGGTCCCATGCACCCAGTTCTTTTTGCCGTCCACCCGAACCGCTGATCTCGTGGAAAGAAGTACCAGGTATGGTCCGGTCCACCTCGGCTGTCTGTTGTTGGTGCGCTGGAAATTCCGCACCAATACCCACGTACCGGGTTTGATTGTATGACCTGGATCGTCAGAGGCTGGCGGAGAGGAACTGTGAACCTGTTGGTGTAAAACACGCAATTTAGCTGTCAATTCGCACAAATAATCAAGCAGTACTGGGTGTTCTATTTCACGGAGTTTCTTTGGTTCTTGGCACGCCCCAGACATTGGCTGGGCGGCCAAACACGATCTCGTGGGGGCTAAGACCTAGTCTGGAATGGACGGTCATCCTAGTTGACAAGAGTGCTAGGGGCAAGGCGTCAGGCCATTTAAGACCTGTACTGGCTTGGATCTTGGCTAGCTTGAGTTTCAAAGTGCCATTGTAGCACTCTACTAATCCAGCTGATTGGGGGTGATTTGCAGCGTGGAATTTCTGGTGTATGCCTAGACATTCACACACTCTCTTCATCACTCGTCCTATGAATTCACTTCCATTATCACTCCAGACAATTCTAGGCATACCGAATCTCGGGAAAAACTCTTTCACAAGGGCTTTGGCAGTTGTCATAGCAGTATTGTCTTTAAGGGGGTACGCTTCCACCCACCTTGAAAAAGCGCAAACAACAACGAGCACATACTTTAGATTGTTGCACCTTTCCATGTGAATGAAATCGAGCTGCAAAACCTCGAACGGATACGTAGGAGGCGCAAAGTGACCAGCTGGAGTTGGAGTTCCTTTACCGGGATTGTGTTTTAGGCATATCATACAGTTTCTGACCACATTTTCTGCATATTTTGGGATATTGCTATTCTGCCATACTGGGGCCAATAGCTTACATATTCCTTTCGAACTGATGTGTGCCATGCCGTGAGCCATTGTTACTACTGCAAGTACGTATGCATTAGGTAGTAGCCATCGCTGGTGTTCCGATAATTCGACCCAACAACCATTCGCATCCAATCTACCCTTACTTCTTCTCCATTCATTCAACTCATTCTCAGTTGCCTCAGCTTGTATGCATTTTACGCTTTCAATGGTGTCCTCACACATTCCCACATCAGTAGTACATCCAGCGGGACCCGCAACATACATTCGACTCATCGTGTCCCTTGCGGTCTCTTTCGCAACCTCGTCTGAAAATGCATTCCCGCGGCCAATATCGTCTTGAATTTTCTTGTGTGCACTGCATTTCATAATGGCAACCTGTAGTGGCATGGTCAGTGACTCAAGGAGCTCATGAACTAGCTGACCATGTTGTATCTTTGCACCATGTGAGGTAAGGAAACCACGTTCACGCCATAATCTCCCAAAACTGTGAGCCACGCCAAAGGCGTATTGGCTGTCCGTGTACACATTCACTCGCTTTCCTTTTGCTAACACGCATGCTCTGGTAAGTGCAATGATTTCCGCAGCTTGTGCAGAGTTGTGGGAAATACGTGCGGTCTCTACAATGGTGTGTAATGTTTTTACAGCATATGCAGCAGTCGTATCACCATTCGGTAACTTGAAACATGAACCGTCAACCCATAAAGTATCATTGCATTCAGGAAGGGGAGTGTCCTGTAAGTCTACTCTCCCTTTTGTCTCTTCTTCTGTCCTAAAGCAGCAGTCATGTTTATCACTCTTGTCTGTTCCTGTCGGAATGGGTAATAACGTTGCGGGATTCAGTGTATCACACCTCTTTATGTGGATGTGGCTTGCTAGCAACGTCAGTTCGTAACTGGATAGTCGAGCACTAGTAAGGTGTTGTGTCTTCGTCCTGTTTAGTAAAATGTCTACTGCGTGCGGAACCATAACGATCAGAGTATTATTCATGACTAATCCAGCGGATTGTCGAATGCAGACAGCTGTTGCGGCGGTAGCCCTCAGACAACTTGGTAGTGCCTTAGCCACAGGATCCAGAGTTGCCGAAAAATACGCGCATGGGCGCTGTCTGTTCCCAAAATGCTGTGTTAAGACTGATAATGCACAACCTTCCTTCTCATGGACATATAATGTAAAAGGCTTACTGTAGTTGGGGTTTCCCAACACAGGGGCTGAACACAATGCATCACGCAATTTGTGAAAACTCGTCTGACAATCTTCAGACCAGGGCATAGGATTGGGCGTATCTTTACGGAGTAGTGCCAGCAAGGGTTTAGCTAGCAGTGAGAAATTCGGTATCCATTGTCTACAGTACGATGTAATACCCAAAAAAGCTCAAACTTCTCTCTGTATCCTTGGGGCACTTAGTTCTGCAA
Organism: Lissotriton helveticus; assembly: GCF_964261635.1. Classification (NCBI taxonomy): domain Eukaryota; kingdom Metazoa; phylum Chordata; class Amphibia; order Caudata; family Salamandridae; genus Lissotriton; species Lissotriton helveticus. Next base: position 1,248,842,221 of record NC_136057.1, read on the forward strand.
TTGCCTTTCTGGTGTCAGTCTCCTTCCCTCCTTCGACAAGACGTGACCTAAGTAGGTTACTTTTTGTCGGCAAAATTGTAGTTTGGAAAGGGAGACTTTGTGCTTCATGTCACATAAGTGATGCAATAATGATAACGTAGCTTTCTTGCAAATGTCTTCAGTGTCCGCAGCGATCAGCAGATCGTCTACGTACTGAATCAGAGTTGAACCACTTTGTAGAACAATCGTGTCTAGTTGTGTTTTCAGGGCCTGACTGAATATGGATGGACTTTCGCAGTAGCCTTGAGGAGCGCACTTGAAGCGGAAGCTTCGTCCTCCTAAATTAAATCCGAAAATATCTCTACTCTTCTCGGCAATCGGGATACTGAAGAAAGCGTTCTTCAGGTCAATCACCAAGAACCAATTTGCTGAAGCTGGAACCATTGTCAATAAAGCAGTAATGTCGGGGACGACTGGAAACTGTGGGATAACTATCTTGTTTACTTCTCTGAGGTCGATCACGAACCTATACAAAGGGGGTTGTGAAGGATCAGTACGTTTTAAGACGGGCAAAACCGGACTGTTGCAGACATTTCCTGTCGTTTCTTCGATGACGTCTTTATCAATCAAATCATGAACAATTTTCAACAATGCTTTTTCGCATTTGCTAGATATTTTGTATTGGGGAATACGTGGCAACTTAACGTCGGCTTTCAACGTTATGACATATGGTGTTATCTCCAAACGACCTACATCATTAGAACCATTAGCCCAGAGTATATCAGGAAGTGACAATAATTCAGTTGGAATATTTTCCTTTAAGATAAATACATCGAAGAAATGACCTTCTTGCCTAAAGTAAGTTGTACTCCCGAGGGAGAACAGTACAAGGTCGCATATAACCTTTTTAGTAAGTCCAAACCTAGCAAATTTTCACCACAACCTGTTGTCAAAATGAGGGGTGCTTCTAATTCGCATGGGCCAACAGAAAGAGACATAGGACTAGAGATCGGGTTTCTAACAGGGGCGCCAGAGAAACCTACTGAGACATTCATTTCGCCAGACAAAGGTGCGCCAGGAAGTTTCGAGTGCATGATAGAACTTTTTGTGGCACCAGTATCCAGCAGAAATGGCTCTGACACTCCTGAGGCTATTACCTCGACATAAGGTCCATTCTGATCTACCGGAACTGAGACAACTCCCTCTCTTTGTCCATGGCTGTCCTAGCAATCGTTACCCTCATTTTCGTGTTCAGCGTAATAGTCGTCAGCATAGTACTGAGCTGATTTAGACGATGAATTATTCTGTTGGTCAAAGCTATTCATGGACTTCTGAGGCGGAAAAGAAGTTGTATTCTGAGTGAAATTTCCACGGCCTCTACCTCTAGGGGCATGTTGAACACCTCTCCCCCTTACACCTTGACCACCGTTTAAACGTCGTGCAAGAGCCGGACAATTATCCTTAAAATGACCCTCTTCTTTGCAATACGCACATTGATTCGGGCCATATGTAGGACGCTGGTGGGAAAACTCGTTACCTTGCGCGTTCCTCGAATACTGCTGTCGCAGTTGATAGTCGGGCTGACTAGCCGTGCGAGGCAATTAGGCCTGCTGGAGGAGAAGCTTAGTTTTCAAATCTTTCGTCTTTTTATCTGCCTTGTCTAGCTCGTCTTTATGCCTATTCTCATAGTACTGGGCTGTAGCTAAAATCTGTGCTGACGTAGAGACAGCCCAAGCACTCTCAGAGTCTTTTAGTTTATTACATAGTTCAGGGAGCAAATTATGTACGAACTTGTCCACAAAAAATCTTTGGCCACCCTCGGTAGCCATATCTTGGCCACTGTGGTCGGTGAATGTTTCCTCAAATCTCGTGAAAAAGTCAGACACATTCTCATCTTTCTTTTGTTTACATGCTGATAGCTTGTCCCAATTTACGCGTACTTCAGGCATTATTGTCTTCATGTACGCTATAATTCTACCGGGAAGTTCAGCTATTAACGGCTCAGGTTTAAAACCACCGACTTGTCTAGCATCTGTAGTCGCAATGTTCGCCCATGAGTCACCTAGTTCCTGATCGTGATCCGTATGACGTATCTTGCTCCATAAAGGATGTGGAACAACGTTCCCAAATAACATGTCTACATCTGCTAAATTCATTATACATGAGCTTGCAGTTTGCGATAACTCCTTATAATACCCAGTTGGGTTCTTACGAGGGTCAGGTAGTGACTGTTTGAGTGCTAATACTTCCGATCTTTTCCATGGGACATGTACCCATACACGCTGGAAATGGGGCAGAATTGGTGGATTAGCATTCGCATCACCTTCCCTCCAAACAGGAGGAACCTCTCTCATGGGGTACTGTTTTGCTCTTTTCCTACTAGACGTACCACATTCAGACGATGACCCAGAGTTACCACCTGTGCTTCGATATGATAATAATACCTCAACTGCTTTGTCGACATCGGGACCTACAATCATGCCTTCCCCAAATTTAAATCGTATACTACACAACTTTCTACAGTTGCTCTCTTGACCATTATCTTCCAAATCCTCACACAGAAAAACACACATCTGTTCAAAAACATATCTTTGCGTCGGTTCATCCCATTGACGGAAAACGTTCATGATGGACTCTACATCATATCTGGCTGTATCCAGAGCCCAATTCCGTGCTAACTTATTCAGGCATTCCCTCTCTCGATAATCAGGCATTTGGCTTCGTAACTGTCTTAGTCCCGTATTAGGGGTCGTTTTAGGCGACCGAAAAAGTGGTGAAGGAATGTTAGTAATAATGCTGGCCGTTTTATGCCAGACGGAAGGTGAAAGTGGAGGAATAACTGGTGTCAGAACAGAGTCACGCAAAGCAGAAACAGAAGCGTTCGCAGAACTAGTATCGGAAGAAATAGAAGGTGCGCTAGGCGAAGTTGTAGAAGGAACAGTAGGAGAAATAAATGTGACTGGTGAGCCTTGAGGAGGCTGCACTAGAGAAATAGAAGCCAGCTGAAGAGTAGCTGGTGAGTGCTGTAGAGGAGCTGGTATAACAGCTACCAGAGGTGCAACTAAAGGTTGCGGAGGTGTTGTGGCATTTTGCGCATAGGGTGGTGGCGAACTCAGCAAATGCGCCATTAATGGATCTTTCTCACGCTCTTTTACTGTCTCTTGCTGAAGAGATGGTAAAACAGGATAGCATTTATCTATTGCCATTTTACGTTGCCTGTGCAACTGCTCACTTATTCGATCCTCTTCGTTGTCTTTAAATTTTATCGCGGCTTGTATTACCGAAATACCCCTTTCCCTCTTATTCTTCTTTTCTAGTTTAATTGCCTTTTGTTTGGCCTCTTTACGCCATAAGCGGAAAGAGTCAAACATCGCCGGTCGGGCTTTCTTTTTGAACAGTTTGATCTCTAGGTTATCTAGAATTTCTGAGTCGAAACTACCATATTGGGGCCATTTTAAAACACCATCTTTACGGGTGTATTTTATCCACACTTCATTATATGTGATAGGACCTACGCCATGTTTCACATAGAGCTCATACGTTGGAGTTCCAATTGGAGGAACCGGACACGAATCCTCTAATCGGGAGTCCCTATTATAACCAAGACAAAACAAGTTTCCAAGTCTGCTAAAACCAGGCATCTTCGCTCACTAGTCTAGCTTCAAACTTCAAAGGTTTATCTATTATGATATTTCTCGTGAAAACACGAGTCCTTTGGCTTTGGGGCTTGCAAGTGCCAAATCAAGTCGTATCTCCAGGATACCAAAAACTAAGGACAAACTAAGGACTGGGAGACGCTCCACTTATACTTAACTGAAGTATTTGAAGATCGGTGACGTCGCTAGAAGACTCGTCTATCGTTTCGCTCTACCAAGGATCACTGGGTCCAAAACAAGGCGATAGTCAGGGCAGCAGTCCTTCGTAGCCGTCGGGACGCCGGGAACCTCGCAGCAAAGACCTTCGGAACCACGTCGACATACAGGGGTAGCTGAAGTGGCTGGCCGTCCTCCGGAATTTTCACACGAAGCTCCTCACGAACATCTGGCTTGGACCGCCGCCGCTTGATATCGCCCCGAGTTGGGCGCCAATTGAGGTACCGGGTTTTTAGGAAACCGGTGGTACCAGGGGACAACACCCGACGACCTCTGAGTTCTCCCTTGTTCCGGACCACAGAAACAAGAGTCTTCTAGTCGCCGTCAGAGATCAAGTTTTTATTGGTAGCTACCAAGTAACACGTGTCCTAGAAGCACGACAAACACGGGTCATGTATTCTCAGGAGACTGTACGTGTTCGTTTTTACAGAACCAGTCTTCTCCTTTTATACAGAAATAATGGCTTCAAGCAAGAATTCTTGAGTTTATGATATGGCTGTAAACATATTTCTGTAATAATACAAAGTGCGGCGTCACGTAAGCAAACCCACATTTTAGATGTCCAGTTCGTGACAGATTACCCAGCAAGATCCGGGACTCCCATCAGATATCGATGAAACACCAATAAAGGCAGGTACCACCCAGTCATAAAACTGGCCATAAAGAAGAAGTATGGACAGGTGCATGTTTGTAGAAAGCATGTTCTGTATGGGGTGAATGGTTTTGTGGAATGTTATGTGTCGATAGTATCGTATTCGGCCACTGGGCGGGGAGCCGCCCAAACAGGTTTGGCTTAAGGCAATGGAGTCAGTTTGGACAGGTCAGGGGGAAGTCAGGGAAGGTGGACGTGTCCTTTTGGATCAAGCTCGACCTTTAATTGACTTAACATGAGGGCAAGAAGTAAGATGGATGCCGTTCACAAAATGGAGTCTAAGGGATTGGGACGGGAACTACGATTTAGGGGTGTTGGCAACCCTCGATTGTCACGCAAATACATAGGAATGATGTCCTAATCATTATCGGTTCACGGACACTAAATTCGTCATGGTACGTTGATATTTTGTGACACGGGTATTGGACCTCGATATTGGGATAACAATAGGGTCCAGATTTTCAGAACCACAGTTCAGCGAACCTTGTCTCCGTGGTCTTAGAACACCACATTGACTCCGATGCATGGCCTGCTGTGCAGCTATAAAGATAAATGCATCGTGGAAATGCGGTTGAAAAAAACAGCGCAGAGCATGTTTTCTGTCACCACATTGATCTCCAACACCTCCTGAATTTCCACACATCGCACCGGTGCGCCATGCCTCTCCGACGCATCACCCACAAACCAGAACAGTTTCGGTATTTTGACGCATCACTTCCACCTACTTTCTGGATTCGAAGCATCACTTCTCCTGCGTGCAGCAGAACGGTTGCAGTGTCTCCCCATGGACTCAGGAACTGAGGCATCACTGTGTTTTCCAACACTTCCCTCCTCTGCAGCTATTTTGCCTTGTGGATTTTGACCCATTTGAGGTACTTTGTGCAAAAGTCCTGCATCCATAGATTTCTATGGATAGAATTGCTTGAAACCTTTTAAAAATCATATTTTGAGTTGTGTATGTTGAATTTTTGTTGGTTTGGTCCTGTTTGGTTTAGATAAAGATTTTTTATTTTTCTTAACTGGTGTGGTGTCCATTTGTAGTGTTTTTGCTGTCTTACTGTGTGTGTTATGTACAAATACTTTACACATTGTCTCTGAGATAAGCCTGCCTGCTCGTGCCATGCTATCAAGGGAGGTGAGCAGGGGTTATCTGGATGTTTAATTCTTCTAGTCTGACTAGAAGTTAGGGTCCCTACTTGGACAAGGTGCATACCACTGCCAACTGGAGACCCCCATTTCTAACATTGGTGGCAGTGGTAAAATTGGACTTGTATTTGTACCTTTCAAGGTTTTCAGTTGTGCAGGTTTTTAGTGCCCGTCTTCTTTAGGTTGTCGGACAATAGTCTGTACCTAGGCCAGTCCTCAAGAAGCACTACCACAAAAGGGTGCCTGGGATAGTGGTTTTTAAGGTCGGCCTATAGACAGCTTTGAATGAATGAATGAATAAGGTATTTATTGAGCGCACGGTGGCCAAGCGGCTTCCTGGCGCTGAGAGCTCTACTGATCAGAACAGAACAGGGCCAAGGAGGTTAGCCGGAGTATGCCTGGGCAAACAAGAAAGTCTTGAGCGCTTTACGGAAGTGTGAAAAAATGGGAATTGAGCGCAGAGATAGGGGGAGGGAGTTCCAGAACCGGGGGGGCAAGAACAGAGAATCTGGTACCACCAGTGCGGGATTTGCGGAAGCGGGGAACAGTGAGGAGGGCAGAACTAGAGGAGCGGAGGGTACGGGCAGGGGTGTGAGTGGAGATCAGGGTGTTGATGAACGCCGGAGCAGAGCGATCAACAGCCCGGAAGACTAGGCACCCTAATTTAAATAGGGATCTCTGCAAAACAGGTAGCCAGCGAAGTGATTTAAGGACAGGAGTAATGTGGTGAGTTTTGGGAAAATGAAAAATAAGACGAGCAGCCTGATTTTGAATTGCTTGGAGACGGCGAGTTTCGTAGGCAGGGATGCCCACGAACAAGCCGTTTCCATAATCAAGGCGGGAAATAATAAGGGCCGAAATGATAATTTTAGGGGAATCGAGGGGAAAAAAACGAGAAATTTTTCGGATCAAATGAAGGGAAAGAAAGCAAGAAGACACAACAGAGCTGACCTGGCCGTGCATTGACAGGTCCTGACTGACCTTAATGCCCAGCGTTTTAACAGAGGAAACCGGGGTAGGGGGAGGACCAAAGATCGGGGGCCAGAAGGCAGAGGACCAAGGACTGGATGAGCCACCAGTCAAGACAAGCTCGGTCTTGTCTGGGTTGAGCTTGAGATGATTGGCGCTCATCCATCCGGAGATGAAAACCAGAGTGGAGCGAAAGAATGATAAAGAATGAGAAGAAGAGGAAAGATCAAAGACGAGCTGGATGTCATCTGCGTAATTATACACAGAGACCCCCAGATCAAGAAGAGAAACAATGAGGGGACGAATATAAAGGTTAAAAAGAAGAGGAGAGAGGGAGGAACCTTGGGGAACCCCACAAGACACCGGAAGGGGAGAAGCGGAGAAGCCAGAGAGGTGAACAGCTTGTGAGCGACCTGTAAGAAAGGACGCAATCCAGGAGAGAGCAGAGCCCCGAATGCCCGCTGCGCCGACACGGTTAAGTAAGATGGTATGATCAACCGTGTCGAACGCAGCGGACAAGTCGAGGAGAACCAGAGCTTGGGGGGAGTTGGTGTCGGCCTTGGCTTTCAGCTCGTCAAGGACCGCAAGCACCACTGACTCCGTAGAGTGGCCAGAGCGGAAGCTTTGGCAGTCTCTCCATCCTCTTGTAATTAAAAAAAAGAAATCCTAAATAAAAAATACACACATATATAAATACATAAAGGAGCTTTCGGTCAGCCCTTCTCACCAATGATTGATGCAACAGTTTGCTTCCATTCACCGCAGCATATAGCATAGGCAAGAGGTCAGCCCACTTCAGCCATTTGCTATGAGCGATGGCATTTGCCTGATCACAAATGTACATCCATCTAAAAAGATCTTCATTTCATTCCCTTGGCTAATGGGCCTATATAGTTTATGAATTATTTTTGCTTTATATTGTTAAGATTTTTTTTATTGTCATGCTTGTGTTTTTAAACTATGTTATCAGGTTGGATATATGTGTTTTAATATAAAAATGGATTTATGGAATCTCATTACTGAGAAACCATTTCATCTAAACTGTTCTATGGATATTTTCCGAATGAATGGTATTTACCTTTTTGTAGAAACCAATTCATAGACTGTCTTTTTGGTTGAAATTGGCTTTTGAAGGCATATTAGTTAAGTGTCAGTGCAAAGGTTGCAGGTCTTATTTTCAGAAACAGTTTTGCAGATATATTTATGTAAGTGCTTTACTTCATGGGAGATTATTTCATATTTATATATTTTACATTGTCAAACAATCACTTCAGGCACTTTTAATTCACTGACCCATCACCACCCTGAAACACCATCCATGCCTGCCCCCTACAACTACTCACCACACCTAAACTACACTTATCGCTGAAGCCTAAAAGCCCTTTCTACCCCAAAAATCCACCATCCCTGAACTATACAATCACTCACTACCCCTAACCCCACCCATTCCTAAACCTTAAAAATCCCTTTCTACACCTAAGCTCGCCAATTCCATATCCCAAAACACCTCAGTACACCCAAAATCCACCCATCCCTGAACCCTAAAAAACTCTCACCGCCATTAAACATCAGCCATCCATGACCTATAAGAACTCCTCATCACCCTAAACTATTCTTCCCCGAACACCTAAAAAACATGTCTACATCTACACTGCACCCATCCCTGAATCCTTCAAACCCCTCACCACCCTAAACTCCACTCCAACCTGAACCCTAAAATCTCTTTGCCATCCCAGCCTCTACCCATAATTTAACCGTAAAAACCCCTCACCAGCCCTAAACTCTACTCATCCATGAAACCTAAAACCCCTCAACACCCACTCCACCTATCCTTGAAACATAAAAACACCTGACACACTCAAACACCACTCATCCGTGAACTTTACAAACCCCTCACCCCTACATTCCACCCCCTCAGAATCCTAAAACCTCTTTCTATGCCAGAACTCCAATTATTCCTGACTCCTAGAAACACCCCCGTCATCCCCAACCCAAAAACTCTGACATAGTCTTAACCTCCACCCAAGGCTAATGTCATTTTACATTTTTCCTTAAAATTATCTTTACTTAATAATGCTTCCTTACATTTTTGATTTTTTAGTATTGTTTTACAATTGTCTTTCCTTAAAATTGTTTTTCCATGATTTGCATTCCACCAATGTGGTTTCTCAGTTTTAATTTTCCAGAAATGTACACACATCACATCGGGTTGCAGTGATTCAAAGCCAATAGCATGTGCCTATGATGTGCCTTAAAACCTAGAAAATATACATAACCTAGTCTAGGTAGACCTCTCTGCCAGAAATCACCTCTACTAGTTTACAAAAATGATGTGATGGTTAATTCATTCTTAATTGCAAATTTGTTCTTGCAAGCATATGCCCACGAAGTTCAAGAAGCAGCTTATTTTAATTTTTACTCCTCTCCTTTTCTGGCATGTGCTTCGAATAAAAAAAATAAGTGTAACCATTGTCTTCGTGTGCAATACAAACAATCTATTTCTTTAAAGAAAAATAGTAAGTCCTGATATTTTCTTGATGCTGCACTTTGCTTGTTTCAACAATGAATGAATTGCCTACATTTTTTTCAAATGCTGAAATCAGAACTTCAGAATTTCAGGGGGGCTAAGAAGACTTTTGAGGGTTTACAACATCCAAAAAGTGCCTGGGACTAATACAAGAGGAAGCTTACCCTACTGAGATTACTATACGCAGATTCAGCAACAAGAGCATCAGACTCCCTCTGATGTCATCTGAACTTTTGAGCAGAAGACCTGTCTGGATCCCTAATGCTGACTTACATAGGCATCACTTTTAATACTCCCTAAATGGAGAATCTTCAGTGCTGAAGTCCATGTGTTGCTTCTTTGTTAATTTACAACCTTCTAAAACTTGCAGTTGACAAGTAAATTAAGAAGAACCATTGGCTCTCCTTTTCTCTTTCCTTCTTGCTGCAACAGGACTGTCTTTATAGTCTGCTTGTTCTTGACTTGTTTAGCACATGCAAGTGACAGAGAGGAAAACAAGCATGCCCCTAAATAAACTACGGTGATGTAAATGCAGCAGCCACAGCTCTGGAGAGCAGTGTCTATAGGTTACACCATTTGGATCCACGAAGCAAAAAGACTAAAGAACTTCTATGGCCACATACTAGCATGTGGCATATTAGTCAATGAGGGACAGGGTCTATCCACAGGTCTTGGGTCTAAATCTCTGAGAAATAAGACACCATTATTTTTTTGTTTAGTGCTGCACTTTTTGAGAAACCCGTCCCATCTAGTGTTAAAAATTTCTTTGGGGTTCGTGAGTTATACCTTTCTGGGGTCAACAATTGACAAATTTCCTCATTTCCTTCAATCGATAAAGGGTACGCATGTCAAATTTGGAGACATGGGTCCCTTATGAGAGAAGGCAAGACCCAAATGATGAAACATCACCCCCTGTGATTGATGGCTTTTTTGATAAAGAGTGAATCCTCTCCTATAGGGGTGTCTTTGTTGACTCCGATGTCAGGAATTATCTGGCGTAGAGTATTGTGTTCATGTTTGAGGGGAAGTACACCTTGCATGTCTATAAAATTTTCCCTGAGACCTTCTCTAAATGTATGGTTTTATCTATCCACAGGTCCCCAAAGCTCAGCTCTAGTAAAGATTATACCGTTTTCCTTTCACTCATCCAAAGAAACTGTCAGTAATTCAGAAGAGCTGTTGAGACTGTCGTAGTCCCTCCTGCAGAATATCTGTTATGTTATGTTATGTTACAGCCACACTTTTTGAGCGCACGGCTACCCCAAAGGGTGTCCCGGCGCTTTAGCAAAGAGGCCTGAAAAAAACCCAGAAAACCCAGAGGCGGATACACTATAGACGCACTGATTATACAGAAAAGAGGACGGTCTTCAACTCCCTCCTAAAGGCCAGAAGGTTATTAGCCTTACGTAGAGAAAGAGGGAGCTCATTCCAGAATCGAGCTGCCATATACTGAAAAGACCGACCTCCCATCCGCACTCGTTTGACCACAGGCACCTCCACTTTAGCCAAATCAGCTGATCTTAATTTCCTCCGTGGAACATAGAGCGCAATGCGCTTCCTGAGGTAATCGGGGCCAGTAGAGTGGAGGGCTTTAAACGCCAGCGTGAGAATTTTGAACCTGATTCTGCTGGGCATTGGAAGCCAATGCAACCTGACCCGCAGCAAGGAGGCGCTGACTCTCCTTGGTAGGCCAAAAATTGCTCTGGCCGCCGAGTTTTGGACAATTTGCAATCTGGACACAAGATATTTAGGCAGTCCTGCAAAAAGTGCGTTTGCATAGTCCAGACGCGATCCCACAAGCGCTTGAACAATGTTCTTACGGTATTGCAGGGAGAGCAGTGGGAGAAATTTCCTCAGCATCTTGAGGATGCCGAAGCATTTCCCAGCTAATCCCGTAATGTGTGGACGAAAAGAAAGATCGTCGTCAAATACAACTCCAAGATTTTTTACTTGGGAGGAAGGTTTCTCAGGTGGAGACATGTCCAGGGGTCACCACGACTTCCAGCCAGGGTCAGGGGCACAGCCAAAAAAAAGCAGCTCGGACTTATCCGAGTTGCATTTCAGGCTCTGTTGCTGAAACCACGCAAAGACTGCACTCAGACAGTCTTTAATTCTACCGCCGTCAAAAACCTCTCCCTTCCTGCAGGTGAACAGGAGCTGGGTGTCGTCAGCGTATGAAATGACCCGGGCTCCAAATGCCTCCGCGACCCTCGCCAAAGGGGCCATATAGATGTTAAAAATGGTGGGGCTCAAGATAGATCCTTGAGGCTCCCCCACCTCTAGCGAAGGCATTTCCGCGGAGAACGGTGGAGCCCAGATCACCTGTCGACGGTCGGCTAAGAAAGATTGAAACCAATCCAACACCGTCCCCCGCAGTCCTATCTCCCTGAGTCTTAAAAGGAGACCTGCGTGTGGGACGGTGTCGAATGCCGCCGACAGGTCCAGCAGGACCAACATAGCCTTTCCCCCATGATCAAGCGTCTCCCTGATGGCGTCGGTCACCTCCACAAGAGCTGTCTCCGTGCTATAATTGGCACGGAAGCCAGATTGGGAGTCATGCAGCAGTTCATTGTTCTCAATAAAGGTGGTAAGAGTGTGCTGGACATGCTTCTCCGCCACCTTCGCCAGAGCAGGGAGGAGGGAGATTGGTCTATAGTTGGCCAGCTGCAAGGGGTCTAACAAAGGTTTTTTAATCAGCGGGAGAATAAGAGCATGCTTCCACTCTCGGGGAACCACCCCGGAGCTCAGAGACAGATTAAGCAAGGGGTTCAGCAAGCTGTTTACAGCTGAAGCCACATTGCCCAGGCATTTAGCCGGGCAAGCATCCAAAGGGGAACCCGATTTCAAACGGGAAAGCAGCTCAAGCGAGGTTTCACAAGACAGCTGGGGAAAAGCCGATAAAGTGGGCCCGGACTCTGCTTCTACAGATGGCAGGAGCTTCTGATCACATCCCAAGGCCACAGCATCCATCAAAGGCTCCACCCCAGAAAATGAGTCCTGAATCTTTAAGATCTTAGCAACAAAGAAGTCAGCAAGCTGCCTGATCCACTCCTCCGTGTGGGAGTGTATGCGGGCGCCAGCAGCAGGATCCACGAATTCCTTCACAATTCTGAATAGTTCCCGGCTCATATTATCTGCTTGATCTATTCTATGCTTAAAATAGATCTTTTTGGCTTCAGCAATCTGTTTATGGTATAGTTTTATAACATCCCTGTACTTGATCTTCTCCACGAGATCGTACTTGCGCCGCCAGAGTCTTTCCGCCTTTTTGCAGTCTTGGCGCATTTTCCGTAAAGTGGAGGTAAACCAAGGAGCGGAATCCTGGCAGGGAGCTATTCTCGCTGGCTTCCGAGGGGCAAGCTCCTCAAATCTTGCCTGAAGCCAGTTTTGGACTGACGACAGGTCGGCTTCTAGATTCCCTGTCATAGTACAAGGATGTTGACGGAGTGCATCAGCGAGCATGTCTGCTGTCACTAAGTGAAAGGCTCTTGATTGTCGAGACCCATCCTTGTGAGTTCTGTGGCTAGTCTGGCAGTCAGATAAAAGAACAAAATTTATTAAAAAGTGATCGGACCATAGAACAGGGAGCGGGAGGGACACCTTAATCGGCACCGTAGAGAATATTAGGTCAAGCGTATGACCTTTAACATGGGTGGGACTATCAATAAAAGGGACAAGCCCTAGCATCGCAGTGATATCCCGTAGTTTAGACGCTTCGGCATCAGTTGTTGAGTCCATATGCAGATTTAAGTCGCCCAGCAGCACGCAATGCGCAGAGCGCATGCAAGGTACTGACAGAGCTGACTGCAAATCCTCAAGAAAAGAGCCAATAGGCCCTGGTGGTCTGTAAACAAGAATCCCTGTACAGGTCTGTGAAGCTGACAAATGAAAAATAAAACCAAGGGCTTCACATCCAGCGATGTTATCCACAGGGAAAGAGGAACATCCCAAGGTCTTGTCGACAATCAGGGCCACTCCACCACCTCGACCTCCCGTTCTATCCTTCCTTAACATAATGTAATTGGGGGGAAGGGCACTGGCAATGTCCGGTTCAGAGCCCGCCCCCAACCAAGTCTCTGTCAGAAAAGACAGGAAATTTTAGAAAGTGCAAGGAGATCCCAAATCTCCGCCGAATGACGCGCCAGGGATCTGGTATTCAGTAAGGCGCAATGACATTCTAAAGGGGGAGAAGGTATAATACGAGTTGGTGAAGATAAAGGACGCCAATCACACACAGAACATCCTTTACCCAGTTGGCGACCGCCGGGGAAAAGTGATTTGCAGTCCAACTCAGGTGGGCGTAGCGCAAATAAAGCAGCAGCACTGTAGGTAATCATCCTAGAGTACAGACCCGCCCGCCTCCGAGACGCTGACGAGCGCAGACGGGCAGGACTCTGGCACGACTCAGGCGCAGGGAAGGCGCACCGCTGCGCGTCACCGCTGCGCTAGTCAAGCGAGCTTTAAATAGCGTCGTCTCGGCGTCCCAGGTGACCTGGACGCTCAAAGATGGCGCTCGCACTTCTTCCCTATCCAAAATGGCGCTCAACCCAGACCCTCCCGGTAACCCGGATCCGCCCAACAGCGGTGGTGTTTACACGAATTACAGTGCAGGTAAGGGCCAGGACAGAATGTCAGCAGGGAGGAAGGCTAAAAATGAAAATAACAAAGTCCAAAAAATGAAGGTATTTAAATGTTAAAAGCAGGAGCAAACAAGCGCGCGACCAGCGCGGTCAACAGCGAGGCGCCAAGAGAAATCTCGGCCTCAGGAACCCTAAACAGGCTCACCTTGCAGCTGGCTCGCCCTAAATAGCGTCGTCTCGGCGTCCCAGGTGACCTGGACGCTCAAAGATGGTGCTCGCACTTCTTCCCTATCCAAAATGGCGCTCAACCCAGACCCTCCCGGTAACCCGGATCCGCCCAACAGCGGTGGTGTTTACACGAATTACAGTGCAGGTAAGGGCCAGGACAGAATGTCAGCAGGGAGGAAGGCTAAAAATGAAAATAACAAAGTCCAAAAAACGAAGGTATTTAAATGTTAAAAGCAGGAGCAAACAAGCGCGCGACCAGCGCGGTCAACAGCGAGGCGCCAAGAGAAATCTCGGCCTCAGGAACCCTAAACAGCCTATCTAGCAGATGCTCAGCAGTTCAAAGGCTATGCTGCTCAGTAGCAGAGTTGGAACAGGCTTTTCGAAGATTGTCAGCATCTACAGATGTTAAACATGTGTCTTATAAAGGACACAAGAAGGTAAATAGGGGGGTTATCTGCCTCTAACTGTACCAACCAAGAATCCCCTCTCTGCATAGAGGAAAAATGATTTGATCGGAAACCGGGAAAATCTTCAAGGATGGGTTCATTTTCAATCAGTCCAACTAAAACGTGTACCCAAGCTTTGTACATTGTGAATGAATAAAAGCTGATCTGTAAGGCACAGCAGCAACCCCCATGGTCATCCCGGTGCTGGTGGAACACTCAAGAAAGGAACCAAGAAAAGGTCAGACACAGCAAGGAAAAACTAAGAACATAGAAAGCCGGAAAGCAGGTAACAGGAACACACAAATGTGGCTGGGCCCAATGGGAAGGAGGGTAGGCAGGGCCTCACAATATGAACATAGAAAAAAATTGCCTATGCCCCCAAGTGAATTAAAGTACAAACTGACTTACAGTACGAGTAAACCACAATTTGTTAGTTTACACAAAACATTTTATGTTTGTTAATTGAATGGTCAGTTTACAAAAAGAGAGAAAATCACAATAAGCAGAACTCAGATCACTATCAACCTCATGGTTGAGTCATATATATATTCACAAACAAATCAAAATCACAAGTGCAAAACCCAACAAAATAGTGAACAATTTACAAAAACATTAGCATATTCACAAATGCCAACATCACATTGAATACATGGACCATAAAAACTTATTACATTTGAAAAGCCAGGGTTCTTTGTCAATGTCTAGAAACCCAGAGAGAAAGTGAGAAACATTTATTTGAACCAATTGTTATGCTCACAGAGCCTGAATGGGAGCTATTCAAATGAATTTCAGGAACCAAAAGAGATTTCCGCAATAAATGACAATTTGGCAAATAAACGACTGCCGACGCGTTTCGAATCCTGATTAACAGCTTTCAGGATTCTCATCAGGGCGGATTCTATCTAGTCCATGGGCACTGTTTAAAATGAAAAACAAAAGCATGATTTTACTAACTGGCGCGACTTCTAACCATTAATCTCCAGGCAGTTAGGTAACACAAACAGTTTGTACCTTGTATGATTCCTGCCCACAGTTAATCACGAATTGAAAGGAATGTCGTCTGTGCTCGGTGGCCCGCACTGCAACAAAGTAATAGAGTCAGTGAGCGTTGGCCAGATGCGCAGGGGGGGGAGGTTGAATAACCATTTGTTACTCAGTTACCTGCATTTGTGTGGAAGCCAAGCCACATCTATGTCGCTGGTGGTGAAGTTCTTTTACTTTTCTGGAAAAAAAGGCGGTGGAATGCGTCTTAGTGCACTGTGTATTCACAAATTCAATACACGCATGGGCCCCTTGGTGTTCAGAAAAAAACTTACTTGGACGATGGTCTGCAAAAGCCTCAAGGTGGGTTCTGTTATGTAGTCCCTGTTCTACCATGCAGAGAGACAGTTGTACCTCTGTTGGGAAAAGCGGGAGGTGTCCTGTTACCGCTTTGCTATTTAAATTCAATTACAAGCGCTAGTCGCGTTTAAATTAAAAAATCAGACCACTTACTTGGACAAAAAATTCACTGTGTCCAAATTGGGGGTTCTATTGCGAGTCCTTCACCAAACGCTCGAATCAAGATCTGCAGGTGAATGGGAGGGGGATGCATTACCGCATTGTCATGTCAATGTTAAGTGAACAGTTTACAAAAACGGCTGCTTCCATGCTTACCACAGTGTCAGTTCCAATCAAACGAACTTGCTCCACAGCGTTGTCTCAGAGATGTGAATGTCTCTGGGCATCGCCGGTCAGGTGGCCAAACCAACAAACTTGTGTTGGGCCAATCAGGCGGAGGGCACAGTAATGGGGCATGCTGGGACCTGTAGTGTGAAACGTGAATTCAAGTTTTGGCTGACCATTAAAGTGCATTGTGGGACATGTAGTGTCTGACAGCATGCACAAAATGATTATGCTCTATTGATTTCACTGAGGCTATTGAGACCCTTATTTACACTGTCAAACTTTAGGATTAGGTACGCCTCTTTGCGCAACAACATTGTATCCACATCACGAAAGTGTTTAGGGTCAATCCATGCCAGTACAGTCCATTTAAAATCAGACTCAGAGTGGCCATTACTGGTAAAGTGTTCCACCATTGGGGCTGTGATGACTTTTTTCTTAAGCCGGGAGCGGTGCTGGGTAATCCGGGCATTAATCGGTTGGTTTGTTTTGCCAACATATACTTTGTCACATGGGCAGACCACCGCATAGACGACATTTCTAGTCTTGCAATTTGTGAAGCTGTCATGCTTCCATCTGATGCCATTGTTTACAAAAACGTCACCTTCAATGGTGCTTGAACAGGAAACACAATTGCCACACTTATGATGTCCGCATATGGGTTTCAGATTCCACTGCGTGACAAGGTCGCTTTTGGGTGCTGTGATATGACTGTCTGCTCTGATCAAATGTTGTCCTATGCTTCTGTTCTTACGCATAGCGAAGATGGGTTTTTGGAGAGGATACTCTAAAGACTCAAGAAGATGCCAGTTATTCCTAATTATGTTTTTAAATTGATTCGTGTGTTGGCCGAATGTTGTCACACAAACCAATTTTTGCAAATCTTTCTTTTCTTTCTTTTCAAGCAATGTCTCCCTAGGGGTAAATTTGGCCCTGTTCTTAGAGTGTTTTAACAGCTTTCTGGGGTACCCCCGTTCTGCCATCTCGTTGCAGAATCGTGTTGCATGAGAGTCAAAATCACAAAGATTAGTGCAATTTCGCCTGATCCTCAACAGTTGCCCATAAGGCAAATTATTTTTTAACGATTGAGGATGCGAACTGGTATAATGCAAAATGGTGTTGCGGTCTGTTTCCTTTTTGTGCAAGGAGGTAATTAGCTTAGCCTCATGGGTGCTTACTGTGACGTCCAGGAAAGTCATTTCTTTTGGACTTTGGTTGAGTGTGAATTGGATGTCTGGGTGCCGAGCGTTCAGCCACAAATGGAACTGCTCGACGTCCGCCTGGCTCCCCTGCCACAGGAGCCAGACGTCGTCGATGTATCTTAGCCACTGAATGATATGTCCTGAAAAGGGGTTGGCACTAAGGACAAAACGCTCCTCATATTGTGCCATGTATAGCACAGCCAGCTCCGGTGCATAGGGACAACCCATGGCTGTCCCTTTGATTTGAACGTAAAAGCTATTTTCGAACTTGAAGTAGTTACTACGAAGAGTTATTTCTGCTAATGCCACAATGAAGTTGGTGGGTACCCGGTGGGGTCTCTCCCTTTGGTCTAAATATAGCTCGATGACCTTGGCAAATGCAAACACGCAACAAGAACTACAACAACAACTAGATTCATCTACTGTAGTGAACCTTTCTAATAGGGACCTTTCTAGGGATGAAAAAATGCTTCTTAACCTTGGCCTCAAATTCGTTCCCAACAAAAGGACGGACTTTACAAAATTAAAAGTGGAAGCACTTGACTTCTGCCGCAAGGTAAGGTTAAAAGTTTTCTTCGCGGGTGCCGAAATGACGTCCACACAGGAAACGACTGGACTTAGAGTGAAATCGCGTTTCACCCCAACTTCAAACATTCCAAAACAAGTCATAGCCTTTGAACAGGCTGTACTGTCTTCCCTTACCAAACTCGAGAGAAAACAAAGTTTTTCCAAGAATAACATCAGCAAGGGCGTACAAAAAGCTATTAGTGATCTGAAATCTGACACTTCAATAGTTATCAAACAAGCCGATAAAGGCGGGGCAGTGGTCCTTTGGCCACGCCCCATGTACCTTGCCGAAGGTTTAAAACATGTAAATAACAGGGAATGGTACAGACCGTCAAAAGAAGACCCAGTCCACGCAATTCAGGACAAAATATCACGACTTACTAAGGAGGGTTTGGACCTTGGTTTCCTAGGACCTAAAGAGTATGAATTCCTCAACAAGAAAATGCCTCGAACTCCGGTTCTCTACTTCTTACCGAAGATTCATAAAGACGACAAGGTACCCCCGGGCAGACCCATTGTCTCGGGTTGCGACTCGGCGCTCGAACCAGTGTCCATATACATTGATTTCTTCTTAAAGCCATGTATTGCCAAAGTCCGATCGCACCTCAGCGACACAACAGCTTTCATCAAACACATTGAGGGACACCCATTCGATGACCAGACTGAGTTGATGGTGACACTTGACGTCGCCTCGCTCTACACCCAGATACCACAGGATGAGGCGCTTGAGGTCATCGAGCTATATTTAGACCAAAGGGAGAGACCCCACCGGGTACCCACCAACTTCATTGTGGCATTAGCAGAAATAACTCTTCGTAGTAACTACTTCAAGTTCGAAAATAGCTTTTACGTTCAAATCAAAGGGACAGCCATGGGTTGTCCCTATGCACCGGAGCTGGCTGTGCTATACATGGCACAATATGAGGAGCGTTTTGTCCTTAGTGCCAACCCCTTTTCAGGACATATCATTCAGTGGCTAAGATACATCGACGACGTCTGGCTCCTGTGGCAGGGGAGCCAGGCGGACGTCGAGCAGTTCCATTTGTGGCTGAACGCTCGGCACCCAGACATCCAATTCACACTCAACCAAAGTCCAAAAGAAATGACTTTCCTGGACGTCACAGTAAGCACCCATGAGGCTAAGCTAATTACCTCCTTGCACAAAAAGGAAACAGACCGCAACACCATTTTTCATTATACCAGTTCGCATCCTCAATCGTTAAAAAATAATTTGCCTTATGGGCAACTGTTGAGGATCAGGCGAAATTGCACTAATCTTTGTGATTTTGACTCTCATGCAACACGATTCTGCAACGAGATGGCAGAACGGGGGTACCCCAGAAAGCTGTTAAAACACTCTAAGAACAGGGCCAAATTTACCCCTAGGGAGACATTGCTTGAAAAGAAAGAAAAGAAAGATTTGCAAAAATTGGTTTGTGTGACAACATTCGGCCAACACACGAATCAATTTAAAAACATAATTAGGAATAACTGGCATCTTCTTGAGTCTTTAGAGTATCCTCTCCAAAAACCCATCTTCGCTATGCGTAAGAACAGAAGCATAGGACAACATTTGATCAGAGCAGACAGTCATATCACAGCACCCAAAAGCGACCTTGTCACGCAGTGGAATCTGAAACCCATATGCGGACATCATAAGTGTGGCAATTGTGTTTCCTGTTCAAGCACCATTGAAGGTGACGTTTTTGTAAACAATGACATCAGATGGAAGCATGACAGCTTCACAAATTGCAAGACTAGAAATGTCGTCTATGCGGTGGTCTGCCCATGTGACAAAGTATATGTTGGCAAAACAAACCAACCGATTAATGCCCGGATTACCCAGCACCGCTCCCGGCTTAAGAAAAAAGTCATCACAGCCCCAATGGTGGAACACTTTACCAGTAATGGCCACTCTGAGTCTGATTTTAAATGGACTGTACTGGCATGGATTGACCCTAAACACTTTCGTGATGTGGATACAATGTTGTTGCGCAAAGAGGCGTACCTAATCCTAAAGTTTGACAGTGTAAATAAGGGTCTCAATAGCCTCAGTGAAATCAATAGAGCATAATCATTTTGTGCATGCTGTCAGACACTACATGTCCCACAATGCACTTTAATGGTCAGCCAAAACTTGAATTCACGTTTCACACTACAGGTCCCAGCATGCCCCATTACTGTGCCCTCCGCCTGATTGGCCCAACACAAGTTTGTTGGTTTGGCCACCTGACCGGCGATGCCCAGAGACATTCACATCTCTGAGACAACGCTGTGGAGCAAGTTCGTTTGATTGGAACTGACACTGTGGTAAGCATGGAAGCAGCCGTTTTTGTAAACTGTTCACTTAACATTGACATGACAATGCGGTAATGCATCCCCCTCCCATTCACCTGCAGATCTTGATTCGAGCGTTTGGTGAAGGACTCGCAATAGAACCCCCAATTTGGACACAGTGAATTTTTTGTCCAAGTAAGTGGTCTGATTTTTTAATTTAAACGCGACTAGCGCTTGTAATTGAATTTAAATAGCAAAGCGGTAACAGGACACCTCCCGCTTTTCCCAACAGAGGTACAACTGTCTCTCTGCATGGTAGAACAGGGACTACATAACAGAACCCACCTTGAGGCTTTTGCAGACCATCGTCCAAGTAAGTTTTTTTCTGAACACCAAGGGGCCCATGCGTGTATTGAATTTGTGAATACACAGTGCACTAAGACGCATTCCACCGCCTTTTTTTCCAGAAAAGTAAAAGAACTTCACCACCAGCGACATAGATGTGGCTTGGCTTCCACACAAATGCAGGTAACTGAGTAACAAATGGTTATTCAACCTCCCCCCCCTGCGCATCTGGCCAACGCTCACTGACTCTATTACTTTGTTGCAGTGCGGGCCACCGAGCACAGACGACATTCCTTTCAATTCGTGATTAACTGTGGGCAGGAATCATACAAGGTACAAACTGTTTGTGTTACCTAACTGCCTGGAGATTAATGGTTAGAAGTCGCGCCAGTTAGTAAAATCATGCTTTTGTTTTTCATTTTAAACAGTGCCCATGGACTAGATAGAATCCGCCCTGATGAGAATCCTGAAAGCTGTTAATCAGGATTCGAAACGCGTCGGCAGTCGTTTATTTGCCAAATTGTCATTTATTGCGGAAATCTCTTTTGGTTCCTGAAATTCATTTGAATAGCTCCCATTCAGGCTCTGTGAGCATAACAATTGGTTCAAATAAATGTTTCTCACTTTCTCTCTGGGTTTCTAGACATTGACAAAGAACCCTGGCTTTTCAAATGTAATAAGTTTTTATGGTCCATGTATTCAATGTGATGTTGGCATTTGTGAATATGCTAATGTTTTTGTAAATTGTTCACTATTTTGTTGGGTTTTGCACTTGTGATTTTGATTTGTTTGTGAATATATATATGACTCAACCATGAGGTTGATAGTGATCTGAGTTCTGCTTATTGTGATTTTCTCTCTTTTTGTAAACTGACCATTCAATTAACAAACATAAAATGTTTTGTGTAAACTAACAAATTGTGGTTTACTCGTACTGTAAGTCAGTTTGTACTTTAATTCACTTGGGGGCATAGGCAATTTTTTTCTATGTTCATATTGGAAAGCAGGTAACAGCACGACAAAGAGCGAGAATCTACAAACAGCTATGGTTTAAATATTTTTTTTAATTTGGAATGATTTGCTTACTCCTTTATCTAGAGCACAAGTTGATTCTAAAATGTGACTGTGTGGATAGAAAAATCTTTCTCTATCGTTCTAGTCTCACAAATATTTTTAATTTACAGAGGAATCACAGTTTTTTATTTTAAGCAGCAAATTCGAATGTATTTTATACACTTTTCACATAAATAGATGGTACCTGACTCAAAGAAAGTGCAATGCAGAGGCATTTAAAAACCACTTGTTTCCAGACAGGCAACCAAAGTAATTTGCTGAGATGTTGGCTAACTGGTTCTTTCTAGGAGTAAGTGGGAAACTCCGCTCTGCTGGCGGTGTTACTGGAGTTTTTGGCACTTTGTGCTCTGCTTGGAGCATGGAGTTCAGCAAAAACTCCACCCTTCGGCAGAGTGCAGTTTACAGGCACGAGCCCCCATAAGTAAGTAATCTTCATTCTTTTCTAGTAGATGGCACCTCCTACAAATAAAAGGTTCACAGTCTAGTGTTTAAAATGACCATTGAGCATTTGCGAGTATCTCTGCGTTCCCACTGGTAGTTTAGGCAAACGTCATCATGCAGAGTAGATCGCATAATTTGACCTGGTCCATCTTTCGAGAAAAAAGTAATGGCGTTTGATTTGGAAAACAATGGGAATGGACTCGCGAGACACCAACTCATCTGGATCATGCCTGGTAAGCATGCTATCTTCTGTGCTTGTTAAAGTAGCGAATTGTTTAACATGCTGATGCTGATGTCATGCTTGTCATTTCATGATGTACGTGCAATGTACACTGAACGCTGCAACGCCCACCCCTGTCCACTCACTGCATCGATGCTGCATCGCCAAGGAATGTGCAGAAGGAGAGAACACTACCTGCGACAGCAGCTGATCCTATGTGTGCTGTACTGTCACCCTCTTTTTTTAGACAAAAAACAATGGTTCTGTTGGATGTGCTAAACAATTTCTTTGTTAGGTTATGACTCTAGAATTTTTATGCAATTTACAATAGACATCCAATGTTCAAGAACACACCACGCAATTCTTACTTTAAAAGATTTTTCTTATTATAGATATCTTGCTTGTATCATTCAATTGAAAAAACGGATGTCGAAGACGGAAGTGACATGAAATCACATACAAGGTGAAATGTTTTTAAATGGCTAAAAGTGACAAGTGATGATCATGCTATACAAGGAAAGGTGAAATAACACATTCATATACAAAACATACATTTTCATCCGTCCATCTTTTGTGATAGTTACAACAAAGCAGGGCAATTTTCTTTTTAGAGAGTTGTGGCTTCTCATGGATGGATTGACAACACAACGTCGACGTTTTGACCCTAAAATGTGGTGCAGATTTGTTAGCATCTGTAGCTGGTCTTCATCAGGACAAGGGGAATGTGGGACAGCCTGAGAACTTTGGTGAGCTAGAGATGTCTTCAATAGCTTCCAAAGGGGTATCAGCCGACACCCTACCAGTGATATCCTTTATTAGGGTATTCTTCGGTAGATAATTGTGGAATGTCTTCACCAGCCGGTGAAGAGATAAGGTATGTATTCCGCCGCAATAATCATTTGGAAGCAGCAGCGTTAGCGTCTTTCTTCGTCTTACCTCGGCGTTCACCCAGTCAACGCCAAGCTAAGACGAAGAAAGACGCTAGCTCTGCTGCACCAAAGTTCTCAGGCTGTCCCACATTCCCCTTATCCTGATGAAGACCCGCTACAGATGCTAACAAATCTGCACCACATTTTAGGGTCGAAACGTCGACGTTGTGTTGTCAATCCGTCCATGAGAAGCCACAACTCTCTAAAAAGAAAATAGACCTGCTTTGTTGTGACTATCAAAAAAATGGACCGATGAAAATTTATGTTTTGTATATAAATGTGTTATTTCACCTTTCCTTGTATAGCACGATCATCACTTGTCACTTTTAGCCACTTAAAAACATTTCACCTTGTATGTGATTTCATGTCACTTCTGTCTTGGACAGCCGTTTTTTCAATTGACTGATACAAGCAAGATATCTATAATAAGAAAAATCTTTTAAAGTAAGAATTGCGTGGTGTGTTCTTGAACATTGATGTCTATTGTAAATTGCATAAAAATTATCTAGAGTCATAACCTAACAAAGAAATTGTTTAGTACATCCGACAGAACCATTGTTTTTGTCTAAACTTTAGAACCCAGGTTCTGAGGGTCACTGGGTCACCCCATTACAATTAATGGTACTGTCACCCTCATCATGCTGCAAGGCACAGGACCACATCTGGGAGGGGCGGAAGTACAACTAAGAGGGTGCAACTGCGCACAGGAAGCCCCCTACCTTCCCTGAGCCTTCCTAAACCTCCTGGACATGCTTTCTGAGGACAGTAGGGTGAGTGTATGGTTAGGGTGGGTACCTGCCTACCTTGATGCTGCCCCATGCCTTGCGCCTGGCCTGACAATCCTGAGAGAGGGGCGCTTGGGACTACTTCTTGATGCACATTTTGGCTGCGTATATCTCCATCTTTTGTTGTTTGCAATATGGGAAGTGCACACATGCACAGCTGCTGCCTGCACATCAAATCTAACGAAAGTTTTAGCTTATATCTATTCTCAGCAAGGGCTGCAGAGTTCGATGATGTGCATATGAACTTGGGAAACATGCATTCCCTCTGCTGAAATCCTCCCCGAAAGGGCTCTGGGGCAGATCCAGTGAAGTTGTGAGGAATGCCTAATTGCTTATCTCTCTCGAGGTGTATCGGAGTTGGTAGTAACTCCTGAGCTTCAGCTGCATCAAAGTGAGGCATCATTTCTATGTTTAGATTTCCCCTGAAATCATGTCTCTTCCAAAAAAGGTGTTCGGTTTTCACACATACCAGCTGGGCTTAATGGGCAGATGCTAGCACAAAATTTGGGGTGGCCGAGCAATACTCCGCTCACTTGCAGAACTACATGGAATTTAGCGAAGTTTTGTGGTAACTCTGCGATGTCCGCCCAGGCCTGATTCTTTGCTGATGAGCCCTGATTAATCTTGCTGCCATATTCTGGACCATTTGAATCTGTCTAGAAAATATTTAGGAAGTCACACAAAGAGAGAATTGCTGTAGTATAATCAGGACATAATGGCAGCTGGTGTTACAATTTTTCTGCAGTTAGATGTTGCAAGTTTCTTGATTTGGGGAGCTAAGGTGAATATAGAATAAAAAATAACCTCAGGGTTCCCATTGTTTCCAATGTAGGGGGCACCCACCCCATGCTGCCTGACTACCAACTGTTGGTCCAAATATTGGGCTTATTGCCCATGACTGTCACCTTTGTTTTATTATTCTTCAGTCGCAGTTCATACATCATCATCCACAGACATCATGCATATGTGTAATTTGTAGTGAATGCAGTCAATCTCACCATCAAGCCTATTAGTTGGGTATCATTAGCATAAATGTAAAAAACTTAAACCATAATAATACATTTGAAGTAGCTAAAGGTCTCATGTATATATTTAATATTCTTGGCTAATAGACTAGCTCTGAGGGATGCAAGAAAATAGGTTTTGGATGATGCTTTGTACCCACCTAACTATACTGACTGCGATCTGCCTTGCAGAAAGGAGCAGAACCAACTAAAGACATTTGAACAGATTTACCAATACTGTGCTCTGGGTTTGGGTCACAAAATTGAGGGAAATGGGTGCAATTTCTTTTATTTGGGAATTACTTGCAGAGCAAAACTTGTTTTGAGCTGGGAAGTTTCCTAAAAGAAATGCAATGCAGAGCTTTGCGCTGTTATGGATGCTTTGCATTACTTTGCCTCAACAGAACCTCCCATGGGTGGTATATGGGCACTACCCTGCAGCTACCCATGGATTTTTACAGAAAGCCCTATCTAATAATGATATTGGGCAGGACGTTGCTCCAAAATAACATCTTGCTGATGCAGATGTTAGAAAGGATTTTTCCATACTTTTCTGGTTTTGCATATGCCCTGTACTGTACAGCACACATTCAAAGTTGTAAGAGTTTTAAAGTGTGTCTAGGTATAGTGCCAGGCATGCCACAGACACCTTTGCACTATGTTGCAGCGGTATGTACATGGCACTAGGTAGTCAGATTGCGTGCCAGCACTATGGAGAAAGCAGGACAGCACCATACCTTATTAGCTATGGCAGTGCTAGGCTTTCTCCCTCTGAAACCATGCAACATTGTTCAGCAACTTTGGTTTCTGTCCTGTGTTCAGTGAGTTTTTAGTAAATGTAGCCCATTGTGTCTACCAGTGATGGGGTATGGTCCCAAATACTACAAGCCAGCTTCACTGTCATACATAGGAGAATGAAAAATATAAGGGTTGACGACTGGGAAAGCCTCCCGTGCATTCAGGTGCTTAACTAATGTTTGTCTTCCAAAACCAAAAGTAAGCTCTGGAAACAGGAAGATGGTGTTAACCGGGCATCTGGAGTACCCTTCCCATAAGCATCAAAGGAACTAAGGAATATAAATCAGCTTTGTACAGGGAGTTGCAAGATGGCGGTTGCGTAGTGGCTGATAGCAGCCGCACGCTGACAGGTGGATATACTGTGGGAATGGACTAAACTGAGAAGATGTCAGTGGACTTCAATGCTCTGCACAGCCACTTCGGAGCTCCTGGGGCTTGTTTGTGAGCAGCGTTGATCTTGAAGGGCCTTGCTGCCTTCAGGTGTCTGGCGGCAGCCATCCTATTCCACTTGAACTGTCCTATTTGCCATGCTTCAATTTTGGGACAACGGCCTAAGACTGCCGGCGGAGCCCAGAAGGTAAAGGCGGCCCACCCTTCCATCCAGACGGGCTTGCTGGGGCAGGGGGATGAGGCCGCGGTCAGGACGGCATGCTCCCCCTGCTCAGGAATCGGAGGCTGAGTGGAATGGCGAGGCAGGACTACCGGCGGTACACATCCAGTCGACCCTACAGTTGTCGAGTTCCTAAGGGGGTTATGCCTGAGACATGACCTGCAGAGGCAGGAAGAGATCGCAGGAAGTGTGCTGAAACTTCAGGTTGAAAACAAAAAACAAGGAAACCCTACTCACTACGGAACCAGGGTGATTAAGCAATACAAGAAACAGCAGTTCCTGTGGAATGGTATTGTCATATAGTGGTGCAGAAATGCGCAATCACGATACAAGGGTTAGGGTGATGTCAGAGAGAAAGAACCACATACACCAATGGTTTTGTTGAACACATATGTATGTATTACTCAAATAATAAACTGAAATAGGCAGTTGTGCAAAGTGTCCCAAGTGAAACAAGAACCTAACAAATACATGACATAATGTGACAATATTGACACGGTTTCAAGGATTATTTCTACAGAAAGCGACCATTTCTGAATTTATACAAAATATACAGCAACTATATACAATAATACATGCTGAATCAGTGGTTCGCTTTCATCTTTAGTGTCAACGGCATTTCAATGCTTTATAGAATGTAGAGCCTCATCAGGACCTATGATTATATGGACATCTGAACGTTCAATTGCTTAGCTGAGTGAGGGGAGTGTGCCAAACGTGGGTATGGTGAAAAAAGAGAAGGTACTCACAGGGAGACCCAGCAGGGTTCCCTGATGAGGGTGTAGGTTGGCAATCAAAGGATAATACAGCGCTGATGCTGATGATACAACTCGACGTGTATGGGCCGGAATCGGTGAAGTAACTCCAAACGTGACTTGTAGTCCACAGACGAGTTACTAGTACGAGTGGATCTGCAGCAGGCTGTCCGCATCACTTTTGAGCTTGTGCGAAGATTCGGTATTAGGGATAAAGTTCCATGGGGCACCTGACAGTGCTACGTGCTGTCAGCAAGACTGCATCCATCTGCTTGTTGTAGGTCAATGAAACTTCACGAGCCCGCAGATCCAGCCCTACCAGCACCACAGGATGGGTCCAGCCCTTGGTGGCAGAGCCCCTCGCCATGGAACATAATGAAGGTATGCAGGAGCACTTTTCTACCCAGCCCCCAAACTCAGTTAAAGGCAGTGTAACCACCAAGATAAAGGAGACCGCAAACAGCAAGGGCAACAACCTAAACATGGGTGAGAGGCTCATGGTAAATACAATGGCTCTTGATCATACAGCCTGGGCCAAAGGCGCTATTGTGACTCTCACAAGGGAGAATGTAAGTCTGATCCCACAGAGCACACACCCACCTGAAATCTCACACGACCTACATTATTATAACCCTCCTGATTCTGCAACTGGTGTGTCATTAGGCTAGAACAAAGAACTCGCTGTGAGTTCAGCAGCTTCTAGATTGCAGCAGGGGGGCTGAGGCTGGCAAATCTGAGATGGAAAAATAAACTAGTGACTGCTTTTTTTCGCTATCCGACACAGCTGAGCACTCTATGGAGGGGTCAGACACCTCTTCCAGCTTTAGCAAGAATGACAGTGATCAGAGCAAAAAGAACAGCATTATGACCGCTCGCAAGATCGGTAAAAAATCAGGCCAGCGATCCTAAAAGGGCAAGGATCTAGCCTGGGACTATACACCTACAGAGCGCCTGGCTGGCTCCCACTCTGTGAATTTACAGAAGGCAGGTGGTTCTGACTCCCCTACACTAGATGCTATCCACCAAGCAGTCTCAATGCATCACGGGGAGACACCTCAAGACAGTCGCAAGCCTCAAACTGCATTGAGGAAAGTTCAAGGGGTGGTCAGAAAACTCACTCAAGCATGGCACATCATTGGGGATTGCCTTACAGACCTAGTCTAATACTGCTGTGACTGAGACAGATCTCGCTGTCACTAAGGCACAAGCTGTGGATCACACAGCGCGACTAGTGGATATACAATGGAAGCTAGAAGATCAAGAAAACCGTGAGAGGCGAAAAAATCTCCACTTGCTTGCGCTCCTGGAAGGGGTTGAGGGATCGGACATTTGCAAAATAGAAAAAACACTCAGAGCAAGAATTAAATTAAACTGATGTATTTATCTTTGTAGAAATATTAATAAAGATATAATTAAGAACAACAGGGGTTTTCCTGAGTATAGTTCATATGGCTAAAATCACTAAATGTTCGGTGAATGTAGGGGGTTGAATAATAGGACGAAATGTATAGGGGTGGCAGAATTTCTGAGGGTAATAGCCCCTGATGTGATATGTATGCAGGAGATGCATGTTCCATGGGATAGAAGGGTGTTGATTACAAAGAGGGGATATAACTTGCTGGCATGTTCTTCACAGAGAACCAATATTCGGGGTGGCTCTACTTGCCAAGCCACAGATAGGGCCAGCTAGGTGTAAAGTCCTGGACACTCAGGGTAGGTGGGCATTAGTCAAACTTGAGTTAGGGTTTGTACCCTGTGTAGTTTACGAAAATATTTGAGAATCTTGAGGTTGAACTGGCATCTTGGCCACAGCCGCTGGTTATTTGTGGAGATTTCAACATACATCAAGCTGCTGGTTTCCAGTGAGGGCAGCGATATCAAGGGAAGAAACCTTGAGTATAGAGGTCTTTAACATCCCTTATGGATAGCCACGGTTTGGTAGTCACATGGAATTATCAGCATCTTAGTGATCCAGTGTACACCTACTACTCCTGCCCCATACGAAATATGTATGTTTTGATTATTTTGTATTCCAACAAGTTTGTGGAGGAAAAGTAGAATCAGGAAACTTCCGAAGGTAGTTTCCGACCGTAGACCACTAATCTTTGGTGTTGAAGTCCAAGCAACTGTTAAATGTCACAGAAACTGGACTTTTGATAGAAAGTTGCTTGTCGACTCTATTAGGAATTGTTACCGGTGTTCTACAACACTGATGGATATAGAGCCTTACGTGCCATAGGCTGGCCAGAGGAGGCAGATTATTTGTTTTGTCGCCCAGGAGAGGAGATAGCTCCAGGCTAAGAAAAAAAGGCTGCTGAGGGAATTGGCAGAGGCTGAGCAAGAACATGTGTCATAGATATCACAGGGGCAGGGGGTGGTCCGAACCCAGCTTAAAATTATCCCCTTGAAGGCAGAAATGAATAGCTGGTTGAATCAGAGAATGGCTGAGGAATATCAAACCCATAGGAATGAAATATACAGATTTGGAGAGTCCGTTGGTAGAATGCTTGTGTTACATATACAGCAAAAGGAAGCCAAAATCAGGGTATCCTCAATACAGAAAGATGAAAGAATCTATACAGAGATCAGTGATATACTCAGGATATTCCAGGAGCTTTATCAGGTTTTATACAAAGAAAATGATGGGCTATCTTTGGATATTTCTCATAAAATCTTAGAAGGGGTTCTCACGGCAACTCTAGATCAATCTGCTAGGGCTGAGCTAGAAGCAGCAATAACATTGGAGGAGGTCATGGCAGCCATGCAACATCTGCCCTCTGGAAAAGCTGCAGAGTCTGATAAAATACCCATTGAATTGTATAAAGTATTTCAACCCCAGCTAGCCCCTATCCTATTAGATCTGTTTCTGGGGTTGCAAGATACAGGGATCCCCCCGGAATCATGGAAGGGTACTGATATTGTAAAATTCCCTAAGAAAGGTAAAAAGTCCAGATAATCAAGCCTCGTACAGGCCAATCTCATTAATAAATGCAGATGCCAAGATCTATTCTAAAATCTTGGCAACTCAGCTGGGTAGGGTCATAGCTCATTTAGTGTCACCATGGCAACATGGATTCATACCCGGCAGAGGGACCACGGATCATACAAGGCGGGCAATAACCCTGTTCGATATTACAGCTGGGACAGGGGGACAGATGGCTATGACCCTACTCGATGCTGAAAAGGCCTTTGATCGGTGGATTTGAGGTTCTTGTGGCTTATTTTAGCACTAAGGGGTTTTGGTCCCCAAATAATCACTGCTATCATAGCTATGTATTCCTCTCCATATGCACAGCTTCAACTAATGGAAGAGAAATCAGATGTAATAAGGGTTTCGAGGGGTACTAGGCAGGGGTCTCTATGTTCCCCCATCTTATTTGCCCTTTATATAAACCCTCTGATCGAGAAGATTATAAATAAACAGGGGATAAGGCCCATAATCAGTGAAGGGTATGAGAGTAAGGTTCTTGCATATGCCAACCACTGACCCCGAAGGAGCAATCTGGGAAATAAAAGCTATGGCCGAAGACTTTGGTAAAATCTCAGGCTACCCTCTGAGTAAAAGTAAAACACAGGTCATTTGTACATACAATCTCATCTTTCAAGACCCTCGGTGTGTCGATTCAGTCTTGTATCTCGGAGTCGATGTTTTAGCCACAAAGTAACTACGATAGCAAAAATTAATTTTGACCCTTTGATTGAGAAAATATCAGCTGATCTAAGATGCATATATGGCCTGCACTTATTAATTATTGGCAAGGTTCTATATCTCTTTTGGTCATTACCAGTGGTTATTGATGAAATAATATTAAAGACCCTGGACGCCATATTTAATACTTTTATCTGGCAGTATGGTAAGGTGAGGTGCTCAGTAAAGTATCTGTCTCATCCGGAAGGTGGTGGGGGACTGACAATTCCTAACATTAGACTCTATTACTGGGTGGCCCTTTTACAACAGATGCGTATTTTAATTCTCACAGAAAATAAGGAAGGGACAGATCAGGAGAGCCACAGCACACTTCCAACAATATCCGAACTTGCTTTGGGAAGAAGGGCTGGTGGACTATTGCTGCGGCAACTAGAGCCAAGCTAGTTTAAAAAAGTATGTTTTAAGATTATATTTAGTGCATGGAAGATATAGAGTAAAGTCTGCAAAGTCATAAATATTCCTAAATATAGCAGATATACTCTATTGTGGTGCTCCTCTCTCTTTCCTACGCTCTTCCATGATGTAATGGGTTGGTGGCCTGACAGTAATTGGGGACATGTTTCACTTAGACCAGCAACTTACCTTTACCTCTCTACAGCAAAGGTTTGGCATCCCAGAAACTCACTATTTTATATACATACAAATTAGGGAGTTTTGTAGTAATAGACTATAATCTTCGATAAAATACCTTTGATGAAGGCAATCCCCCGGGGTGATTGTAAAATAAGAGATATTTATAGTATTTTCTCAGAAAATCTCCCAGATGATCTTGAAAAAAAGGAGGCAAGTTGGGCTAGGAAGCTTGGTGACCTGGATGTCGATATAGATAATGCTTTAGCACTAGCTGCATAGATTGTTTTATCAGCGAGCTCGAAGGCTCAGCATTTTAAAAAGCTATTTAATCTATATTTTACACCAGCCACACTGTTTGAATGGGGCAAGAGAACAAACAACAAGTGCCCTACATGTATATTTTATGATTGCGCCAGGCTACTAACCATAACAAGCATTGGCATAGCCAATAGGTCTCGCTTTTTGGACCCTATAAGTATTTAGTTATGCAGCAGAATATCCTTGGTCAAACAACACCTACGATTGCATGGCTAAACACTTATAAGGTCCCAAATGCGAGACCTATTCTCTATGCCAATGCTTGTTACCTTTTCTACTAGCTGCATTAAATGTCATTTCTGACTACCTGTTGTGAGCTTTGAAAGCAGTTTAAAAAGTGGATCCCCACCTAAGCAAAGGTCCCTTATCAAAGTGAATAAAAATAAGACCGATACAAAAACTTTTTTGAAGGAAAATCTGGAATGATTTAAATACAAAATGTTATTTTTTTTAACCTTCATAACCCATCATTTAAAGTGCATGTTCTCACAGACTTTACTTGCAAGATACTTTAGCTGTTTGCTCGGGTATGTCTGTGTTCTTTCTGGGTATAACATAAGGAGTGTTTTCACTCTATTTATAGTTGGTGTGTCTTTTGTTTAATGCTTAGACTTATTTTTCTTACAAATCGGTGAGTGATCAGAAGAAACTGATCTATTTTGCAGCCTTTTTGGGTATACCTGGATGAAATGTTGACTTTTACGATATCGAAAGAAATAAGAATTTTGTTCAGAATTCTCCTGTTTAGCCATTGAATTAAATAATTTTACCTTAGCCTGAAAATTACAGGCTGCAATGTTGGGAATGGCGAATTTAAACCTGGGGTAGGATGGGTCAGAAAAACATATATTTGATGAATTAATAGATTGATTAATACATTGATTAACTTTCAAGAAAAGAAAAATAAATCCGAAGTCAAACCTCCTACTCCTGTGCATAGGGAAATTCCAGCAAACAGCTAGGCGCTCATGATTTGTGTTAGAAAACGTGTTTCCTCTAAATAATTCCTGGTGGGTGACTCTTGTGAGAATAGAACTAATTGACTGAATCCAATGAGATGTTCATTTTACTGCTGAAATTCCAGACGCGAATGTTTGTTGTGCAATCTGCTACTATGTAAGTTGGCTTTGTTGACATGGTTACTGTAGGGATTTTTATTGTGCGTTTTTTAGTGTTATTTATTGAGTGCTGTTTATTGCTGCTGTACCACAGTGCCAGATCTGGCAAACATACTTAGGAAGTAGCCCCGATGCCATTAAGCATGAATGAACAAAAAAAACTAGACCTGGTATGTAAACAAGATTTAACAAGCATTAGCCGCGCAGCCATAATAGCCACGGTGGTGCGGCCGTGAAAGCGAAAGTGATCGCGGGGAAAGCACGCAAATGGTGCGTGCTCAGCGGTAATCACGCCATATAGCACCTCTGCTCAAGCGCGCGCCCGCGCACATGCACTGCAAGCTGTAGCCAGCGGTAGCATTTTTTGAAGCCCTTACTTAAAGTCTTGCCAGACCAGCGCAAGCGCTGGGTCAGGTGAGACCTAAAAAGCGGGGTGTAGGATCAAACATAGCCCAAATCTTATGATTCTGGGGCATGATAATAATATTGGTCTTAATACAACCCATATATATTTTGTATTTGTCTCAGTAGCTGTTGCTAGGATATTAATCGCTGCTAGGTGGAAGGACTCCGATCCTCCTTTGTTTCAGGCCTGGTTACCTCGGTTGCTTGCTATATACAAACAGGAGACGCCACTCTACAAATGTAGGGATAGACAGGCCAGGAAGCTGGGGTAAAAAATGTGGTCCCTATTATGGACTGGAAAGATAATATTGGCCAGGTTATCCACAAGGGGGTTAATAAGTCCCTGTAGTACTGTAAATGAGCCTGTAGACGGGGGACATCCCTGTGGTGAACCCCTGTGGCTGAGGATGTGGGGCGAGCAGTATGGCCCTTGAGTGACAATAAACCTTGTTGAGGGTTCATAAAAGAGGATGCGAGTCGGCACCAGTGTCTCCGGATCCGGAAAGCGAGACGGCATCAGTGTCTCCTCACCCCTTTCGTCTTACTCGAGATTATTTTTGCTATAGTGGCGTATCCGCCCTTCTCACCCTGGACACTGGACGGCTCTTTCATTCACTTCAGACGGCTACCTACACCTCTTCAATTGTCACACAGATGCCTCTACGAGTCGCATCCTCTTTTATGATTTCTCCGCATCACCCTGCATTTCCTTACAGCCCTGAAGAAGTCACGGGATAACTCCCTTGTGTGACAAAACATGTGTTGGCTGGTTGTTTTTCGTTGTTGCATCATTAAAAACATTCAATCATCACACTGGTGTGGACCGCAGATACTGTTACAATACGAGACTCTTTTATCCTAATAATATGTGCCCGGGACAGTGTCTCTCATTATTGTTGTGGGTTTCTTGACTCGCATATCCACGGGGGTTACAGGGTATTTCCCCCGACTTGGTAGCACCGTACATACACTGAGCTTAGTAAACATAACGCAAACTAGCCTGAGCGCCAATCTTCCTGTCATTACTAAAAACCCTACACCGATAGAGCACTAAATCCAAATATGTCTAACTTAACCATGAGTGATCGCATTCTGCCCATTCACAAGAAGAACATACAAAGTAGTTTCCTGCTGTTCCAGGGACTACTAAGATAATGTGTTCTCCTTGACACAAAAAATATATTTTTGCTTTGACCTAAAGTTAATGTTAGATTTGCCAATGCTTGTTTTCTTCTGTGAGAGCAGCACACAGAAAGGTTTAATAAAACGTAAAGCCAGAGACAGGGGATGACAGTCTGAAAGTGGTTCAGTGGAGGATTCAGTAAGGCCTGAACGGGAAGTACAGTGCATCTCGAAAAGAGTGACAGCCTGTTTGTGAGGCTTCAGTGTCTGTAACAATCATGTCAAGCCATCTGCAGAGCACCCACAGGACAGCCACTGCTGCTTCAAGCTAAATTCTTAGTTTAAGCCCTGCTAACATGAATCTTTTGCCTTTTCTTTTTGACAAAATAAGGTACATAGACACACACAAACTCACACTTGTTTATTTGTACATACCACTTGTGTCAACTCTGTTGATGCTTAATAGCAATGTTGTAATCGGCACCCAAATCATACTATAGTAACGAAAAGAAGAGGGTGCCACAACAACACTCAAACCTGTAACCAGCAGGTTGATGTGATGCACGCCATTTATTAAGTGGGAAAGGCTACTTACTAAGAAGTGTTGCAGCACAGATGGCAAACAGCAAGTCTATCCAAGAACAAATAAAACAGGACCCAACAAGAAGACTGAGAAAAGGGAGTAGAGAACACAAACTGACACAACTCGTGTGAACCTAAATTCAGAAACCTATGAGTCACAGTTGCTGTCCAAATCTACATTTTTTAACCTGTTCTCTAAACAAAAGGTTAAATTGTATCTGGACATAGATTGGTAATGTTGTGTTAATAATTTTATAAAGCGCACGAATACCAATCGGTGTCCTGGATTTAGTGTCAGACATGAACCCTTAGGATGAAGGTGGAGGAAAAGGAATTTAAGCAGTGGAACAAAAGAGCCAGGTTTTTAGCTGTTTCAGAATTTAATAAGATTTGGCTGTGCTCTGTGATGGTCAGGCATCAAGTTCCACCATTTGCATGAATAGTAGGAGAAACTTCTTCCTCCTCAATGCGCTTTTTTTGATTCTGGGAATGATTACCTGTCTTACTGTGCTGGACTGCAGGGCGCGTGTTGGTGAGAACCATTTAAAAATCTTCTGAAAAAAGAGGAGACCAATCTTGTGCAGGACTTGTGAGACCAGCACAAGGCTTACAACTTGATTCATGCCCTGATTGGTAGCCAGTGCAGTTCCTTAATAGTTTGGGAAATTGAACAGAATTTTGGGTCTTTCATCAGCACCCTGGCAGCCACATTTAGAAGGGTCTGCAGTTTGTTTTGTAGGTGACTTTGAGAGTCAACATATAAGGCATTGCAATAGTCTAGTTTTGCGACTACAAGGGCTATTATAACTGGTTTCCTTAACTCTACTAGGAGGAAGGGAAGCATTTTTTTTGTATTTTCAGAGTGAGAAAGCAGCAGGATGCTACCTGTTTGGGGTGGTCAATAAATGCTAACTCAGCATCAAAATTGACCCCCAAGTTTCTTCCCTTCTAGACTGGGGTGGGAGGGATCCAAGGTTGGGGGCCACCAGGTGGTGCTCCAAAAAGAGGCGTTGTTACCAAAAAGCAACACCTCAGTCTTTTCAGAATTCAGTTTCAAACAGTTCTCTGCATCCAGTTAGCGATGTTACAGATGCAGATGTTGTATTGTTTGGCTACCTATTCTAATTTGGAAGAGATTGACACCTCTATTTGGGTGTCTCCAGCATATGAGAATGCTGAAAAGCTGCATGATCGAATGAGTTATTTTTGCATTTGTCACACTGTGTGGGATAGGTATGCCCAGACGTAGATCTCGTGCTCTGCATGCCACTGGAGTGAAGCTAGCCTGGCTGATGAGGAGTGATGCCCTGAAACCAGTCCCAGGATGCTTGTTTCCAGTCCAGGGAGGACTGACCTGGCAGTTACAGCTAGACTGTTCCCATGGGGAACAAAGTCAAGACTGATTTGCATCTGGCTGGGTCTGCACTGGAATGGCATGAGGAACAAGAAAACGATAGATTTAGCCCCAGATCTGTGTACTGGGGTGAATGTTTGACATTGTGCAGCAATCTGTCCATCAATTGTTCTTTCTGCATTTGTCACCCCAAGTGGGATGGGTAAGCCTAAACGTTGGTCTGTCCATGTTGCTGGAGTCAAGCTAGCCTGGCTGATAAGGAGTTAAGGCCCAAAAATGGTCCCAGGATGCTTGTTTCCAGTCCAGGGAGGACCTGGCCTGGCAGTTCGGGCCAGACTGTTCCCATGGGGAACAGGGTCAAGACTGATTTGCATGTGGCTTAGTCTGAACTGAAATGGCATGGGTAGAAAAAAACGATGGATTGAGGTCCGGATCGCTGTACTGGGGTGAATGTTAGACATCGTGCAGCATTCTGTCCATCAATTGTTCTTTTTGTACTTTCTAAAAGTGCCATTTTCAAACACACAATTTAAAAACCATCTCCCTAAAAAGATGTGTCATTAAATTCTGAGTTCAGAGAGTCTAAACTCCAATTCTCTATCTTGTCCCAATTGGAAAGTTATACTTGTAATCAGTAGCGGTCGGCAGTAGGAGTTACTGCAGGGCGGTGACGTGGGCAGGGGGAGGGGCAGGGTGGGGGGTAGCAATGTATGGATTACGGAGTTTTACAGGTAAGTAAACATTTAAATATCACGCGCACTGCATCATGCAACGAAATTCGTTTTATTTATTTAAATGCTTACTTACCTGTAAAACTCCGTTATCCATACATTGCTACCCCCACCCTGCCCTCCCCCTGCCCACGTCACCGCCCTGCAGTAACTCCTACTGCCGAAAGCTACTGCTTGTAAGATGCTACAAAGTAACTCTAATGCTAACCTATGGGACAGATAGCCTTTCAATAGTGAAAAACGAGATTGGCAGTATTTCACTATCAGGACATGCCACACACACCAGCACATGTCCTACCCTTCACATACAATGCATCCTGCTCAAGGGGGTACCTTGGGCATACCTGAGGTGTGCCTTACAAGTAAGAAAAGGGAAAGTTAGGGCCTGGCAAGTGGGGCACATGCCAGGTTGACATGGCAGTAAAAACTGTGCGCAGACAATGCAGTGACAGTTCTGAGACACCTTTAAAAGGCTGCTTGTGTGGGTGGCGCAATCAGTGCTGCAGGCCCACTAGTAGCATTTGATTTACAGGCCCTGGGCACACATAGATTACTATACTAGGGACTTAGTAGTAAATCAAAGAAGCCAAACATGGAAACACAAATTCATAAACACAATTTACATTACGAGCTCTTGCACTTTAAGACTGAACTACAGTGAGAAAGTGTGCACAGGCACTAAACCAGCAAAACAAAGTCCAATGTACCATTAAAAACAGGAGGCCAAAAAGCAAATAAAACCAAACAGGGTTAACACGCCAAAAGATGCTAGGTCTAACAGGTGATATATGCATTAAAGAGGGTAGCACTTAAAGAGGATCCCTGGGGGGGGGGGGGCACAAGGAAGAGTAAAGGGTCAGGATTAAAATCCTCTAGAGCAACTATTTGCTCTCTGTCGGACAGAAAGGAGCTGATCAATTTTAGAGCCAGACCCTTAATGCCCATGCTTTCAAGGTAGTTGACCAAAAGGGAGTGGTCAACCTCGTCTACAATGGTTCAAATTTCTTTTGTGGCCGCCACTAGGGCGGACTCTGTAAAATGGTTGGGCCTAAACCTATGCTGCTATGGATCGAGAAGGTTGATAGTTTTAAGGAAGGTCATGTTCTCTTGGTTCATGAACTTTTTGAAGTTTTTGGCTGGTAGAGGAAGGCCCGAATTTGGCCTATAATTCTTCACCTGAGGAGGATCAAGTGAGAGTTTCTTTAGAAATGGTGAGATGGGTGTTTTTTTCCAAA
The DNA here is from genome assembly GCF_964261635.1 of Lissotriton helveticus. Lineage (NCBI taxonomy): Eukaryota > Metazoa > Chordata > Amphibia > Caudata > Salamandridae > Lissotriton > Lissotriton helveticus. The sequence goes on from NC_136057.1 coordinate 1,248,880,439, forward strand.
TAGCTGGAAAGCAGCCGTAGATAAGAATCCTATTTAGGAGCAAGGTAAAATGAACTGAAATTATCTTTGATACCAGATGAAGGACTTGTGGAGAGTAGGGATCTAAATGGGCACCTGATTTGGAGTAAACAAGACAGCTAGCAGTCTGAGCGCATGAGTTTAGTTAGGGGTGTACCAGAAACTGACTGGCATCCTGGCTGTGCCATGGCCCTCAGGCCAGGTGAAAAGTAAAGTTGTATTTTTGACCTAGTACTGAGTAGTTGGTGTGCTGAAAGTATACGGAGAGCATGGGGAGGCTTACCTTTGTTATCAATATCTATAAGTTCTGCTCTAGAGTAGTTTTGGAGGGTGGCCATTGATGGGCGAAAACAGGCAGGCCTTTGGAGCGTCTTCAGTGCGTATTGGCGCATAATTGAACAAGTAATAGAAATATAAACTGGGGTCCAGCAACCACCTTCGAGCAGCACAGGCTCCCTTGTGCTTCCGCAATATTGGTAACCAAACAGTAAATTAAAATAGCAGTGCTAAATAGGAAAACATAAACCAAGTAAAAATGGCATAAAATGTCTACAAGATGGCAAGGTTAAAACTTATGGGAACCAGGAACCTCCTAAGGTGACCACTGAGGACCTACAAGGAAAGAAAGTGGATCGCTTTCATGGAGTATGAATCTAGACTCATCTCCACGTGCTTCCCAGTCCCTTAAGAGGGTTGTGGTTGAAGTGCCGTGGCCAGTGGTGGGGCCAACTGGGAGAGGCATGCTAGGGCGCTCACATTAAAAACAATTGGGCAAATAATTGAAATATAAAGTGTGGTCCAGAACCCCTTCGAGAAGCACAGGCTCCTGGCTGATGCAGGTGTACTGGTAACCAAACTGTAAATTAAGTGTGTTAAATGGGAAAATATAAACTAAGTAAAAATAGCATGAAATGCCTACAAGATGGCGAGGTTAACACTTATGGGAGTCAGGCACCTCCCTAGATGGCCACTGAGGACCTACAAGAAAAGATAGTCTAAGCAGCATACGTTTCGTGGAGTATCAGTCTAGATACTAATGCATTCAATAATTTAGCAGCAGTAATTTTCAGCCGGCGCCAACCCTGTCTGACGTTCCTGAATCTTGGCGAGACTGTAAGAGCCTTCTGCCTACATCTAAGTGTTTGAGAGGAGACATACCATGATAAGATAGAGTTGATGTAAATTTGTTGATCACTGTTACAGAGTTTCATGGCTAAAACGAAGGGGTTAAATATACATATTTTACGTATAGGGAGTCAGTGTAGTGGTTTCTGTATTTTCAAATCGTAGTATCTGTAACGGGTGCTTGGGCGCGCCCATGAGAAACCCATTACAGTAGCCCATTTGATATATAATTAATGCTTGTATCATGTCCGTCCAAGTTGCTCTCAGTTTATCTAAGTAGGAACTTTGGACACCTGCAGAGGCAAGCACGGATAAAGAAAGCTGCTGAGTCTCGAATAGGATGTCACTCCTGACATTTGTCAAGTCCTACAGATTTAACAGTCCATCCACCCCTAGATTGAGGTATGAAATCTGCTGGTCAAATGTTAGATGATTCATAGTATATTTAGAGGATGAATGCACCTGGGGAAAAGCACTTGCTTGTTGCTGGACCTGGCCGTTTTGTCAAGTGTATCCCCAAATGTTTTGCCTTTTACCTACTATTTTTCTGACCCTGGTTTTGTTGGCTTTAGGACTCTGGGCACTTTACCACTGCTAATTAGTGCTAACATGCATATGCTCTTGGTGTAAATTGTGATTATGATTGGTTATCCATGATTGGCATATTTGATTTACTAGTAAGTCCCTAGTAAAGTGCATGGCTTGTGCCCAGGGCCTATAAAGTAAATGCTACTACTGGGACTGCTGCACTGATTATGCCACCCACGAGTAGTCCTGTAAACTTGTCTCAGATCTGCCATTTCAATGTTTGTGAGTGCAGTTTTAAACTGCCATGTCGACCTGGAAAATGCACCCACTCGTCAGGTCCTAACCTTCCCTTTTACTACATTTAAGGCACCCCTCAGGTAGGCACAAGGTACCACCATGGGAAGGGTGTAGTGTATGTGAAAGGTAGGACATATACTGGTGTATTTTACATGTCCTAACAGTGAAATACTGTCAGTTTTGTTTTTCAATATTGCAAGGACAAGATCTCCCATAGATTATCATTAGAGCTTCCTTGTAACATTTTACAAGTGTCACTATCAATTGAAAACAGCTAGAGATTTTAGGTTTAGGTTCCCTGAGCTCAGGATTTAAAAATACATCTTTTAGTGAAGGTGGATTTTAAATTGTGTGGTGTAAAATGCCACTTGTGGGCATTTTCATCCTTTACCATTCTCTGCTTCTGCTTGCCTGTGGAATCAACAACTGGATTAGACTGACTGGGGCTGTTTTTTGCATTTGCTCTAGACAGTCACACAAAAGGGAGCTGAGGTGAGTGTTGCATATCCTGATAGCCCATCACTAGGCTGATGTGTCTGCCTGAGTTAGAGTGATGGAAGGGGCTGTCACCTGCACCTGAATAGGTCTGTGTCTAACTTTCATAATGTTATCTCCACTCCCTGTAGTGTGGCTGGCCCAGGGAGTACAGAACTGGTTCTTCTAAGCAAGAACAATCTTATTTGAAGCCTGAATACTTCAAAGGCTGAAAGTAGTATATGTAGTGGGCCTCTGACCCCAGCATTTTATAACACTTGTGGATCAAGGGGACCATGCCAAAAAGAAGAGCTGAAGAGCTGCCAGGAGGTGTACTACCCCTTTACTGTGTGTTGTTTTGCTGGTTTGGCCTGCAGTTGCTGCTTTTGTCTGTGGGCAGTGGAAAGAAGTGGACTCTTACTTTGCTTTGGTATCCTGCTTAAGAAGTTACTCAAAGGGTTTGATGTAGAGCTTGTCTCCTGTTAAGAAGTCTCAGGGACACAAAGACTTTACCTGCAACATCCCTGAACTCCACTGCTGGAAGTTATGACCTGCCTTATGGTACCAACTCCAGTTTTGGGCCCTTGGAGGTTGTTTTGCTTCTCCTGTTACTGAAAATCCACGCGTCACCCTTCCAGCACCATTTTTCTCACCACAAGATGCCGCGCAGTTGAAGAAAACATGCAATTGCCACAGTGCTGCCGAAAATATCGACACAGCACCTGTCAGTGGCTGAAGAAACGGCTGCAGCCCGAGTACTGAGCACTGAGTCACCGAAATCCAAAACTCCCGCTCTGACGCAGGCCCTGGTGTGCGCCTGGAGAAATCTGCGCATCGCCTATCTTCGGCTGCAGAAATCAACGCAGCGCCTGGATCGCCGCTGCATCGACCCGTAGCGCCTGGATTTTCTCATGCATCGCACCTATGTGCTAAATCTACATCAACACTGGGTTTTTAGTAAGAAAACTCCATATCACCTCCCCTCACATTAAGAAACTGACTCATCACCTCCTCTCCAGTAAGGAACTGATGCATTACCTCCCCTGCGTGGCAGTAAGGAACCAAATCATTACCTCCCCTGGAGCAAGGAACCAATGCATTACCTTCATTGTGAGGAAGGAATCACTGCATTCCCTTTCCTGCACCTGTCTTCGTCCTGTAATTTTGATGCAACCAAGGTACTTTGTGCTAAAAGTGACGCATCCATAGTTTTCCAGTGACAGAACTGTTATTTCCTTTTAAAAGTCATATTTTGATACCGGTATGTTAGATTTTTGTAATTTTATTCTTGTTTTATTTATTTATTTATTTATTTATATAAAGTTACTTTATTTTATTAAACTGGTGTGGTGTCCATTTGCAGTGTTTTCACTGTGTTAGTGTGTGTTATTTACAAATACTTCACACATTGCCTCTGAGAGAAGCCTGACTGGTCAGTGCCAAGCTACCAAATGGGGTGAGCAGGAGTTATTTTAGGTGTGTAACTCCCTTATCCTGACTAGAAGGAAGGGTCCCTACTTGGACAGGGTACCAAACTGTCAACTAGAGACCTCCTTTTCTAACACTTATTATCTGCAGATCACATATTCTAGTCCTTAAAAGATAGCCGACTGGGGTTTCAGATGGTTTGCTCAGGGTCTTATGTAACCTGAAGGCAGAAGTACCTATTCTGACAAGAAGTTCAGAGGATGATGTGCCTGCGGAAAATATCTGCTTCTAACCAGCAGGGATCTGTTTGAATAATTAGAGTCGATTCAAAATTTCATTCAGAGGTGAGGCAAAGGGTTTGGATGCTAATTAACACCTATAATTACTTGTCTGTATCTAAATATCCATTATTAGTGAAATTAGAACCAAACACCTACGTACAGATTGCTCATTACCCTAAAGCTTGTTGAACAGGCATGCCATTTTCTGCATGAGGATTGGATGCACAACTGATTGCCTATGAAGTGATGCAAATACTGAGTGGGCGGTAGGCCCCAGTTTCTATCCCATTTTCTTTCGTTTCATTAATGGCTGCTGAGGTGTGCACGAAACAGTTAGTTTGACTGCCGAAGGAATAACCTAAAAGCCGCATAAATGAGCTGAAATCCCTGACTCCAGATTTAGCAATGTAAATACAGTGATTCTGGGGTATACACCTGGGTGGTAACTCCATACCTCTCTATACTGATCCGCCCAATATAAAGTTCACTCAGCACTGAGCCATCAGAGTACTCTCACAATGCATCTCTAGCCTGATCTGCATTAGGCACTATTGCACCAGAACCAGGACATGGACAGAGCTTTCACAATGCACTTCAACATTAATGCCCTGAACTCCAAGTACTGATCTCTCACATAGTACTTTTATTCACTCCTGCAGTATGCACTGGTTTTACAGTACTGGGACATCTGCAAAGCTCCTACAATGCACTTCTATCCCAGTTCACAGTTTAAGCTGGTGGTTTAGTGATGAAATATTGGTACATTTTTCAAAACTAACCTTTATCTGTACCTACATCCTGCAACATTTTCGTAACACGGAGTTATGGAGATGTTTCTCTGCTTCGTTTTACATTTTTACACAGTGAGACAATCACAGTGATCTCCTTTTTTCAATTATTATTTGTATTTGCATTTTATAGTCAACATATCGAAGTTGCACTGCGCCTGCAGAGAAAATAGTTATTCTTTCATTTCATTGTAGACGCGTTTTATAGCTTTAACAGCAGAATGAGAAGTCTGCTATTAATTACAGTTGGTCGTGAAATTAAAGCCACAACCAGTACACAGCATTCAAACTGTAGAGAACCACAACTACAACAGTTAATGTGGCAAGCACGGGGTCGAGTACGCCACAGTGAGACAGTGCGGGGCCGAACTGGGAACCAAAACTGGCCCTGGCAAAGTGCTCGGCCGGCCCCCCCGCCCCCCGGGCGGGAGGGGGGCGAGCGCTTTGCCAGGGCCGCTTTTCAGTCGATTTTGTTACAGGGCCGGTTTTGCAGCTATGCTGCAAAAACGGCTCTGCAACAAAAACGGCCCCCAAGGCCCAAAACCGGCCCCCACCCTTGCGGCCGACCGGGGGATTGCCCGGTGCCCACAACGGCCAGTCCGGGCCTGAGACAGTGGTGTAACGAAACCTGAGGGGGGCCCCCCTTCAAATTTCACAGAGGGGGGGGGGCTCACTCCCTGGACCCTGTCAAGAGCTTTAAGGTCAGGGACCTCAACGCCCATGCACAGTGCAGGATGGGGGCACCCTGGAGCCCCGGGGCCCTTTGCACCATAAGTGCTGCGGAGGCTATTGTTACACCACTAGCTACACACCAAGGATTTAAGTGGTTTGTGGGAAAGGTGATGGTATGACCATGTATTACATGAAATAAAGTACCTGCTGCCTTAGATGATAATGATATTGTAAGTCTTCTTCGGCCTCGTTCTGCTATATGGTCATGGAACTCCTCAGTGTGTTGCAATATCCATATAATGTATGGCAGGGGCTACTTTATCTCATAAAGTACACTCACCAGTTTAACTATGGCCTAATGTGCGCCCCCCTACAATTTGCTTCTAAGGACACTACAGATAGTTCCACTAGTGATATTCTAGTGAACATGAGCTATACTTGGAGGCCATTACAATTCCACAGGATAGAAACATCTATATCCAATTTAGATTTGGATCACTTCCTATGAACTCCTTTACAGCTGTGTGGCGCCGTCCTGTACCGATGGACTGCACTAAGTCCATTGAGACAATCCCACATATTTTTTTTGTCTGCCCATTGTACATCTCCCCGAAACGCAAATGGTTGGCACACGTTTGTAGGCTGCTGGGAACACAATGTCATCAGGAAGCACTGCACATTTTAAAATAGAACGCTAGGTGCTTGTGTAGTAGCTAAGTTTTTAGGAAAAATGTGAATAATTCGATAGGACAAACATTATCACTTCTTAAGGGTGCCTTAAGAAGTGATAATGTTTGTCCTATCGTACTTCTTTTCCACCTTCTCTAATTCACTATTTGAGAAGATGCCAACAACAATAGGATTTTTAAAATTGTTTGTGGTTCGATCTGTTTATTGTGATTTTATAGTGGGACTTTTAATGTACTCTATCAGGGTTTTCCCCTTGGCTAATTTATACCTTTTACCCTTTTACTTTTTTAACCGATCATTTTAATTATTTTCATCTTACAATTGATATTCTTCCGATAAATGTTCTATTGTAATTTATTTAAATAATATTGTCATGCGAGCAAACTTGAAGTTCTGTACTGTCAGTACTTGCACCTTTAAGGCGTTAACACATTTAAGACATTATTGCAATGTGTTCATTTCCATTTCCTTGCACTGTAAGCATTTGCACTTTTATGGTCGGAATGACCAAAATAAAGTTTGACTTGACTTGCATTTTCTAGACAATGTATACAATAAAAAACGCATGGAGAAAATAGTGCAGATGTCTGTGATAGTCCACGCAGGCATGGGTAAATGCTGATTATGGGTAATACATTTAAAACACTTGTAATTGAATTACCTTTTCAATTTACCTGCTTGATTGAAATATATTACGTGCCAACACACAACAACTCCTCTAGGGTGCAGAGGACACCATGCCTGCATTTAACTATTTAGAAAAATGCTACCCCTGTCCCCTTACGGCAGACCATAAATAAACAAGATCCCTGGGCAAGGCACAACTGAGCTTGTCATTGAGAAAAAAGGCTAGTTGCAGGAAAGTCTTTTGGGAGTGGGTGTCCACTTCCTTAGCGCTCACCTACCACAATCACTCATAGGCAATCACCCCTTCACATCCTTCACCACTCATTCAACATTCCAGCTATATTTTAACCCTCCATTGCTCCTAGGTAGAGTCCTGGTTATGTTTCTGCAGTTGCACAAATCCTCATCCTATGGTTGCCACTCAACTGGTTTTATATGGGCATGAGCTGTATTTTAACGTCCCGGCCGGTACAACAATTAGAAAAATCAGATTGGTATTTTTTCCCCTTATTAGTTCATAGTTTAAACAGGCAATATAGGAAGAAAACACTTTAAGTGTGTTCTACAGCTGCCCTGGTGACCCCTAACTGACGAAGATAGAAAGGCCATATTCAAATGAATAACAATGATTTCTTATTAAGGTCTATTTCAGAACCATATTGGGGACTTTTTGCAGAATGTTGAATTGTGAACAGATGGCTATATTTGTCTCTTGCAATTAAAGGTAGTAACCTTATCTCTTCTCCAATAAGTTCTGTGCAGCCTCTTCCCCTCTCAGACAAGCAGTGCTCTAAGGAAGAAGATTTCTGTGAGGAGGAGTGTGGGGGGGGGGAGAGTGTGGTATCTGCTCTTGCAAGGGGCCTGTCAGTGAAAAAGAAACAAACGTTATTTTGTTTCTCTTAACGTCTGAGCCAGCCAGTGTCACACCTTGGACTAACAAACTGAGGGAGCCCACTTCATATATATAGAAGAGTGGGGGCCAACCCGCACTGCGGGGGATGCGGGGTTGTCCGTTACGCCACTGCAGGGAGACTGCACAGTGTGTTGTGCAACATAAGAGGTCAAAGGGCCTATTTAGATAACGAAACTGGCAACAAGAGTCCAGGTGCTATAAGAAAGAAGGCAATATTTTTTTTAATTAACATCTTTAAATGAAAAAATTTAGAAGGTTGGCGCAAAGGACAAAGCAGTATACATCGATTACTTTCTGCAGCAAAATTCCAACAATGGCAGCATGGCATGAAATCAATTACCACACAATGCAAAGAATTATCTCATAAGAAGAGCAATGAATATAAACCATGGGAGGGAAAAGGAAGATAGGGAGAAGTGATTACTCAGAAAAATCTAAGTGGGCTGAGATTAACCCTGGGCGGAGTTGCACTACGCGGAACTCTGCATAGTAGCAAAAAAACTCCATTGCAGTACGCGGAGCTCCGCAAGCGGCCGAGTTCCATAGAAAAATGCAGTTTGCGGTGATTGCACAGTGCCGGATGCTTGTCCGCACTGTACAATCATTGTGAACGGCACCTTGCACAGTGCAAGTGGTCCCTTCTTTCCTTTTCTGCCGCTTGAGTAGATTTTTACTTAAGCAGCAGTTTCCTCAATGCAAATGGGCAGTTTCTCAATGCGAGAGGTCGTGAGCATACGCGACCACTCGCAATGAGAAACCTTACCCCCCGCGTTGAGAAATCTCGCCGCGAGTTTATTTTCCACACTTGTGCTCGCCAACTTGATGTTGACGATTGCGAGTGAGAAAATATCTTGCTGGGAGGTGGATTTTCCTTGCTCGCGCTCACCAACTTGACGTTGGTGAACGCGAGCGAGGAAAAAACTCTGCTTCACGTAACACATAGTGCGAAAAACTCAGCAAACTCCGCGAGCGGAGCGGAGTTCACCGCCCAGGGTTAGCCGAGATCGTACTTCGCAAAGGGTATCTCCGCAGTGCACATCATGCGGCAGCTTTGGACACCGGCCACTCGAGCATCACAGAAAACAGGCGTCTCATCTCCTAATCAGTCACTAGCACTCCCGAAGCATTGGCGTCTTCACCCCTTTTAGCCCGGTCAACCAAGCCCAGCTCTAAAGAGTTCCGAATGTCCATTGGGCAGGCTCTCACTGGCATCAACTCCCAAAATGCTGTTAAGTTATCGCTCACTGCTCCATCAGGATTCAAGCAAGCCAGGCCGACGAGGCTGAAATGCCAGAAACCGGTCCCCGGTAGCTTGTCTCCTTTCTGGTGAAGAATTGGCCCGGTAGCTTGTCTCCTTTCTGGTGAAGAATTGGCTTGGTAGTTTGGTCTGCCCTGTTCCCATGATGCACTGGGCCAGGGACAGACTAATTTGCATATAGCCAGGTTCTGAGCTGGGATGGGGCAGTGAGCTAAATAACGGTGATGGATCAAGCCCTGATCTTTGGACTGGGTAAGAGTGGTCTGCTTAATTCAGACACTCTGTTCATCACCACCCCCTTTTCTGAATCGTTAAGTTATCCTGACAGTGCTCTGCATCTTTGAGCCATCATCTTGTTTCGGAACTTGGCAGTGCCCCCAACGCATTTCTACCGTCTCTTAGCCAGCAGGACAGCTTTCGAAGCTATGGGGGTTACTCCTTTACAGAGCCAAGCACCGCAGCCCGGGGCGTTCGCTCCAGCTGTATATCGTCAATTTCATCATTAGTATCAAAAACAGAGCAGTAGAACCTCCCAACACCTAGGCAGGCCCCGGATGCATGCAGAAAATCGGCACATGGTGCTGAACATCGTATGCAGTGTGCGCCATCCAGGAGAACCATCCTATCCAGCTCTTCTGGCGAGCGATCGAGCATACGTATTTAAAATGGATTAATGCCAGACAATGGTTAGGTGATAGAGCTTGAGCCTGGGCCCAACAGAAGAGTCACTGCTCCGCCGAGATGGGGACGGCAAGAGCATCTGTCCATGCCTGTCTAGCACCAGGGACACGCACTGGGACCGTTTCCTGCATATCTGCATATATTATAGTAATAAGACTGTGCAGGGACGGGTTCCCCAGGAAGGCTACAAGTGCACGGAATGTGGGGGGGTTCCCGTGCATTGCAGCCCTCAGGTAAAAGTATGTGAATGGGTCTAATGTGGAGTGGGTCGGGCCTTGCAGAGCTTGCTGTGAATAAAGTAATTGAGCCCTCTGGAGAGATGTCGTCCATAGTGGTGAGGCCCAGCTTTTGTAATCTATTGCTTGGCATCTTGTGTGATGGGTAATGAGGGGTGACCAATCAATGGCACAGAGGGGCAGAAAAGGGCATACATCCGTGCTCGAATTCCCAATTTGTCCCATGCCCATACTGTGCAGTCCAAAGTATCAAGCTTGACTCTTGGGCATCTTGGGGTCTGGTACAGTGCCATCTGAAGGGGACTGTGAAGCAGCATGGTCATGTTCAAGCGCTGTATGGGCAAGAAACTGGGTAGTGTATAGCTAACGACATGTGAATTATGCTTGCACACAGTAGTAATACAAACCCATATCCAGCAATGCCTGCCCGCCCTGCTCAAAGGGAACTGTAAGAGTCTCCCATGGTATTCAAGGTTGCCCCCCAGTCCATAACAAAGCTACAAGAAGGTAACGGAGTTGGCGCCTAAAACATAGTGGCAGCGGAAGCATTAAGTTAATGAACAGGTATAAAAACATTGGTAGTATCACCATCTTTGCCAGAGCTAGCCTGCCGGCCATGGAGAGCAGTAGTTTCCTTCATATTTCTACTCTCTCCTCCAGCCAGTCCATCAGGCGGCCTTAGTTTGATCTCCATATGGTGTCCAAGTCTCAGCTGAGCCAGACTCCCAAGTATTTGACTGTCTCAGTCACCCAAATCAGGTTAATTCCCCAATCAAGTGATCTAAGTTATCATCAGGATGTTTAATGTACAGGGTACCATTGTCTGTTTACATGGAGACCAAAACAACATGGGATGTACAGGCCAGGCCACAGTGAGAATGTTGCTGTTAGAGGTTAGCCGTGAGTGGTTCCATTGCTATGACATAAAGGATGGGGGGTAGGGGACATCCCTGGCACGTGCCGCAGAAGACTGGGAAAGGAGTAGTAATCAGTCCATTGATTCGAAGGCGGGCCACAGGTTGTGGGTAGAGGAGATGAATGAGTTGACTGAATTTGGGGTTGGCACCGAGCCAAGCCAATAACGTAAAAAGGTACGGCCTTTCCAATGAATCAAATGCTTTTGGCATCTAAAAAAAATTGTAGCAGCACTAAGGCTGGGCTCAATGTTGTGTAGCAGTGCAAAAAAAGACAGACAGTTGTGAGAGGTAGAGCGCCCAGGGACAAATCCGGACTGACCTGTCTGGCCATGAGCGGCAGCAATGGGAGTAACCGGAAGGCTATCAACTTGGCAAAAATCTTATTATCCATGTTAATCATGGATAATGGTCTGTGTGACTCGCATCTCTGTGGATCCTTGTCAGGTTTCAAAATATTAACAATCAGGGCCACTCGAAGGGAGAGGGACAGCACATCGTTTGTCAAGGACTCCTTGTACATGGCGAGGACGTGCGGGCGAGGAGGGGATCGAACTCTTTATAAACTTCAGGATCCGGACCACGGTCTCTGTCCACAGGGAGTGTTCTAATCATCTGTATTACTTTTTCTACTGTGAACCGCTCATCAAGGAACCTGCGGGTCCATCATCCAGCCATAGCATTTGTAGTGGATCCAAACAGGGAGTAAGGTTGGTGGAAGCAGTCATCTGAGCTATCTGATACCGTGAGGAGTAAAAATTGGCAATTTCTTTCTGTACTGCTGCATCCCCACAACCAGTTTATCATCATTGCTTCTCAGTTCAACAATATACTTGTTATCTCACGGCTTGCACAGCATATGTGCAAGAGTCTTGTCTGCTCTGTCGCCCTCACCGTATCTCCGGGCATGGGCGTCCCTACACAGATAATGCATTTCCCTCTGTGTGGCTGCTTTAAATTCATTAATTTACTTTTGATGTTAGCAAGAGTAAAACCACTTTTGTCATTTGAAAAACTGAAGCTCTAGAGCTTGCTTTCTGCCTCTAGGAGCAACAAGTCTCCCTGCATGGTGTGCAGTACCTCAGCATGCTTGCCCATACATACTGCACGGATTACAGTTTTAAATGGCTCCCAGGGGGTGGAGCAAGAGTCCACCATGCCTGCATTGAGTACAAAGTACTCCACAATTGCTATCTGAACTTCTTCCTGGAATACCTGATCCTGCAGTGCCCCTGATGGAAGGCATCATGTGGGAGCGCAAGGCTGAAAATCCGGAGGGGAGATCCGCAGCATCGCTAGGGAGTGGTCTGCCGGAGAGCAGGGCATGTAGAGGACTTTGGTCCACGCAGTAACATCCCACATTGCCAGCCAAAAATGTATACGCGACAAGGCAAGATGGATGGGGGCTGCACATGTTCCGTCCCACCTGATTTCATGACGGGCCCTCCAGAGTTCAGTAAGATCATTAACCACCATTAGAGAGTGCAGCAAGGTGGCTGCACGAGGGTGGGGTCGTCGACAATCACTTGATCTGTCTACTAAAGGGCCAAGTACTACATAAAAATCCCCACCCCATAATATTGACCCAGGGCCAACAATACTCGCTATTCTACACACTTCTGCAAAAGAAGACGGATCCTCCATATTGGGGCCATAGATGGAGATGAGTTTAAGCGGGTGACCTTGTAGTGTGCCCGAAGGTATCACATAACGACCTTGCTTATCACAGAGGGTTTGACGTGTATGCCAAGGCAAGTTCCTCCGGAGAAGTATAGCAAAATCGTGTACATAGTTTGAGTAGTGTGTTATGTATCTCTACCCAATCCAACCCACCCGCAGGTGCACCAATGTGTATTCTGTTACATGAAGCTCCTGGAGGAAGCAGATATTCTAACACCAGATGAGCATTACGTCTATCATTCAGTCTGCCGATATTCCATGTCACATATGTCAGTGTTGCCATAACAGCCTCCTCGCATGCTAAACCAGTAGGATCAGTGAGCTATCACGGCAGGGGCAGCACACCGCTGGATGAGAGGATGTTAAATGAGTGGAGAGGAGAGAAAAGCAAGGGAGGGAAAGGAGAACAAAGGGTACCATAACATTAAAAAACAATACCCCAACAAACACCCATCCATCACTCACTTCAGCCCCCCAACCAGGCTGAATCTCCCTGTCGCTGACTTCCAGTCCTCAAGCAGCTCCGCAGCAATATCTGTCTATGCTCACCCAAGCCCCTACTCATCCAACTTTTTTAGTCCAGTGACACTGTACATAAAGAATGAATGAGTACATAAGTTTGTAGCTCCTACAATGTCCCAAGTGGTTCGACATGTGTTGGTAAAAATTCTGTAAGTCCAAAATTTTTCCATACTGATGTTTTTCTGCTCTACGATTGATTCAAATGTGAGAAGCTGTTAATCCTGAAATAAGTCACTGAGTTCTGTGAGGCTATCTGAACTACAGTGCCACAATTCAACTAGGAGCAGGCAGCCCTGTTGCTTAGATAAACCCAAGAGGGGTATGGCAGGTGCCTAAGGCATCATGTGCTTTTAATAAGTAAGCCTCTATGGACGCACTTTCAGGCTACCCACAGCAGCCGAGGTGGCTCTGTCAAAGGTTTGGCTTGGAGGAGAAAAAAATGAAGCAAGTGTATGAGTTGCAGTGGGCCTGTCCTGAGCAGGTACCATCTACGGAATGCCCATGAGCCATGGACTGAATGGTTTCAGCTGAGCCGCTGCGTAATAATGGTCAAATTTGAGAACACTGAGTCCCCCATTTCCAACGGAGATGAAGTTTGGCTAATTCTACCCTGTGGTGAATGTTGCTCCAAATAAGATTCCACAGCATTGTGTCTAAATCTTGGAAAAATGTCCTCAAGAGTAATAGCGAGCGAAGTAGCAGAGGAGGCGAGGGAGCATGATCATCATTTTAAACAGTGCAATGTGGCCTATGATCATGAGCAGTAGAGTCTCCCAATTTAGAACCGGGGCCCTCAGTGCTAATACTGCTGGGATAAGATTGCTGTTCAACAGATCATACTTAGAATGATAGAGTCTAACCCCTAAGTAGCTGAAGGATAAACCCTCTTAAGGAAGTGATCCTCCCCAAGGTCTTTCATGGCTGGTGGAGCATTGAGGCAGGGGGGAACACACAGGATTTTAGCAATTTAAAGTGGAGTCCTGCTGCCCTGTCAAATCCTGGAAGATTATGTGCTATACCGCTATACTCTGTCTGCATGTCCCTGTGGTATAGCAGCATGTCAACCATGTAAAGATATACCACATGACGTCTTTTATCTAGAGGGATCCTCTAGTGGACCCCGCCTTGGTACAGCTTAGAGGCCAAGTGTTCCATGGCAAAGGAGAAAAGTGATGGGTATATGGAGAGCCAAGGTAATAATAATAATAATAGCGAGATTTGAAGAGCGCCTGGTTACGCACACCTGCGTGTCCCCGCTGTAAGTCCCTCTATTGACTATAAAAGGGCAGAGATGAGTCTCCCGACTTGAATTCTAACTGTGGGGTCAGTGTAGAGCAGTTTAGTTAGTTTTAGTGTTCACAGCAGAAGTTCAACTTGACTTTTTCAAGCACCAGGAAAGCTGAGTGAGAGCAAGTCTCAGGAACAAGCCTGTTTTGGTCTAGCTGTATTAAGGCAGAAAGCGCCTGTAAAATCCTCCCTGCAATAATTTTACTAAGAATCTTATAGCCTAAACTGAGAAATGCCAGTTGTCTCTCTGAAGAATGGCAAGTAGATTGCGGTTAGATTTGGATTTTAAAACTAGGAATGCTCCTCTAAGGGAGTGGGGTAGCATACCAACCTCTGCTGCTTCATATAGTGCAGCCAATCTAGCTATTAACAGGTCTTGTAGAATTCTAATGGTAATTCATCAGTGCCAGGCATTTTGACTGTAGCCAGACCCTGTATCACCTTCATAATTTCATATACAGTAATAGAGACATCTAAGTTTTCCCTCAGTTCTGTGGGAACCAGGGGGAGCATCACATCAGTCAGGAATGTAGTCATGAGTGTAGTTAGCATCACTATATGTTGCAGTTGATTATGAGGCCACAACATTAAAGGCCTCACATCCAATTGCTACAGAAGAAGCGGTACTGTAAAGTAGTTAGTTATATAGTCATCAAGTGCAGTACAGAATACCGAATCCTCTAACATACCATGATGTAGGCACCAGGTCGGAATGGGAGGGTGAGCCTTACCCCAGTTCAACCCAAACACATGCTGAATACCTGGGTATAAACAGTCCTACCCAGGTATTCAGCATGTGTTACAAGTGGGCAGAGAGGTATAGAGCACACTATTGGAGCTAGGCAAACATACAGGGCTGAGAATGATTGTGGCTACATAAGGTGCGCCTAACAAAATGTGTGAAGTATGATGATCATTCTGTGGTCAACGTGAATAATAAGTTAGCAATGTTGGTGAGTGGTAGGCATATCAATTAGGTATCAATAAGGCAGTAAATTCATGTTCAATAAACATTTGAAGCCCATTGTATTTACACAATATTGGGGTTTGCTTCAAGAAGATTGTCCACAGTTTTCGGGGTCACAGTTGGAAAGGAAGGGACTTGGTTTCCCACAGGGACAACTAAGACGAAGCTCTGTCATACTCACTCAGGGAATCAATTTGTTCTGAGTCCCTAGCCATCATAGCCTCTCTAACAGGGGTAGCTACTTCCAAGGCAAAATGGTATTGTGACAGATTGGGTTGCTGGTTTACTGGGATACAAGCCCTGGTCAAGCAGTGACCACAATCCTTGTCAGGTTGAGGCATAAGCCAACCCTAAATAAACCTGTGCTCAAACCTCTGGAAGCTTGACACAGAGTAGCCAGATTTAACTTGGAGGCAAGGTGTAAAGTATTTGTGCAACTCTGCAAATGGTAACACAGCGAAAACAGCACACAAGTTGGATCCCACACCAAGTAAGTAAAATATAATAGTAAATACATAAAACAAGACTAGAACAATAAAAATCCAATCTGTAGAGCTAGAGATATACACATTTGAAGATGCTATGGAAAATTGCACTAAAAAGCACAAAGAGACAACTCTAAATATCTGGTCGTGCCAGACCAGGACAAAGTCACATGTTTAGGTTGACCAAGATGGAGCAGGCAGACTGCAGGGACCCAGTTAGGCTGATGGAGCAGAGTTCCGTAAATCTTGATATGCGGATCATCGCAAATGTCCGCGTCAAAGCTGAGTTGCCCAGCTGAATCAATGAGTCTGTTCCGAGATGCACCAAAGATGCGATGTGAGAACCTACATCGTCTTCGAGGATCCTGCTGACAGGGCTAGCGATGCAAAGTCTGGCGTCCAGAATGCAGGGTGCATTCGGGGAGATCCATTCATTCCAAAGAGCTGCAGGGCTGAGATGCGGAGTCAGACAACAACATTGAAGTTTCTGTTGATGAGGGATGGGAGGGCCTGCAATGAGGATGCGTCATGCAGCTGTGATTCCGATGAGGCTCCAAAGGCAATATGGGTCTTTGCAACAGGTCCAGTCCATGCAGCAGAGGAGCTGTGTCATTTCTGCTCGGGTTTGCACCATGCAGCAGAGGTAATGCGTCAGTTCTGCTGGAGCCACAGATGGACAGAGCACCTTATGCCCAATTCCAAGTGTCCTGGCCTTGGTTGGCACAACTTGGCAATGTAGACTCGAAGATGGCAGGGTCCAGGTGCAGGGTTGTTAAAAGCCTAATATGTCCCTGAGGCTTCAGATCAGGAGGCCTGCCAACTAGCCCTTGGAGTCACTCTGGGTTCAAGAGATGCAGGTCCAGTCCTTCTCACCTAGGCAAGAGGCCAGCAGGTTGACACAGTAGGTCAGCATGCCTTCAGAGCATCAGTAAAGCGGAGTGGCAGTCCTTGTAGCAGCACAGCTGTCCTTCTTCTTGACAGAGTATCAACAGGTCCAGAAATTTCCTGAAGAGGGGGTGTCTAAGACCCAGTAGTTATACCCAGTAGTATCTTTGAAGTGGGGGCAAGCTTCTAGAGGCATGCTTTGAAGTGCACAGGTGCCATGCCTTCCTTATCCTGGCTTCAGACTAACTACAGGGGATATGCAGCCCTTTGTGTGGAGTCAGTGTGAGTAGTGTCGGGCTCAGCTCCTGCCTCCCTTCCTGCCAGTGATGGCCCATTAAGTCACACCTAAGCTCCCCATTGGGTGTGGTTGTCTAGGAGGAATACACAAAGCCTAACTGTTACCCACACCCAGTGATGTGACCCAGAGACAGGTATCAAATGACTAATGCAAAAAAAAGCCACCTTTTTAAAAGTGTAAGAGAAAAAGAGACCTGGCTACCAATTTTAGTCGCTGCCATTTATTTCAGCAGACTAACAACCCATACATTCAGTCTTTGGGCCTGATTAATCATGTTTCCATGATTTGCACTATTAGAAACAATTTTTTTTTGTATTTTTTTTTTGTAACATGTCAATTTTGTTGCCCCAATCTGGGAATCTCCAGGCTTGCCATTGTGCCTCAGGGACAATCTCTCCCACCCTATAAGGAGAGCAGGAATAACAATCTGGTCGGACCTAGTAACATCAGAAGGGGTCCTCCCTTGGGAGGTTTTGAGATCTAAGTTTGGGGACTCCTTCTCCAGATTTAAATACATCCAACTCTGTTCCTGGATTGCCGCCGAGAAGGATAACATCTGCGGTAACTGGGATATTGAGTGTGCTCTCCAACCCCCAGGTTCTAGGAAAAGGGAAGTCGGACTCTGGTACAGAAAAATGCTGGAGGCAGAAGAACTACAGTCACCCCCACTATATCATGTCTGGAGCTCTTCTAGGCTCGAGGCTGTTTCAGCCACCTTGTATGATACATCTCTTCAATTTCTGTATAAATACGTTAGGTCCGCCTCTCTTAAGAAAAATCATTTCTACACCATAAACAGGTTATACTACACTCCCAAAAAAATTACGAAGTTTGTCAGCCCGCCTCCTCTTTGCCCTAGATGTGGACTAGCTGAGGCAGACGATATCCATGTTTTTCATGACTGTCCTATAGTGGGTCCTTTTTGGGTTACAGTGGAGAAGGCTCTGGAGAGTATCTTTAAAGTTAAATTGAGCCTGAACATAGTTAGAGTTATGTTTGGTTTGGACGCTGGCCTTATTAGTGGGTTAAGGGGGACACAAGTCGCTTTATTTTTTTGTTTTATTCTAATTGCTCTAAGAGAGATCTGTAAGCTCTGGAAGGATGCTAGCCCTCCTCTTTATGAAAACTGGCTTCGAGCAACATTGAGAATCACACGGTTAGAATATGTTATGGCACATAATGTAAATATCACGGTTTGGGAACCTTTTTATAGAATGGGGAACAGAAATGAGGTTGGTTTAAAGCCCTGAAAGGTCCTATGATTACACCATGCCTCGGTATAAAGGGGCAGGCCGGGTTGGCCCCAGGCGAAAGCAAGAACTCCAGCACGGGGCGCTCAGGACGGAATGGGGCTGTAAGAGTTTATTTGCACTTGCTAGTGGTGAAATGAGGACAAAAAAAAAAAAAAAAAAAAAAACATGTCAATTTTGTCTGAGACATTCAAAGATATATAGCTCAAACAATTCTAATAGACATTAAACATACACTTAAACATACACTTGTAGAAGTGAAAAAATGGGGAACAACAAAAACATGACATTAGTGCATTACAATCAATTGTGAGAACTTACACAAGCATGTCTTGAGACGCATTACTAAAACAATGAGCACTCTCTTAAGGCCCTTTAATTAGATTGTTAAGGAGAGATGCTCTCCATGAGGGAGAGAATAAATATCTGTGGGGATATATCTGTGTATAAGGTCCCTCTCCAGAATCGTAAAATGAGACAGTAAGCAAACAAAAAAACTGAACACGGAAGATTTATGCTTTCACAAGCTCTGAGTTAAACATGCAGGCTCGCCACCTTCTTTTGAATGGACTAGCAGAATTAAAAAAAATAAGCTGCTCTAATGAAATCAAAACACTTTACCAGCCTAAAAGTAAATGTATTTGGGCTTACATATTTCTTAACCATGCAAATCAATGTCTGTGTTTCAGGTTCCTGTTTACAATTCAAAAGATTGACTGATGAACAAACCAACATGCATTGAGGAAGATTGTAACTTCACAATCAGATACAATCAGATTTTCTAAATAGGCGAAAGGAATAGATGGAGAAAGGGTTTCATTTATTAATTTTCACTGAATCAAATCCTATTTATTTCAGACTACACCTTGCACCAGCACTGATGAAAATCCCTTAACACAGCATGGGATTGGAAAAGTGTTGGCATTTCCTCTTATCTATGAAGGGGGGAAATTAAATCATTTACGGATTCTGGAGAGGGACCTTATACACAGATATATCCCCACATATATTTATTTTCTCCCTCATGGAGAGCATCTCTCCTTCACAAGCTAATTAAAGGGCCTTAAGAGAGTGCTCATTGTTTAAGTAATGTGTCTCAAAAATCGCTGGTGTAATTTCTCACAATTGATTGTAATGCACTAAATTCATGATTTTGCCGTTCCCCATTTTTTTAACTTCCACAGATGCATGTTTAAGTCTAAGTTTAATGTATATTAGATTCTTTTTTTTAAAAACTTTTTATTCAGAATATAGGCTCTCATGAAAATGGCGTTTTACATAGTAGTTAATGGCAGGTGGACATACAAATCAATATGAACATGATGATTCTACAGAAACAGATCGCAATCCATACAAAACCTCAGGGCTGTAATGAGGCAGCCTGAGTATCCCACACTTCCCCTCTATACCTCCTCCACACCCCCCACATCTTTTCCCATTTCCTAGGACACCCCCTGCTCTTGTAAATCACTCTTTCCGCTCTTTGGCACCAGTCCAGGTCATGTTTCTATTCTTCCACAGTCGGTAGGAGGTCACTACCCCACAAGCGGGCTATGTTTCTCTTGGCGACCATGCTTGCCAGCGCCAACCATATCTTATCCCATTTCGACCAGGTGATGTCATTTGTTACTCCTAAGATATGCCATCTGGCCTCCATCGGGACCTCCGTCCCAATCACCTCGGACATTATGGCAGCCAGGTTAGACCAGTATGCCCTGATCCTGGCGCAGTCCCACAGGATGTGGAAAAAGGAGCCCTCCTCTCCACAACTTCGCAGACAGAACCTAGAGTCAGCATACCCAATATGATATTGTGTTGTGCAGGGAGTGTAGGAGCGGTGCAGGATGCGCATCTGGACCAATCTAAGCCTTGCTCGGATTGCTACTTCCCTAGGGCTCTGCAGCGCCTCTCGCCAGTCATCCTCCTCTAACAACCCAACATCAGACTCCCATTTTTCTCTGATCGGTTCCAGGGGATCAGGGATGTTATTAATGAGCTTCTTGTACGTGAGGGAGATGGGCTTATCTATCATCAGGACCAGCAGCAATCTGTCTTCTAGCGGGGCACATTCTGGTAGCTGATCCCCCCTCTTGAGATGCCGTAGGACGGCATGTCGGACTTGTTGATAGTGTAGGAACTCCCCCCCTCCCATCTGGAATTCCTCCTGCAAAGTAGAGAATTCTAGCACGTCTCCTCTTTTCCAGAGGTCTCCTAGCACGTCAATACCAATCAGGCTCCATCTGCCAAGGCCCTTCAGTTTCGTCACCTCGGGAAGATAGTCCCCGACCCACAACAGAGTTTGTGCCGTGAGTTTCACCTCCCAACCCAGCCGTTTTGACGACTTCCTCCAAGCTCCTACCACTGCAGCCGTCTGAGGGAGCGGGGGTAATCTATGCCTACCGTTACGATAGAGCGCGTCCAAGTAGGTACCACTCCCCAGAACCATGCGGTCTACTCTGTAGGCTGGTTCTTCCATCGGGGCGAACACCCACCCATTAACATTCACCAACTGAGCCGCCCAGTAGTAGAGTCTAATATCAGGGACAGCCAGCCCCCCCTCGTATACCCCTCTCTGGAGCTTCCTCAACGCGATTCTAGTGCAGCCACCACCCCAATGCAGTGCACGGATCTCCGAATCTATTACCCGGAAAATCCTCTCCGCGACTGGGAAGGGGGCACTCTGCAATACATAAAGGAGGCGGGGAAGGGCCATAATTTTAAAGAGGACGGCTCGTCCCATCAGAGAGAGTGGGAGAGTCCTCCAATGCGCCACATAGCCATGCAGGCGCTCTAACTGAGTCTGTATATTCAAACATGTGAACTCCGTCTCTGATGTCGTAATCCAGAAGCCCAGATATCGGAAGGTTTCTTTCCAGACCAGTATATTAGATTTTTTGAGCTATTTATCTTTGAATGTCTTAGACAAACTGATATGTTATAAAAATAATTGTTTTTAAAAGTGTAAATCATGGACAAATTGTTAATCAGGCCCAAAGACTAACGGCCAGATTCATCATACTGAAATCGGCTTGCAAAGGGCCAGATTCTGAGAATCTGGCCCTTTGCGAGCGCTATTTTTGCATTTGGGATTCATCATCCCAAATGCAAAAATCGCTATACTAGAAATCGCTAAATTGCAAAGAATCGCATTTAAGGAATCTCAATTAGAGATTCTTTAAATGCTATTCATTAACCTTTTTAAAATTGCGAATTCGCAATATGGGGCCGCTATTTACCGCGAAGTGTAACTTCGTGGTAAATAGCAAAAACTTAGAAAAATGCACTTTAGTGCATTTTTCTACATTGTATGTTACACACACACATGTCCTTTGGACATGTGTGTGCGCAACACCAGTGTACATTTGCATTTCAGGGGTGCTACAGGGTGGCACCCTTGAAATCGCTTCCTTATTTGCGAATCGCTTATTGCTATTCGCAAAAAAGGAATGACTCCTTGAGGCCCATAGGAATGAATGGGAAAGCCATTCCTTATTTACGATTAGCAATTAGCGAATCGCAAATATGGAAGCAGTAGAAATCGCAAAATAAATTGCGATTCCTACATGCATCCCGTTTTGCTAGTCTTTAATAGCGATTCCTTAACCGCATGCGCGATAGCGGTTTTCCCGCTGCGCGCTGCGATTTTAAAAACCCCGCGTTACATGACGAGCCCAGCTCGTCATCCGCGTAGGGCACGTTACGCTCATGACGAGCTGGGCTCGTCATGAGCGCCGAAGGGGTTAATAATCGTTATTTAGAGAATATTCCAAATTAATTTTAGTAATAGCGACTGTAGAAGAAAAAAATTATTTTCTTTCAGCAAAAGTCGCTGATGCAGAGAAAGAGTGCAGTGGAACAGAGCCATTATTACATTGTGCTATTTCCAATGCAACTTGTCCTTTTTATATTAAAATACACACGCACATGTGTATTTGGGCATTCTGACCTTCTTGACTGGTGTTTTGAGTTTGTTCCTGGCGAGGTAACCAAAGTGAGAACTGAGCATTTATTAGCACACAGCTAAGGTGTTTGGAAGAATTTTAAAGCGAAAATAATGTTATTCAGTGTGTCGCCAGATAGCAACTGCAGAAATTACACAATATTTCAGCTTCGCTGGTTGTCTACTTGCCAGATCATTCATTCCTGAGACAAAGACACCAGCTCCCTTTTAGTTTTAGAAAACAATCTAAAGCAGTCTGAATTATTGACAGAGCCATGGATAGTAGGTCAGGTCCAACATGCCTAAACTGTAAATGCAGCAAGCGCGCGTCCAAATAACACCTCACCCCTGCAAATGCCGGAACCGTGGACGCACTCGGTTTCAAAGGCCATGGGGAGGGAAAACGCATTTTCAGGAAATTCTGCACAAATGTGGATCCTGTAAAGTGTCATGTCGAAGTGTTACAAAAAGGGAAGTGTGTTAATGTGTCACGAAGACGTGTTGCGCATGTGAAGACAGTGAAGTGTTAGTGTCTTCCTTGGGGGCGAGAGGTCACTTTAAAAAACGCGCTTAGGATGATGCAGGTGGAATACGTTTTTCAAGGGCATCAGGATGAGAGGGGCCTTCCTCAGGGTCAGAAGAGCTCAACAGACAGAATCCAACTGAAACAGCGTCACCTCGAGGGACCAATGCAAGGGCTTTTGCTGCCCTTTTAAACAGAAAGATTTCCATCCCCCTTTGGTGACTATGGGGCTACAGTTTGCAGTTGGTTCTGGAGTCATGTTGTAGCCCTCTGGTGGTGGTGCCCTACTGTGCTCCCTAATATTGCCTTGCCTGAGCTCCAGATCTTATCTTACTGAAGTGCCGCTCTGGGTGCTGCATTTTACATTACATTTTACACTACTCGCCAGAAGCATGTTCCCTGAGTTTATTTAAGAGTACCTCGCAGGTTTAAGTCACAGAGGACATTATCACTTCAGTACGAAACACTTGGGGACAAATTGGCGTGGCGGTAGAAATCCCCGCGCCAACACTCTGCCAAAGCTCATGCTGCCCGACCCGACAGATTACGATTTATTTGTAGTCTGGCAGGTGGGTGTCTTGGCGGTTCCCTATGTGGTGTCCTTTAAAAGGCTGCTGTGTCAGCAATGGGAACACCTCACCAGGCTCCCGCATGGCATGGACTAGTAAATCCATGCCATCAGGGAACCAAAACCGGCCCTGGCAAAGTGCTCGGGGGGTTGGAGGTGCCGCCGAGCTCTTTGCCGGAGCCGGTTTTCGGCCGATTTTGTTACAGGGCCGATTTTGCAGCTATGCTGCAAAAAATGCCCTGTAACAAAATCGGCCCCCACCCACCCAAAACCGGCCCCACCAGTGCGGCGCACCGGGGAATTGCCCGGTGCCCGCTACGGCCAGTCCGGGCCTGCAGGCCATGCAGGAAACTATGTGCATGCACACAGGCCAGGGGGCACATGTTATGGCCCCTGACTGCATCCACATATGTCTGTAGGGCCCCCTTTGTTTCCTCTCGGCCAGGCTTTTCATGGTGGTGAAACCGCCATGAAATGCCTGGATGAGAGAAACTTGTAATATGCTTGGCTGGACCGTGGCGGTCCTGCCAAGCATATTGCAGCCTCTGACCCCCGCTCCTCCACCAGGGAATGGCGGCTCCCTGGTGGAGCCAGTGGTCCTAGTGCGGTCCGACTGCCCGAGTGGTAATCTGGCAGTCGGGCAGAGGGTGCAGCGATGGCTGCGTCTGCCACCTGCGTGCCAACATGGGTTTGGCAGGCCGAGGACCGCCAGTCTCGTAATCTGGCCCTTAACGTGAGGAGATTTTGTGTTTTTGGGAATTTATTTTTGATTCTAACTTCTTGTTTAATCGGTTGTGTGAGCCAATGTTTGGCTAGGTCTTCTGGACCTAAGGAATCCTGGGGCATGTAGGCAATCCTTGTAATAAGTATTGCTTCCACGGGGTTGGAAGATCCCGCAATGAGGCATACTCTTAAATGAAGGTAGATGTAAAAAGTATGGCGGGCACAACGCTGTTTCGGCAGAATTTATTTTAGAGCTGCAGAATGGGTGAGCGCAAATTCAGGTCAAAGGCCAGACCTTGAGCCTGGAGTCTGCTGTGCATAAGGACAGTCCTAATGGTATCTAGGGAAAAGGGTCATGAGCAAATAGCCTGTTGAAAGTCAGGCCCTGCATCGAGAGCACAACTTGCATGGCGTGGGACACTAGACAAAGGTTAGGAATGGGAAGTGATACATAATATTGGAATTGGTTCTTTTCCTATACTGTATGCAAGAGGAAGTAAGTTTTTGTATACATAATATAAATGTAGCGTTAGAGAAATTAGATCAAGTCACCAGTGTACACGATGCAATACAACTATGTGCAAGATGCATAACTATGCAAGTGTCACTGAAATGTATGTAAAACAGCGACAAAGCATAACCTATGCTTGTTCATCAATGTAGTTTCGGCTTTGCATAAGTTACAACCGTTTTTCCCTTGACCTTCACGAATTCACATTGCGTCAATATAGCCTAGACTGATTGCAAAATGTGGGACGGTGTATACTATTTTGCAAACACTACTACTGGTAGTATTATTATTACTACTACTACTAAGAATATTAGTAACAATTTATTTACATTGCTGGTATTTAACATATCTATAGCACGCATCATGCCATTAATGTGGCATCACAGCACTTCTGGGATTCCAGAGTTACAGCACATCATACCTCACTTCTCCCATTACTGTACGCTGTAAATAACTGGTATTATTATCACTCAGTTTAACAGTATCAAATTAGTGACCTAAGAAGGATGAAATGCTGGAATGAAATTGCGAGATATAACCTATAAATCACAGATGTCACCAATGAACTTTTATTTCATTCACGAACCTTACTTTCTTGTCTCATTATCCTCTGAAGTATTGTAATCCTCTATGTGCAATTATCTCTCTGTAAGTGCACTTCCTCGTTCCATGACAGCCGCTCACATCATAAACGCACCCTCCTTTCCGACTAGAATTCCAAATTTCCTTACATTTAGGTCTCCCAGCTTTCCTTTGCCCTTCAAAGATGTCCCCGCTGTTTTCTACTTAATTTCCCAACAAATGTCTTGCCTTCCCTAGCCAACTGGATCATTCACTTTTTGTGCAAAACAAACAATTATTGATGGAGATGCTTGAGTAAATCTTCCCAATAGTGTAATGATGGAATTGAGTCTGTAACTTGTGCTTTGTACTGAACAATAGGTTGCTGTCCATGATTTCGTATCTTTAGGCCCGATTATGACTTTGGCGCAAAGGCGCCACCGGCTCAATGCTCTCACTGCTGCGCCAATATTGCTCAAGGACCGCCGGCAGTATTAACCTCTTCCATGCTCATGACGAGCTGAGCTCGTCATGGGGCACGGTGCTCTGGTGCTCATGACGAGCTCAGCTCGTCATGAGGCGTGGAACCCTCGCATGCAGGAATAATTCCCCTGCTGTGCTGGAAAACGGAAACGGGTGTGGTCATGAGCACACGAGCACTGTGCCTCATGACGAGCAGAGCTAGTCATGAGCACCGGGGCGCTGTGCGCACCCCCCGCCCCCCAGCACAGCAGGGGAATTACCCCCACACGGAAAGGGTTAAAAGTTAAAAATGTGCAATGCAGGAACTTTGTGGGAATACCGACAGGGGGGCACATGTTGTGCCCCCCATAATGTTTCTACATGAACGGGGAGCCATAGGACCCTGAAGGGGCCCTTTTGTTCTTGCACTGCCAGCCTTTTCATGGCGAGTCTCTGCAATGAAAAGGCTGGAGGTGCAAGAACTTATAATATGCTGCGAGGGACCGTGCCAGTTCCTGCTCAGAGCATTGTGTTGCGGCACAGCTGCACCACTGCCTGGGGAACGACTGTTCCCTGGCACAGCCGGCAATCCGCTGCCGGTAGGACTTTGGAAGTCATAATTGGCACAACAGTGGACCACCACTGCTGTGCGACTGCGTGTCAGTCGGTTGCAAGACCTCCAGACTCGTATTCATCCCCATTATTCTAAAGGACAGGAAGATGGTTCCACACAATAAAAAGAAAGCATGTGTTGTGTTAGACTGACTGCCATGTACACTGTGTCCCTTACAGAAACAGGAACGACTGAGGGACTAAGGAGCATGCAACATGAAGGCAGCGCACAGAAAATAGGTAATGAGGCTAGGGTGCAGGGAGTGGTTAGAAAAGGTACTGGCTTGCAGCTACACACGGGATATCAAAAAATATTGTGGAAAAAAAGAAGAGGTTAGGGATGAAGGGATCAAAAGTGGTCAATTAAAGAAAGAAGCAAGAGAACAAACAGAGGTTAGCTGAGAGAATCCAGAACCCACACTAACAAAAGAGTTGATTAAATGATGTTCTCACCTGAAAAAAGCAAAAGGGATTTAAGTGATCCAGATTAAAAAGGGGATCAAGTAAATATTTCACGATGAATGTCTTTCACCAGATTAGATTCAGAATTGATCAATTTTGCTCATTTGGGAAGTGTTGTGGAAACCAGCTCATAGAAAACCGTTCTCATCAACAGAGTTGTACAAGTTAGTTTTGGTCTAGATCACTTAGATCTTTCCAATATAGCTTTACATCAAACAACATTACATGGAACAAATTATTGAACTTACAGCACGGCTCCTGTAGTTCTCCTTACGATTTTAAAATGGAAGAATGTATCATTCTTAAAGACAATGTCATAGTCAGGGTCAACAGCTTCTTCGGAAGGGGATTCAATTTTGAGTGGCACTTCAAATCGCTGATTATTTGGATCATAAATCTAAGCGAGAAGAGAACACAATTAGGAACAAAACATTATATATTTTAGTTTGGAGTAGAAGGCATCATTGTCACCTCTGCAGATAACAAAACCACACCTTACCAGATCTGACCAACACCCAAGTCTGAGGGCTGAGTGAGCCACCTACTTTAGAAGATCACCTACTCCCTTCAAGCTCCATGGAAGAGTATCATATGTGGCACTGTTGGGCTTATCAATGGCTACAAACACAATTGCTTTGACACTCCTTCAGTGTCTACCATTGCTTTCTGCATCATTGTCAAGATCTGCAGGATCATCCCCTACCTGGAAGTAACCTTATCTTGTCATGACCATTAAAATAAAATAACTGGACATAACCGCAGTGACTAAAAGTAAAGTAAAAAGCTAAAGGTCTTCTCAAACTACTTATGCACGATCTGGAAAAACACTCCAGGGAAGCTCGGGCGCACTCATTCACTATTCCACTTCACAAACAAGCTGAAAGCTCATCTTGTGAAATAAATGTACAGATGCTACTGCTATTACAGCTGAAATTGAGAAAAGAACTCTCCCCGTCTACTCCCCACAATTTCACATGTGAAATATTCCCATGACCAAATAAATAGCTCTATGAAGCACTTAGTTGTTTAGAAAGCTGAACCCTCCTTGGGCATATAGGTCATACTGTTCAACTGTATGCAGTAAGCAAGCTTCACGGATAGCAAGCAGTAAAGGCCATATTTTAACATACTGTTATAAGGAAAGAATCAGTTTTGGAAGAAGGAGGTCCACAGGAGTGGAAGCAGCCACAGTTGTTTGCTCGTACTCAAGGATATTTGTTCATAGCATGGGCCATTCCTGCCCATTCCTTGGTACATGACATAAAAACAGCCATATGGGGTAACCATAGGTCAGTTATCATTTAATGGCCCCATACATATAATGCAGGATATTTAGGGCCTCATTACGATGGCGGATGGGCTTAAGTCCATCCGCCATCGTCTCGGAATGGGAACCGGCCACCCATGAGGCGGCTTACCCACACCCTGAATTACAATGCGACTACCACCATGACAGTCGCCTTGCTTATATTTTGTATTGCGGTGGGGATGCAGTCAGCAGCCCCTTCCGCAAAACAAAAAATAGGGTAATTACATATCCCTGCACCACGTGGCAGGCACCTAGGTGCCTGCCACATAGTACAGGGATATGTAGGGGGCGCCAAAGGTGCCCCCCCAAGGGCCCATGTACCAGCCCAATGGGTAAGGGGGCCCGCTAAGGGCTTCCAAATCCCTTTCCGCCAGCCGTTTCACGTGCGGGTTGACCGCCGCAGAACGACCAGTGGAAAGGGATATTGTAACCCCCACGGCAGTGCCTGACAGGCACTGCTGCCATTCTGGGGGTGGAAGGCAGTCCGCCAGGCGGTGCCATGTCAGTCGGTCTTTCCGACCTCCACCGATACGTCCGCCATGGTAATGTGGAGGTTGAATTGACCCTTACGGATGGCAAGGAAACCACCACTGACTGTCTGTTAATGGCGGTCTCCCCGCCATCCTAATCGTGCACTAAGTCCTGTTGTCAGATAATCCATGATGGGCATCTCTCCCTTCGAAAATATTCCATTTTCATCAGCAAGGACTTTTGAGCTATAAATTATCTGGCTTGCTCCTATCTCTTGTGGTCTTATACATGCCTAGATTTGATGTACATGTGCATGGTTCCAATTAGACACAGATGGTGGGTGTTTAACTTACAGTGAGCCTGGTATGCAAGCATCTTAGCCATTATTGGATCATTAATTTTAAAATGTTATTGTGGTGCCAGGTAACCTTTAATGACTATGTTGGCAGGGATCAATGAAAACAAAGTGCCTCTAAATGTAGTCTTTTTAAATAGTAAAGTGCACTGAAAATTGTAAGCAATTACATATGTCCTACAGTGCCTACAAATCTTTCGCCTTTTATGTAGGATAATTCGAACTCTAGCGAGTTCTAAGGTCTACATACAACCTCAGCTGCCATGTGCTTTTATGCAAAAAGACAAACCCTTCCTTGCCCTCCCACTGATACAAAAGTAAAGTGAAGTCTGAATAAAGCCTAATCCTCTGGACACAAGGGCTTTACTTTTTGTGTAAAGATCCCATCTGTCAAACAACCTACATGTCTAAGACGACTGCTTCATCCTCATCATCGATTATTATCTGGCAAGCACATGTGTACTCTGAGAAGCATACTGGCACTGGGCATCCCCTAACTGACAATAACAGGTATAAAGGGACAAGTTCTATTGCTAGAGGTAACATAAGTGCTGTGTTTTCAGTGTATTTGTGAAGAAAAACTGTCCCTTATTGCAATACTCCAAATCACGAGGCTATGGTATTTAAAGAAACGCCTGTCTGCTCAAGGAAGTGTCATCTGAATATAATGCCCAAGGAGGTGATAATGAGATAGAAAGAAGAGCTCTTGTACTAATGTGGCAACACATTTTCAAGCCCATTACAGATTTTATAGAGGCCTAAAGTGGACCCTTTTCTTCACTTTGAGACACCTGCAGCACAGAAATGATCAAATGTCTTTAAGCCAGTTGCTTCCTGACAGTTGTACGGAATATACTGTGACTTTAAAAATTCAGAACTTATGAGGTCCAGGCAAAGACAGATTATTGCACTAATCTGTACATGATAGCACACAAATAGAGATTACCATGGCATGACGTTTCTCAAGTAAAGGGGGAGCTTTCCAAATTAGGTAGAAAATCTGAAAACAGGCTGATGAGATGGAATGAATTGCCACTACAAAAGAGGAGGCAGCACGTGTAAGGTCTAGACATTATCAAAAGGTATTGCAGGATTGCTGAGCTGGGGAGGCCAGAGAAGATCACACCAACAGTGCTTGCTCCTATCTACCAACCACAGGTCAGTTTGCGATTCAGCTTGAGAAAGTTCTTACTCATCCATCATGCATGCCCAAAAGACACCCACTAGCAATGTTCAATTAGCCTTTCACAGCCTTGCCCAGTCATACAATGAGCTGTGGGTCATAAACATGCTAACACTGGGTAGCAATAGAATCCGATCATCGGTGCAGAAGGTCGCACATAAATGTCTGAGACCATAGGTGAGAGCTGGGAGCTTTGTGGGAGCCCATACTGAACCTTGAATATTAGATTTCTAAAGTGCCTTCTTGAAGAGAGGAACTCAGATTGTCAAAGAGTCCTAGCACATGACTGGTTCTAAGGATAGAGTGATTCAGTGTCAAATTGTGTGAATTTGTCTTTAAAAATACAGTTGCTGAGACCCCCTCCTCTGCGATGATCTTTAACTCGTCCAAGGTCAATGATGATTCTCTACGCCTTCTGGGGTTAAAGCCTAACTGCCAGAGGTCTATGATCACAGAATCCTCAGCACTGTGTCACTTTTAAGGGGCCTTGCAGATAAGTCTTCCTCTCCACGAACCATATTTCTACTACTGTGTTGGCTGACAGCAAACACAGTCATAAATGTATAGATGTAGAATATTTCTCATTGAATTCATTGATTCCCAGCTTTGATTCAGTAGCACTTATCCATCTACTAACACCTAAAGGTGCAAAATATGATGCAAAAGTGCAGATATCACCCATTTAATATACAAAGAAATGAGGGTTACTCCAAATACTGCTATCCTTCATGAGAAAAGAACATACAATAAAGTGCAGAAATTATTGGCACAGCCTTGCGAGAGCCATTACCTTCTGTGTAGAGGTATGTATTCCACTTGTGGCTCCGGCCAACCCAGGCGGGCCAGTTTCAGCATGGAATCCCTCTCCCCGTGCTGGACCACTCACAGGAATCATTTTGATGTATAAGAGACTTAAGGTCTGGAGTCTGTCACTAATCTTGAATTTTGCTTCAAGTTGGATTCACAGGAATCCACACATGAGAGTTTAGCAAGATGAGAACAATTCTCACAAGATTGTGAAGAGGTCACAGTTCTGTTAAAGTGGAAATACTTATTTTTATATTAACATCAATGGCAGCCTAATTTTTACCTGTATCCTGCCATGCTCAAGCTGACTGAATGTTTGTGGCTGTTATGGGATAAAGGCTCTTTGACTCCTCAAAGAACATTTTTGTATTTTGCATCCAGACGTCTAGTTGGCCAACACCATAACTACCAGAACTGGAGCAGTAAATGCTCCAATATACCCCAATGATCAATGGAGTAGCCATGCCTGCTGCTCTGTCCTGTTGTACTCTTGTGGCATGTCTCTAAGGATACTTATGAACTGTTTCTCTTGGTCTCTCAAATAAATAAAAAAATGAAAGACCATATGGGAACTCACTCTACTGTGTGCAGTTTTTGTTCTACTTTTATTTACACCTTTATGGGAACAAGATTGTGTTCAGTGGTTAATATGTGCCCCAGGTTGTGAACAGCTGTACTAGCCCTCACTTTGGCACCCACTCAAAATACATCAGTTATGTCAGTTAGGTCAGTTCCACCGAGCCAATTAGATTCAGGTGCAGCAAGCAAGCTGTGAGCTGCTGTGAGCATCTGTGAGCTGAAAAGCTGTCACAATGCCATGGTACCACTGTGGTGAAGATATCGGGCCGGCTAATTCATCCAGCAGCAGCCAGCAGATGGGGTGCCAATCGGTTTAAAGAAAAACAGAGCAGAGCTATCAATAGCAGGAGGCGAGGTAAGGCGCCCGAGTGCAACAGCATTAGTTGCCGCTTGTAGAGTGAGAGCCCGGGCCCCTGTGGAAGTGGCCCAGCTAGTTCTGGGTGTGGCTTGCGGTCGCCCTGGTGTGCTCCCGCCTGGGCCCTCTCTCTCGATATTTCAGCCTTTACTAATCTCTCTGACTCTTTCTGCCTACACCAAGAGCTAAAATAGGAGGGGAGGTGTAGGTAGCTACAAGAGGATTTGAGGTTCACGGAGGTGGCTAGCATTAGGCTGGTGTGGCTTGCACATGTAGGGACTTCGTTTCCTGCTCTGTGACAAAAAAACGAGCTTAGAACAGAATCAACACACCGACCTGTGATGCGGCAATCTGGCCGCACACCGACAAATGTAGGAAGGGCAGTCAATGGCTCCAGAAAAAGTTATTTTTTCTGTAGACGATTGAAACCTTGAACCGGCGGAATGTCTTGTGAAGTAATACCAAAAGTAAAGTAAAGAGCCAAGGGGTTACAGCATCCAACAGAGTGATCAGCATGCTCTGCAGTAATCCAAAAAAGAGACAAGGTTTATCATAAAGAGGACAGGTGACCATAAAATGAGTCCATAAGAGTGCCTCTCTTACAAGTTGCTGTATTTCTGAACCAGCATTATAAGTTGTTGTTGCTTCGACCCTATTGATCCAATTGGCAAGGAAAACCTCACCATCACAGAGTAAATGTTATGGCCTACAAAAAAATTAAGAAAAAGATGAAGTCCGCTGCACTCCTTGGTAATAAGGAATTTTAAACGATGAATAGGTGCAGTTCAATCCTTTAGGGTGCTCAGGGTGAACCCCTTTCTGTCCGACAGGGGCAAAGTATCAATGTTAGAAAAAATACCTTACAGGCGTAAGGTGAGGAACCTGAGCACTCCTGTGTGCTAATAAATGCAATTTACACAGTGGTTTTCAAAAAAAGTTCAAAGTTTTATTCACTTTGTACTTTCGCAAATGTAATTCATCCTTCTGAATTAGAACATGTTCATTTGAATAAACGAGGTTTGATTTAAATGTTGTTTCAGTTATTCCATAATCAATCCATGAATTGGAAAAGTTCAACACATTAAAGTTGTAAATATGAACATCCCCGATGCATTTCGAGCTGGAAAGCTCTTCTTCAGGGCGTCAAAGTGTTCTAGGAAAGAGGAGGAGAATCCAAAGTTACTAATCAGGTCCCAAGTGAAGAGCAAATAGACGAGTAATTGAAGGTGAAATGGTGATTGAGTCTACTAATAGCGGGTGAAGCAGTGACGTGAAGGAAAGGTAAAAAGCGAACAGATTTTTATAAATCCGGTCTATAAATAGTGCGTCGAGAATGATGAAGGAAAGACTGTGTGATGATTGTCGAGTGAACCCAGAGTTCGCCAATATTAAACGATTGAGAGTGTGACGCGTTAAAAGTGAGGAATATGAAAAACAAGCGTGCATGTGGTTTAACATTTTATTGTGAACCCTCAAAAGTGAAAAAAGGTTAGAATGGCGTGCCAATGAAAGAAATTAGAACAGCGTTTTCCCGAAAAAAACGGCGTTATTACAAACAAAAACTGGTGTGTCAATGAATATAAATTGGAATGTGCTCATTGGGGATTTTAGTATCCCCTCCTTAAAAAGATCGTATTTAGCCCGTGCAGTTGTGGAGCTTACCAAAAGTATCATACGGTAGGTGCGAAGAATCCAAACGCTGTGAGTGCGGAAAGAATACCGCCCGTGAGATGCGGAAGTGTTTAAAGAGTATGCGCATGCGTAGAATGAAAGTAAACATGAGAAATAAAAATTGGACTGAGTTGTGGGATCGCAAACCGTGGGTGAGCGAAAATGATTGATTAAAGTTATGGAAAAAGAAGAAAAAATGGATCACAGAACATTAAAGTGGAGTAAGAGTATATGGATAGATGCATGAGTAAATGCGGGGTGCTGGTGAATCCTGTACCTAAAAACGAAATGCATGTTGAACAATATATACAACAGTGTACATATTTACTTACTCGTGATCAACAGGGGAAATAAAGAATGGAAAAAAAGACAGATTACCGAAGGGTGTAAAGAAGAAATGTAGAATCGTAGATATGCATTGTAAAAAAATACAGTGTGATGAAGTGATAGGTAAGATGGTGAATGAAAAATGTAGAGATCAAAAAGGTATGTGATCAAAGCTAAAGATGGTGTGGATAGAAGGTGGTGTAGGAACATTGGAGAACAGAGGAGTGTTATATGAAAGTGGGAAGGAAGGAAAAGAAGGAAAATGGAAGAAGAACACAAAAGTATCAATGAAAAACGAAGGTATAAAACCTTAAATGCAGTCGAAAGGGAAAACCAACAGGATAATAGACGAATTTACATATTGGTCAAAGGAAGCTGCTAAATTCCAGACGTTCATTGAGTCCTTTGGGATGGGCAGAGCCCAATTTGAATATCCAGTACAGTTCTCTCTGGAGAAGATATTTTCTTGGGTCTATGCCTTCTGGTTTGTTGGCTACCTCAAGGACGAGGAAGCGAATTTGATTTATGTTGTGGTTCTGTTGAGTGAAGTGGGAAGAAACACAGGATTTTAGGTTTTTGTTTCTGATGTTACTCCGGTGTTCATTAAGTCTCGTTTTAATTTTGCGTTCGGTCTTCCCCACATAGGGTAATCCACATGGACATTTCAATAAATACACGACATTAGTGGTATCACATGTGGCATTTACTTGTAGCAGAATTTGCGTGCCTTTGCTAGGATGAGTGATGCTGTTCCCCGGTATGATGTTATGACAATTCAAACAGTTATGACAAGGGATGGTTCCTTTGTAGATGGTAGAGTGAGTGATGCGAGGTTTTATCATTGTTCGCACATTTTTAGAACGTTGGTATGCAAAAGTTGGCAATTCATTAAAGATGGCATTAAAATTCCAATTGAAGTAACTGCCAATGGTTGGTAATACATTTTTTAATCCGGTGACTTTTGGTGGAAAATTTGGAAACGAAAACGTTTCGTTGTTCATTAGAGGTTGTTTTGGCTTTGGGCTTGAGTAGAGTAGATCGATCAATGTTGGTTACTCTGTCATACACTGTTTGAACAATCTGGTTAGGGTAACCTCTGTTGAGGAACTTGTTCATGATGATGGTACTATCATGTTTATAGATGTCATCTGTAGAGGCAATGCGCTTGGCTCGCGTGAGTTGTGAGTACGGAAGATGTTTTTGAGACTGGGTTGATGAAAGCTTGAATAGTGGAGATAATTATTGCAATCGGTAGGTTTGATGTATATGGCTGTTTCCAATTTGGTGTCTTTGATGTAAAATTGTAAATTGATACTTGTATAGCACACTACTCACCCGCAAGGGTCTCAAGGCGCTTGTACGAATACCGCTGTGGAACCCATCCTGGCTTTCCCTGTGAGGTGTCCACTCCTGGGCATCCCCAAGGTGGAGGCCAGGCATCCTTAGCGTTGTGGGGGCCGTTGTGGAGATTAAGCAAGCTATTGCCCAGAGTTGCAGAGTGGGACTCCATGATTGGAATAGGCACCAAGGCGAGAATTATCAGGTCCGTGGAATTTTTTAGCCCAAGACGCGCCGAGGCGGGGAATTGAACCCTGCTCCCGGGCTAGACCTTGCATCAGGGTCTGCCGCTCTAACCATTGAGCCACACTTCTCCATGATGATATCAACGTCTAGAAATGAGATTCTGGTCCGGTTGGAATTGTGTGTAAATTGGATTCTGTCGTTTATGGCATTGAGATGACTGATGGGGAAAATAAGTTGTTGTTCAGTGCCAGTCCATATTAAAAAAATTTCATCTATGTAGCGATAGTAGATTTTGAGATGGTCTTGCCAATGAGGTTTAGACAGAATGTGTTGGGTTTCAAAATCATGCATGAACAAATTTGCGCACGATGGGGCAGCACAATTCCCCATCGCTGCGCCTGAGAGTTGAATGAAAAATTTGTCTTGGTATTTGAAGTAACTGTGTAACAAGGTGAATTGGATGAGTTCCATCAGAAAGACTTGTAGGTCAGGTGGTTTGTTGGTTTTGAGTAGAGCTGTTTCTATAGCCTGAATTCCGAGATTGTGAGGGATGGATGTGTAGAGAGAATTCACATCTATGGTACACAGTATAACAGGTGTTTGAGGGTCAATGATGATATTGCTGATTTTGGACAAAAAGTCTGTGGTGTCTTGTAAGTAGCTTTCCATTTGGGTAACCAAAGGTTGAAGGTGTCGATCTATGTAGGTTCCAATGGCATGTGCTTACAATGGGTCTGAATGGAGGTTTGACTGGATCTTTGTGGATTTTTGGAATCATATAGAGATATGGAATGTTCGGATGAGTTTTGATAAGGTAATTGCGGTCTTTATTGGTGATGGTTCCAAAAGCAGCAGCTTTGTCAATGAGAGACTGGAGGATAGCAAAATATTCCTTGGTGGGATCGGAGTTTATTTGATTGTAGGTGTTGGCATCCGAAAGATGATTGTTCACACTGTCAAGGTAGAATTGGGTGTACATAATTACCAAGGATCCGCCCTTATCAGCACTCATCCGAACATTCCATATCTCTATATGATCCCAAAAATCCACAAAGATCCAGTCAAACCTCCATTCAGACCCATTGTAAGCACATGCAACTCTATTCATGAACCCATTGGAACCTACATATATCGACACCTTCAACCTTTGGTTACCCAAATGGAAAGCTACTTACAAGACACCACAGACTTTTTGTCCAAAATCAGCAATATCATCATTGACCCTCAAACACCTGTTATATTGTGTACCATAGATGTGAATTCTCTCTACACATCCATCCCTCACAATCTCGGAATACAGGCCATAGAAACAGCCCTACTCAAAACCAACAAACCACCTGATCTACAAGTCTTTCTGATGGAACTCATCCAATTCACCTTGTTACACAGTTACTTCAAATACCAAGACAAATTTTTCATTCAACTCTCAGGCGTAGCGATGGGGAATTGTGCTGCCCCATCGTACGCAAATTTGTTCATGCACGATTTTGAAACCCAACACATTCTGTCTAAACCTCATTGGCAAGACCATCTCAAAATCTACTATCGCTACATAGATGACATTTTTTTTAATATGGACTGGCACTGAACAACAACTTATTTTCGCCATCAGTCATCTCAATGCCATAAACGACAGAATCCAATTTACACACAATTTCAACCGGACCAGAATCTCATTTCTAGACGTTGATATCACCATCAAAGACACCAAATTGGAAACAGTCATATACATCACACCTACCGATCGCAATAATTAAATCCACTATTCAAGCTTTAATCAACCCAGTCTCAAAAAACATCTTCCGTACTCACAACTCATGCGAGCCAAGCGCATAGCCTCTACAGATGAAATCTATAAACATGATAGTACCATCATCATGAACAAGTTCCTCAACAGAGGTTACCCTAACCAGATTGTTCAAACCGTAACCAACATTGATCGATCTACTCTACTCAAGCCCAAAGCCAAAACAACCTCTAACGAACAACGAAGCGTTTTCGTTTCCAAATTTTCCACCAAAAGTCACCGGATTAAAAAATGTATTACCAACCATTAGCAGTTACTTCAATTGAAATTTTAATGCCATCTTATCTTAGCAGGCATTTATTAAGCGCACGTACACCCGTGGGTTTCATGGCGCTGAGTGAGGAAGGCAGATGAAACAGAAGCGCTTAGCCAGCCGCTTGCACGAATAGCCAGGTCTTCAAGGATTTTCTGAAGCTGAGAAGATCTTTACAGCTTCGGAGTGCCAGAGGCAGAGAGTTCCAGAATTTTGGGGCAAGATGAGAGAAGCTGCAACCACCCAGCCGTTTACGTCTAAAGGACGAGGTGGCGAGCAGAAGGTGGTAGGCAGAGCGAAGACAGCGGCTGGGGTTGTATTTAGTGAGCCAACTGCTGATAAATTTAGGACAGTTGCCGTGACCAGCTTTAAAGGCCATGCAGCCAGTTTTGAAAGACACCCTATGGGTCAGCGGGAGCCAGTGGAGTTGAGCAAGGCAAGGGCTGACCGAGGACCGCTTAGGGAGTTTAAATATCAGTCTGGCTGCTTGATTTAGACCAGCAGGAAGACCAAGGTAGATGGAGTTAGAAAAGTCCAGCCGTGAGAGTATCAGTGCTATTACCACCTGGATCAAGGCAGAGTGAGTAAGCAGATGAGCGATCTTCCTAATTTTTCGTAGCTGGTAGACACTGGAAGAGATCACAGCGCCCACCTGCCCACGAAGCGAGAGGTCGGCCTCAATGATAATCCCCAAGCTTTTCACAGAGGAGGAGGGGACTGGGGGAGGCCCGAGTTCAGGTGGCCAAAATTGCGGGCCCCAACTGATTAAACTATTTCCAGGCAGGACCAACTCGGTCTTGCCTGGGTTAAGTTTCAAATGATTGATGTCCATCCAACGCTGGATATGGAGTAAGGTGGCCTGAAACTCACTAACAGCATTGGGGGAGCTAAGGGAGAAGATGATCTGAAGATCATCAGCATAGTTGAATAATGTAATGTTTTGAGTTTTGAGAGAGTGAATGAGAGGTCTGAGGTAGATATTGAAAAGAGGAGCCCTGCGGGACCCCACAGGTAGAAGGAAGTTTGGGAGCAGTGAATTGTCCAAGCCTGACTGCCTGGGTGCGGCCTGTAAGGAAAGATTTAATCCATTCCAAAACATTCCAAAGCAGCTCCTCGCAAGCCGGCCTGCTCGACACGGTTGAAAAGGATGGTGTGGTCAACCGTGTCGAACGCGGATGACAAGTCCAGGAGCACCAGCGCTTGATGTACACCTCTGTCAGCATTAACCCTCATGGTGTCCATGACCGCTAAGATCACAGCCTCCGCAGAGTGTGCCGGGCGGAAGCCCGCTTGATTTGGTCCTAAGAACTCTGATCGTTCGATGAAGTTGGACACACAGCTGGTCACATGAGCTTCCAAGACTTTAGCAAGGAAGGGTAAAAGGGAAATAGGACGGTAGTTAATAGGGTTACTGGGGTCCACCTCAGGCTTCTTAAGGAGGGGGACAACTGTGGCGTTTTTAAAAGCGCTTGGGACCATACCTTGCGACAGAGACTCATTAAGAAAAGAAAGCACACTCTGGGGCAAGGTGGTAAATATATATTTGGCGACAGACGGGGGGCAGCAGTCGTCGGGGGAGCCTGATTTGACACGGGTCAAGAGTGCTACTAAGGTTTTAAGACAGATCGGTAGGAGCGTATCTAGGGTAAATTGGTTCCTGGAAAAGTCTTGGGGAGGTTCCCAATTAGAGGTGTTAGG
The DNA here is from genome assembly GCF_964261635.1 of Lissotriton helveticus. Lineage (NCBI taxonomy): Eukaryota > Metazoa > Chordata > Amphibia > Caudata > Salamandridae > Lissotriton > Lissotriton helveticus. Next base: position 1,248,919,444 of record NC_136057.1, read on the forward strand.
AAGAGTGGCTTTAATGGCAGAAATTTTATTGCAAAAGAAACGATTTATAGAGTTACAAAGTTCTTGAGTAGGAGTCTGAGCCAACGAGGTTCTGGTATCGTTGCACAAATCGTTGACAATTAAAAAAATTATTTTAGATTTGTTGGGGGCATTGAGTAATTTGGAGGAAAAGTAAGCTGCTTTAGTTGAAAGGATAGCAGTTTTGTACTCTCTATGAGAACTAACAAAAACTTCCCTGTCTTTAGTAGAGTAGGTGGATCTCCATTTCCTCTCAGTGTGGCGAAGTTCGAGTTTTTGTTGCTTAAGGTCCTGAGAGAACCACCTGTGTGCCTCCGAGCGGCGGGCGCGAGCAAATTTCACTATGGGGGCATGAGTGTCACTTGCAGATAAAAGCCAGTTGGCAATTTTTCCCTCCATAGAGTTTACATCGCCACAGAAAGAGGGAACGGTGTTCTCCAAAGTTTCAATAAAGTCAGATCTATTTAAAGAGTTCTACTTCCTAGATTCTCCGCCCGCTAGCGTCGCAGCTTATTTGCGGGTAGAAGATGCGATGGTAAATTGAATCAGGTGATGATCTGACCAGATGCAGGGCTGGATGACTAGGGTGGGTATTGATATGTTATGGGTCCATATATGGTCCAAGATGTGACCCCCTTCGTGAGTGGGGGCGAGGACGTGTTGGGCAAGATTGAGGTTAGATAAGAGTTCAGACAACTCAGCCGACTGCGCACCTCCAGAAGCATCATTGAACCAGTAGTTCATATCCCCATCATCTTTAATGAATTGCCAATTTTTGCATACCAACGTTCTAAAAATGTGCGAACAATGATAAAACCTCGCATCACTCACTCTACCATCTACAAAGGAACCATCCCTTGTCATAACTGTTTGAATTGTCATAACATCATACCGGGGAACAGCATCACTCATCCTAGCAAAGGCACGCAAATTCTGCTACAAGTAAACGCCACATGTGATACCACTAATGTCGTGTATTTATTGAAATGTCCATGTGGATTACCCTATGTGGGGAAGACCGAACGCAAAATTAAAACGAGACTTAATGAACACCGGAGTAACATCAGAAACAAAAACCTAAAATCCTGTGTTTCTTCCCACTTCACTCAACAGAACCACAACATAAATCAAATTCACTTCCTCGTCCTTGAGGTAGCCAACAAACCAGAAGGCATAGACCCAAGAAAATATCTTCTCCAGAGAGAACTGTACTGGATATTCAAATTGGGCTCTGCCCACCCTAAAGGACTCAATGAAAGTCTGGAATTTAGCAGCTTCCTTTGACCAATATGTACATTCGTCTATTATCCTGTTGGTTTTCCCTTTCGACTGCATTTAAGCTTTTATACCTTCGTTTTTCATTGATACTTTTGTGTTCTTCTTCCATTTTCCTTCTTTTCCTTCCTTCCCACTTTCATATTACACGCCTCTGTTCTCCAATGTTCCTACACCACCTTCTATCCACACCATCTTTTGCTTTGATCACATACCTTTTTGATCTCTACATTTTTCATTCACCATCTTACCTATCACTTCATCACACTGTATTTTTTTACAATGCATATTTATGATTCTACATTTCTTCTTTACACCCTTCGGTAATCTGTCTTTTTTTCCGTTCTTTATTTCCCCTGTTGATCACGAGTAAGTAAATATGTACACTGTTGTATATATTGCATATATTGTTCAACATGCATTTCGTTTTTAGGTACAGGATTCACCAGCACCCCGCATTTACTCATGCATCTATCCATATACTCTTTCTCCACTTTCATGTTCTGTGATCCATTTTTTTCTTTTTTTCTTCTTTTTCCATAACTTTAATCAATCATCTTTGCTCACCCACGGTTCGCGATCCCACAACTCAGTCCACTTTTTATTTCTCATGTTTCTTTTCATTCTACGCATGCGCATACTCTTTAAACACTTCCGCATCTCACGGGCGGTATTCTTTCCGCGCTCACAGCGTTTGGATTCTTCGCGCCTACCGCTTGATACTTTTGGTAAGCTCCACAACTGCACGGGCTAAATACGATCTTTTTAAGGAGGGGATACTAAAATCACCAATGAGCACATTCCAATTTATATTCATTGACACGCCAGGTTTTGTTTGTAATAACGCCGTTTTTTTTGGGAAAACGCTGTTCTAATTTCTTTCATTGGCACGCCATTCTAACCTTTTTTCACTTTTGAGGGTTCACAGTAAAATGTTAAACCACATGCACGCTTGTTTTTCATATTCCTCACTTTTAACGCGCCACGCTCTCAATCGTTTAATATTGGCGAACTCTGGGTTCACTCGACAATCACCACACAGTCTTTCCTTCATCATTCTCGACGCACTATTTATAGACCGGATTTTTAAAAATCTGTTCGCTTTTTACCTTTCCTTCATGTCACTGCTTCACCCGCTATTAGTAGACTCAATCACCATTTCACCTTCAATTACTCGTCTATTTGCTCTTCACTCGGGACCTGATTAGTAACTTTGGATTCTCCTCCTCTTTCCTAGAACACTTTGAACCCCTGAAGAAGAGCTTTCCAGCTCGAAATGCATCGGGGATGTTCATATTTACAACTTTAATGTGTTGAACTTTTTCAATTCATGGATTGATTATGGAATAACTGAAACAACATTTAATTCAAACCTCGTTTATTCAAATGAACATGTTCTAATTCAGAATGATGAATTACATTTGCGAAAATACAAAGTGAATAAAACTTTGAACTTTTTTTGAAAACCACTGTGTAAATTGCATTTATTAGCACACAGGAGTGCTCAGGTTCCTCACCTTACGCCTGTAAGGTATTTTTTCTAACTACAAAAAATTAAGAAATGATACAATTTTCATAAAAATACTGGAAACAGAAAAGTCTCAGAGAAAGTAAAACACGGGCTGCGCTCATTGGCATTCTCCCACGCTCAATTACAATACCTGAATTCTTTCCCTCCTGCGCTCAGACTGCAAAAAAAAATAAAGAAATGATATCTAAATCAGAAACGCAAAGAGCAACATCTGAAGACCCAGTAAAAACTCCATCTTCAATTACAGATATAAAAAAAAAGTAATAAAAGGGCAGATCACTTCCGGATCATCAAAAGGTCCTCAACAGCAACATTCTCTTCCATCAATGGTGTCAACACACATTCCTGTGATGGATTTTACTCTCCTGGACATCAATTTGAGCCAGGCCACTATTCTGCCAGAACCAAAACTACAAAAGGAGTCTCCTCAATTATTTAATAGTACCCCAAGTAAATCTACTGGCCACGATGAAAATGTATCCCACTCACCAGATTTTCCACTATTAATACCTCCCGATTACTCAAATAAGCAAGAATTTATCTCTGAATCTTTTAGTTGCCTTGAAAGTGTGCTAGCATAAATTCTGGCTCTTTTGGAAAAATCTGTGTATAATTCTGATCAATTTCTGGAAATTCAATCTACAGTAATGCTATGTCTGGTAGCTCAGGAAAATAACCAAACATTACTGAGATCCCCCTGTGAAAATAAGCAAAAAACAATGAAGAAAGCAATCACATCCATGGCACATCTCGATCTGAGAGAAATTTATCCATGTTAATCCAAAAAATATCAAGAGCAACCCAAACTAGCAATACAAGGAATAAATCAATCAACAAGAAAAAAGGAAACATACATTCAATTTATTCTCTGAGGAAGCTGTTTTCAGAGAGTACAGAATATGCTGAGGCTCATATAATTCCTCAGTATTATCCAATTTTCACTCAAAGAGAAACACTAATGTGCTCTCAACGAACTATGTTAACAATTTTAGAACCCCAAAATTCATGGACGAATCTACACAAAGAAGCAAAACAGGCAAAACATTCAAACTTAACTACAAGAACAAGAAGGAAAATTTCTAAGCGTAGATTCTCAAAGCCAAAAATCACAAAAACAAGTTCCCTGAAGAGGTCCAGTCTCCTCTGGATCTTCAGGAAGAAGCAATACAACTGAATTCCCTAGTGACAATTTTAAAAGCAGACGCTGTCTGCAGAATCCTAGCTCTCCAAATACAAAAGATACAGGAAAAAGACATCTACAGAACTCAAACCAAACTTTAGAGATTTCCGAACTTTTTCCCATCGGAAATGATCCGCTCAACTGAAAAAGGATTCTTAGCCTTCTACACACACTTCCTTCTCTACAATCCCCATCATCTGCGGAAATAAAATTAGTACAATATTTAAAGAAGCATTTCTTTTCAATGGTATGAGTTGAATTCTGGCCCTGTGTGATCTAAACAAAAGTCCTTGACAAGAGTGAAATACTGCACGAATTTGGATTAGACTATTGACTGTTCCAACAGCAGAGTACCAGCAAATGTGATTTAACTCCCTTTCAAAATAATTCCATTGATGGTCTCCTTCAAACCCAAGTGGACAAATTAACACTCTGCATCTCTAAAGGAGATAGGCAGATATGGAATCATAGCCTTTTGATCCCAAAATCTCAAAAAAGGCGAACTCTTGGTCATGGCTTTTAGGCAATCCAAATGGCAATAGGCAAGGCAGAGGAGAAAAACTCCCTTTTGAGTGAACAGACCACCAGTAAGAACATAGATATCCTTTCATGGAATATTGCCGGTCTGGGCACGCAAAAACTTTATTATCTCTTGGACAACTCTCCCTCTATCATCTGCCACCAAGAAACTTGGTTCCTTGAAAAAGTTGATCTAAAAAACTACTTCGTATTCAAAATCTCTGCAACGAGGGTAAACCGTGGCCATGCTAAGGGCAGCCTCATGATCTTGTTAACAGAGGATACAAAGTGGGACTTTGAAATAATCCATCAGTGTTGTAAGAATGTTCAATGCATCAAGTTAAATGCCCAAAAGGTTAGCACTCAAGCTGTCAAATTAGTATTCCTCTTTAATATTTACGTTCGACCCGGGCCTGAATACAACTTCATGCTAGTAAATTTTTGCAACCAGATCGAATCAACTCTTGAAGCCTGTGGGAATTCTCAAGGCTTTTTAATGGTAGATTTTAATGCAAACATCTCAAACCTCTCTATAAAATCATGTTGAAATAAAGATGCCGAACGTTTTTGGTCTATTCCTGTTACTGTTTTCCCAAAGTTGATAAAAGCAGATGAATGGGGGAAAATGCTACTAGAGCTATCTAACGGTATCAATGGTGCAATCTTATATGGCAGATTGGATGGTGATATACCGGCAAGTTATACAAGAAAGGGTGTCTCCGGCTGTTCCATAAGTGACTACATAATCTCAACTCTTTTCTAAAAGGAGCGGTTATGTGGTAATTCATCTAACACTCAATCTGGATCTTCAGTCTATTTCTCTGTGGTCTTTATCGCACATGAATGGAGTCACAACGGTAGGTCAAAAACTGGGCCTTATTATCTGGAATTCATTCAGCACAAAAAAAATAAATGAAGCAATAAATATAAAACAGTTGAATATAATGCACAACAATTTCAGTCCAATTTTACAGTTTGAGTTCACCCTCTCAGCTATAACCCACGTACTACAGAAGACAGGCATCTCCAAAAACATCCATGGCAAGAAAAAGATCCCTCAGGAGAGGGACATCTCCAAAAAAAGAAACAAGCTTATCAGGCAGAGGCGGCAATTCACCGATATCACTGTTTCCAGCGAATTAAGAAATAGTTTCCTTACAAAAAACCCTCAAAAGAATCAAGGAAACAATGAGCAGGGAAAGAATGGACATAAATTGGATTGATCTACACTTGGATCCTCAACGGAAAAACAGTAAACAATTTTAGCAACTAATTGCGAAAGGAATCAGGAGCACAAAATCGCTAAAGGCCACTCTGGTCTCACTTAAAGATTGGGAAAGGTATATGCTATAGCTTTTTAAAGCAAATCCTGATCCACACACAAATAGTGATGCCTGCATTCTGCAGCCTTTGTTTGAATCAAACCATCAGATAGGTCCACCTTCAGAAAAGCAAATAGAATAATAAATAAGGAAGGCAAGGTTCTCTTCAGTTTTGGGACCAGACATGATTCCAGTAAAAGGACTCCAAAGTAATCCTGCAAGATGGAGCAATTTCTTAGCACCTCTCTTCTTGCATTGTTAAGATTCTGGACAAATCCCAAGCTCAGGAAGTATTGTCAGCCCTCTTTTAAAATAAGGTTCTCGCCTAAATGCTGGCAACTTCCGTAAAATTGCACTTATAGTTTCTACAGGGAAAATCTTGGCAACAAGCATCCTTGAACATCTAATAGATTGGGCCAATACTAAGAATGTCATTCCAATGGTACAAGCTAGATTCATGGCAGGACACAGACGTTATAGTGTTTTTAAAGAAAGGTAAACTCCCAGAGCTCCCCTAGTCATATCGTCCGATTTCTCTCATGAATACGGATGCAAAAATATATTCCAAAATCATGGCCACCCGATTACAAAAAAATATAGCTGCAAATATTTCACCATGGCAACATGGTTTTATCCCTGGCCGGGGGACCACAGACCACACGCGGCAAGTAATATCAATATTGGACATCGCCGAGGTAGAGAAAAGAGCAGTGGCTGTGGTCCTCCTGGACGCAGAGAAAGCTTTTGATCGGGTGGCCTGGGGTTATTTGTGGGATATATTGGCTGAGAGAGGCTTTGGTCGAGGACTTATCCGGGCAATACAGGCTATGTATCACAAGCCTCATGTCAAGATCCAAATAATGGGATATACCTCTAGGTGGTTGAAGATAGAAAGGGGTACGCATCAAGACTGCTCTTGCTCCCATATCCTGTTTGCATTCTATTTGGACCCCTTCATCTCCCTAATTTGGAATAATCCAATAATTAAACCGGTAGTCTCTCATAGATACAAGACAAAAATATTGGCATATGCTGATGATATTGCCCTATTAACTTCAGCTCCACAAGAGGCAATAATAGAAGTAGAAAAGCTGGCAGAAATATTTGGGAGGAGATCGGGCTACCTTTTAAATAGCTCAAAGACGCAAATAATTTGCTTTTTTCAATGTATATTACAAGGTGGTGCAGTCAGCAACATATTTAGGAGTCATATTAACATCTAAGATTACTGATCTATGGGCATTAAATATAGATCCAGTAATGGCCTCAATTAATAGGGAGTTGAAACGGCTAGACCATTTACACCTCACAATAATTGGAAGGATAAATGTAATTAAAATGAAAATCTTTGCAAAAATTCTGTATTTAATCCAGGCTATCCCACAAGAGCTAACGGTAAAAAAAATACGGAAAATAGAGGGGATGTTTTCTAACTTTATCTAGAATTGCCTGAGACTCAATGAGAAACTTGCTGTTACCGGCTGGTAACCGTACTTGATAAAGAAGGCTTCTGGTGCGGAGGCTAAAACACGTAAGGGTGGAGTACCCTTTTCAGTTTTCTTTGTTATATATGCCTTATTTACCAATCATTGGAGGAAGAAAAGACAGAATGCTTTGAGTCATTTCCATACAAAAATGCATGCCTACAATGAATGTTGAGATTCAAGACGAATATGCAAGGACAATCGGTTTATGGAGAATAATATTCTGTTGTGTTTATTTTGCAATTTAACAGGGGTTCAGGCAAAAGAGGAGTTATTTTCTTCCCTGTGACGTTGGGCAGGTATAGATACATAGTGGGTATTTTTGGAGGAAAAACAGCGATTAGTGTCAACGCTATATTTTTCAGTGTTCATAATTTATTTAGTAGATGTTTATTTATTATTCCTCACAGATTTCAAAAAGGAACTGTCAATCTATCTAAAGAGGATAAGGAGTTTGACTTTTACATTCACCCAGGCGTTTAATGAAGAATAGACTGCTTATGTATATTTACAGGTACAGGTACATGAAAAAAAGCAAACACTTATGGAGTAAAGGTGGTTAGTTTATAGCAGTGTTTGCATACTGTTGCTTTCTCTTCATGTCTCCTGCCCAGCTGTTCCCTTTCTTTCCTTCCCTCGCTTGATCCAATTAAAATTCTGTGTTTATTACAATCAGAATTGAGACGATCAAGAGGTGGGCCTATTTTTTAGCCTTTGACAGACAGGGTCAATAGACCTACCCTTTGGAGGAAATTAATGAAAATGGGAATACCAGTCGCTCCTTTGAGGTTAATTATTGCCCTCCATTCCCTTACATAGTGTAAAGTCCTAATGGGGGGAGAAAAGGGTCAGACCGACAAGATGGTCTGAAGCAGGGCTGCCTTCTAGCCCCCTTCTTTTTTTCACTTTACTTCAGTGATCTGCCAGACAGCTCTTTCCCCCCAAAATAGCTTCCGCTAGCATCCATGTGTTAGTGTATGCTGACGATGTGGTTCTGTTTGATCTCACATCGCTCGGCTTACAGCGTAACATCGATGCTCTTTGTAGATTCACAAAAGCAAATTTTCTAAAGGTAAATATCTCCAGAACTAAAGTGATTCCCTTTAGGGGGAGGAAAAATCCATTCACTATATTTGGAAATTAGATGGGACGCCTATTGAGGTGGCTAAAGCATACAGCTATCTAGGGAGAGTATTTAAACAAACACAAGAAACAACCTCCCACTTCCAGCACATGGACCAAAAAGCATTAGATCACATAAATGCCCTCAAGAAATGTTATAACTCATCTGGTAAGGAACATTTACATTCTCTACTAGAGATATATTGCATTTGGCGATGCAGTGCACGCAACGAAATTGGTTTTATTTATTTATATATTTACGTACTAGTATTTGGACGTATTCTGTAGTTTACTACCCCCCACCCTGCCCCTCCCCCGCCCCACATCACCGCCCGGCAGCACCCCCACCACCGACCGCTACTGATCTCTAGCGCATACTCAAATGCTCTGGCTAATGTTATCAGATGCTCAATTAACCTCCTACATGAGGAAGAAGGCTCTTTAAGGGCCTTACTAAATTACGAAACCTTTAAGGTGAGATCAAACCAATATATCTTCAACAAAAATGTCAACTTAGCACTTGAGCACTTTCAATGTTCGTAAAGTATTTTACGGAGTTGCTCCCCAACTCACTTGAAGCTATATCTAAAACACACAACTTTGTGATAAAGCTTCAATCTTGACATGGAGCACTGTTGGCAATGATCTCATTATAAGTCTTGTGCAGCTTCTATCTTATTAAAAACCATTCCAAAATACCTGAAATTTGCTCTCGAGCACAGTGTCAGATGATGTATCATGATGCTGCGCCTTGTGGATACTGCCACTAAAGGTTCATGCAAAGAAATGGGGTAATGAAAGTAACAAGACAGGAACATACGACAAATGTAATAGAGATGTCCAGGACTTAATTCATGTGCTTAATTTCTGCCCTAACAAAGCTCTGGTAAAGGCAAGGAATTGCATTTTAAAACCTTTAAGTTTTAGGTATAATCTTTCCTCTATTTATGATTTGATTGCTTTAATGAAATCTCCACCGAATGAATTTGTGTGTTTTAACACATGTACATTCTTAAAATCTTTTTTGTGTATATTTTAAAAGAACAATTTATCCTGATATTTTTTACTGATATGTATAGTATAACAATTATTTGTTTATGCATTTCAAATTGTTGATCTCAGCTGAGGTCTAAAACAATAAAATTGATTGATTGAATGTGCCCCGGGCAGTGTTGTTTGTGATATTCTGGAAACTTCCAAAATGTTGCCTTTATTTACAATTGGTTTAAATACACCTTCATAATTCTACATGTTGGGATGTGTTCAATTTTCAATCTGTTAGATGTCAATTATTTTTTCAGAGAATAAACCACAAACGTCTTTAAGTTTCATTTCAGGCTATATATTGGGGTTTATTTTGGGATTACTATTTTTGCTTTTGACATGCAATGATGTGTTGCATTCTTGTCAGACCTATTGTATTCCATACATACCTTCTCCATACAGTAAGGGGCTATGTCTCAGCCTTCTTTAGGCATTGGCTTCTTTGGCTCCTGAAGCTAAAGCCGTTGCTTGAGACATTGACAGTCACATCCTAGATAAGCCTAGAGAAGTAATCTCTCCATTTTTCTATTGGCTGTTTCTTAATGCCCTTCCTTATCCATTGCAATACATGACAGATTTTTATACATCCGTAAAATATACTCAGTTATCATACATTGAACACATCACTGTCATCATATTTATAAGTGACAACATATTTCTCTATGTTTATATAGATACTATATTGAACAACCTGGAGCTATCAAAATGCACATGTTAGTTTGGCCGACCGTGGAAAGCCGGCCAAATCGACATGTGCACTTTCAGTGACTAAAACCACTCCTCTGCCTGCTGCTGTTTCCGAGAAAAGGTCCCGCCCCGGACTAGACTTGTTGACTGTAAGTGAAAAATAAAATAAAAATAAAGTAGTTTTATTGTCATATTATTTTTCTTCTGTCGAGGCATTTCACAAGGTGGGGCGATGCTCCTCTGCCATAGCAGAGAAGCCGTCCCTGTTAAAAACCCTTGCCACTGTGTACATAGAGCTCCAGCACTGTGGTGGCGATGTATGCACAGAAAAGATAGGAGAGGTGAAAACGCAGCACAGCAACTTTGGCAGCTGCACTGTTTTGTGGGACAGTTAGGTAAATCTGGGTCATAATGCACATTTGGGGTTTAGCAAGCACCATGTGAAGTTAGAGCAGAGCCAAGGTGTTCAAGGCACACCAAGGATGATCAGAGTGCAGAGGGCCATGGTCTTCCTAGTTGTCCAGATTTGTGAATGGGAGATCAAATCTTACTCAGTGATATTAGCGTACTTTATTGAGAGTCCGAGCCACATAAGAGTATAGGGGATACAATGTCATACAATAGTGTTTCAAGAAATACAGAGGCTAAAAGCACTGACGGAGCTGGAGAGCACAGATGTTATGTTACGTAATGAGGATTTGTAAAGCACAACTAATCACCCATGATAGAATCCAGGCACTGGGACAGGTGCGTAGGTGTAGGACCTAGGGTGTTAGGTGTGTGCCTCATAGAACTAGTCAAAGAGCCAGGTCTTCAGATTCTTGTGGAATTCAAGACGATGAATTGGTCGAGGTTGTTTTAGGTCCTGGGTGCGATGTAGGAGAATGCTCGACCTCCTGTACTGCTTTTGTGGATGCAAGAGATGTATGAGAGTGTAGGTGTCTGGTGGGTTGGTGAAGGTGAAGGCATGTTGTGCAGTGCCTTGTAAGCATGCATGAGAAGTTTGAATTGATTGCATTTGTAGATGGGGAGCACTGAAGCTGACTGAGGTGTGATGAGATGAGAATGTGTCATAGGAAGTCAAGGATGAGTATTGATACAGTGTTCTGGATGGTCTGGAGTCAGTGGAGGAGATGGTTGGAGATCCTGACGTAGAGTGTGTTGCGGTAGTCTGATCTGCTTATTATGACTGTGTTTACTTGTGCTGTCATGTTGAGCATGTTGTCCCAAGTTTCTGGTGTTGTTCATGGGTGTGGGTTTGAGCAATGATGAACACAATGTGGAGCCCCAAGGAGAGTTCTTGTTCCCATAGATCAGCACTTCCGTCTTGTCAGCGAAGAGTTTCAGGCAATTAGACCTCATCCCGTCTGTTAATTTGATCATGCCTTGAAGAAGTTGAATCTGGTGGAGGTGGACTTGTCAGTCAGAGTATGGATGAGCTGGGTGTCATCAGTGTAGGATATTATGGCGATATATGTGCAGTGGTTGTTGAAAATGTTGCACAAGTACTGGGAGTATACTATGTCTTTATGGGCATTTTATTATTGGTGGCATTAATACCAATACATCATTGCAGCCTCTTAAAGTTTCAAAATGCTTGTTGGAATGGGCTTCGTGCGATTTATTTTTAGAACATTCAAAGATGAAATTTTCGAGTGGATTTTGTTGACATTTGGGGGTTTATAAGCCCGCCCGCCACCCTTTCGGTAATGTGGACCGCCCGCCTACAGGGCGGGGGTCCCGATTTTGGCATTAGGATGCGCCCGCCACACAGGCGGGCGCATCCTGTATATTTACCATTGCGGCGGACGGAGCTGAAATCTCCGCCCGCCGCAATGGTAAAAAAATGCACGTTGTGCATTTTAAGGCACAACATGACAGGCACCGCGCGGTGCCTGCCATGTTGAACTTTGAAATGCGGGGGGGTACCATAGGTACCCCCCATGTGCACCCCCCAAGCCCCGGACTCCCAGGGGGCCCGCAAGGGGCTCCCGCAGGGAGTCTCTGCATGCCTTTGCCGCCACGGAAAAGCATTTGTAAATGCCCATAGTAATATGGCGGGCAGTGTCTAACAGACACCGCCACCATGTTACTCATTTTCCGCCCCAACCGCAAGGTGACCGTGGCGGAAAACAGGCGGGGGGAGTTTGACACCGCGGAGGTCCCCCCCCGCCATCCAAATATGGCGGGGGGAATTGGGCAGTGGATGTCGGGCGGATTTCCTCCGCCAGGCTTGCGGTGGCCACCGCCAGCCTGGCGGAGGAAATCCGCCCGACATCGTAATGGACCCCTAAATGTTACCATTTTGGGAACTCATTATGAAAATTTGATGGCACTACATAAACATTTATAGACATTTGTATGAGCTTTTTGAGCCCATTCTACCACAAGTTTTCACTGATTCACTAGGTAAAATCACTTTAAAACTGAAAAATGTTCTTTTACTTTCACAAAACGTACTTTGACATTCTGCATTGCCTCCAGGCCCACTGATAATACACTCTTTTTTCAAGGAGGAACATATTGCTTTCTTACTGAAAAATGTGCAGTCAAATGCTCCGCTCACCAAACTAGGGGACAATACAGTTGTTTCCTGCAGATACATAATAAGAGTACTCCCTCAGGGATCCTTACTTTCTCCTGCATGTTTGTTTAACAAGAGGAAGGAACAGAACACTGGCAGAAAGTCACCTCTACAATGGCCGTAGCTACAGGGGACATTTGAAGACCTGGCCATCCCATAGTAATCTTTGGACCCTCCAAATGACTCAGGCAGTTGCCACAGTATGTATTGAAAATGCAGTGTAGAGGTGCAGGGGTGGGGAGAGATTCAGCATCCCAAAATACTCATGCTGGAATTCAGAAGGAGAATGACCAATAAAAAATATAAATGTCTTGACAGATTTGCTGTGATTTAAAGGCAGAGGTCAAATGACAGGCTAGATCTTATGACAAATTGCTGCTTATTCTTTAACAGGGAGATGTTTACTTTTCTTTCTCTGACTCCGAAGTGGGAGAATATTGTGAAGTGAACTATGTGACAATTTCACTGGGGCACAGATAGAACGCAAAGAAAGAGTACATGATGTCATTTGTTTCTAATATATAACAAAATGAAAATAGTAAAAATTAATTGTACAAATAAATCAGCAATTATTGAAGCACAACTGAGGCACATGTTGGTAATGATTAACAACTATATTTACGTCACCTGAGCAAAATGTTTTTTTTTCTTCCCAGTGCTAAACTTGTTTTTAACAGGAAAGTTGCCTGGCCATCATAGCAAGAGATCGATTCGAGGTCCGAACAGCATCTATCCCTGTCTCATCATGTGAAGCCATGCATTTTAACATAAAGTTTACAGCCCTCTTTAACTTTAAGGGAGTCCTCCTATATCGTCCCCCCGGGACAAGAGCGGCCTTTCTGACCAACTTAAGTACGATAACGGAATCGATAGCCACCGAAGAGTCTAAGACAGTTATGGGCGACTTAAATTTTTACCTAGAACAAGGAAATGATAAGGATACCGCCGCCCTCACATCAGACCTAGAAATAATGGGCCTTAGACAACTTGTTACTTCTCCTACCCACCAGGCAGGACATACGCTGGATGGTATTTTTTCTAATGAAGAGGGCCTGCATATATTAAATACTCTACCTATGCCATGGACAGATCATTTTGTTATATTTAGCGGCCTGACAATCAAGGATTCATTGAGGAAGAAGGTTACATCTGCTAAGCCAGGTTCGTTCAAAGTATGGAAGAACATAAACCATACTGAACTAAAAAAACTCCTGGACAAGACTTGCCCAGACCTATCCAATGAACCCAATACCGCTACTCGTCAATACCATGAATGGCTAGGTGAGGCTACGAATCACCTAGTACCCATCAAACTCCATTCCAGAAATAGAAGCCTACCGACCGCTCCGTGGTACACAGAAGAATTAAGAACCCAAAAACAATTAAGTAGGAATAAGGAAAGGCACTGGCGTAGAACCTATGACGCCGAAAGTAAGATCAAATATAAAGAATCACTTGCCATCTATAAAACTATGATTATCGTAGCCAAAAAAACGTTTTTTTCGGAACAAATCGAAAAAGCTAAAAACTCAAGTAGGCAACTATATGACATCAACAAAACCTTATCTGGTAATGCTCCAGACCTTAATCCGTCCCCGTCACAACCACTCTGTGACGCATTGTCTGAGTTCTTTTTCTCCAAAATCAACGACATCTACCAAGCTTTTACCTCAAAAACAAATATTATCAGAGCCCCTCCTTCCCACACACCCCCGGGAAACACCTTGTCTAGCTTTAAGGCCCTCACCACCGATCAAACAAAAACTATCGTCATGTCCATTAAAACGGGATCGGCTCTGGACCCTTGCCCTTCCTCAGTACTTTCTATGGTGATGGATACTACTGTTCCGGTCATTACTCATGTTTGCAACATTATACTGAGTTCAGGGACATATCCAGATTCCTTAAAAAATACACTGATTAAACCTTTGCTGAAGAAACCCCGTTTAGATAAGGAGGAACTAAAGAATTATAGGCCCATAGCAAGCCTCCCTTTTCTAGCTAAAGTGGCGGAAAAAGCCATGAACCAGCAGCTGTCAGAGTATATAGAGAAATATCATCTATTGGATGACACACAGTTTGGTTTCCGTAAGTATCACGGTACGGCAACCGCCCTTATCAAAGCAGCAGACGACATCAGAATTATCCGTGACCAGGGAGGGACTGCATTACTTGTATTGCTAGATCTCTCGGCAGCCTTCGACACGGTCGACCACAAGATCTTGGTGGACCGTGTCGAAAGGATGGGCATTCACCATACTGCGAGAGACCTGCTCTCTTCCTTCCTGACTGATAGAACGCAGGCGGTCACACTGGGGCCATACCAATCGGCTAAGCTGTCTCTACCGTGTGGGGTTCCTCAAGGCTCATCCCTTAGTCCGACACTATTTAACATTTATGTGTCGGACCTTGCTTGTGTGATCAAAGCACACAGGATGAGCCTAACCTCATACGCTGATGACACGCAATTGGTGTTGGCCATCAAAGGTGATGGGCTGGAGGTGGCAGAGCGCTTCCAAAATGGAATGATGGCCATTGGAGAGTGGATGGTAGGGAACTGCCTGAAGCTCAACTCCGATAAAACGGAGGTGGTCATCTTCGGACCCCTCTCTCCAAACTGGTCTGCATCCTGGTGGCCACCAACCTTCGGTACCCTTCCTAGCTCGACCCCTAAGGTCAGGAACTTGGGAGTAACTTTTGATGATCACCTCAATTTCATGGCTCATGCAAACAAAGTAGCGGCCACAGCCCACCATAAACTCAGAATGATAAGGAAAATCATCCCTTTTCTACCAGATGCTGCTGCTAAAACACTGGTCAGTTCCTTAGTACTCTCATCCTTAGACTACTGTAATGCACTCTTTCTAAATGCCCAAGTCAGAGTAACAAAAAAACTGCAAACAATACAGAATGCAGCAGCACGTTTGCTGTCTAGAACACCCAAGTTTGCACCCATTTCAGCCACTATAAGGACTTACCACTGGCTGACGATCCAAAACAGGATCAAGTTTAAATCGCTCTGTATAATTTACAAGGCATTGCACGATCAAGGACCACGCCCCCTCAAGGAACAGCTTATACCCTATACACCGGTCAGACAGCTACGATCGACAACTCTTAACCAATTAGTGGTTCCACGCTCCAAAACGGTCTCCTGGGGTGACCGCCGCTTTTCAGTTTCGGCACCTAAGATATGGAATACCCTGCCACAACATATCAGAACCAGCCCCTCACTCCTGCAGTTTCGGAAGAGATTAAAGACCTGGCTGTTTAACCAGTGACACTGCCCAATGATCTTCCGAAATTACCAACATCTGGGGTAAGATAGCGGAATAGTCTAGCGCCGAGACGCCTACGGGTATTCGTTGGCGCTCAATAAATGTTAGAAATAAATAAATAAATAAAAGTAACACAAGCCAGAGCAAAGTTCAGTGTTAGTCTGCGTCAAGGTGCCATTCCATGGGTGGTTCATGGGTGTTCCCATACAACCATCAGTGGTTTTTGATGCAAAACCATATCTTCTAATAATAGTAGACAGGGTTTTGTACCAAAAAATAATGCCACTTGAAAGCAGCCTTTAGAAAGAAAAAATGATTTTATTTTTCTTCAGTTTTACCATTTTGCAGCACACAACGAAGTGTTAAAAGTTGTAAAGTTTGTCTTAGCATAGTATTTTGTACTGTAAGGGCATCTTTCCAGTACAAAACCTATGCTAGACTCACACAGATACCTTTGCACTGTGGTGCAAAGGTGTGTGCGTGGTGCTCAGCAGCATGATCGTGCAACAGCGCTAGGGAGAGAGCAGGACAGTGCAATATCTTTGTAGATGCTATCTCCCTCCCACACAATGCAGCACAGCAACTGTGGGTGCTGTGCTGGGTGAAAATGATGTTAACTGTTAATCTGGATCCTAGTTATGTAATTCTGAAGTGAGATGGAAAAAAAGATTTTAATAGGATCAACATAATTTTGGTTGATGCGCAAATTATAAATATTGCATTGTATTGTGTTCCTGCATTTGTATAGTGCTTACCACCTCTAAGTGGGCACTCAAGAGCTTACCTAATTGGGCAGCAAGCTACATCTTATAGAGTGTGTGGTTGGAAGGGCATTGTTTTAGTTTTGTGATCCTATGTGGGAAGGGTTTCCATGTGATGCCTGATGACCACCGAGTTGCGGTTGCCATGTTATGAGACGCATCGCACAGCAGTGTGATGAATGATGAGGTTTAAGAGACAGGGACTCTCAGTTTATGGTTTATTTTAATATGCTGACAGTTTTTAACAGCTCTACAGGTCTAATTATGGTATTTCTTAGTATTATAGTCTTTTTAGCTGGTTATTGCACTGTGTTTTCCAATCTGACATTTTGGGGTCGATTCCGATTCGGGAAAAAACCGTCCGTACGATTCGTATCCGGAGCCATCTCCGTACGAATCTTAAACATGCCGTACGACCCGACGAGTACGATCCGGAACAGAGTATGAGGACGCGAATCGTACGGTCCACGTCAGGTAAGGGCAATTCGTACGGAAAAGCACACAATCACATACACACCGTACGGTCCGTACACCCCCATGATCGCGGGGTACGGTGCGTACCCCTGCGATCATGGGGTGTACGCACCGTACCCCTGCGATCGCAGGGTTTACGCACCGTACACCCTGCGAACATGGGGTACGGTCCGTACATCCCATGATCGCGGGGTATGGTGCGTACACCCCATGATCGTAGGGGGACACACAGTACCCCTGCGATCATGGGGGGTACGCACCGTACCCGGGGGGGCATTCTGTACCTGTTTCGAGGCTAACTCTGCTTTTACGGCTGTTTTCAGCTCCCGTAGAAAAAGGGTCGTACGGTGCGTACCCGACACAAATCGTACTTGCTGGGTTGGAAAAACTAGCCGTGAACCATACGGATGTCACGTACAGCGGGTTCCAGGGAGAATCGTACAGGGATTTGATTCGTATGGTCTCTGTACGATTCGTACGGTGTCCAGCACCTGGTACGAATCGTACTTCGTCGTACGTACAGGGGACATTGCAGGGTACGATTCGTACTGGAAAAATGCTCTGAACAGCTATTCGGAGCGGTTTTTCCCGAATCGGAATCAACCTCTTTGTGTATAGTTTCGGGCCTAAACTAACATGGTTGGAGGGAAAGAGAAGTGGAGAGATTGGTTGGGATTGCCAATATTACTGTCAATCCCATATTTGAGTGGCATTGTGAGATGTAAAGAATAGGCCATCGTTTTATAGATATTTAGGGACCTTTAGTGTTCAACTTGATTAAAGTTCTCAAATTTATTTGTAGGGTGCAACAGATCAATTCAGTTACTCCATGCCTGTTCATTTGGTGATTGCTGGTGTATTAGCTGCACAGTACTAATGATGGACAACCCTCATAGCAGACAGGGTTGCACAGGGACAGAAAATACACCCAGGCCACCAAAATATAATGTGGCCCCATTAGTGAATTGGGTAGCTGAGAATGTGGTCCAAATTTGCAAATAAGGCAGTTTTGAACCTTTAAAGACATGTTGTATAGGTGTATTTTCAAACTATGGGAAACTGCTTGAATTAATCCTTGCTACAGGCAATATTTGTGGTAATATCAGGGAAGTCAACAGTAAAACCAAGGTCATCAGACCATAAAACAGGCCCACAAACCTCCAACGAACTGGCCCACACACTGACTTATTAGACCAGCCCCTCTGGCACTGCCTGATTGCCCTAAATGCCAGCCCCTATATGCCGGTATGCTGGTAGCAGATATGTCCTATGTGAATGTAAGAGGTATAAGTTACAGTTGGCTTCTGAAAACTGACTGTTATGGTATTAGTGTTAGTGTGGTTCAGAAATGTTATATATCAAATTACATAACTGTAGATCAGACCTCCTTAACATACAAACCTATTGAAAGTAGTTTGCTGTTAAGGGTGTTTCCAATCTATGGATTGTAAAGTGAAAATTGAACTTGAGGATGCAACTGTCTCTCCGCTCCAGGTTCTGTTGCTGGGATGTGGTGTTGTTGTCTTGAAAATAGCCAGGTTTTCAACTGTCTTTGTAAGTATAAATGCTACTGGATACTTCGAATGCTGGCTGGTAGTAAATTCCAGAACTTGGTAGTTTGTACTGAGAAAACAGTGTATTCTGCAGGCTTCTCATGGAAAGGTGGTATGATATTAAGTGGTGCAAGCCTGGAGCGCATTGTCCTTGTAGGTATAGGTCCTTTTTTCTTGAGAGGCTTGATGGACAATGTAAAGTTCAATAACAAAAAATCCCTGGACCCTGGACCTTAGTTAGCAACCGTCTATTGGGCATAAGAACATAATGTACTGGAATAACCTATCATCAAATTCCAGACTCACCCCCTCTCAATTCTATGGTTGGGTGTGTATTCTCTAATGCCCTACTGTCCATGCCAAACCACTGTTTGTAGCTACCAATAGGAAATTCCAGTGTGTATTCAACTCGACATATCCTATGATGTCTGATCTACTGGGACAATACATCCATCCACACTTAAACAGTCAAAATAAAAAATTGTGTGGCGGAGAGGAAGGCTCCTCACGGGCGAACACCCTCGGGGAATTTGGCAGATGTTACCAATACTATGCCCCTTTCTCATCATTGGTTGCCATTCCTTTTCCAGGAGAAAATAGTGTCACAACACAACCAAGTGTAAATCAAAAAGTGAAGACAAAAGGGTGCTAAACAAGGAGCTCAGAAGACAGCTCCCTGACGTGACATACAATACAGAGTGAAAGTAAAATCAGCAGGCACACCAACTGTACCACTTTATTACTAAATAAGGTGTGCACTGATGAGTTAAAAAGGTTGGTAGCTTACTGTCGCATACCACTACCTGTAACCAACATGTTTCACTGCCCACTAAAATTTATGGCAGATTCATCAGGGTTCACCACTCTGACACTGCACCAGCGTTGGACATCTTTAAATCAGGGAACCTCAACCAGCCTTGTCCACTCGTACCAGCCGGTTAGGTAATTATCCACCCTGCTGTAGATTGTCGTATCAATCGTACAGTTATGGTAACTGGACTCTTAATCATCCCCTGGGATGATTAAGAGTCCAGTTACCATAACTGTACGAATCTGGAGGTGAGTCTGGAATTTGATGATAGGTTATTCCTGTACATTATGTTCTTATGCCCAATAGACGGTTGTTAACTAAGGTCCAGGGTACAGGGATTTTTTGTTATTGAATCGCATTGAGTGGAGGGCTATCCCTTTGGTACCTGTTCTTCCCTCTTAGCTCCCTTTGTTATTGTATGGACAATGTAAAGTACCTTTAACTTTGCTCTTTTATCTATAAGAGCCAGTGTAGCGATTCCAAAACTGTAGTTTCTATTTTGCTTATGAGAAATGCGTCTGCTCCAAGGTGTAGGCTATTAGCATCGTCAGGTTTGGAGATTAAAAGACCGAGGATGGCTCATGGTTTCTGTTGATATCCAAGGTATGGGATGATACAACAGTGGTTTTACCGTATAGAAGGCAATCTATGTGACGTTGTTAAGACGTAGTACTTAGGATAGGTCTGAATCCATGGTTACTTCTAGGTTTCTGACTTCTCTCACTATTGTTGGAGGGGGTCTCATTTTCCTCAGGCCATATGGTGGTAGGCTGATATTGTTGCCATTCTCTGCAGGTTGTAATATCTGCCTTTGCAGTATTGATCTTTAGATGGTTATTCATCATCTATGTGTTTCTGGCCCGAAGGCAGTCATCAATTTTTAAATTGTATAGGTCTTCCAACTCATCCATTTTTAAAAATGATTTCGGTGTCATCTGCATTGTTGTAACAGATGAAGTTGAATTACTCAATCAGGTTTCATAATAGGGTTAGGTAGATATTTAACAAAAGAGGGAATATGATGGGCCCCAGAGGGATGCCACAATGTTGTTTGTGAAGAGCTGATGTGAAAGGTGGTGCCAATAAAGGTTGGCAGTCACAACTGAGAGGCCAAATAATTCAATGGGCATGAGTTAAACTCCCTTCTCAACTTTCACATATGGCATCTCAAACAAGAATTTGGTGTACAATAACATTGCAAAACTGTGCAGGACATTGAGTCCTATTGTTCTTAAGGCAACAACTTTAATGACATTCCTATTCATGATAAATAAGTGGTTGTCACAGCCATTGAGAAACACTGTCAAATCAGGATACCTCCAGGTCCCAGTACAGCATAGTGCTTTCATTAGCCTATTGTCTAGGGCAGAGTAATCTAAAATCAAGGTGCCTGACTTTGCTCCAGGCTACAACCTTTCTAAGTGCACTACCTGTTTGTGAAATATAGCCTAGTGAGAAAATGTATTTGCTGTAGAGTTTTTTATTTTCTTTGTAGGAGCCAGTTAGTTTGTTAGGTTATTGTGCCTGCTGTAGAGGACTGCAAATATCTTAACAAGCAGTAGTGTGACTCTGAAATGATGCAACATAGTCCTGCTATAATGTACTATCTACCTTTCAAAAATATTTTAATATCTAGATAACCCTGGCATCTGAGGCAAAAAGCATTTGTATTATAATTGACCTCTTAAGACATCTCCGCACAACACTGACTAACATTTTCTGATTTTATATATGTTGTAATCCAAGATCTGTGTAGTATGAATCACGTTTTTGAAATGTATTGGCTCCTTTTAAATTCTACTTTATCTAATTTATGTTCATGTCAAATAAACTGGTGTTATGAAGTCCTATGTAAATAATGTGCAAAATGTATAATACTTGGTGAGCATTCAAGGTAACGTTTTTGTTGGGAGAAGTGTTGGGTGGCCCGTGGTAAGAATTTTATGGATCCTCACAGATTCTGACATTTTCCTTCAGAGAATTATGAGGAAAATCTGCGATTTTGCTAAAATTTGGAGCTTGCAGGGCTTTCTGGGTAAGAAAAGTATTTGGGGATCCATACAATCCACACCACCTCGGACTACCCCCCAGGTGCCTTGTTTTCAGAAATTTTCTAAGCCTGTCAGGTTTCTCTGGGTGCAGACCAAGCTATGGCCTAAATACCACAGCCGCCCACATTGCCAGAATGGGTCAATTTGTAAAGAAAACTCTTCATGCTTCCTTGTTGCATTTTGGGGTCTTACTTTCATGGGCAATAGCCCACCAACATAAGTGAGGTAGTATTGTTATTGGGAGAAGTGTAGGAACGCTGTATGGTAGAACATTTGTGGATACCTGTAGATTGCATTTGCGTAGTCTGCTTTCCCTTTTGTTTTGCTCTGACGTCAGCACAAAGCATGTTACTCAATTTAGCAAAACAAAAAAAGGAAACCTGAAACTTGAAGGTACACATTTCCCTTCCATTCCAACTTTTTTTTTTTACCAGAATTTTTTTTTTTTTTAGTACTGTGGATGGCATATTGAAGTCCATCACACTGTGACTGTAGTGCAGAGGACGTCAACATGTCGTCCTGTGCCCTACAACAGTTAATACCCACCAAATCCATGCAGGCTTATGTTCTGTCCAACAGTAATGGACAATCAGCTGCAGGAATAGGATGGCCTCCTTTGTCTTTGTCCCATAGTTGAAGGGGACTTCTCCAGATGCAGAAGGCCCCCAGGATGACAGACTTTATTCAAGGGCATCCGCCAGAGTTAAGCATGGGAAGAACGAAGAATAAAGAACCATTTGGTATTGCTAGAGGAGTGCGACAATGCTGCGTCCTAGCTCCTTTTCTCTTTACACTTTATATCAACGACATAGAGAGGATACTGTTACAGGAGTGCAAGGACATGCCGATGGTGGGAAAAAGATCAGTCCCAGCGTTGTTGTACGCCGACGACGCGGTCTTGATGGCCAGGACTCCGATGGACATGCAAATTAACGTCACTTCCTTCTCAGAATTTATGACTGGTTTGGATTTGAGGATAAATTGCTCAAAGACCTTCAGTATGACCTGTGGCTCTGGGGCTTTTAGAAAGAGAAAGGTAATTGTTTTCGCTTCTAGCCCAGTTGATTTTACTGCAACCTTTCCATACCTAGGTGTTTTATTCGACCATACTGGTCTATGGAACAATGCAATTACTGTAAATCAATAATGGCCATAAAACGTTTTAGTAATAAGATGGGCCGAAAACCTATCGGGGAGATGCTAATAGTGTATAAAGCGACCTGTGTAGCGATCGCTACTTATGGCGCAGGACTGTGGGGATATGCAAATGTGAAATCACTGCAGGTGGTGGAAAACATCTTCATGAAATATATTTTAGCCGTTCCGGAAAGTGTTTCCACATATGTTTGCCATGCAGAACTTGGGGAACCATATTTAGAAGACATCATAAAGGTTGCACCGGTTCTGTTATGGGATAGGGCCTGGACCACCGAGGAATGTGAATTAAACCGCTCCATCTTGAATGATGTGATGAGGTTAGATAATGGTGGTAAGGTTGGATGGCTAAGCTACGTGAAGAAGTTTTTCACTGATTTAGGTTTGGTAGATTATTATGATGATCCATCCTCTTTGCGCGATATCTCCAGAAAAGCCCTGAAGGAAAAGTGCATGAGATACTTGGAAGAGCATAGAACCACTATAGAAATGATGAAAAAAATGGTGGTTGCACATCAATTAACAACAATCACAAGTAAAATGCAGCCATATGTTAGGCTACAACTGAGCGACTACGAGAGGTTCTTATTAACTCGTTTTAGATTAAATTTATTATTCAGGTCACTTAGCTTCCCTAATATGAACAACTGGTCGAAACTTCTAAATAAACGCCCATGTGATGATTTGTCTGAACAATCAGACATACATATCCTCTTCTTCTGTTCAATACCAAGGTGAAGATGGATAGTTCCCATATTGAAGACCATGAAGATAAATCGCTGTCGTCCTGCTTTTTTAGCTGTACAGAGATTAGATAATATTTTAACTGTTGCATCTATATCTGCGTTTAAAAAAAAAAATTAACATCCCGGAAATCTATTATTTCCTGAAAAGTGATGAATTGACTGCATTTTATTGGACACATTTTTAAATGTATAATTTCGAAATTGTGATTTTATCTGTACTTTTATGGTTGTTTTGTTCTAATAACCGAATAAAGTAACAATTGAATTGAATTGACAGGCTTCTGGCACTGAGGAACGAAAAGCACAGTGGCCAAATATAGGTTGCTGTGCCTGGTCATGGCCATGCACAACTAAGAGGACATTTCAGTTTATGGTCTATTATAAAGAGAGCCAGAGAGATAATAAAAATAGTAAGAAGTACAGAGGAGATAGAGAGATGAGGTTCTTGTAAAATAGAGTAGAAGGGTGAAAGAAAGGAGAGAAATAGAAAAAGCAAGGGACAGAGCAGAAGACACAGGAAGAGGAAGATAGGCAGATGCAGCGGCAAACTGAAAGGAGTAGTGGAGAAAAGTATAAGGGAGGATAGGAGATGAGGAGAGAAGAGAGAAACTTCAAAAGGTCCCCAAGGAGCAAAATGAGAGCTGGATAGGCATTCATAAAAGGGGATGGGAGATTTAAAGTGGAATTATAGCTAATCATGTGTTAGTCAATGCATCTGTATTGTATTGCATTGTAATTTCATTGTGGTTTCAATGCACAAACTTGCACCTATTTTCTAAAAAGGATATTAGTGTAAAATCCAGAAATCACCTTGCACAGTGCTCTTTGAAGTCCTATTAAGGGTTAAACTTTGTTACTTGATCTACATTGCTTTTTGCAAATTGCTTAACAATGACACCTCCTTCTTCTTTGTTGCTCCAAGCTCTCTGTAGAATTATTTTAAATTACTGGCAAGACAAATAAAAACCTCACTTACAAAGTTGAATAGAATTAGGAAACTCCACATGAAGCAGATGACGTTTCCTGACTGTACTTGAGTTAAGGTTTATCCCTTTGGTATTCCAGGTGTGATGATTTACTGATGCAGAATGTCCAAGAAGGATATCCTACAGCAAATGAATGTTGAGTGTGGACGATAGACATGCACCACCTCAAATAAGAGGTGTGGGAGGGAGGCCTCTGAGCTGAGGGTATCTTGGTTTTTTTTACAAGAGCTTCATAAGATTTGCATTTCACAAAGCAGTGAGTCAGCCAATTTTACAATGTTTCAGCCCTCTAATTTCAATCACATCTAATTAATAGGATTTCAAGTTGGATTGTGGACAGTTGATCGAGTGTATTTTAATATGCACCTTAAAAAATTCACACATTCCTTTACGTAGATTCACAGTGTGCACCCTGAATATCGACGGCACAACATAGCGAGGACGGACTATCTGGTCTGAAACATCAACAGCTAAGTAAGAATAGATTTTCTATATTTTACTCCACATATATATACCTAATGACACAGGATTGGAGAAGACACGCCTTCCCTGCCCACCCTCCTATGGGCAGGGAAGGCATGTCTGCTTCTACCCGGAAGAAGGTTTAAAAACTCCTGCCGTGTGAGAACAGACTTCTCTTTCCATGCCCACGCTCCTTTTTGGCAGGAAAGCCCAAATTTGCTCACCCGGAGTGATCACGGTAAAGCAGCTGCTTCCTCAGGGCAGGAACAACTCTGGTTCTCACTGCAACTAGGATGGTTGCATGCAAGAAGCTGGCTAGAACATGGGGCCCCTGGTCTCCCCCAGCGGACATCCAACAGACTGTGGTATGGGTTCCCGGATGTGTTCCAAAGGGCCAGATCTGGCTTGGAGAGAGGGGTCCTGCGCCCCTCCCCATAAAAAGCAAAGGCCTCAGGGATCCGGGGCCACTAATGGGTCAGGAAAGGGGACCATGAAAGTCTCTCCCCTTTGAACATATGTTTAGACCCCAGGGGTTGGAGTCCTCATGGCCACTGTTGACTATGGGGGGCACGTGCCCCCTCCCCTTTAAATATATTATGCCCCAGGAAATGGGGTCCTTGGGGCCAGTACTAGCTCGGGCAGGGGGGCATGTGCCCCCGCCCATTAAAATCTAAAAGAAGCCACAAGGGATTGAGTCTCTGGGGTTCAAAAAAGCTCAGGGAGGGGTGCTGTGTGC
Source organism: Lissotriton helveticus (assembly GCF_964261635.1). Classification (NCBI taxonomy): domain Eukaryota; kingdom Metazoa; phylum Chordata; class Amphibia; order Caudata; family Salamandridae; genus Lissotriton; species Lissotriton helveticus. The sequence goes on from NC_136057.1 coordinate 1,248,945,223, forward strand.
CCTCCTCCCCTTTATTAAATGAAACAGCCCTGGGGGATGGGGTCCTCAGGTCCCAAAAGGCTCAGGAGAGGGGCGGTGAGTTGCCCCCATATACAAATAATTGCCAGCACTAGGTGCCCTCTGCCAAAGGCCATACGTGGGGGGGTTGGCTGGCCACAGGGGGTGGACGTAGGGTCTGGTCACCCTTAACTAAAGCACAAGTTAACTATAACTTGTGTCATCATCCTGCAGTGCTAATTACCCAATATATTACATCACTCATGACATCATCTAAGACATCTTCATAGCATGACTGCAACATCAGAAATGACTTAAATGACAACAAGACTGTGCATGGCGAGGGCGCGAGTTGCAGTTCCCTCAAGGCACGAGTGAATTTCAGTGGTCTTGTTAATTTAAAACGGTATATTTTAACTGACGCGTTTTTTTTATAAAAAAATGTTTTATTAGCAAAACTGTAGCAGCAAGATTACATAAATACATTAAATATGAACCAATCTGGCAATTTAATCATAGATCGAATTTGTCAAGTAATCGGCACAACTTAATAATACTTTATGGGCATCAAAGCAGAGCAGCTTGGCCAAAACTGTCATATATATCCTTAACCAAATCCCACAATCCCAAACCCTTTATCATTTAAATCAAGCAGCTATTATTTATTTATTCAAAGATACCCAGCTACAAAAAAAACGGATCTCCTTCCTTTGAATTTCGCCCTGTTGCTCATAAAGTGCTTTTTCTAAATTATAAACATATAGAAAATGCCTCTTCCATTACTGAAATGTTAGGGGTAAAGGATCAAGCAGAGGCTACACAAAGCCTAAAAATCGCCATAGCCATAAAAATTGGATCACTGACATAATATAGAATACCAAAATATAGACCTACCAAACTATCGACGAAAAAATATAGAATGCAAAAATGTCGAATTCCTATCTACAAACAGGTAAGTACAATAATATCGAATCAAAAATATTGTTGTAAAAAATATAGTCAAAATATCCAATTTTTTTATGTCTTAAAATTAATTGAAACTTAATGAAATAATACATATAATTAACTTAAACATTCTTAAAATACTTAAATAACCTTAAAATTAATAAATAATTAATGTAAGTTAAAAAAAATTATTTTAATTTTTAATACATATATATATATTAATGTAATATTAATACAAAAAATACAATATTTTTACCATACGATAGCGGGAGAGTAAAATTTACTATTACAACTCTAGTGAGTGCAACAGTAGGGAAAGCGTTGGATAGCGTAGGGGTAAATATAACTATTCCCACTCCAGTGAGTGCATCCAGTAGGGAAAGCGATGGATAGCGTAGGGATAAAAATTACTATTCCCACTCCAGAGAGTGCAACTGTAGAGAAAACGTTGGATAGTGTAGGGGTAAAAATTACTATTCCCACTCCAGAGAGTGCAACAGTAGGGAAAGCGTTGGATAGCGTAAGGGTAAAAAATACTATTCCCACTCCAGAGAGTGCAACAGTAGGGAAAGCGTTGAATAGCGGGAGGGTAAAAATTACTATTCCCACTCCAGTGAGTGCAACAGTAGGGAAAGCGTTGGATAGGGGAAGGGTAATATTTACTATTCCCACTCCAAAGAGTGCAACAGTAGAGAAAACGTTGGATAGCGTAGAGGTAAAAATTACTATTCCCACTCCAGAGAGTGAAACAGTAGGGAAAGCGTTGGATAGCGTACGGGTAAAAATTACTATTCCCACTCCAGTGAGTGCAACAGTACAGAAAACGTTGGATAGCGTAGGTGTAAAACTTACTATTCCCACTCCAGTGAGTTAAACAGTAGGGAAAGTAATGATTTAATATATTATTAAAAATAAATTAAATATCGATATCAATAAAACATTAATTTAAATTAATTACTAATTTAATATGATGTAATAATTAATTAATTAGAAATACAAATAAATATTAGTTATTAAAAATCAATTACCTATTCATAATTAATTACCAACTAATTAATTTCAATAACAAAAACTAATTATTAATACAAATGAATACCACTTAATAATTAATTAACAGTAAATTAATTATCAATACACAAAAAGTATTTTTAATATGCAATGAATTACAATTACATTACTTCCCACCCTATTCCCCTATAAACCAACAACTTGCTACATTAAATAAATTAATACAATTATCATAATTATCAAATAATTAATTAATAAAAACGAATTAACAATTAATAAAAATTAATTACCAATTAAAATATATTAACAATAAATTAAAAATCATTACCAATAAATAAATAAAAAATATTTACTTAATTACAATAAAATTACTTCCCACCCTACTCCCCTATAAACCCACAACCCGCTACGGAAAACACATGATTAAAATTGAAATAATTATCAATTAATCAATTAATAAAAATGAATTACCAATTAATAAAAATTATTTACCAATTAAAAAATTAATTACAATTAAATTACTTCCCACCCTATTCCCCTATGAACCCACAACCCGCTACAGAACTAAAAAGCAAAATTAAATAAAAAATAATTAATAATTGTTAAAAATGTATATTTAATTTAATATATTTAAATTACTTCCCACCCTATTCCCTATAAACCCACAACCCCCTACAGAATTAAATTATGCAAAATTAAATAACATAAAATTCATTACTTAAAAAAATAATACATACATTATAAAAATAATATACACTTTTCACACATATACTAACATACAAAACACTTAAAAAATTCGATATTATTAAAAATTCGATATATTTTAATGCCTATATTTTATACTTCGATATTTTAAACTTCGATATTTTAAACTTCGATATTTTGACAATCGATTTTACTTACCTTCAATTCGATAGTTTTTAACAACTATATTATGTCCATTCGATATTTTGTCCATTCTATATTTTTGAATCGATATTATGTCCATTCTATATTTTTACTTCGATATTATGTCTTGATACCATAAAAATTACCTTGACCCAATCACCTGTATTTAATTCATCCACACCCAACAACATGAGCTGGGGTGACAGGAATATATTCACCTTGAGGACTTCGCCTAAAAAACCTGCGATTTCTAAACTAACTGTTTTTAGGCAGGGGTAAGAGGAGAACATGTAGACCAGGTCTGCATTGAATACATGGCATCTAGGACACCGAGGCCCCGGCCAACCCGTTCCATTTAGTCATTTTGGCGAGTGTTATATACAAATCAAAAATAATTTTCTAGTGTTGTGTTTGCTGGTTTTATTAACATAAAATTGACCCACCCAGTTCAAGTGATTTCGAAAAGCCAGAATTTGCCAAGTCTAACCTTTGAAAGCCAGCACCCGCATATTTAGAGGACTTACTAATGTAGTATAGACATGTTACTTTAGGCTGAGAAACAGCATGATATGTGTGTTTATTAATCAGAGACTAATGAGGCTTAATTGAAATGCAGTGTTGCCTAATGCAGAAATGTAACCACATGAGAAAAGTCGTATTGCTAATGAAATGCTTTGAATATGTGAATATGATGTGAAGATCCGAAGGCTGGCAACTGTTGTAGACGAATTATCCATGAATACAGCTAAGTCCTTAGTGTTGGTTGAGGGTGAGATGTTGTCGATAAGGACTATGGTTTTACAAAATCGTCTTGCATTAGACGTCCTTCTAGCAAAAGAGGGAGGAGTCTGTAAACTTTTGAAGGTTCTAGATGTTGTACTTATATACCAGATAATAGCAAGGATCTGGAGAAATATATAAGCAACATTACTGCGATTCATTATGAGATTGAGGACTTGACTGAAGAAACTGTTTGGGAAAAGATTGGAAAGGGATTTGGAAAGATTGGCAGTTGGTTTGCCAATCTTGGGAAGGGGATTCTTGGTTACATCTTGAAACCCATAATAATAGTGGTGTGTTGTGTGATTGGATTGTGGGGATTGGTTAGAGCGTACAAGTGGTATAGGTCAAGTCGATTGGAGAGATCAATGCGAATACAAGAGAGATGCATGGAGAGACTGCAGGACAGTCAATATCAAAGTCTGAAGAACATGGAAATGCTCAGGAGGGGGAAAATGGCAACAAGCTCTGTCTAAGTCGGTTCTGCCCAAAGGATGGTGTAGGGAGTGATGACACGGGTCATCAAAGGGGGGAACTGAGAGAGCGCCATGTTATTTTGAAATTTGTAGGAGTGCACTATAGTCCCAAGTAGCCAGCACCCGCATATTTAGAGGACTTACTAATGTAGTATAGACATATAACGTTAGGCTGAGAAACAGCATGATATGTGTGTTTATTAATCAGAGACTAATGGGGCTTAATTGAAATGCAGTGTTGCCTAATGCAGAAATGTAACCACATGAGAAATGTCGTATTGCTAATGAAATGCTTTGAATATGTGTTTAATACTGTATGAATTAATACAGGTTTTAAAATGGAAGCTAGAGCTCACATTGAAAGTAGAATTAACGTGTTATCACAGTAGAATGCAATGTTGTGCTGTGTTAGAAATGCATTTAAAAGTGCAGAGGCCTGAGACATCCTAAAGCCGTTGAGGCCGAACTATATTTTCTTTTGTTAGCCTTAGTCAAAAAGAAATGTTTTTCTCCTTGGGAAAAGCTGTCCTCAGTAAGATATGAAATTGTAGCTTTGAATGGTTGCAGAGATGTTCCCATGTATTTCAGCTTTCAGGTGCAAGGCCACAAGGCTCGTTAGGTAGAAGAGTCCATTGTTTAGGAGTTAGGATAGTAGGCGCGGATGAAGGAAAAGCTGCCAAGGAATTTGGGAGTGCAACATTTAGCGAGAAGGTGCCTGGGACCCAAGGACACACCAACAGACGCTGGATGGAAAGGTGCCATGCTGGAAAACTCCGAAGATCTTCACCTGCCAGAGGGGTGTACCCCTGGGCGGGTCGACTGTTTTGGGGATTTTGTATTAGGGACAGCACCCGAGGGCGGAGAGCAGATTTTGAGAGGGGATTGACAGAGCAGGATGTAGTAAGCTGTAGAGAGAGCATCTTGGGAACTTAGGTAGAGTGAGGTCTAGAAGGAGCATCTTAGAACGAGCTCAATGGTAGATTATCTGCGTAGCTAAAGTGACAGTACTTCTTTGGAAATATTCACTGCTGACACCTTACTCTTGTCTGATGGGATTGTTATGTAGGAATGCCATTTTAGGGTAGTGTAGGGACAGACTAACCATTTTCTTTCCTTTTTGTAAATGCAGTCCAGACTTCAAGCTGGGGCTGTTCTTGGTTGCTTGATGTTACTCGAATTAACTTTGCTTTTTATCCTGAGTCATTTAAGGATCTTGCGTAGGATTATGTTTGTATTAGTGCCAGTTTATTTCCTTAACCTTTTAATGAGATATTTGTATGTTCAACTACTTTTGGCTTTGTAATAAATCTTTAACATTTTCAGTGGTAGTCAGTGGTCCTTTGAGTTCATTTGGATTTATTTGGAAGTGGTTTAAAGTTATCAATGCAAGATCTTTCTTTATACTTCTAGAACAGGGAATAAGTTCAGTCAACCGGGTTTGGGATTCTTGAGGTGGGTAAGAAAAACTAGATTAAAATCCCAGCTTCCCCAGTTGGTCGCAGAGGATGGTTTCCTTTCCAGAGTACGGAAAGATCTGATCTAGCCTAGGATAAGAAGTTCCCAAGGCCCATAGAAATTAGAGGATGATTGCCCAGTGGATTGTCGGTGGAAGATGGCACTCCATGGAAACTGACGGAGAGTGACGGTGCGACAAAAAGCAGCAGTTCGTGGGAGAGTGAGTATGAATAGGGTTGTATGTTGTTAGATTGCGGTGTTTATATCGAATGCCTGTTGTATGAAAGGAGATCAGGCTGTGACCGCACGCAGCCCGGGAAAATCTTAAGCTCAAGAAGTAGCTTAAGTGGTTTAGGTGTACCACAAACCTAGAGTAATTGTCGACCATTGTTAAGGGGATCGTGAGGTACCATTGATCGCCCGCTGGCCGAGATAGGGGGAACGAATGTGTGAGTGCGTGAGTAACTGATGCTGGTCGTGAGTTGCTGTGTGTTGTAACCTATCAGCGGCGGTGATTGTCCGGTCCTTTTGTGGACAGACATTTGCCAGTTCGGTGACAATTACGCTACTGTGGATGTACAGTCAGCGAAGTGGTTGCTTGGTCGGAAGTGATCATTTCAGTGTATGTTTGGGACGTGTTTGTGAGTGAGAAACGAATTGTAAAGGAGGGGAACTGCTGCGCCGCGGAGGCGAGTGACGTCAGAGGGTGCCGCGCTGGGATAGGGCGGTTGGTGTGAAACCGCGCTGTGATTGGAGGTGTGTCAGCAGGAAGTAAAAGAGTGCTGCGGGAGAAGAGACGCTGGGTTTCATCATGAAATGTTTTAAAGCTTTGTGAGAGATGTTCAGAAAAGAGAAGAGGTTAGAACACGGGGGGGGGGAGAAGCCTCACCCAAAGATACTCCGGCTCATTATATGGCTACAAATGTTGGGTTGCACACTATATTATGGCTTGAGAACTGGGCAAAAATGACAGATGGAAATGAGGAGATGACTTTCACGAGGTACGGGACGTTCAGACTGGAAGTGTTGTATCAATTGAAAGCGATTATGGCTTCTTTGCGACCTCTGCCTAGACCGACAAAGTTTGAGGCATTGAATGCATGGATCAGGGCGGCGCACGAAAGGAACAGGGACAGGCGACAGGAAAGAGTGAAGAGATCAGTCAGGGCCGTCCAAGAAGCAAGGTGGGATGCTTTGGAAAAGAGATGGAGAATACAGACGATTGAGGGAGACAGGTTATACCCGCTTTTAGTCAAAGCAGGGGATGAAAAGAGAAAGAGCACCGAGGACGATGACAGTGACACGGATGATAGTTTGATAGAAAGGCTGTTATCAGAGAGACCATCCCCATACAATTTAGAGGCCGGGGAGGAGAAGTCGGCCCCGGTAGAGGAAGTGAGGGTACCGCAAGTCCCCCCCAGAACTGAGGTCGTGGGAAAAATCTCGACAGGAGGACAGAATGTGGGAAGTGGCGGTTCTCAGAGGCTGCCGGATGCTCTTACAGTACCGGTCACTATTGGCCCCATAGGGTCAGTGTATAATCCAGAGCATACACAAGGTGAGAGTCCATCACGGATGGGTACGGAAAAGAGCATACACAGTGAACAAGATAGTATGGTACATGGGGCGGGTCAGATGACAAGGCCTACAGAGTGGAGTACCCCATTGCCGGTGTCAGCGGATTCGTATAGGGCTCCTATGGATTTGAGGGGCCCGAGACCAAAATCTATAGGGGGGTTGAAGCCAGACTTCAGGACATGGGTGTCAGTTGAAGGGGTTCAAAGTGACAGGGTAAGAGAGGGATGGGATCATGAAAATACTGAAAATAGGACAGTTCCTCCCGACACCCCTGAAATCTGTAGAAGCAGGGGACAGGACAATGAGTCCAGGGAATCGAGTGGTGCATCCAGTCGTGGCACCTTGAGTGCAGCAATAAAGGCAAAAAGAATTGATGTGATGCGATTGAAAGCAGAGGTGGATGAGATTGTTGAAGGAAACTTGCCCTTAGAAAGGATTGAGCTCTATGAACCGATGAGTTGCTGTTTGTGGAGAAGGATGTGACTCGGAAAGCTAGATCGTCCCACGAGAAACTGACTGAATTAGCAGACAAATATGATGTGGACCTGTCTAAGACAAAAATGTTGCAGGGTAATCACAGACTGCAATATACTAACACGGATTTGGAAGAGAAAAGAGTGATCGGATTAAAAACCCACATTCGGGAACTGATCATAGGGATACGAGCGTGGAGTAGGCTTGACAAATGGGAAGAAAGGTGGTCGAAGAAAAAGAGTGTTAGAAGGAGTACTATTGGGACACACCCTGCGGGAGGAGGAATGGCGGGAATTGAGGCATACCCTTTGCGGGAGGAGGCCAATGGGGGATATGTGCATGTGCCCTGGAGTAGGGGAGATTTGGGTGTCTTTACGAATGATTTCCCAAAGCTGCGAGAGAACCCAGTTGAGTGGTACAAGCAGGTAGAGAGGTTTGTTAAGATCTCAAAGGTGCTGTGAATTGGTTTGAACACCTTGTTTGACATTGTTGTTCCAGGAGATTTGTGGATAGCATGCAAGGTCGTTGTTGAATGGCCTATTGTGGAGCCAGAGTGGGATGCTGCCACAAATGGACCCTCACCTCTTGTAATGAAAAAATAAGAGCAAGTGATCACGTGGTTGAAATCTAAGGTACCAGCACAGGATACTGATTGGGTGAATATAGACCGAACGACTCAGGAGCCTAAGGAGACAGTGCATGAGTACTATGAGCGATTGTTACAGGTATTTAAGCAGTACAGTGGGTTAGATGTGATGAATCCTAGTGACATGGGACAGTTTGTGTCAAAGTTCATTCTAGGGTTGAGGCCTGATATTTGTCTTATGCTCCAGCAACATTTAATTTGTTGGCCGAACAAACCGCTGGATGAGATTTTGAGATATGCTAGACACTGTAGCGATGAAATAGACTCAAAGCACAAAAAGCTCAAAGACAAGCTGATGATGGTCCAGATGCAATCGGCAGACAAGGGAGGTACCTTAGGGAGGAAACAAAATGGACAGAAAAAGGGAAATGGGGACGACTCTAAGCCAAGGGTAGATATAGCGACGTTAAAAAAGACTACAGAGTGCCATCAGTGTCACCAGATTGGACACTGGAGACGTGAGTGTTCTTATAACCCTGCAAATCAGGAACAGCAGGAAGAGGAACTGGTGCAGGAACAGGTGCCTCAGGTGACGACGACAGCAGTAGCAAAGACCAAGTCGATCAAAGGGGGGACCTCGGCTCCTCGAAGACAGGTTCCCCAGCCAGCAAAGACATCGACAGGGATTTGGATTGTTCGGCAGATGCCCCTTCTTGAAGAAGGCGATGATTGTTACTTGGACCCGTTAGCCTGACGGTGCCTGAGAGGGGAGGAGGACTGCACTCTTGGGGCGGTCCTGGAGGTAGACCAGAGCGGACCATTCGTAGAAGCTGATGTTGATGGTCACCCTACCACATTTTTAGTTGATACTGGCGCTACCCGTTCTACTGTGAGATCCGCAGTAGTCCCAAACCTACCCCTCTTGGGACAGACAATCGAAGTTGTAGGAGTTGCCAATAGGAAAATGACGAATCCTTTAACAGAACCGATTCCTGTGAGAATAGGGACGTTCAGAGATAGACATCAACTTGTGGTGTGTGATTCAAGTCCTGTTTGCTTGTTAGGGAGAGATCTCTTATACAAGCTCAATTGCACCATCTATTGCACCCCCAAAGGAGTGGAATTACAGACTAATGATGACAATGCTACCTTTAAGGTTGCCAATGAGCATGTGTGCATAGAAATGTACCCTGCCTTGACAGTTGAGTGACTTCCTTATGATCTGCGAGACTCAGTTTCACAGGTGGTGTGGGATTATACTGGAAAATACATTGGGTTGATTAAGGGTGTCGAGCCAGTCAAGATTCAGGTCAAGGAGAATGTTGATTTTCCCCGAACACCCCAGTATATTCTGACTCCAGAAACAATTGCAGGGATAAAGCCTGTGATTGAGTCTATGATCAAACAGGGAATACTGAAGGAGATATTGGGGAATCCATGTAACTCCCCAATAATGGGATTGCAGAAACCAAATGGGAAGTTCAGGATTGTACAGGATCTTTGCCGGGTAATCAACATAGTTGTTCCATGTTGTCCAGTGGTACCGAATCCATCTGTGATCTTATTTCAGATCCCATGCCAAGCTGAGTGGTTCACTGTGATAGACCTTTGTCAGGCTTTCTTTTCAATACCTTCAATCAATCAATCAATCAACATATATAAAGCTCTCTACATACCCGTGAGGGTCTCAAGGCGCTGGGGTGGTGGGGTTGGATGTTGCTGCTGCTGCTGCTACTGGTCGAAGAGCCAGGCTTTGAGAAGTCGTCTGAAGGCTAGCAGGTTCTGGGTCTGACGTAGGTTTGTAGGGAGGGTGTTCCAGGTCTTGGCGGAGAGGTAGGAGAAGGATCTGCTGCCAGCGGTGGTTTTCCGGATGCATGGGACTGTGGCTAGGGCGAGGTCGGCAGAGTGGAGGATGCGGGCGGGGGTGTAGAAGCTGAGTCAGTCGTTGAGATATGCTGGTCCGGTGTTGTGTAGGGCTTTGTGTGCGTGGATGAGGAGTTTGAAGGTGATCCTCTTGCTGACGGGGAGCCAGTGCAGGCCTCTCAGGTGGGGGGTGATGTGGCTGCGTCAGGGGACATCGAGGATCAGTTGTGCTGAGGCGTTCTGGATGCGTTGTAGCCGTCTCAGGAGCTTGGTTGTTGTTCCTGCGTAGAGGGCGTTCCCGTAGTCCAGTCTGCTGGTGACGAGGGCATGGGTGACGGTTTTTCTTGTGTTGGAGGGGATCCATTTGAAGATTCTGCAGAGCATCCGGAGGGTGTTGAAGCAGGATGCGGAGATGGCGTTGATTTGCTTGGTCATGGAGAGGGCGGGGTCGAGGATGACCCCCAGGTTGCGTGCGGGGTTGGTGGGTTCTGGGGCTGTTCCTAGCAAAGTGGGCAACCAGGAGTTGTCCCAGGCTGATGGGGTTGGGCCGAGGATACCTTTGCATGAGGGGAGCCAATTTTCATTTGCTTTCCGGCTGGAAAACAGGGTCTTAACGTGGCGACGAATCCCTCAGGTGTACACAGAGAGTCCATCGATATTTAATCAGATTTTGAAAAAGAGTCTTGAAAGTCTAGTACTGCCACAGAACTCCGTTCTCGTCCAGTACATAGACAACCTCCTTGTTGCGTCAGAGACTGAAGATGTGTGCAGGGTTGATACCATTGCTCTACTGAACCATTTGGAAGAGAACGGACACAAGGTCTCGCCGAATAAGTTACAATACTGTTTGAACGAGGTGCAGTATTTGGGACACAGGATAGAGAAGGGTAAAAGAAAGGTGTCACCAGACAGGATCAAGGCAATATTAAAAATGACGGTGCCTTCCACTCAGAGAGGGGTCGGGATGTTCTTAGGGATAGTTGGCTACTGTCGCCAGTGGATTGCCAACTTCTCACTGAAGGCGAAGCCTTTGCAGAGACTTACGCACAAGGATGTGATCCGGTACCATGGGACAACGACTGTATGAAGGCGTTCCTTGAGTTGCAAGAGGACCTTTATTGTGCTCCGGCCCTGGGAATGCCCAACTACAATAAGTCTTTTTCATTGTTCTGCTGCGAACGAGAGGGTTGTGCATTAGCAGTCTTAGTTCAGGAGCACGGAGGTGTCCGTAGACCAGTTGCCTATTTCTCAGCTACTTTAGATCCAGTAGCTTCAGCGTTGCCCAGATGTCTTAAATCCGTTGCTGCAACAGGTGTCAGCATTGAAAGGTGTGAAAGCATTGTTATGGGACATCCATTGACTGTTTTTGTACCACATTCAGTTGAACTGTTGATGACCAGGACCAAGACACAGCACTTGACGAATAACAGGCTCATACGCTACGAGCAGGTTATAATTGCTGCGGAGAATGTGACCCTTAAGTGCTCTGTTCTGAATCCTGCTACCTTGATGCCGTTGCCAAATACGCTTGATGAAGATTGTGAGGACCATGATTGTCTTGATGTGACTGAACTTTGCACCAAACCGAGACCTGACATTGTTGATGAGCCATTGCTTGACCCTGATGAAACTTTCTTTGTCGATGGTTCATGTATAAGAGACAGTGTTGGTCAGTTGAGAGCAGCATTTGCTGTATGCACCATTTCAGGAGTTGTCAAAGCTGCATGCCTGGAAGGAGTATACTCCGCTCAGGTGGCTGTACTTATAGCATTGACGCGTGCCTGCTTGGCTGCAAAGGGAATTTGGATTATCATTTATACCGACAGCCAATATGGGTTTGGTGTAGTTCATGACTATGGACAGCTATGATCCCAGAGAGGGTACATGACTTCATCAAGAACACCAATCCGGAATGGAGAATTTGTTAGGCTGCTTCTAGAAGCTTTACAGGAACCTTTGGAAATTGCTGTTGTAAAGTGCAACGCTCATGGTAAAGGAACAGATTCCGTATCACTTGTAAATTGCTATGCGGATGAAGTTGCACAATTCTGTGCCAAGCAAGGTTATTCATTTACTGAACAGGAGATAGAAGGATGTGAGGAAAGAACTGAGTTAGACATGATGCTTTCCATAGCCGATACTTGGGATGAGCTCAGATTTATGCAAGAACAAGTGTCCGAACATGAGAGAAATGTGTGGATCAATTCAGGCTGTGTAAAAGGAGATGTGGATATTTGGGTCTCGTCTGATGGAAGAGCGGTGTTGCCAGATGAGCTGTTGAGTCCGATGGTGAGGCAAATTCATGGTGCAGTTCACTTGGGAAGAAATGTGATGATCCGAGTGTTCAGAAAAACATGGTACAATCCAAAGTTTCGTGCAGTGGCCGAAGCTGTATGTCCAAGGTGTGTTACGTGTCAACAAATGAATGTTGGGAAAAAAACGGCAGTCATCATGAGTCACATTGGGAGGTCAGGGGGACCGTTCAACAGGATGCAATTGGATTTTATCGAGATGCCCAGATGCAATCACTTGAGGTACATTTTGGTGGTGGTGTGTGTGTTCTCACGGTGGGTGGAGGCATACCCAACACGCAGGTGCAACACACTTACAGTAGCTAAGTTACTGTTGTGGGAACTGGTGCCTAGATTCGGGGTCCCGACCTCTTTGGAATCGGACAGAGGAACTCACTTCCATAGTGAGGTCATGAAGATGATTTGCATGGCATTGAACATTGATCAAAGACTCCATTTTAGTTATCGACCAGAGGCTTCTGGGATAGTGGAGCAGATCAACGGAACTTTGAAAGCTCGGATGGCGAAAGTGTGTTCCTCCATGTCCCTTAAGTGGCCAGATGCCTTACCTTTGGTGCTAATGAGTATGCGCAGTACCCCAGACAGGAGAACAGGTCTCTCGCCTCATAAAGTACTGTTGGGGAGGGCAATGAGGTTACCAGCGGTACCATCAACAGCTTTGCTGAGTATCACAGATGATCTGATCCTTGATTATTGCAAAGGACTCGCTGATGTTATCCGTTCTATGTCCCATCAGGTGCCGGCTGCTGTGGTTCCGGCTTCCAGTGATCTCTGCCACGACCTGAGTCCGGGGGACTGAGTGTTGGTTCGGAAGCACGTGAGAAAAAGCTGTTTGGATGCTCGTTGGAAGGGGTCCTACGAAGTCATCCTTATCACGAACACTGCTGTGAAGTGTGGTGGGCTACCGAATTGGGTGCATGCTTCACACACCCGTCGAGTTCCAGCACCCTTGGAAGAAACAGCTCCTCTCCCTGATGAAAATCCAGCTGCTGTGGCAAGGCCACAGGAGGGGACAAGCCAAGCTGTGAGGGTGTTTGAAGAAGCTGGTGACTCACCGGATCAAGTTGAGGAGAGTCATAGCGAAAGTGAATTGGAAACAGTCTCTGAAAGGGGAAGTGACTGTGAAAGTGACCCACAGTCGAACTCAGCTGAAGAGAACAGTGAGAAAAGTGAGCGGGTCGAGAGCAGGAGGACCAGCAGAGCGGGGGAACACTGGCCAGAAAGACAAAGGCGATTGAACCTGAGGCTGGTTTCTGAAAGAAATCTTGCCCCGGTGTCTGAAGAGTCCGAATCAGACGGAGGAGGGGAAGAGCAAACTCGTGAGGGATTAAGAAGATCAAGGCGAAAGAGAGAGCCTTGCCGAAGGTATGCGACCCCTGAGTGGACCTACCCCGTGACTGATGCCAGGCATACTGAGATCGGGGAGGGTGAGGGCAGTGACGGTAATCAGTAACAGTCCTAACATCAAGTTGGACGTGTTGTTGTTGGCACCAGGACTCGATATCGAAGGGGTACTGTTCCAGATCCACCGATTTTAAGCAGAATTTGTCATTTGATTTTGAGTAGATTGCTTTTTCCTACATTTGGCCCTGAAATTTCAGCTCAAGAATCCATTGTTATTCGCCTTGAACTTTTGGAATATGTGCTAGAAGCAGTTGGTACAAGCCTTATTATTGATGAATGAGACTGTTGTAAATATTTGCTGTAAATAACCTAGGTCCGAGCGGAAGAAGAAGAAATTCAGGGACTTCCCATAGAGGACGGAGAAGGGCTAGGGTTGCCTGTTGTTGCTGTAAAAAAGAGGAACTTAAATCAAAGGGGACTTTCAGCCTCTGAGGTGTGGTGCGAGTGCTTTAATTGTAAAGAAGGAAGAAAGAGACTTTTGAATATTGTTGCAGAACGACTGCTTCGAGAGACAAGTCCTGAGACAATGGAGGCTGGGAACCCGAACCATAGAGCTAGGTGCATTGTAGGCACACTTTTAGGAGGAATTATACTCTTCATTTTTCTAATAGTTGTAGTCTCATACTTGGCGCCACACGAGCAGGCAGTTGAGGTCGAGGGTACACCTACACTTACTACTCCCAGCAAAGAAGAGGTAAAGGTAGGACGTGACAGAGCTTTGCTGCTAGAAGAAAGACGTAGATTACATGTAGATCTGTCAAAGGGTAATTTCAAGCTTAATGCATATGCGAAGTTGTTGTATGAGTACATTGATGCCATGGATGCGAAAGACTGCTTTGTGTGGATGCAATTGCCTGCTTCTGTAGACGAGGGTATCAGATACCATCATCTCCCATTGACTTATGGAATTTCAAGTAGTTTGGTGCTTAGCATATTTTATGGTCGCAATCATTTTGAATATTTCTTTTCAAATTATGATGCGGTGCTTCCTGAAGTACCGGCATATAAAAATTTGAATAAGTATGATTATTATAAATCAGAGGACAGGCTTGGAACGTATTTTATTCCGACCCAGGAGTTGGATACAGCTTATGCGCACCGTCATAATTTGACATGCCTGTTGTCAGAGACCGAGAAGAAATTCATTGATCAAGTGGAAGATAGATACCGAAAACAAAAACAGTTGCGAGATTCAGGACAATGTAAAGTGGATTGGACAGATGAGGAAAGGTTGCACAAGAGTAAAGGGAGTTTTGGTCCAACAGCTTTGGATGAAGTACGGAAAGGGAAGTTGTGCATTCACCGACCACAGCCATATTATGAAAATGTCAATGTAGGTCACACCACGTGTGAGCATACATTCAGTCTAGAGTACTATGCAAAGCACTTTTTGCAAGGTGTGGTGCAAGTGATTCCGAAGGTGTATTTCGTCTGTGGGAGGAATGCTTATGTGCGATTGCCTGAGAAGTGGTATGGAACGTGCTATTTAGCGATCTTTTTCCCTAAGATTTACCATACAGAAGATTTTGAGCTAATAGAAGGAGGACAACATGTGAGAGTGAAGCGAGGTGAAAGTGCAGGAGCCATAGTTGGAGATGTTTTTGGAGCAATGATACCCATGGTGGGGGTGATTCTGAATGATGTGAAGATCCGAAGGCTGGCGACTGTTGTAGACGAATTATCCATGAATACAGCTAAGTCCTTAGTGTTGGTTGAGGGTGAGATGTTGTTGATAAGGACTATGGTTTTACAAAATCGTCTTGCATTAGACGTCCTTCTAGCAAAAGAGGGAGGAGTCTGTAAACTTTTGATGGTTCAAGAATGTTGTACTTATATACCAGATAATAGCAAGGATCCGGAGAAATATATAAGCACCATTACTGCGATTCATTATGAGATTGAGGACTTGACTGAAGAAACTGTTTGGGAAAAGATTGGAAAGGTATTTGGAAAGATTGGCAGTTGGTTTGCCAATCTTGGGAAGGGGATTCTTGGTTACAACTTGAAACCCATAATAATAGTGGTGTGTTGTGTGATTGGATTGTGGGGATTGGTTAGAGGAACAAGTAGTATAGGTCAAGTCGATTGGAGAGATCAATGCGAATGCAAGAGAGACATATGGAGAGACTGCAGGACAGTCAGTATCAAAGTCTGAAGAACATGGAAATGCTCAGGAGGGGGAAAATGGCAACAAGCTCTGTCTAAGTCGGCTCTGCCTAAAGGATGGTGTAGGGTGTGATGACACGGGTCATCAAAGGGGGGAACTGAGAGAGCGCCATGTTATTTTGACATTTGTAGGGGTGCACTATAGTCCCAAGTAGCCAGCACCCGCATATTTAGAGGACTTACTAATGTAGTATAGACATATAACGTTAGGCTGAGAAACAGCATTATATGTGTGTTTATTAATCAGAGACTAATGGGGCTTAATTGAAATGCAGTGTTGCCTAATGCAGAAATGTAACCACATGAGAAATGTCGTATTGCTAATGAAATGCTTTGAATATGTGTTTAATACTGTATGAATTAATACAGGTTTTAAAATGGAAGCTAGAGCTCACATTGACAGTAGAATGAACGTGTTATCATAGTAGAATGCAATGTTGTGCTGTGTTAGAAATGCATTTAAAAGTGCAGAGGCCTGAGACATGCTGAAGCCGTAGAGGCCTAACTATATTTTCTTTTGTTAGCCTTGGTCGAGAAGAAATGTTTTTCTCCTTGGGAAAAGCTGTCCTCAGTAAGATATGAAATTGTAGCTTTGAATGGTTGCAGAGATGTTCCTAAGTATTTCAGCTTGCAGGTGCAAGGCCACAAGGCTCGTTAGGTAGAAGAGTCCATTGTTTAGGAGTTAGGATAGTAGGCGCGGATGGAGGAAAAGCTGACAAGGAATTTGGGAGTGCAGCATTTAGCGAGAAGGTGCCCTGGACCCAAGGACACACCAACAGACGCTGGATGGAAAGGTGCCATGCTGGAAAACTCCGAAGATCTTCACCTGCCAGAGGGGTGTACCCCTGGGCGTGTTGACTGATTTTGGGATTTTGTATTAGGGACAGCACCCGAGGGTGGAGAGCAGATTTTGAGAGGGGATTGACAGAGCAGGATGTAGTAAGCTGTAGAGAGAGCGTCTTGGAAACTTAGGTAGAGTGAGGTGAAGAAGGAGCATCTTAGAACGAGCTCAATGGTAGATTATTTGCTTAGCCAAAGTGACGGTACTTCTTTGGAAGTCTTCAATGCTGACACCTTACTCTTGTCTGATGGGAATGTTATGTAGGGATACCACTTTAGGGTAGTGTAGGGACAGACTAACCATTTCCTTTCCTTTTTGTAAATGCAGTCCAGACTTCAAGCTGGGACTGTTCTTGGTTGCTTGATGTTACTCAAATTAACTTTGCTTTTTATCCTGAGTCATTTAAGGATCTTGCGTAGGATTATGTTTGTATTAGTGCCAGTTTATTTCCTTAACCTTTTATTGAGATGTTTGTATGTTCAACTATTTTTGGCTTTGTAATAAATGTTTAGAATTTTCAGTGGTAGTCAGTGGTCCTTTGAGTTCATTTGGATTTATTTGGAAGTGGTTTAAAGTTATCAATGCAAGATCTTTCTTTATACTTCTAGAACAGGGAAAAAGTTCAGTCGACCGGGTTTGGGATTCTAGAGATGGGTAAGAAAAACTAGATCAAAATCCCAGCTTCCCCACCGTGCCCGCCATTTTTCATCATGTTTTTCCAATCATCTGGGACCCCTTCTAACAGGCACCCATATATTTTTTAGATTGAACATCTAATGTCCTTTGTTAACATCTCCATCAGGGGGATCAGCGTGAAGCCAGAAAATCCCCCAAACTTTCTCAATAGGAAATCCCTCAGCTGTAAAAGGTTTACAAATCCAGAGGCCTGATGTTAAATCTGCCACTAACCTCTTCAAATGATGTCATATGATTCCCTGTGATTAGAGTTTTTTCAATGAATTCCCAAAGTTTTTAAAAATGTAATGTACGTTATAATTTTAACCCCTAACAATAACCTCACTATATATATATATATATATATATGTATATATATATATATATATATTTATATATATTCACTGAAAAAAACATAGGTTTGACACCAGTTATAGTTAGCTGGAAATTTTACTCGCATAAAACCATTGAAATTCCCACGTTATAGTTAGTTGGACTCACTATAACTTGCGCGTGCAATGCACTGCTGATGACGTCACATATTACATCACTCATGACATCACTGATGACACCATCTAGTGAATGTGTGTCTTTCTGAAAAATAAATATGTTTTATATATGTATATGTAAAAGTTGATGGAAGAATAAATGTTTAAATAAGTGTCTAAATGGATGGTTTTGTTTTTTAATTGATTGGTTAACTGGCTTATTAAGTGTATCTTAGTGAATACATATATTAGTGAGTAATGTTTAAATATTTAAATATATGTATTAGTGTTTCACTTTGTGTATAAGTGGCTGCATGGGTTGGTGTGTAGCTACATGTGTATGTATATGGGTTATTAGATGTTTTTTTTAGTATCAGTATGAGTGTTTGTATGGTTTGGTGGGGGTATTACTTAGCACATAGATGCATGAATGACTGACTCTCTGTTTGTATGTGTTTTGAAGACAGCATATGTGCAGGACTGTATGGGTGGATGAGTGTGTATATGTGTGTGTTAGTGAGTGAATGACTGTCTCACTAGTGTTTTTATCAGTAACTACATATGTTTTAATCTAGTATATGTGAATATTGATGTATATAAGTGAGTATATATGAGAGTAAGAGATTGTAAGAGTCCCTGTTTAAATAAGTATGTGTTTCTTTAAGTGATTGTTTAAGAGAGTAAGTATGTGTAAGTTTCCTTAGAAGTAAGGTGGTAGTGTGTGTATAGCTGTATATGCAAATAAATGGATGTTCAATAGTTTATTTGCATGTGTGAGTATGTGTGTGAGTAACTTTTGGATGACTGTCGGTGTGTAACAGAATGTATAGGTGTATCACTACATATGATGAGTGACTATATGTATGAGTGACTATATAGAACTGTTGGTGAATGAGTGGATGTGTATATAGATGGTGGAATTATTGAATTGGTTGTTGTAACTGGTATGGGTATCTCCATTTTTTTGAAAATGTTAGTTTCTATTTTTGAATATGTGTTTCAAGGGTTACATTACAGTGAAAGGAGGTCTGTCACTCTGTCACAAGGATGGTGTCATGAGTGATTTCATGAGTGATGTCACTGACCATGTCATGAGTGATGTAATATGTGACGTCATCAGCAGTGCATTGCACGCGCAAGTTATAGTGAGTCCAACTAACTATAACGTGGGAATTTCAATGGTTTTATGCGAGTAAAATTTCCAGCTAACTATAACTGGTGTCAAACCTATGGTTTTTGCAGTGAATTTAATAGGTTTTTTAAATGCTAATTCCTAACTATAACTGGTGTGAAACCTATGGTTTTTTCAGGGAATTTCATAGGTTTTGTAAATGCTAATTCTTAACTATATATAGGGCCTCAAACCTATGTTTTTTTCAGTGAATTTCAAAGGTTTTTTAATAGCAAAATTCTATAGCTATGAAATATAATATTTTTATAATGAATCCTATAGTGTATATTTGTGTAATACTATTTTTTTTATGTATATTGTTCAAGTTTTTTTTATTTTATTTTTTTGCTTTGGGGCGCTCCCGGTGCGCATACCGGGGCGCTCACCGGTAAGCGCAGTCTTGCGGCGTGCCCCGGTGCGCACACCGGTGAGCGTCCCGTTGGCGCTATTGCCGCGAACGAAAACATCATCGTGACGTATCGCATAGCCGCGTGATGCGTCTTATGACGCACGGCGTAAGCGCACCCGGAAGCGCCCGAGCGCATACGATCGTGCAACGTAAACGCCCCTGGGCGCGCCCCGATGCGCTAACGCTACGCGCCCCCGCGTTGGGTCATGTGACCTGAAAATAACACTTTTCATTGGTTCAGAACAGTTTTGTTTTCCAAATGATGAAAGCCTGGGTCATGTGCCCTGAAAATAACACTTTTCATTGGTTCAGAACAGTTTTGTTTTCCAAATGATGAAAGCCCCCACCTTTTTTCCTCATTCTCACTTTGTTCTTTGAGTGAGGAAGACCTGTTTCCATTCATTGACAAATGGCTACAGTAGCAGCAGCAGCAGCAGGAGCATCTGCACCACCACAACCACCACCACCACCACAAGGACCACCACAACACCACATTGGTGGTGAAGAAGAAGAAGAGGAGGAGGAGGAGGAGGAGGAGAGGAGGTTCCTGCCTGAAGACAATCCCCCTTATAAACCGAGAGAGCACATTGTGTGGGAGATTTTTAAAATCCCAAGGGGCGAAAAGAAAGTCAATGCGCCGAAAGTGACATGTCTGATATGTGGCACTGTACTTTCCAGGGGGAACCCTGCGAAAAAGTACTCTTTTGGTAATAATACCATGATTCGCTACATGCAACGGAGGCATCCCAACAACTATTCTGCGGCAGAGGTGAGAGAACTAACCAGAAACCCTCCCCAATCTTCTGCCAGCACCTCCGCAGGCAAACAACCCACTCCATCGGGTCCAGAGGCAAGGGAGATGGTCCCAAACATCCAAACCCAGTTTGGAGATTTTAAAATTGTTTGCATTGTTTGTGGGACTACAATTTCTTATGGTGAACAAAGCATCAAATTGATTAACCGTGCTCGAGACAACCACAAGTGCAAAAAGAAGCCTTAATTTTTTCTTGATTTTTTTTGCTCCAGTTGAGCCGTTTACAATTCCCTGTTTTTTGTTTGTCCCCATAAAAATTACAAAAAAAATATAAAATTGTTCATAAAAGCCAAAAAAAGTAAAAAATGTTAAAAAAACAATAAAAAAATATAAAACAACAAAAAGAATTAAAAAAACAGTTCTTTTTAGAACTACCTCTAATTTATAAAAAAAATGCTACATTTTTAAAAAACTCTGTCATTCTTTTTTCTCCAGGGTACGCTCCCCGGTATGCTCCCCGGTGCGCGTACCGGGAGCTCCCCCCGCGAAAATTTAAAAAGATTTTTTTTTTGCCCCGCGGTGCCCTTTTATGGCCCCCACATCTAACCTAGGGGGTCGGGGGGGGTCTACCCTGCCCCCTTTTGGTCATTTCCCCTTTGTTTTTGCCACCTCTTGTGTCTAGATCCTACCGAGACACAAGATGGCAGCCGCTCCGGACTGTTTGGAATGTTGACAGACACCCAAAAGCCAATCAGCTTTCCGCTCGGGAACTCGCGTAGCGCGCTGGAGCGCGCCTCGGTGCGCGTACTGGGGCGCGCATATAGATATATATTTTTTTTTAACCTAAATTACTCAAAATCCACTGGAGCACATATCTTGAGACATAGCAAAGGCACATCGGGCTACCAGTCCCTACAATTTTGCCAAGTTTGGTGGAAATCCATTCAGCCGTTCGGGCTAAAAGTGAGTCCAACCGCCCTATGTATATTAACATGGGGAAAACACGTTTTGGGACCCCCCTTTTATCTCAGTCCCCGCTTGACAAATCCCCCCCAAACTTTCAAGGAAGGAGCGTAGCGGGCCATCTTCTTTGAAAATTTCGCGGAGATTCGTCCACCGGCGCCAAAGTTATTCCCAATAGAATGTTGCGGATTTCCTATGGAAAACAATCCTAAGTATAACTACCGCCAGTAGGTAAAATATATATATATATATAAAGGTAGGTGCAAATAGGGAAGTATACTTTTACTTTTCCTAACTCTACATCTACGTTCCTTGAAGACATACATATACATATATATATATTACCTACTGGCGGTCACCAGTAGGTAGTTATAGTTAGGATCTACTTTCCATCGGAAATCCGCAATATTCTATTGGGAATAACTTTGGCGCCGGTGGACAAATTTTCGCGAATTTCTCAAATTAGATGGCCTGCTCAGCTCCGCTCCTTCCCTGAAAGTTTGGGGGGATTCGTCAAGCGGGGGCCGAGATAAAAGGGGGGTCCCAAAACGTGTTTTCCCCATGTTAATTTCCATAGGGCGGTTGGACTCACTTTTAGCCCAAACGGCTGAATGGATTCCCACGAAACTTGGCAAAATTGTAGGGACTGGTAGCCCGATGTGCCTTTGCTATATCTCAAGATATGTGCTCCAGTGGATTTTGAGTAATTTAGGTTAAAAAAAATATATATATCTATAGGCGCGCCCCGGTACGCGCACCGGGGAGCGTACCAGCGCGCTACGTGAGTAAGCGCGCGGAAAGCTGATTGGCTCTCGGGTGTCTGTCAACATTCCAAACAGTCTGGAGCGGCCGCCATCTTGTGTCTCGGTAGGATCGAGACACAAGAGGTGGCAAAAACAAAGGGGGAAATGACCAATAGGGGGCAGGGTAGACCCCCCTGACCCCCTAGGTTTGATGTAGGGGCCATAAAAGGGCCCCGCGGGGCAAAAAAAAATTCATTATTTTTTCGATTTTAGCGGGGGGAGTGCCCGGTACGCGCACCGGGGAGCGTATCGGGGAGCATACCCTGGAGAAAAAAGAATGACAGAGTTTTTAAAAAATGTAGCATTTTTTTTATAAATTGGAGGTAGTTCTAAAAAGAACTGTTTTTTTATTCTTTTTGTTGTTTTATATTTTTTTATTGCTTTTTTGAACATTTTTTACTTTTTTTGGCTTTTGTGAACAGTTTTATATTTTTTTTGTATTTTTTTTTGGGGAGAAACAAAAAACAGGGAATTGTAAATGGCTCAACTGGAGCAAAAAAAAAAAACAGGAAAAAATGAATGTTTCTTCGGGCACTTGTGGTGATCCCAAGCACGGGTGATAAGTGTAATGATTTGCTCACCATAGCATATTAACCCTCCACAAAATATCCAAACGATTTTAAAATTGGAAAACTTGGTTTGAATAGTTGAGCACATCTCCCTCGCTTCTGGACCCGATGGGGTGGGTTGATTACTTTGGGAGGTGCTGGCAGAAGATTGGGCAGGGTTTTTGGCAAGTTCCCTGACCTCTGCCCTAGCATAGTTATTAGGGTGCCGGCGTTGCATGTGCCGAATCATGGTGTTGTTGCCAAAAGAGTATTTTTTGTTAGGGTTCCCCCTTGAAAGTTGAAAACCACAGATTAAACAAGTCGCCTTTGGCGCATTAACTTTCTTCTTGTCCTTTGGGATGGAAAAAAACTGCCAGATAAAGTGCTCCTTTGGCTTATATGGGGTAGTATCTCCTGGTAGGAACCCCCCCTCATCTTGCTCCTCCTTCTCCTCCTCTTCTTGGTCTCCACCACTGTGGTGTTGTGGTGGTCCTTGTGGTGGTGGTGGAGGTGTAGCAGATGCTCTTGCAGCTGCTGCTACTGCAGCCATTTTTCAGACAAATAGGTACAAAGAGGTATTTCAACAGGTCTTCCTCACTCTAAGTACAAAGTGAGAATGAGGCAAATAGGTGGGGGCTTTCATCATTTGGAAAACGAAACTGTCCTGAACCAATGAAAAGTGTTACTTTCAGGTCACATGACTCGGGCCTTCATCATTTGGAAACCAAAACTGATCTCAACCAATGATAAGTGTTATTTTCAGGTCACATGACCCAATGCGCTTACGCTACGCGCCCCGGGGCGCGCCCGGTGGCGCGTAGCGTAAGCGCGTCAGGACGTTGCGCGATCGTATACGTCTGGGCGCCTCCGGGTGCGTTTACGCCGTGCGTCATAAGACGCATCACGCGGCTACGCGAAACGTCACGATGTTGTTTTCGTTTGCGGCAATAGCGCTAACAGGACGCTCACCGGTACGTGCCCCGGGGTGCGCCGTAACACTGCGCTCACCGGTGAGCGCATCGGTACGCGCCCCGGGAGCGCTCCAGGGCAAAAAATTAAAATAAGATAAATAAACATAAAAAAATACTATTACATAATTATACAATATAAAATTTGTTATAAAAAATATTACTTTTCATACCTATAGAGATTTGCTATTAAAAAACCTTTGAAATTCACTGAAAAAACCATAGGTTTCACATCAGTTATAGTTAGGGATTAGCATTTAAAAAACCTATTAAATTCACTGAAAAAACCATAGGTTTCACACCAGTTATAGTTAGCTGGAAATTTTACTTGCATAAAACCAATGAAATTCCCATGTTATAGTTAGTTGGACTCACTATAACTTGCGCGTGCAATGCACTGCTGATGACGTCACATATTACATCACTCATGACATGGTCAGTGACATCACTCATGACATCACTGATGACACCATCCTTGTGACAGAGTGACAGACCTCCTTTCACTGTAATGTAACCCTGGAAACACATATTCAAAAATAGAAACTAAAATTTTCAAAAAAATGGAGATACCCATACCAATTACAACAACCAATTCAATAATTCCATCATCTATATACACATCCACTCATTGACCAACAGTTCTATATAGTCACTCATACATATACTCACTCATCATATGTAGTGATACACCTATACATCCTGTTACACACCGACAGTCATCCAAAAGATACTCTCACACATACTCACACATGCAAATAAACTATTGAACATCCATTTATTTGCATATACAGGTATATACACACCACTACACTTACTTTTACAGAAACGTATACATACTCTCTTAAACAATCACTTATAGAAACACATACTTATTTGAACAGGAACTCTTACAATCTCTCACTCTCACATATACCCACTTATATACATCAATACTCACATATACTAGATTAAAACATATGTAGTTACTGATAAAGACACTAGTGAGACAGTCATTCACTCACTAACACACACATATACACACTCATCCACCCATTCAGTCCTGCACATATGCTGACTTCAAAACACATACAAACAGAGTCAGTCACTCATGCATCTATGTTCTAAGTAATACCACCACCAAACATATAGACACTCATACTGATATTTAAAAAAAAATCTAATAACCCATATACATATACATGTAGCTACTCACCAACCCATGCAGCCACTTATACACAAAGTGAAACACTAATCCATATATTTAAACATTACTCACTAATATATGTATTCACTAAGATACACTTAAAAAGCCAGTTAACCAATCTATTTAAAAAAAAAAAACATCCATGTAAACCCTTATTTAAACATTTATTCTTCCATCAACTTTTACATATACATATATAACACATATTTATTTTTTTAAAATACACACATTCACTGGATGGTGTCATCAGTGATGTCATGAGTGATGTCACTGACCATGTCATGAGAGATGTAATATGTGACGTCATCAGCAGTGCATTGCACGGGCAAGTTATAGTGAGTCCAACTAACTATAACGTGGGAATTTCATTGGTTTTATGCGAGTAAAATTTCCAGCTAACTATAACTGGTGTGAAACCTATGGTTTTTTCAGTGAATACATATATATATATATATATATATATATATATATATATATATATATATATATACATATATATATATTACCTACTGGCGGTCGCCAGTAGGTATCTATAGTTAGGATTTTTTCCCTATGGGATTTTTGAAAATTCTATGTCTAATAACTTTGGCGTTTGTGGACGGAATTGGCTGAAATTTTCAGGAAAATGGAACATTTTGTTTCTGAGCAGCCCCTGAAAATTTGGGGGGGGTTCGTCAAGGGGGGGCTGAGAAAAAAGGGGGGTCCCAAAACATGTTTTTCCAATGTTAATTTCCATAGGGCGGTTGGCCTCACTTTTAGCCCGAATGGCTGAATGGATTTGCACGAAACTTGGCAAAATTGTAGGGACTGTTAGCCCGATGTGCCTTTGCTAGGTCTCAATATATGTGCTCCAGTGGATTTTGAGAAATTAACGTTTAAAAAAAGATATATATCTGTAAGCGCGCTCTGGGCAGCGCTCCGGTTCGCGTACTTTACGCGTAACGGAACTTCGCGACGCGAAGCTGATTGGCTCTCCGGTGTCTGTCAACATTCTAAACAGTCCGGAGCGGCCGCCATCTTGTCTCTCAGTAGGATCGAGAGACAAGAGGAGGCCAAAAGAAAGGGGGAAATGACCATAAGGGGGCATAGTAGATGCTCCCTGACCCCCTAGGGTTGATGTGGAGGCTTTAAAAGCCGTGGGGAGCGCCCGGTTCGCGAACCGGGAAGCGTACTGGGGAGCGTACTATAAGGAAAAAAGAATGATAGACTTTTCGAATACTGTATGTTAATTGATTGTTGGTTTTGTTGATTATTTTTTAATTTCTTTATTTTTTAAGCAATTATTTATTATTGTGATTGTGTTTCAAAATTTAATAACATTTCTAACATTTCACTGTCTGAAATGTCGTCTTTTTCCATGAACATAGTTTGTAATCTCTGAGGGTGTAAAATGTCCTCATTTTGAAGGAGGTCATCTACCGCTTGCACACATTGCAGTAGTTCTTGGTCCCAAGTTTCATCCATAAATTCTATATCATTTGGATCAATTAATTCTTGGCTGCTCTCTTGCAGGAGAATTTGAAATGAAACTTTCTGTTCGCCTTCCATGTTGCCTGAAATTTGGGGAAAAAAAAAATATAGTAGTAGAGATAGGGCACTGTTGGTAATAATTTTAGATAGGCAGTTTTTATCAGTGAATTTATCTTTGGGCAGTGTATAGTATCAGAGTGGAAGTAGGAATATAAAAAAGTGTGTGTGATTTAACGTAAGTAATTTCATAATTATACAAGAGAAACCTAACTCCATCCATAACTATAACAGAGAAGTCTATCTAAATCTATAACTACTACAGAGGGATAGTATATAACTATCAGAAAAAGTTTACCATATTAACTTTTGGTGCACAATATACTTCAGTTTTAAAAATAACAACTTACCTTTACAAAGAAGTTGAAGTGATTAGTGAAAATCCAATTGAAATGTACAACAAGAAGTAGTAGTCAAAATGGCTGTGTTTCCTTCTCTTCCTTTATATATATTCAGGTATATAACCAATCAAATGTCAGGTAATAAAAGTAGAAAACGAAAGTAACATTTTCATTGGTTGTCAATTCCAACACTTCAGATGTGTTTTGTGAAGTAATTTACCTCAGGGTATTTAGAGAGGTCTACAGGCTAAATGGCTAGATGGAATTCCAACCAAATTTGTGAAAATGGTAGGGATTGGTATGTAGTATGTGCTAATCTATATTTGGTGAGAGTGTCTCCAGTCGTTTTTCTGTAAATTACTTTCCCACCTTTTTTGATGGAGCGCTCCCCGGGGAGCGACCCGGTACGCGAACTGGCGAGCGCCCCGGTACGCGAACCTTAAGCGTTACGGGAGTCCACCATTTTGTGTTTCGGTCGACTTAAGATACAAGATGTTCAGAATGGGTAGAAGGGGGCACGGTAGACTTATCTTGACCCCCTAGGTTTTCTGAGGGTGGCTGAGGAGGCTTATATGTGCGAAAAAAAACATTTTTTTTTAAAATTTCGCGAGGTTAGCTTCCGGTTCGCGTACCGGGTAGCGCCCCGGGGAGCGTACTTTGTTGAAAATTAGTGAAAAAAGTTAGAGTAAAATAATAATTGTGAGTGATCAGATGTAGGGTAGCTCTGAGAAGAGCTTTTGGGTTTATGGTACATTTAGGTACTTATAAGTAGGTACCAATGCACAGTCTTAAATTCAGAATGAAAATTCTGTTGCCCTCATCTGAGAAGTGAACTCCATCTCCTCTGTAGATATCTTGCATGTAGTAACGCAAGTTATTGTTGTACACGGAGCCCATTCCATGGTCTCTCATGTAAGCTGAAACAGATTTGTTTACATGCTTCCTCGACTTCTCAATTTGTGGACAAAATTGGTTTGACCACCTCCATTTCTGTCTTTGGCATATATTTGAGTATACCAAGGCAGTCTGAGGAAAAAGTGCCATTAATTGCTCAAAGGTGTCCTTTAAAAGCATTTCCAGACCTACCCCAGTCACAGTGCCCAAATCATTACCCCCACAGTGCACAATTAACAGGTCAGGTTTTGGCAAATGCATAAAGGTTTTCACCAATGGTATCAATTGGTGACATTTTAATCCTCTGTGGCCAAACCACTTAATTTCCACATCTTGTAAATTGAGGTTAGGTAAATTTCTGTTCTCAGCATACCTCTGAGCCCAATAGATGTAACTATGTCCAACAATCCAGACAGAAAACATGGTGAGAGAAGGTTCTCCTGCAGTGAGATGAAGTGTGGCAATGAAATGGCAGTTGAAAAAATAAGAGTTTAAAATGAAAAAAACTGTGGAGTTTCTGTGTTAATGAAGCAGTAACAGTGATTGGTGGATTTTGATTGCTGAAAACAGAAAGTTAGGGTGCATGGATGAGTTCTTGAAAGATGTATTTTGAGTGGTCAAGAAAAAATCATTAAATGAAAGAATGCACTGGATATGCAGGTGCACTGAGAGTTCAGAGTTCAATTGCAACATTGTTGTGTGAACTTGCAAACACCAGAGGTCTTCCAAGAGGTGGTTGCTATGCAAAAAAAGCAGAGAGGGCAGAGGGGGGAAGGGTTTTGATTTGAAAAAAGTGAGGGAAGAGTTTTGATTGGGTGACATGAGAGATATGTGTGAAGAATTACAGCATTTCTGTGCTTTTGATAGCTGCAGACTCTGGAGTGCATACCTTTTGCTCTGCTGAAGACAAATTGGTGTGTTTCTGAGACTGTTTTGAAACTCAAAGTATTTGCTAAGGTGAGGAAAGATTTCTTTAATTTAGATAGAGAATAGTGTCCTTTAAGGAGAAAATTATGAAGAAAGTTGTGTTTTTCAAATGTTGCTTTGTCTCAAGTGTTTTACAAATAGATTTTGTTTCTTTGAGAAATTGTAATTGGGGAAAATGTGAAGTATTAGTACTGACAGGGTTTTCATGTGCATAGGAGATGTGGAGTGTTTTCAAATTATGACTTGAAAATCGTTTTTGAGGAAAAGGAATGGTTTTAAAATTTATGACAAGGACATAATGGTGTATGCTTCTTTATAAGGCAATTGAGTGTCTCTGATGTTATTTTTCCCATTTTAATGTAAGACCTTTCCCTGTGGAGCAAATTGCTTGTAAATATGCTCCCACCTGTGCATGGCAAATTTAGATTTTGAATGTTTGCGTTACATAGCCATGTTAAAAGTGACCCAAACATGCTGCAAAGGCAATCAAAAAACGCTTTCATGTGTCTTAAGGACATTTTAAGTCATTTCCCCACGTGCAGTGTTTTCAAATTATGATTTGAAAATCGTTTTTGGGGAAAAGGCATACCTTTTGCTCTGCTGAAGACAAATTGGTGTGTTTCTGAGACTGTTTTGAAACTCAAAGTATTTGCTAAGGTGAGGAAAGATTTCTTTAATTTAGATAGAGAATAGTGTCCTTTAAGGAGAAAATTATGAAGAAAGTTGTGTTTTTCAAATGTTGCTTTGTCTCAAGTGTTTTACAAATAGATTTTGTTTCTTTGAGAAATTGTAATTGGAGAAAATGTGAAGTATTAGTACTGACAGGGTTTTCATGTGCATAGGAGCTGTGGAGTGTTTTCAAATTATGACTTGAAAATCGTTTTTGAGGAAAAGGAATGGTTTTAAAATGTATGACAAGGACATAATGGTGTATGCTTCTTTATAAGGCAATTGAGTGTCTCTGATGTTATTTTTCCCATTTTAATGTAAGACCTTTCCCTGTGGAGCTAATTGCTTGTAAATATGCTCCCACCTGTGCATGGCAAATTTAGATTTTGAATGTTTGCGTTACATACCCATGTTAAAAGTGACCCAAACATGCTGCAAAGGCAATCAAAAAACGCTTTCATGTGTCTTAAGGACATTTTAAGTCATTTCCCCATGTGGAGTGTTTTCAAATTATGATTTGAAAATCGTTTTTGGGGAAAAGGAATGGTTTTAAAATTTATGACAAGGACATAATGGTGTATGCTTCTTTATAAGGCAATTGAGTGTCTCTGATGTTATTTTTCCCATTTTAATGTAAGACCTTTCCCTGTGGAGCAAATTCCTTGTAAATATGCTCCCACCTGTGCATGGCAAATTTAGATTTTGAATGTTTGCGTTACATAGCCATGTTAAAAGTGACCCAAACATGCTGCAAAGGCAATCAAAAAACGCTTTCATGTGTCTTAAGGACATTTTAAGTCATTTCCCCATGTGCAGTGTTTTCAAATTATGATTTGAAAATCGTTTTTGGGGAAAAGGAATGGTTTTTAAATTTATGACAAGGACATAATGGTGTATGCTTCTTTATAAGGCATTTCAGTGTCTCTGATGTCATTTTTCCCATATTACATTAAAAGACCTTTCCCCGTGGAGCACATTCCTTGTAAATATGGTCCCACCTGTGCATGGTAAATTTAGATTTTGACTGTTTGAGTTACATAGCCATGTTAAAAGTGACCCAAAAAAGTTGCAAAGGCTTTAAAAAAACACTTTCATGTGTCTTAAGGACATTTTAAGTCATTTCCCCGTGGGCAGTGTTTTCAAATTATGACTTGAAAATCGTTTTTGAGGTAAAGGAATGTTGTTAAAATTTATGTGCGCCATATGCCCCCAAATTTCTTTTTCAGGGGTGCAGCAGGGTGTTCTTGAGACACCCCTGCACCTTTGGAAAAATTCCTAATTTGCGATGAGCTAATTGCTAATCGCAAATTGCACCTTCATTCCTATGGGCCTCCTGGCCCATGGAAATGAATGGGTAATTTGCAATTAGCAATTTCCTCATCGCAAATTAGGAATGGTAAAGAATCGCTATTTATTCCTTAAAATTCGCTATTTAGGAAATGCAAAATAGTTTGATGATACATATGGCGGTTCATCTCTAACAAGATAAGAAGCTTAGGGATACATTTATGATGACTGGCGCAATGAAGTGGACATCACTTACTTCATTGGTAGACCTTTACATGTATTATCTCCTCTGTATTCTTCATCAAGCGTAACTTTCATCTGCAATCCTGAGTAGGCCTCACCTTAAACAAACCTCTGGATAGGCCACACCTTATCGTCATCCTGAATTAATCATTTAAAATGCTAGGGACAGATTTATGATAGGTGTATGCCTCTTTTGCGCCACTGTGCGTCACTTTTCTGATGCAGCGGCGGTGCAAAAGATTTGCTATGAGGCGACAAAATTACAAATTGATGCATTTAGGCAGATGTGTCATGGTGTAAAAAAAACGTGCCACATGAAACCGATGCAGCAGTGATGCAAAAGATGCACCATGTTGCAAGACAGGCCTCACTTGGGGCCATATGTATCAAGCTAATTAGCATTCGCAAAGGCCAAAATTCTGCGAATTTTGGCCTTTGCGAATGCTAATTAGACAAATGGTATGTATCAAACAAGTTTGATGCAAAATAAGGAATAGCAAAATTTGCTATTCCTTATTTTGCGATTGCACTTAAGGATTTGCAAATTTTGCGATTCCTTAAATGCAATGTATCAAACAAAAAATATGCAAAAAATGCCATTAAGGATTTGCAAATTACCACCAACTTCTAGTTGGTGGTAATTTGCGAATATTTTTCAAAAAGCTTTTTTTCCAAAAAACAAAAGGTGCCATATGATGCCCATACATGCCCTTAGGGCATGTATGTGCGCCATATCCCCCCAAATTTCTTTTTCAGGGGTGCAGCAGGGTGTTCTTGAGACACCTCTGCACCCTTGGAAAAATTCCTAATTTGCGATGAGCTAATTGCTAATCGCAAATTGCACCTTCATTCCTATGGGCCTCCTGGCCCATGGAAATGAATGGGTAATTTGCAATTAGCAATTTGCTCATCGCAAATTAGGAATGGTAAAGAATCGCTATTTATTCCTTAAAATTCGCTATTTAGGAAATGCAAAATATTTTGATGATACATATGGCAGTTTATCTCTAACAAGATAAGAAGCTTAGGGATAGATTTATGATGACTGGCGCATCACCAGGGATGTGCCAGTCATCCTGCGCCGCTGTTCCGCCACCCATGGTGTGCTGCATTTACAATGCGGCGCAGCATGGGGCAAAAAATGGCACAGATGCGTGACGCATCTGTGCCGTAAAGGTGGCGCATTGCTGGAGTTGCATCGCAAGTGCGATGCAGCTCCAGCAAGGCTCAGGGGTGCCCCATCTCCACAATGTTGCGTCAAGACCTATGCCTGCTTCAAGCAGGCGCAGGGTTTTGACGCAGCTTTGTCCTATCTGATTGTAAATGCGGCACACCATGGGTGGCAGAGCAGCGGTGCACGTTAACTGGTGCATGCCTGGGGATGTGCCAGTTAACATAAATCTGCCCCTTTACATTTAAGTATGTGCAGGGGACACAGAGTCGGTGAGGCTTATCCAAGGTTAAGAAGAGATGAGTCCTGTTCACTGAAAAATTAGACATAGGCTTCACCTTCTCAGCATCGCTGGACATGGCTAAATAATAGCTGCAAAATGTTACTCTTGTTAAACAATTTTACTATTATAATCTCTGAGATTTGTCTCTTACTCTGCAACATCTCATTGTTGTTATCTTTCTTTAAAGATAAAGACAACATCAACATGAGTGACAATCAGCAATCAGTTGATTTCGACCTCATCATTGAACTCGTAATTGAAACATCAGTGGATGTTGATCCCTTGGATGATTTAAATCCTGAGGATGAAGAAGAACGTGATGAGGATGCAGATTTGTCAGAATTATATGACATAGGATGGGAAGCTGACGTGCTTGAGCCTATGGAACTATAAACATTTATTTTAAAAATTTATAATAAATAAAAAGTAAAAATGTAAACCGTTTAACTTAAAAATAAAGACACCTTCAAACACAGGTTATGTGTAGTGTCTTCAATAAAATATTAAAATATGCTCATAAAATTAGATCAGATTCACATATAAAATAGCACAGGTAAAATGAATATAAATTCCATTTCTTTTCTGCTATTTCTGTATTCTAAATTTGCCAAGCACTAAAAAATCTTCTATGTAAAAATGTCAAGTAGTGTTTTAAGTTCTTGATTACTGTTATTGATTTACTGTTGGGTAATAGTGGTTAATAACATTTTTTAATATATTTTACCACAGATTCAACTGCAGATCATTTCAAGATTTCACCATGCCAACCAAAGAAAGACTGAGAAAGGCTGCAAAACGTCAAAGACAGCAGGTCAATGAAAAAAAGCAGCAGTCCTCTAACAAAAAGATTTGTCAAGTCACCAAGAAAGCACCGGGTAAGAGTACAAAAACATTCATAAGAAATATCTGTAGTAAAAAAAATATTACTACAGAAAATGTTTCAGTCCAGAAAAGGAGATGCAATTCAAACGGAAAGGAAAGGCCAATGAAAAATGTTACTGCTAGAGCAAGAGATAACTCTGTGCATGCGAATTTTGGCCTTTGCGAATGCTAATTAGACAAATGGTATGTATCAAACAAGTTTGATGCAAAATAAGGAATAGCAAAATTTGCTATTCCTTATTTTGCGATTGCACTTAAGGATTTGCAAATTTTGCGATTCCTTAAATGCAATGTATCAAACAAAAAATATGCAAAAAATGCCATTAAGGATTTGCAAATTACCACCAACTTCTAGTTGGTGGTAATTTGCGAATATTTTTCAAAAAGCTTTTTTTCCAAAAAACAAAAGGTGCCATATGATGCCCATACATGCCCTTAGGGCATGTATGTGCGCCATATCCCCCCAAATTTCTTTTTCAGGGGTGCAGCAGGGTGTTCTTGAGACACCCCTGCACCCTTGGAAAAATTCCTAATTTGCGATGAGCTAATTGCTAATCGCAAATTGCACCTTCATTCCTATGGGCCTCCTGGCCCATGGAAATGAATGGGTAATTTGCAATTAGCAATTTGCTCATCGCAAATTAGGAATGGTAAAGAATCGCTATTTATTCCTTAAAATTCGCTATTTAGGAAATGCAAAATATTTTGATGATACATATGGCAGTTTATCTCTAACAAGATAAGAAGCTTAGGGATAGATTTATGATGACTGGCGCATCACCAGGGATGTGCCAGTCATCCTGCGCCGCTGTTCCGCCACCCATGGTGTGCTGCATTTACAATGCGGCGCAGCATGGGGCAAAAATGGCACAGATGCGTGACGCATCTGTGCCGTAAAGGTGGCGCATTGCTGGAGTTGCATCGCAAGTGCGATGCAGCTCCAGCAAGGCTCAGGGGTGCCCCATCTCCACAATGTTGCGTCAAGACCTATGCCTGCTTCAAGCAGGCGCAGGGTTTTGACGCAGCTTTGTCCTATCTGATTGTAAATGCGGCACACCATGGGTGGCAGAGCAGCGGTGCACGTTAACTGGTGCATGCCTGGGGATGTGCCAGTTAACATAAATCTGCCCCTTTACATTTAAGTATGTGCAGGGGACACAGAGTCGGTGAGGCTTATCCAAGGTTAAGAAGAGATGAGTCCTGTTCACTGAAAAATTAGACATAGGCTTCACCTTCTCAGCATCGCTGGACATGGCTAAATAATAGCTGCAAAATGTTACTCTTGTTAAACAATTTTACTATTATAATCTCTGAGATTTGTCTCTTACTCTGCAACATCTCATTGTTGTTATCTTTCTTTAAAGATAAAGACAACATCAACATGAGTGACAATCAGCAATCAGTTGATTTCGACCTCATCATTGAACTCGTAATTGAAACATCAGTGGATGTTGATCCCTTGGATGATTTAAATCCTGAGGATGAAGAAGAACGTGATGAGGATGCAGATTTGTCAGAATTATATGACATAGGATGGGAAGCTGACGTGCTTGAGCCTATGGAACTATAAACATTTATTTTAAAAATGTATAATAAATAAAAAGTAAAAATGTAAACCGTTTAACTTAAAAATAAAGACACCTTCAAACACAGGTTATGTGTAGTGTCTTCAATAAAATATTAAAATATGCTCATAAAATTAGATCAGATTCACATATAAAATAGCACAGGTAAAATGAATATAAATTCCATTTCTTTTCTGCTATTTCTGTATTCTAAATTTGCCAAGCACTAAAAAATCTTCTATGTAAAAATGTCAAGTAGTGTTTTAAGTTCTTGATTACTGTTATTGATTTACTGTTGGGTAATAGTGGTTAATAACATTTTTTAATATATTTTACCACAGATTCAACTGCAGATCATTTCAAGATTTCACCATGCCAACCAAAGAAAGACTGAGAAAGGCTGCAAAACGTCAAAGACAGCAGGTCAATGAAAAAAAGCAGCAGTCCTCTAACAAAAAGATTTGTCAAGTCACCAAGAAAGCACCGGGTAAGAGTACAAAAACATTCATAAGAAATATCTGTAGTAAAAAAAATATTACTACAGAAAATGTTTCAGTCCAGAAAAGGAGAAGCAATTCAAACGGAAAGGAAAGGCCAATGAAAAATGTTACTGCTAGAGCAAGAGATAACTCTGTGCATGATAGTAGAAGGAAACAACAGTTTAGGGACATTCGTAAACGAATGTTCCGCAACAGGATAATTGGCAATTTGTTAAAAAATATTAAGAAAGGTCAACAGAAAGTGGTTTTTTATAAGAGAAAAAAAAAAGTTGAGAAAGTTATTGATCAGGCATTTGAAATTAAACGTAAGTTATTTATTTTGATAATCAATAGAATTAGGAAGCTAAACAAGGCAATTTATGATTTCAAAAGAAATAGTAGATGGAAGAGAATAGTTAATCGTAGTAATTTTTGTGAAGTTTTTTCTGGAGAATGGATGCATAGTTCAAGCTGTGAGGCATTTTTTTATGAGGAGAGTTATTTCCAGGATAATGATTTGGTGCATGCAGTTGACACCAGTGGTCGAGCTTATGAAGTGAAAGATGGTTGTCCAGTTGAAAAAGAAAAACTTGTGACAACAGAGGCAGAAGAGGTGTTAGGTAATGAGGTTTTAGGAAGACGTCCTAAGAGTCCTGTGTACACCTGGAAGTGTAGTAGTATTTGCAGTGTGCGACAGGATTCCATCAATTTGCTTTGTGATTTTGTACGGTCATTTAATAAGAAAAGTTTGAAGCAGAAAATGAAGTTGTTGCAAGAATTAGATCCTTGCAGAGTGAGAGAAGTGACAGGTTTGCATGGTCATTCACTGGCTTGTCTTTCCAGGAGAGTATGCCAGAGTGTTTTTCATCATTTCAGGATGCTAGCAGTGCATCATAATAAAGTGAGGAAATTAGTTAGAATGTTGTATTATGCTAAGAGTCCAGCAATTATGCTTAAACAATTATGCGCTGCTCTTTTGCATGGTTCTGAAATAGATGTGAAGAATATATGTGAAGAAATTGAGTTTTGTTACTTTGGAAGTAAAGAGGAGAATGTTGAAATTGACCAAGAAGAAGCGGGTAATGTGGAAGATAGTGTACAGGTTTCCAGTACAGATAATTTCCAGAGGGAAATTGCGACGTTTCAGGTCAAATCAAGTGAGAGGCCAAATTTCACTTGTGTGTGTTGTCGACGCACTTATTATAAGAATCAGACTAAGTTAGTGGATTTATATGCAAAAAGTGAAAGGGAAAATAATAGTGAATGGAAGGATTTCACAACATACTTGATGGTAGAAAATTGTTTTGATTTGGGATTGGATCAACGTGTGTGTACTTATTGTTGTAACAAATTAAATCAAAACCAGATGCCTGCTAGAGCAGTTCATAATAATCTGGAATTGGTTGAGATTCCTTCTGAATTGAAGGATTTAAATACTTATGAATCTATTTTGATTCAAAGTATCCATCCCTTTCAGTCTATTGTAAGAATGGAGCCAAAGACAGGGAAATTGCCTCCATCAGATTTACAGAGAGGATTAAAGGGAAGAGTTGTTTTTATGCCTCTAGATTTGAAGAAAAACATTAACACAATTGGAGTAGAAAAAGTGGAAGAGGAACCTCTGGTTATCTTAGTTAATGGGGTTCCGACAAAGAATAAGAAAATATGGCAAGATTTAGTGGATGTTAGGAAAGTTAAAAAGGCAACATTGTATTTGAAAAAAAATAATAAATACTATAAGAATGTATATGTTGCAGAAGAGGAAGTAAGTGAGGAAGAGGATAGCGATTTGTGTGCTGGTCAAATTGAGAAAGTAGAACCCTCTACTAGTGAAGAAATATATGAACATTATAGTGTTCATCCTTTGCATTCCAAGGAAGTCATGGGGAATGCTATTGAGTTGTTTCAAATGAAACAAGCCAAAGGGAGTCCCATTAGTGTTTGGGAGGAAAGTTTGGAAGCTCGGTGTTTCCCACAGCTTTTTCCAACAGGTCAGGGAGGAAGATATGATGAGCGACCTCATCAAATTCCTGCTTCTGAATACCGGACTTTGCGATTGTATGCAGGAGATGCTAGGTTTCGACAATGCATTCCCTATTTGTTTCATCTCCTGTTTGAAAGCGATCTGTCTGGACTGTCATATGCAGTGAACCACATCTTGAAAAGTGGTATACACATGCAAAACATCTCGGCAAGTGACTTTATGGATAAAGTCAATGTCCAAGACAGTATTTTGGATTCTCACCTGATTAATCTCATGGCGTGTCAGCGTGGTACTAATGAGTACTGGTACCGTCGTCATGGTGATTTAAAATGTATGCTGAGGAACTTAGGAACTCCCACATGGTTCCTCACTTTGAGCTGTGCCGAGTATGGCTGGGAAGACTTACTTGAATTTCTACGAGAGGCAAATGCTAACATAGAAAACATCGAATTCAAGACACCCGGAGAACTGTGCTCTTTGGATCCAGTCAATGTATGTAGGTACTTCAATCATAGATTTGAAGCTATGATGTCTTTCATCATGAATAAGAAGAATCCACCTCTTGGAGAGGTGTTGGATTTCTTCTGGAGAAAGGAGTACCAAGCAATAGGTGCTCCTCATATACATATGTTGCTGTGGATCAAGGATGCACCTAAATTTGGAACGGATCCAGAAGACTCAGTGATGAGCTTCATACAACAGTATTCTACGTGTGCTGTTCCAAACGCAAAGGAGAAGAAAAGCCTAAGAGAAAAAGTTCTACGTTTCCAAAGCCATCGATGTGGAAAGTACTGTCGTCGTAAATTCCGAAACAAGGACAAGTTCTACACCAAATGTCATTTCGGCTTTCCACGACCGGTGATTTCTAAAGGAAGAGTGAACAGTTTGATGTCTTCGCTGCGACATAATGTGATGAAGAAATCACCTAAAAACACATACAATTTGAAGAGGAACGAAGAGTCTAAGTACATCAACGACTACAACCCGGTGATTTTGTCCATGTGGAATTCTAACATGGATATACAGTTTGTGGCTGATAACTGTATGGCTGTGGCTCGGTATGTGACATCTTATATCACCAAAAAAGAGAAGACAGAATTGAAGGATATGTGGGAAGACATTTCCCATGAAAAGAGCCTCAGCAAGAAGTTGTACAGTTTCAGTCTGAAGATGTTGTCGCATCGAGAAATCGGAGCTTACGAATGTTCTGACCGGTTGTCTTCAGCAAGTCTCTATGCCAAGTCCAGGAGTATCGTTTGGGCGAGTCTTGGTCTTGCTGCAACGCGTAATCGAGTTCTCAAACCTGTGCGGGAAATTGAGTATTTGGCGGAAAAGGAGCCAAACCGTACCGACATTTTGAAGACAAACATGTTGGATACAAATTATCCAAATCGAAGCAGTCACCTCGAGAATGTTTGTCTGTATGAGGTTCTTCAAAATTACATATTCAAGAGGAACATCAAAGAAGATACTGAGAAAGGAGTGTATGCTGTAATAGGAAGTGAGGGATGTCTGGTCAAGCAAAGAAAATGCCACTTGGTAAACCATCGAAAATTGAGTGGCGAATCTCCTGAAAAAAAGGAGTTTTTCTATTTAGCACTTTTGCAACTTTTCAAGCCTTGGCGTGCAGAAGAGGAACTGCTTGGAGATTTCCTCTGTTACAAAGATTTTTTCAATGCTGCCAAGGAGACCATAGAATGTCCTGCTTTTCCCAAATATGTAGAAATGTTGAATGCGGAAATTGAGCAGGAAGCAACGATTGCAGCCGAGATTGCCAGAGACAGTTCTCAGGACAGTCAGAGTTCTGCTTCATTGAGTCAGGATCCACTAGGAGGACCTGTTATCGAAAATGAAGCTGCCACTGCTATGAATGAAGTGGAAAGAGCCATGGCACATGCTCAGGAGGATGTGGTTAACTTAGAAGAGTTGGAAAGACAACTCAACGTTGAGCAGAGGAAAATATATGACGAAATTACCAGGCAAATTGATCATGGATTAAGTCATGACAAGAAAGAGTGCTCATATACGTCGTTGAAGCCTGTCCGACTGTACGTGAGTGGAGAAGCGGGAACTGGAAAAAGTTTCCTTATTAAAGCAATTTCATGTTATTTGCAGGAAAGGACAGAGTCATCGCTGTCTTGTGTTGTCACCGCTCCAACTGGACTGGCAGCACATAACATTAAAGGGATTACTTTACATCGTTTACTGATGCTGCCAGTGGAGCATGACAACAAATTACAATATCACAAGCTATCTGGAGATGCTTGTTGTGAAGTTTCAAGAATCTTGAGGAAAATGAAACTTCTTATCATTGACGAAGTAAGCATGGTTTCCAATGTCATGCTTGCCTTTGTGCATTTGAGAATGCAAGAAGTTCTCAAAACAGAGTATGATGTGTTATTTGGTGGCAAACACATCATTGTTTTCGGAGATCTTCTGCAGCTGACACCAGTGAAAGGGCAACCTGTGTTCAAAATGCTCACGCATGAAGATACCAGGAAGTGCCTAGGGAGCATTGGCAATGTCAATATATGGTTAAACTTCAATTATGCTGAACTGCATGAAAATATGCGTCAGGCGAAGGATGAAGTTTACAAGACTATTCTACAAGATGTTAGAATTGGAAAAGTGACCGAGCATGGGAAAGAAGCTTTACATGCACGATTACTGACAAATTTATATCCAGAACAAGATGTTGTGCCTGAGAATATTTTTCAGAAAATTACTGAGAAGAAATCTGGAATATGTTTGATGCCAACTCTTGCAGAATGTGCCAAATTCAACCACAAAATGTTGCATTTAGAAAAGCAAGAGATTGTAAAACTGGAAGCTATTGATAGAGTAGAGCATATGGGATCAACAATTATTTTGTCTGAGAATTTGAAAACAAAATTGGATTCATTAGAGAAGACTATATCTAAAACTGTTGGTTTTGAAAAGACTCTGAATGTGTGCTTGAACTGCCGTATAATTTTAAGAAGGAATTTACATGTTGAAAGAGGTCTGGTAAATGGATCAATGGGTAATGTTGTTGATTTTGTAAAATACAGAAATAGAGATGGAATTGAATTTTTAAAAATTAAATTTGATGGCATTGAGGAAGTACAGCTAATTGGTCGTTGTTCTGCTAGATGTTTGCTTGTAAAAGACTTATATGTTCGCCGTAAGCAGTTTCCTGTTTGCTTGGCATATGCGGTGACAATCCATAAATCGCAAGGTTTAAGTGTAGACAGTGCATTGGTGAATATTGGCAGTTCTGTGTTCAAGGAGGGTATGGCATATGTGGCATTGTCACGAGTTAGAACTTTATCGGGATTGTACTTGATTGAGTGTGATGTGACAAACATTTGTGCTTATCTAGATTGTGTTAAGGAATACAATAGGTTAAGAAGAGAGTATGCGCCACATTTGCCTCAATATCCTTTGTTTGAGAAACGTGTGGTAGGCCGGAAACGAAGAAATGTGACCAATACTGGGGAGGTTGTAGCAAAAAGACGAAAAGTCGATGAACCTGAAATTATAAGCAGAAACAAAAAGAATTCTGTTGAAGATGTTGTTGGTTTTCAATTTGAAAACAGTTCTGGTGTCAACTGCTATGCTAATGTAGTGGTTAATGTTTTGTTTTCTCTAGAAAATGTAAAAGAAGAGATTGTGGTCAATTCTGATCAAAGATTTTGCAGTTTGTTAAATTCTGTGTTAGAGAAATGTAGCACAGATAGAACAAAAATAGAAAGTGTGTCTGAAATTCGAAATCTGTTAGACAGATGTTCAGGCCAAACACAATTCTCTCAAAATATTCAGCAAGATTGTCAGGAGTTTTTAATGTATATGCTTGATGTATTGCATGCTGAAGGTGTATATGTAGATCACCTGTTTGGGCTTTCTTATCAATGGCAGCATGACTGCGAGAACTGTAGGGTATCAAGTACTACTAGTGTAGACTCAGAAAGATTTATATATTT
Organism: Lissotriton helveticus; assembly: GCF_964261635.1. Classification (NCBI taxonomy): domain Eukaryota; kingdom Metazoa; phylum Chordata; class Amphibia; order Caudata; family Salamandridae; genus Lissotriton; species Lissotriton helveticus. The sequence continues at coordinate 1,248,986,172 of NC_136057.1, forward strand.
AACTTTGCCAGACAGTAAATCAGTCTCTTTTAATAAACTAGTAAAAGCAGCTGATCACAACATGGAGTGTAGCCAATGTAAATCTGAAATGATGTCCACATTATTTATACAAACATATGGCCAGTATGTTATTTTAATGTTCCAACGATGTAGGCCTGATGGAACAAAATTGACAACTTTAATTAAAAATTTTGTGGCTTCACAGTTGTCAATATCAGGAAGGACTTTTGTAACTGCAGCAATTATATATCATGACGGTCCTTCAATAACATCAGGACATTACACAGCTTATTTAAAGTCTAGAAATGGCTGGTCATTCTGCAATGATTCTGTTTTAATTTTCAAAAAAAAATTGCCGTATGACCTTAAAAACTCTTACCTGGTGTTTTTAAAACCAAAATTTTAGGGAAAGAATCTCGGGATGTGCTCTGAGGAATTTCAAGAAGTTCTAATGGCTCCTACACGATTTGGCCTTGAGGATAAGTGTAGTACAGAGACATAACTTCTTACCATAACACTGGACGTCATGGAGAAATAAGTGCACTTTGAATGAGTTCAGAAAAACTGTTTCTTTTTATAATCTAATTGAAGCAGCCAATCAAAACATGGAGTAGAGGGAATGTAAGTCTGCAATGCTGTCTACTGTTTTACATTGCTTTGTGATTAAAAGTGATGTAGAGAATTAAATAATTGTAGTAGTCATAGAGGTAGTGTAAGTCTGCTTCATAGTAAGCAGTATCAGTGTCATAGGAAATGTAGAACATGACTGAGCAAGAAGGGGAAGATATTACTAGTCCAGGATTGTGAAAATGATCTTCAACATTTTAATTGTGAAAGTTGCGGAAATACAACATGACGGGATTGGCTTACAAGAATTCTAAGAGTTATAAATGGCTCAGACATGATTTGGCCTTGTGGAAACGTGTGGTAGAGAGCAAGAAGTCATTTATTGTATGTAACATGTTTTTCAAAACGATGGAGGTTTTCTTTCAGAAAGTGGCGGTCTGAAAGTAATAACAGCACAACAGAGTGTAAGCTGTTCATAGGACATCCTTCGACGTCATGGAAAGTAAGTTAACTTTAAGGAGTTCTGAATTCTGATTTGTTCTGTTGTATGGGTTTTTTAAACACAATCATTTTGATTGTGTTTTTTTTTCCCCGCTGTTATATGATGAATACCTTCAAGTCACTGTTTTTAGTGAAATTTGATACATTCTGAGAACAGCAAAAATAAACCATTTAACATGTATAATTAATTCTGTACTGTTTGTATTTATGATGTACATTTAGAACTGTGTAGGAGGCATGGAGAAGGAGAGGCTTCTGTAAGTGTCAAAGTTGTTGCATACAGTGCTCATATTCTACGTAGTCTTTCATATGATAGACTACATTTCCACAATGAGATACCTAAGCAAAGGAAACACAGGTGATATGATTGTGGAATGAGCAAAAAAAATTGCACGTTTTTCAATTATATTACCTGTGTTTCCTAACATTACACATCACATTGTGTAGATGAGGTTTAGGCCTGTTCCTGGAGACAGAGGAGGCCTGACATTTGTTCAACAGTGCAGTGGACATGACACACTTCGTTGGTAGGCCTCCACATGTATTATCTCCTCTGTATTCTTCAACAAACCTAAATTCCATCTGCAACCCTGAGTAGGACTTACCTGAAACAAATCTGTGGATAGGTTACACCTTATTGGCATCTTAAAACAATCATTTAAAATGTTAGGGTCAGATTTATGGTGGCCGTGCGCCTCTTTTGCTCCATTGTGGGTCACTTTTGTGTAAAAGATGCACCATGTTGCAAGATAGGTTTCAGTTCATCTCCAGCAAGATAGCATCAGTTTAAAATGTATATAATTAGCACTGTGTAGGGGGCATGCAGAAGCTGAAGCTTTTGTAAGTGTCAAAGTTGTTCCATGCAGTGCTGCACTTCTGGGTACTGTTTAATATGCTGCACTACATGTGCACTATGAGATACCTAAGTAAAGGCAACACAGGTGATGTGATTGTGAAATGAGGAAAAGAAACTCCACATTTTTCAATTACATCACCTGTGTTTCCTAAGTTTACGAATGACATTGTGCAGATGAAGTTTAGGTCTGTCCATGGACACAGAAGAGGTCTGGCCTTTGTTCAAGAGTGAAGTGGACATGACTTACCTCATTGGTAGGTCTTCACAAGTATTATCTCCTCTGTACTCTTCAACAAGCGTAAATTTCATCTAAAACCCTGAGTAGGCCTCAGCTTAAACAAACCTCTGGATAGGCCACACCTTATCGTCATCCTGAATCAATCATTTAAAATGTGAGGGACAGATTTATGATAGGTGTATGCCTCTTTTGCGCCACTGTGCGTCACTTTTGTGACGCAGCGGCGGTGGAAAAGATTTGCTATGAGGCGACAAAATTACAAATTGATGCATGTAGGCAGATGTGTCATGCTGTAAAAAACCCGTGCCACATGAAACTGATGCAGCAGTGATGCAAAAGATGCACCATGTTGCAAGACAGGCCTGACTTCATCTCCAACAAGATAAGAAGCTAAGTCTTCTGTAAATGTCAAAATTGTTGTATATTTTGCTCAACTTCTATGTACTCTTTGATATGCTAGACTCCATCTGCACTATGAGATACCTAACCAAAGGCAACACAGGTGATGTGATTGTGAAATGAGGAAAAGAAACTCTGTTTCTCCTTCAATCTTTTCCCTTGTCTTTTCTAATTTTTAAATACATGTTTTAATATTTTTCAAATGTTTTTTCTCTCTTTCACAGATTGAAAGTATAAAAACAAAAAGTGAGTAAGTTAACGACAATTATAAGGTAAATGTTTTGTACTCTTTTCGTTACATTTCTATCACATTCACCAACTAGTAGTTCGACAGCTTCATTTCTTTAACCCTCAGTTTCCTGCCTTTGCTACTTCCCTCATTCCTTTCTCTATTACCTACTTACTCTACTCCTTCCACTCCTTTTCTCAGTCTTTCTCTTCTCATAGTTCCTCACTCTTGTTCACTCACTCCGTCTCTATTACTCTTAGTGTCTCTGACTGATCACTGTTTCACTACTTGTTCATTATGCTTTCTCTGTGTAGTTGAAGCACACTAAGGGGCATATTATGAACACAGCCAATAAAATTATTGCTGTTTTTATTGGAAGAAAACTGTTGCAAAAGTGGTTTTAGCGGCAGTTTTCCGCCGCAAAAGCGGCTTTAGCGACACATTTCTGCCGATAAAAGCTGCAAAACTTTTATTGCCTATGTTGATTATATGGTTCTATGTTATTTACATTTCTTTGCTGTTTCAATTAATCTTTTCTGTTATTTTTTCTTTTCTGTTTTCTGTTTTTTCTCTCTGTTATTCCACATGTTTTAATCTTATTTTGAACATTCACTCACATTCTCCAAGAAACTCTTCTTTGTTATTGTTCTACTCTCTTTTTTTTCTTTCACTTCCTTATCTATTTTGTTTTTCACAATTATACCCTCTTCCATCTTTTCTTCGGTAAATAGATCTATTAAACAGTATCTCTGGATAACTCCCTATAGCTGTCTTTCTTTTAACATTACTCTCTGTTTACTTCCCTTATACTTACTCTTCTTTTTTTTATTTTTTTTATTTTTTTGGTTCGCTCCCGGTTCGCGGACCGGGAAGCGAACGGGGAAGCGAACTAAAAGAAACAGATCTTGCCAGAGTGCTAAACATTCTAGCAATTTTTTTTTGAAAGGGGAGGTAGTTCTGAAAAGAACTTTTTTTTTAATGTTTTTGTTGTTTTATATATATTTTTTTTTCTGAACATTTTTTCTTTTTTTTGTATTTTTTGAACATTTTTATGTTTTGTTTTTGTTTTTGATGGAGGGGAAACAACAAAAAACAGGCATTGAAAAGGGCTCAACAGGAGCAAAAAAAAAATTACTGTCTGGGGCGGTTAGGGCAATTGTGATTGTTAATAGCTAGGTTTATTAAATTAATGCTCATGTTACCACATGATAGCAATGCACCGCAATACATACAGGTATGTTTGATATGAGCAAAGTTCTCCTGAATGTTTGGCACGGTTTCCCGTGCCTCTGCTGCTGTCAACGATATTAGTGATGTTGACCTGGCCACAGGAGTTGTTGTTGGGTTATCTTGCATGTCACGTATCTCCGCCTGGCTGTAGTTCAATGGATGCCACCTGACCATGTGACGATGCATTGTATGGTTTCCGTAGCTATATTTTTTATCAGTGCCTCTAGATAACCGGTCTTTACAAATCAGGCAGGTGACATACCTAGCATTTACTTTTTTTTGCCCTCGAGGGAGTGAAAAAAACTGCCAAATAAAGCTGGCTTTCCGACGTGAAATCCGGGGCACCTCCTGTAAGAACTGTGGTCCTTCGGTCTCCTCTTCCTCTAGTTCATCCTCTTCCTCCTCTGTCTGGCTGATAAACTGGGGAGGTGGTCCTCTCTTCCCATGAGGAGGTGGAGGTGGTGGTGGGGGTGCACCAGCTGAAGCAACTATTGAAGCCATTGCTCAACTCTCAAAAATGGTCTTCCTCTCACAAAGATGAAAGTCAGAGTAAGAAAAGAAGGAGGGGTTTTCATCATTTGGGATAAAGAATATTTCTAAACCAATGAAAAGTGTTATTTTTAGGTCACCTGACCTAGCCTTACATCATTATGAAACCAAAAGTGAAATGAACCAATGAAAAGTTTTATCAACAAGTCACATGACCTCTTACGCTTAAGTTACGCGCTGCGGAACGCACCCCGGATCGCTTCCGGGTCGCTACCCTTCGCGCCTCGGTTCGCGCTCCAGAGCGCTTCCGGGTGCGCTAACGCGGCGCGTCATAAGACGCATTATGCGGCAACGCGATACGTCGCGCTTTTGCGACGTGCCGCGGATCGCTTCCGGGGAGCTGTGCTTCGCGTCTCAGTTCGCGTACCGGAGCACTTCCGGGTGCGCTAACGCAGCGCGTCATAAGACGCATTATGCGACAACGTGATACGTCGCGCTTCCGCGACGCGTCACGATGTTGATTTCTAACGCGGCAGTTGTGCTAACGGAACGTTTACCGGTTCGCGGACTGGGTCGCGGCATCAAGATGAGCTAACGGGAAGCTTCCCGGTTCGCGAACCGGGAGCGAACAAAAAAAAAGTATTAAAAAAAAAATTTATTAATAAACATATAAAATATATTTTTGGATTTAAAGAAGAATACATTTTACAGCTACAGATATTAGCTTTTAAAAAACCAATGAGATTCACTGAAAAAACCATAGGTTATAGACCATATATAGTTAGGAATTAGCATTTACAAAACCTTGAAAATTCACTGAAAAAACCATAGGTTATAGACCATATATAGTTAGGAATTAGCATTTAAAAAAACTTATTTTACTCACACAAAACCATTGAAATTCCATATATAGTTAGTTGTACTAACTATATATCGCGCACCCGCAATCCACTGCTGATCATGTCACATTTTACATCATTCATGACAAAGTCAGTGACATCACTGATGACATCACTGATGACATCTCAAATGACATCACTGATGACATCACTGATGACATCTCAAATGACATCACTGATGACATCACTGATGACATCTCATTTGACATTACTGATCACATCACTGATGACATCATTCATGTGATAATACGATGAACCTCTTCAGACTCTAATATAACCTTAGATACACTCAGTGTAAACAGACACTCATAGACTGTCACTCATCCATGGAGTTACTCAGACACTTAGTCAGTCATGCAAAGAATCAATCACACCTCCATTTCCTCTACTATACAGTTATACACACCTTACTTATTCAAACATATACTAACACATTAAGAGGTTTCCCATAGATTATTCTTAGGTCTCGCCTGAGCTAGTGCATGCGCTCCACTGGCAAGACATTTAGTGAGTGGGCTTTAAAAAGCCGACCACAGCTTTTTGTGTGGCCTAGAGCGTGCGGTTACGCGCACAGTTAGGAGCAGAGGCGCCATCTGGCTTTCCTCTCTTGTCATTGCTCATTAGGTGCATCGCTCGCGGGCACCCTTACAGCCCGCGATCACGATCGCAATCACTTTCACTTTGACGGCCGCAACACTTTCTCGGCCGGCCGCAACACTTTCACGGCCGCGCAGCCAATGCTTGTTTTGTCCATGGAGCTCGCTCGCTTACTCGATAGAAGTCATACCTAACTTTTACACCCACCACTTACAAAAATCCCCAGCCGCCACTGTGTGCAAAGCAGGCCCATTGCCTTCTTTCAACGCTCTCAAAGTTGTAGCTCATTAGGGGAAGGTTGTTGAAATTACTCTGCAAATCCATGATCATCCACTGAGGTTTGAGGATTATACGGAAGAGAAGCTTCTGTCTGGCTCTGGATTCTGCTAAATCCCAGAAGTAACCACTAGGTGGCGGCACCGGCCGGGGAAATGGCGAGCCGTGTTGCTGGACCGAAACGTTGTATTTAATTCGAAGTTCTTGTGTTTTGTGCTTTCAGCATTGTAATGCATTTTTTCGTCACGGTTTTTCCACAACATTTAATCGCTTTAACATCGCCTCCACTATATAAGCCAAAAAGAAGAAGTTTTGTTTGGACTTCACCAGACACCAACATGGTAGCAAAAGTCACAATTTCATGCAGCTATGGAGAAGAGTAAAAGTTTGCCACGTTGTGGAGTTGCGAAAGTTCAATCGAGCTTCACAAACTTTCAGAGACAAACACTTCTCACATCCCTGACTTTAAGGCCTTATCTCTGGTTCTGAATGTCCATGGTTACTGTCCGCTACAGTAACCTTCTTGGGTACCAATGCTTGTTATTTTCAGAAGTCGAGGCGGGGCCCAGAAAATGGTAATAATTATGACCTCTAATGGCATTAGGTCTTTATTTACGTATAGGGTTGTGCAACAGGTAAAAACTACTCCAGACAGTTTAAGGTGCGCTTAGACAGGAAAGCGCTACAATTCATCAAACATGGGCATCTAGAGACAGCGCTGTTCTCGCCTCTACTGGAAAAAGCCGAGTTTCAGTTCTTTTAATTTGACTTTGTTTACAGAACTCAAGAGGAGAAGAGAGCCAGGAAGAATGTTACAATGTATCCGCTGCTCTGATGGATCTTCGAGGCTTGTCACTGTCAGCCTTTCTGTTTATGGATATATTTAGGCTTTGAAATAATATATATATTTTTTATTTTTGTAAATGTGAGTTTCTTAAGTGAGTAAGAGAGATTACCTGACACTCAGCTCATGGTAGAAGGGACACAGGGCAAAATCAAGATCGCGCTCAGATGAATCAGTTTTAAAATCACTGAACCTTTTTTAAATATTCCTGTGTGTACTTAGAAGTGGCATTTAAAAAATGTGAAAGTATTTTACGTGCTCTGTTTGAAAATACAGTGTGTTTGAACTCCACTTAAAAGCTGACAGTACCTGGCGCTCTGTTTTTTAAAAACAATTCTTGTACTGATTGATTGAATCGCACCAAATAGCTGACAGAACTTGCACGTGCTACCTTTTGGCATAGCTAATAGATCTCGCCTTTGGGACCTTATAAGTATTTAATTATGCAGCACAATATCCTTGGTGCAACATCAACTGTTGCATGGCTAAATATTTATAATGTCCCAAAGGTGAGACCTATTGGCTATGCCAAAGCTTGTTTAACTGGTATATGAGTCAAGTACTCGTAACATAGTTCTGTTCTTCAACCAGGAGTCAACTCAACTAATTTCTTACCATGGAAACAACGCCCTCAGTGTCAGTCCTTTAATTAAAATAGATTACATTGTAAATGTGTTGTAAACTATGCAGGTGATTTCTCACGATGAACATGAGCAGTCACCTGCTGAAGTCTATTTTGTTGCTGATTTTCCATCAGGGAAAATACCTTGTCTTCCTTCCCTCCGTTGTCACAGATGGAGTTTGAGGCCCTCTGTTTGGAGATCAAATCGGGTTCGCCGGCCGATCCGCTGGCACCTGCTCACTTCCGCCAGTTCCACACTTTCCTCTCCCCGCTGAACATTGAAATGGTCAATCTTTCTTTGGCATCAGCTTCCATACCGAGGGCGAGGAAACATGCTAAGGTCATCCCGCTGCTCAAAACACCTTCCCAGGACCCCGCGGAGTCAACCAATTATCTCCCTATTTCCCAATTGCCGTTCCTGCCGAAGCTGGCTGAATCGCACTGGAATTCCATTCTTTCTAAGTTTATTGAGCAGAATGCCATCCTTGACCCATCTCAGCATGGTTTCAGAGCCCGCCACAGCACTGAGTCTGCTTTGCTGGTAGTTACGGAGGCCATCCGGACGAATCTGGATGACGGTGACTCAGCGGCCTTGGTCCTTCTGGACCTAAGTGCCGCTTTTGATACCGTCTCCCATGCGGTACTTTTAAGACGCCTGCAGGAAATAGGCATTAGGGATGCGGCTTTGAATTGGCTTCGGTCTTTTCTGGGGGGGGGAGGTCTTTTCAAGTTCTTGTGCCTCCTTTCCACTCCCAAGAGTTTGCTTTGCATCAGGGGGTGCCGCAGGACTCAGTGTTAAGCCCCCTACTGTTTAACATCTTTGGCCGGGCTAGCGAAGGGAAGGGGCTTGTCACTGGTGTTGTATGCTGACGACACCCAGTTGGTGATCGCGTTTTCTAAAAAAAGGAGCACCAATCTGACCAAGTTTAAAGAGGATCTTTCAGCAATTGCGGACTGGATGACGCTAAACTGCTTGCAGCTGAACGCCAGTAAGTCCGAGATTTTAATGTTTGGGAAGGATCGGGGTTTGTGGTCCGAGCCTGCCCCCCAGCCCAAGGAGACAGTGAAAAATGTAGGCGTTTGGTTTGACAGTGGCCTGACGTTTGACACCTAATCAAAGGTAGTGGCTGGGGCGTGTTTTGGGCTTCTGCGCGGCCTGAAGCTGCTGCTGGGTTTCTTTCCTCCAAAAGTACGCCAAACCATTATTCAGGCTATAATCCTGTCTAGACTGGACTATGGCAACTGCCTCTACCTGGGCGCGAACAAGGCTAGTGTTAAGCGTCTTCAGAGACCACAGAATGCAGCTGCTCGCACTCTGGTAGCTCTCCCGAAATTATGCTCTGTTTCTCACGTACTTCGTAAACTTCATTGGTTGCCTGTTGAGAAGCGCATTCAAATTAAGTCGCTCTGTGTGGCGCATAAGATCTTGTCGCTTCAGGCACCCTTGGGGATGGCTGGTTTGTTAGAGTTCTACGTGCCACGGCGTCCTTTGAGATCCGCCGACTCAGCGCTGGTCTGCAGTCCACGTATTTTGAAAGCCAGAGCGGGTGGCCGTTCCTTTCGCAGTTTGGCTGCACAACTCTGGAACTCGCTCCTGTTTCCATCGGAGCCATCCAGAATCATCTTGCTTTCCGCTAGACTGGTTGCAGCTGAACGCCAGTAAGTCCGAGATTTTAATGTTTGGGAAGGATCGGGGTTTGTGGTCCGAGCCTGCCCCCAAGCCCAAGGAGACAGTGAAAAATGTAGGCGTTTGGTTTGACAGTGGCCTGACGTTTGACACCTAATCAAAGGTAGTGGCTGGGGCATGTTTTGGGCTTCTGCACGGCCTGAAGCTGCTGCTGGGTTTCTTTCCTCCAAAAGTACGTCAACCATTATTCAGTCTACAATCCTGTCTAGACTGGACTATGGCAACTGCCTCTACGTGGGCGCAAACAAGGCTAGTGTTAAGCGTCTTCAGAGACCACAGAATGCAGCTGCTTGCACTCTGGTGGCTCTCCCGAAATCATGCTCTGTTTCTCACGTACTTCGTAAACTTCACTGGTTGCCTGTTAAGCGCATTCAATTTAAGTCGTTCTGTGTGGCGCATAAGATCTTGTCGCTTCAGGCACCCTTGGGGATGGCTGGTTTGTTAGAGTTCTACGTGCCACGGCGTCCTTTGAGATCCGCCGACTCAGCGCTGGTCTGCAGTCCACGTGTTTTCAAAGCCAGAGCGGGTGGCCGTTTCTTCCGCAGTTTGGCTGCGCAACTCTGGAACTCGCTCCCTGTTTCCATCAGAGCCATCCAGAATCATCTTGCTTTCCGGAAAGCCATAAAAACCTGGCTCTTCCCTGTATAACCAATCTGCTTTCTGGTTCTTGTCTTGGAGTCTGTGGTTTGCGCTGGGACGCCCCATCGCCGGGGCAGCTGTGCGCATTACAAATTCGACAAATAAAATAACATAAATAAATGACCTTGTCACTGTGGACTTCCTTTCATAGATAGTTGTAGTAGTACGTAATTTAGAGGTTAAATTAAAAATCTCCGTTCCTTCAAGGAGATAGCAGCTCCTCTGAAGATACATTAAGGCTGCTTAGAGGCCGCCATGTTTCATGCTGCTTCGCATCTAACATTTTGGTTTTGGAGAGGTGCTTGTGGTGACAGTTATGACAGTCATATGAAATCTGTGACTCACCGGATCAAGTTGAGGAGTTTCATAGCGAAAGTGAATTGGAAACAGTCTCTGAAAGGGGAAGTGACTGTGAAAGTGACCCACAGCCGAACTCAGCTGAAGAGAACAGTGAGAAAAGTGAGCGGGTCGAGAGCAGGAGGACCAGCAGAGCGGGGGAACAGTGGCCGGAAAGACAAAGGCGATTGAACCTGAGGCTGGTTTCTGAAAGAAGTCTTTCCCCGGTGTCTGAAGAGTCTGAATCAGACGGAGGAGGGGAAGAGCAAACTTGTGAGGGATTAAGTGATCAAGGCGAAACAGAGAGCCTTGCCGAAGGTATGTGACCCCTGAGTGGACCTACCCGTGACTGATGCCAGGCATACTGAGATCGGGGAGGGTGAGGGCAGTGACGGTAACCAGTAACAGTCCTAACATCAAGTTGGACGTGTTGTTGTTGGTACCAGGACTCGATATCGAAGGGGTACTGACCATCACTGTTCCAGATCCACCGATTTTAAGCAGAATTTGTCATTTGATTTTGAGTAGATAGCTTTTTCCTACATTTGGCCCTGAAATTTCAGCTCAAGAATCCATTGTTATTCGTCTTGAACTTTTGGAATATGTGCTAGAAGCAGTTGGTACAAGCCTTATTATTGATGAATGAGACTGTTGTAAATATTTGCTGTAAATAACCTAGGTCCGAGCAGAAGAAGAAGAAATTTAGGGACTTCCCATAGAGGACGGAGAAGGGCTTGGGTTGCCTGTTGTTGCTGTAAAAAAGAGGACCTGAAATCAAAGGGGACTTTCAGCCTCTGAGGTGTGGTGCGAGTGGTTTAATTGTAAAGAAGGAAGAAAGAGACTTTTGAATATTGTTGCAGAACAACTGCTTCGAGAGACAAGTCCTGAGACCATGGAGGCTGGGAACCCGAACCATAGAGCTAGGTGCATTGTAGGCACACTTTTAGGAGGAATTATACTCTTCATTTTTCTATTTGTTGTAGTCTCATACTTGGCACCACACGAGCAGGCTATAGAGGTCGAGGGTACACCTACACTTACTACTCCTAGCAAAGAAGAGGTAAAGGTAGGACGTGACAGAGCTTTGCTGCTAGAAGAAAGACGTAGATTACATGTAGATCTGTCAAAGGGTCATTTCAAGCTTAATGCATATGCAAAGTTGTTGTATGAGTACATTGATGCCATGGATGCGAAAGACTGCTATGTGTGTACGCAATTGCCTGCTTCTGTAGACGAGGGTATCAGATACCATCATCTCCCATTGACTTATGGAATTTCAAGTAGTTTGGTGCTTAGCATATTTTATGGTCGCAATCATTTTGAATATTTCTTTTCAAATTATGATGCAGTGCTTCCTGAAGTACCGGCATATAAGAATTTGAATGAGTATGATTATTATAAGTCAGAGGACAGGCTTGGAACGTATTTTATTCCGACCCAGGAGTTGGATACAGCTTATGCGCACCGTCATAATTTGACATGCCTGTTGTCAGAGACCGAGAAGAAATTCATTGATCAAGTGGAAGATAGATACCGAAAACAAAAACAGTTGCGAGATTCAGGACAATGTAAAGTGGATTGGACAGATGAGGAAAGGTTGCACAAGAGTAAAGGGAGTTTTGGTCCAACAGCTTTAGATGAAGTACGGAAAGGGAAGTTGTGCATTCACCGACCACAGCCATATTATGAGAATGCACCACCAGAGATCAAAATACAAGTGTCAATAAAGAATATCCAAGAACTGTTATGTCTTGTTTAGTTTCTTCTTTATTCAATTTTCTTTTAGGCAGCCTAAAGAAAATTGAATAAAGAAGAAACTAAACAAGACATAACAGTTCTTGGATATTCTTTATTGACACTTGTATTTTGATCTCTGGTGGTGCAACCCACAGCGGGTGGAAAGTTTACTGTTTTTGTTAACAATTGCCTCTTGGGAGCAACAGGGGCGGTGGGAGTGCACACCACAGGAGCTAATAGCTCTGCATCGGACGTACAATTGAGATGGGTGGGCCTAAGGCCAGTAGAGAGGTGCGGCACACTCAAAATTTCTTTTTGTGTGTTGAGTTGAGTTGCTCAGGAATCGGGTTATATTCATATTATGAGAATGTCAATGTAGGTCACACCACGTGTGAGCATACATTCAGTCTAGAGTACTATGCAAAGGACTTTTTGCAAGGTGTGGTGCAAGTGATTCCGACGGTGTATTTCGTCTGTGGGGGGAATGCTTATGTGCGATTGCCTGAGAAGTGGTATGGAACGTGCTATTTAGCGGTCTTTTTCCCTAAGATTTACCATATAGAAGATTTTGAGCTAATAGAAGGAGGACAACATGTGAGAGTGAAGCGAGGTGAAAGTGCAGGAGCCATAGTTGGAGATGTTTTTGGAGCAATGATACCCATGGTGGGGGTGATTCTGAATGATGTGAAGATCCGAAGGCTGGCGACTGTTGTAGACGAATTATCCATGAAGACAGCTAAGTCCTTAGTGTTGGTTGAGGGTGAGATGTTGTCGATAAGGACTATGGTTTTACAAAATCGTCTTGCATTAGACGTCCTTCTAGCAAAAGAGGGAGGAGTCTGTAAACTTTTGATGGTTCAAGAATGTTGTACTTATATACCAGATAATAGCAATGATCTGGAGAAATATATAAGCACCATTACTGCGATTCATTATGAGATTGAGGACTTGACTGAAGAAACTGTTTGGGAAAGGTTTGGAAAGGTATTTGGAAAGATTGGCAGTTGGTTTGCCAATCTTGGGAAGGGGATTCTTGGTTACATCTTGAAACCCATAATAATAGTGGTGTGTTATGTGATTGGATTGTGGGGATTGGTTAGAGGAACAAGTAGTATAGGTCAAGTCGATTGGAGAGATCAATGCGAATGCAAGAGAGACGTATGGAGAGACTGCAGGACAGTCAGTATCAAAGTCTGAAGAACATGGAAATGCTCAGGAGGGGGAAAATGGCAACAAGCTCTGTCTAAGTCGGCTCTGCCTAAAGGATGGTGTAGGGTGTGATGACACGGGTCATCAAAGGGGGGAACTGAGAGAGCGCCATTTTATTTTGAAATTTGCAGTGTTGCCTAATGCAGAAATGTAACCACATGAGAAATGTTGTATTGCTAATGAATTGCTTTGAATATGTGTTTAATACTGTATGAATTAATACAGGTTTTAAAATGGAAGCTAGAGCTCACATTGAAAGTAGAATTAACGTGTTATCATAGTAGAATGCAATGTTGTGCTGTGTTAGAAATGCATTTAAAAGTGCAGAGGCCTGAGACATGATGAATCCGTAGAGGCCTAACTATATTTTCTTTTGTTAGCCTTAGTCGAGAAGAAATGTTTTTCTCCTTGGGAAAAGCTGTCCTCAGTAAGATATGAAATTGTAGCTTTGAATGGTTGCAGAGATGTTCCCATGTATTTCAGCTTGCAGGTGCAAGGCCACAAGGCTCGTTAGGTAGAAGAGTCCATTGTTTAGGAGTTAGGATAGTAGGCGCGGATGGAGGAAAAGCTGACAAGGAATTTGGGAGTGCAGCATTTAGCGAGAAGGTGCCTGGGACCCAAGGACACACTAACAGATGCTGGATGGAAAGGTGCCATGCTGGAAAACTCCGAAGATCTTCACCTGCCAAAGGGGTGTACCCCTGGGCGTGTTGACTGATTTTGGGATTTTGTATTAGGGACAGCACCCGAGGGTGGAGAGCAGATTTTGAGAGGGGATTGACAGAGCAGGATGTAGTAAGCTGTAGAGAGAGCGTCTTGGGAACTTAGGTAGAGTGAGGTGAAGAAGGAGCATCTTAGAACGAGCTCAATGGTAGATTATCTGCATAGCCAAAGTGACGGTACTTCATTGGAAGTCTTCAATGCTGACACCTTACTCTTGTCTGATGGGAATGTTATGTAGGGATGCCACTTTAGGGTAGTGTAGGGACAGACTAACCATTTCCTTTCCTTTTTGTAAATGCAGTCCAGACTTCAAGCTGGGACTGTTCTTGGTTGCTTGATGTTACTCAAATTACCTTTGCTTTTTATCCTGAGTCGTTTAAGGATCTTACGTAGGATTATGTTTGTATTAGTGCCAGTTTATTTCCTTAACCTTTTAATGAGATGTTTGTATGTTCAACTATTTTTGGCTTTGTAATAAATGTTTAGAATTTTCAGTGGTAGTCAGTGGTCCTTTGAGTTCATTTGGATTTATCTGGAAGTGGTTTAAAGTTATCAATGCAAGATCTTTCTTTATACTTCTAGAACAGGGAAAAAGTTCAGTCGACCGGGTTTGGGATTCTAGAGATGGGTAAGAAAAACTAGATCAAAATCCCAGCTTCCCCACCGTGCCCGCCATTTTTCATCATGTTTTTCCAATCATCTGGGACCCCTTCTAACAGGCACCCATATATTGTTGAGATTGAACAGCTAATGTCCTTTGTTAACATCTCAATCAGGGGGATCAGCGTGAAGCCAGAAAATCCCCCAAACTTTCTCAATAGGAAATCCCTCAGCTGTAGAAGATTTACAAATCAAGAGGCCTGATGTTAAATCTGCCACTAACCTCTTCAAATGATGTGATATGGTTCCCTGTGATTAGAGTTTTTTCAATGAATTCCCAAAGTTTTTTAAAATGTAATGTATGTTATAATTTTAACCCCTGACTATAACCTCACACTATAAATATATATATATGTATATATATATATATATATATATATATTTATATATATTTATATATATGTATTACCTACTGGCGGTCGCCAGTAGGTATATATAGTTAGGATTTTTTCTCTATGGGTTTTTTGAAAATTCTATGTCTAATAACTTTGGCGTTTGTGGACGGAATTGGCTGAAATTTTCAGGAAAATGGCACATTTTGTTTCTGAGCAGCCCCTGAAAATTTTGGGGGGGTTCGTCAAGGGGGGGCCGAGAAAAAAGGGGGGTCCCAAAACGCGTTTTTCCCATGTTAATTTCCATAGGGCGGTTGGCCTCACTTTTAGCCCGAACGGCTGAATGGATTTGCACGAAACTTGGCAAAATTGTAGGGACTGGTAGCCCGATGTGCCTTTTGTAGGTCTCAATATATGTGCTCCAGTGGATTTTGAGAAATTAACGTTTAAAAAAAGATATATATCTGTAACAGCGGACCGGGCAGCGCTCTGGTTCGCGGACTTTTCGCGCAACGGAGCTTTGTGAAGCGAAGCTGATTGGTTCTCCGGCGTCTGTCAACATTCCAAACAGTCCGTAGGGGCCGCCATCTTGTCTCTCGGTAGGATCGAGAGACAAGAGGAGGTCAAAACAAAGGGGGAAATAACTATAAGGGGGCATAGTAGATCCTCGCTGACCCCCTAGGTTTGATGTGGAGGTTTTAAAAGGGCCCCGCGGGGCAAAAAAAAATAATAATAATAATAATCGAACGGCTGAATGGATTTGCACGAAACTTGGCAAAATATTAGGGACTGGTAGCCCGATGTGCCTTTGCTAGGTCTCAATATATGTGCTCCAGTGGATTTTGAGAAATTAACGTTCAAAAAAAGATATATATCTGTAACAGCGCTCCGCTTCGCGTAACGGAGGTTTGCGAAGCTGATTGGTCATTCTGTCACTGGGCTATAGTTGGGCTACATCTGGCTGATATTTGGGCTACATTTGTTTTTTTGTGTGTCTGGCGGCCATCTTTGGGCTACATTGGGCTACATTGGGCTTCATTGGGCTACATTCGGCTAATTAGCAAATAGCTCATCGCAAACTAGGAATGGTAAAAAATCGCTATTTATTCCTTAAAGTTCGCTATTTAGGAAATGCAAAAAACTTTGATGATACATATGGCGGTTCATCTCTAACAAGATAAGAAGCATAGGGATACATTTATGATGACTGGCGCATCACCAGGGATGTGTTAGTCATTCTGTGCCGCTGTTCCGTCACCTATGGTGTGCTGCATTTACAATGCGGCGCATCATGGGGCAAAAACAGCACAGATGCGTGATGTATCTGTGCCGTAAAGGTGGCGCATTGCTGGAGTTGTATCGCAAGTGTGATGAAGCTCCAGCAAGGGTCGGGGGTGCCCCTGTCGCAGGGTTTCTGTTCTCACACAGAACTGTGGACAGAGGATTGGAACCTCGGCGAATGCATTGCTGGAGTTGTATCGCAAGTGTGATGAAGCTCCAGCAAGGGTCAGGGGTGCCCCTGTCGCAGGGTTTCTGTTCTCACACAGAACTGTGGACAGAGGATTGGAACCTCGGCGAATTAGGGTGTCCCAAAACTCACGTTAGTAATCAAAAACTCCTTAGCAAGCTAGGTACAGTGTCACATTGGATATAACAAACTCTCAATGTTTAGACAATCCAGAATATGAACTTATAGTACCTCAGGATACGTGGAACTCATGAACAGTCGGTCGTTATAGATTTCTTAGAAACCAGAACATGGAGTTAAGAAGAACAGATGTGTATTTGAAATGTTTATTTACTAATGCCGTCTTCTCAGGCGTAGTACCTTAGATAATAAAAGTACACATATTATCAGTAGCAAAATTACCAGCATAGTTACTAGTACATAAAAAGTGAATGGTGATAGTATGTTAACATGCTGTAAATGAATAAGAGTTAGCAACACTTATAAGCAGCCGCGGGCCGTGGAGGGAGTTACGGTGAGGCAGGGAGGCGGGGAGGGGGAGAAGCAGGGTGGAGAATACAAGTACACATATTATCAGTAGCAAAATTACCAGCATAGTTACTAGTACATAAAAAGCGAATGGTGACAGTATGTTAACATGCTGTAAATGAATAAGAGTTAGCAACACTTATAAGCAGCCGCGGGCCGTGGAGGGAGTTACGGTGGGGCAGGGAGGCGGGGAGGGGGAGGGGCAAGGTAGAGAGGGCTCCACCCTGCTTCTCCCCCTCCCCGCCTCCCTGCCCCATCGTAACTCCCTCCACGGCCCGCGGCTGCTTATATCTCACCCTCCCTAATACACATATTATATTATTTGCTAAGAAGGTCTCTTTGTGTTGGTTTAGGGCGTGCCCATACTTTAGTGTCTTAGATTTGAAGGAATCACATCAGCATACACCAGCTCTCTCTTCATGTGAACCGCATCAACTGTTGTGTATGTGTGTTCGGCAAAGCAATATAAAACCCGCCTCATGCCCAGAATTGGCAGAAGTTGCACTTATGTTATGAGTATGAAGTCGTGGAGATCAGACCTCATAACAATTCTGTATCGTGTTGTTCTTGAAACTTTAGCACTCGCTGTACAGATATAGTTTAACAAGTAAAGCAGATAGTAGACCAATAACATATTATTCTCATGTAAACCACGATGAACTACTAGGTGGAAAGCTAAAGCAACAACTAAGTGTCGTGTGCAGAAGTTGCAAAAAAGGAAAAATGGCGTTTAAACCGGTAATGAGCCCATGCTAACTTAACACGGTGTAAAGATATCCAGGACCTAGATGACACCTCCTCATGATCCGGAAACGAACTGAATAAGATAATAGAAGTGCCATCTCATGAGAGCAGATTGCAAGTTTATATGTGGACGGTCCGCAAGGTAAAGCATTAAAAACTAGGAAAATTTAATGCTAAAGAAAAATAAAACAGCCAAGTACTTTATCGAGTCTTAAGCCAATAGGCAAGGTAAATAATAAAAACTTGACAAATAAGTCAATGAATTGTCAATGAAATGCTAGTACTCAGCATATCAAACATGAAAAAGGTCTATGACATAACTGTGTATGCAAAATAAGCTGCAACAGCCTCCAATAGGAAGTCACCGTCTTCATCCGAAAACAGTTCAGCCATCCAATTTAAAAGCGGAAAAGAACATACGTGCTCTCCCAGCACCGGATCCTCTATCACCATCAGAGGACAGCTCGGTGGGTTTTCAAGAAAGCTCTGTTCCAAGAAAGACTGTGCTGCCGCCAGTAAATTCCAGGGACCAAGTAGTCCATGCATCAATGCCACAGCCATAATCCTTTCGCCAGGACAAACCAACTCGTGAGTAATGATAGGAGTCATCAGCTGATTAAAGTCGACGTCAGGAGAAACCGGTCCGCAGAGACACAAATCAATGGCCCAATCGAAATCACAGGTCAGGCAGTGAAATACAGGCTGGACACAGGTGAAGTAGGAGAATCGAAAAGATAATCCATATGCCGTGCTTAATATCGCCAACGGCATTGTGCCATAATATTCTAGCATGCGATTGCGGAACAGTGTCAGCAGCTGCAGGGTGGGAGGTTGCATAGGAGGGACATCCATATTTAAAAATTTAAAAAAGCACAAGAGCGTCCGCTGGTAATGCAAGTAAAAATGCCAATCCACGAACCAGAGTGCAGAAAATAGAATGAAAGGAAGCAGGGATGACT
Source organism: Lissotriton helveticus (assembly GCF_964261635.1). Taxonomy (NCBI): domain Eukaryota; kingdom Metazoa; phylum Chordata; class Amphibia; order Caudata; family Salamandridae; genus Lissotriton; species Lissotriton helveticus. Next base: position 1,249,004,941 of record NC_136057.1, read on the forward strand.
CCAAAGATTTTCTCAAATGAAGTCACGAGACCACTGGTAACAACTTTTAAAAAGTGCGCCAGGGACTTTGTGGAGGATGCGTTAAAGATAGTCGGAAACATGTTGCTGAAATTGAAAGGCAAATCTTAATTGAAAAGGGTGTGCACCTCTGTACGGGTGTTCGCTATGTGAAGTACGAAAGTTTCACGGGCCGAACTCAAGGCCACCTCTCTCTGAGACAAAAGAGCTCTTATTCTTGCCATGCCGTTGAAACGTGTCCCAAGGTTGGTATTTGTGGCCAGATTGAAAACTCCCTATGTTCATGTGTGGGAGGAAATAGAACATTTCTACAGCAAATAACCCGTTCACTTACTGTTACGATAAAAGGAATACTTTTAATTAACTCAGAACAATCTTCATTATTGAGCATAAAATAACTACCATTTTCCAACAACTTGAACGTGGGGATGATAGCAGGAACTGGCGTGCCTTGCAACACGCAAGCCATATTTGGTCGGTGTTTGTTGCATGAACCGTGTAACTGTATGTGCCTACACATTAGTGAATGATCTGGCGTCTCAGTGCATTCCTCTCCATTCAGATAAACTTCTTGATCATCTTTGAAACATCTGTATGTGTATGGAAGCGACCAGACCTCATGAAGAAAAGCACTACCTAAAGGTTCATAACGACCTATTGGTATATATTTCATACAATTTGAAAACTTATATAAAGCAAAAGGCAGCGTTATTAAACCGTGGATAAGGCATGTTGCCAAAAAACCCGCAATCCTCTGCTGATGATGTCACTGAGCATGTCATGAATGATGTAATATGTGACATCATCAGCAGTGGATTACGGGTAATAGTATCTCTAGTTTACTCCCCTATAGCTGTCTTTCTTTTAACATAAGTGTCTGTTTCCTTCCCTTATACTTACTGTTTTTGGTTCGCTTCCGGTTCGCGTACCGGGGAGCGAACTGGGAAGCGAACTAAGAGAAATAGAGGTTGGCACAGTTCCAAATATTGTACCAATTTTTTAATAACGGGGAGGTAGTTCTGAAAAGAACTTTTTTTTTTATTTTTCTGAACATTTTTTTACTGTTTTTGAATTTTTCGGAACAGTTTTATATTTTTGGGGGTTTTTCTTGGAGGGGGCAATGAAAACGATTCATTGTAAAGGGCTCAACAGGAGCAACAAAACAAAAAAAAGAAGTATTTATTATTTTGGGCGTTTCGGACAAACTTGCATATGATAGTCAATAGCTCTGTTGATCAGAGTGATGCTTTTTTCTCCGTAGGAAATGAATCCATCGCAAAATGCGCAGATGTGTTTTACATCACCAAATCTCATTTGTATATTTGGCACCATCTCCCTGCCCTCTGGTCCCGTTACTTCCGGTACAACAGATCTTCTGGCCATAATAGGGAGATTATCTAGGTCGTTCCGAAACTGTGCAGCACTGTAGTTGTTAGGATGCCACCTAGTCATATGGCGATGCATTGTGTAGTTTCCGAAACTGTATTTTTTGTCGGTCCCTCTGGACAGTCTATCTTGACATATAAGGCAAGTTACGTATCTTGCATTTACTTTTTTCTGACCTTTGGGAATTTTAAAAAATTGCCAAATGAAGTTTTCTTTCCGGTGAGACGTCCTGGGCTGCTCAGGCAAAAACTGCCTCTCTTCGTGCTCGTCCTCCTGTTCCTCTTCTTCTTCTTCTTGTTGAATTATAACTTGAGCAGGTGGTCCACTCTTCCTTGGATGTGGTGGAGGTGGTGGGGAAGCACCAGCTGAAGCTACTAAAGAAGCCATTGCTCAGTGATCACAAAGGGTCTTTCTCTCACAATGATGAAAGTCAGAGTGAGGAAAGAAGGAGGGATTTTCATCATTTGGGAAAAACAAGAGTTCTCAACCAATCAAAAGTGTTCATTTTAGATTATATGACCTAGTCTTACATCATTAGGAAACCAAAAGTGAAATGAACCAATGAAAAGTGTTATTACCAAGTCACATGACTTGCTGTGTTTACGTTAAGCGCTTTGCAGGGCCTCCCGGTTTGCTTCCAGAAACCTGCGCTTTGCGACTCGCTTTGCGTACCAGTTCGCTAACGTAGTACGTCATATGACGTATCACGCGACAACGTGAAACGTCATGCGGACGGGAGGCGTCACGATGTTGTTTTGTAACGCGGCACTTGCGGTAAAGAAACGTTTACCGGCTCGCGGTCTATTTCGCGGCATCAAGGTCAGCTAACGGGAAGCTTCCCGATTTGCGAAGCGGGAACGAAGAAAAAAAAATATTTAAAAAAAAAATTATTCATAAACATATAAAATATATTTTTGGATTTAAAGAAGAATACATTTTACAGCTACAGATATTAGCTGTTAAAAAACCAATGAAATTCACTGAAAAAACCATAGGTTATAGACCATATATAGTTAGGAATTAGCATTTAAAAAACCTTATTTTACTCACACAAAACCATTGAAATTCCATATATAGTTAGTTGCACTAACTATATATCGCGCACCCGCAATCCACTGCTGATCATGTCACATATTACATCATTCATGACATGGTCAGTGACATCACTGATGACATCACTGATGACATCTCAAATGACATCACTGATGACATCACTGATGACATCTCATTTGACATTACTGATCACATCACTGATGACATCATTCATGTGATAATACGATAAACCTCTTCAGACTCTAATATAACCTTAGATACACTCAGCGTAAACAGACACTCATAGACTGTCACTCATCCATGGAGTTACTCAGACACTTAGTCAGTCATGCAAAGAATCAATCACACCTCCATTTCCTCAACTATACAGTTATACACACCTTACTTATTCAAACATATACTAAAACATATTTACTCACTTATACAATCCTGGATACAAGTTCACAATGATCCATACAAGCCACTCACACATTCACTGGCTCTTATGCACAGTTATTTATATATGGTAACTCTCACATGTACTGTGTTTTACATATGTACTTACTTTGACATGTAGCACTGAGATATCCATTCACTCACCAATACACTCATGCACACAGTCAACCGCCCATACAGCTGTTTCCACATGCACTTTTGAACCCATACATCCAGTTAATCAACTGCTCACACATCTATGCAGAGAGTCATACACCTCCCAGCCACCCTCACACACACTCAGTCTCCCATACAAATGCTTGGGCAACCAATCAATAACCCATACAGTTAATCATATAGCTAATGATCAACACATGCAGCAGTTTACAGAACAACAGACATAATGATGCACAAATTAAGACAGTTTAGTCACTAACCCATGCACTCAGTGAGACACATTTAATCAGTCACTCATACAGTCAGCCATGCCCCTACTAAATCCTTCATCAAGACACTTATACATCCATTCATTCTTCAATATGTAAGACATATTTTAACTTTACAGAATTATACAGTCACTGGATGACGTCATCAGTGATGTCATCAGTGATGTCATTTGAGATGTCATCAGTGATGTCATCAGTGATGTCACTGACCATGTCATGAATGATGTAATATGTGACATGATCAGCAGTGGATTGCGGGTGCGCGATATATAGTTAGTGCAATAACTATATATGGAATTTCAATGGTTTTGTGTGAGTAAAATAAGGTTTTTTAAATGCTAATTCCTAACTATATATGGTCTATAACCTATGGTTTTTTCAGTGAATATATATATATATATAAGGTAGGTGCAAATAGGGAAGTATACTTTTACTTTTCCTAACTCTACATCTACGTTCCTTGAAGATATATATATATATATATATATATATATATATATATATATATATATATATATATATATATATATATATAGCAGCTCCAGTTTCCTAGCAATAGTTTAGGAAAAAACAGCACTCTCGGGTACAGCAGTATATCAGCAAAGGGTTTTATTCAGAACAAACGCGTTTCTGGAGCAAAATCCCCTCGTCAGTGTTAACGTCAGAATACGCTGTGCAGCACCATTTTAAATGTTTGTAACAGTGATAAAAACAAACAATGGACTTCGCCACAGACGCAATTTAGCGCACCATCTTTGAATGTGTTATAGTTTAACATTTATCATAGGAAATTGTCAGTTAGGTCGGATAAACCATCAATCACGCCGTGTATCGGCAAAATTCCACAGTTTCATGTGATAACCAAGCAATAACACTTATTGGACAGAATGAATCCAAACTAGATGACCCTGAGAGCAAAAAACGTTGTCAAACACAACGCAACAACCTTCCAATGACCGCATTTTTTGAAATAGTCATATCAGGCGAAAATCTTGCCGTGGATCGGCAATTGCAGCCTTACATTGGCTGCTGAAATCTCAGGTAATTGACATGGAATAAACAAACCCAAACAATTCCTATGTACATCAATAAATTAACGTCTAGGCGCAACTTCAATCGAAAACCCATCTTTACCAGATTATTATACTTACACTAAACTATTACATCATACAGTTTCACATACAAAATACTGATATCCTCTCTTCAACCCAAATGAGATGCCAGTTCTTCTCCCATATTCAAACCTCTTGGCGCCCTTGTCTCTAGGTCAATGATGTAACGAGATTCTAATCTCCTGAGAATTTGCAATCTATTACCTCCTCTTGGACTCTCACCAACATGGTCCAAGCAAAAGTATCTCAGGAGATTCCTGTCACTATTGTGCTTAATAGCGAAATGACGGGCCACCGGATATGAAAAGTCTTTGTTTACGATGGCCCTCATATGCTCCAGCACCCTTAATTTGACAGGATTAATAGTACTTCCAATGTATCTTAACAGACAAGGGCATACCAGACAGTAGACCGCATGATCAGTGTGGCAGGACATGAATTTATTAATTTTCTTGCCACCTCTGCAGCCTGTTACCTCATATGTTAGTGTTCTCTTACTGGCTGAACAGGCCTTACATTTTCCGCAGGGGAAAAAACCTTTGGCATCCTTCAGGGTCCCTGGTTGTTTTTCCAAAGGTTGTAAGTAACTATGGACCATCTGATCACGTAGTGATCTTGCCTTCCTGAACGTTATTACTGGCACATCAGGAATATCAGTCCCTACAATTAGATCGGATTTTAGGATGTGCCAATGTTTAGACATTATAGATCTCAACTTGAAAGAATCCGCAGAATAAGGTGTTATCATGCGGAATTTTCCATCTAATATGGGACCTGTCTTTTTAACAAAAAGGGTAGTGAGGGGTAGTTTCCTGACTTTACTCAATGTGTCCTGGAGGAGATGCGTATTGTATCCTCTCATCAGGAATCTCTCAATACTCTCGGTGGCCGCTTGTTCAAAGTCCTCAGTTCGACTACAATTGCGCTTGAGTCGTAAAAATTCCCCGTAAGGGATGTTATTAATAAGTTTACGGGGATGACTGCTTGTAGCGTGTAATACGCTATTCCCGGCAGTCGGCTTACGATAAAGTTGTGTGCAAATGTGTCCCTCTCTGACACTCACTTGTAGGTCCAAGTAGTTTACCCTTTCACTACTCACTTCACCAGTGAATTGTAGGTTGCACTCATTCTCGTTGAGTACTTGTATGTACTGATTGGCTTCCTCTATGGACCCGTCCCATATAAGGAACAGGTCATCTATATATCTGCTCCATGCCACCACTTTGTTGTTCAATTTTGCATTTCTGGGGGCCCAGGCTACCTGCTCCTCCCATCAGTCTACAAATAAATTTGCATAGCTGGGGGCGAAGCAGGAGCCCATGGCCGTACCAGAGAGTTGACAATATATGGTGTCCTGAAAGAGAAAGATATTATTATGCAGGCAAAATGCAATCAGTTCCAATAACATCTTATTGTGCATTGCGTGCTTTAATTCTCTTTTGTTTAGGAAGTATTCCACTGCACGAAGACCTTGCTCATGGTCTATACAAGTATATAGACTTGTGATGTCCAAAGTAATCAGTACATATGAGGATTGCCAAGTTATGAGTTCCACCTTCTCAATAAAGTCTGTAGTGTCTCTAATATAAGACTTCAGGGATAATACAAAACTGAATAAATGATGGTCTAAAAACTTAGAGAGATTCTCAGTAAGTCCTCCCATGGAGGAGATGATAGGCCTCCCTGGGGGATTGTCAATGTTCTTATGGATCTTGGGTAGATGGTAGAAACAAGGTAAAATAGGGTTCATGGTCTTTAGAAAAAGGTATTCCTCAAGATCTATCATTTGCTTATCGTGCCACTTCTTAAGCAAGGTATGTAGATCGTCAATGCTTGCCAAATAATCTTGTTTCTTTATTGGAGCATAGCAAGACGTGTCCTGTAATTGGCGCATGGCCTCTGCAACATATACGGGCCTCGACATGATGACAATGTTCCTTCCCTTGTCGGAGGGCTTACACACAATAGTTTTGTCCTCCATTAGCTCTTTGATCGCCAATTTTTGTTTCTTGGTGGTATTGAAATGTTTTTTCTGATGGTTCTGTTCAGTCCTCATGGCCATCAGGTCCCTGATGACCGCATCAGAAAAGATATCGATCGCATCCACTGCAATCTGGGGGACAAATTTTGATGCTCGTTTGAATTCACTCTTAGGTGCCTCTTGATCGATGTTGACATTGATCAATCTCTGTGTAAGAGTGTTACACGTTGTGTTGGTTTCCATGTCTCCTTCTCGCCTTAAATTCTGCAGAACCTCACACGCTGTCAGGTCATTGACAGATAAGAGGTCAGTATCCCTTTTGTTGTGTCTTAATTGTTTTACTTCTTTAACAGTAGGTTTGGTCTTAAAAACACTTATGCAACTTGACCTTCCGAATGAATTTATATAAATCAATACGGGTTTGAGTATACTCCATATTGTTATTCGGACAAAATGTGAGTCCTAACTTCAAAACGGACTCTTCCACTGGTGTTAATTGTCTTTGGGACAGGTTCACAATGGTCAATTGATCAGAGGCCCTCACCATCTGCCTCTCCTCTGACTTCTGGTTACCCTTGGGGTTGTTCCTGTTTGGCCGCTGCCTCTTCCCTTTCCAGCCGCCACGCCTGGTTTGCCTCCCTCTTCTGGGGGTTTGTTCTTGCCATCTCTGAGCCAACATTCTCGGATGACTTTGAACTCCTGCTGAAAAGGAGTTTTTGTGATTGGTACTGTGGGTGCAGTTATTGTGCCTGTGGTTTCATCTCTGGATAATTCACTTGCAGTGAGATCTGACTCAGAGGTATCCACTCTTGATTCCACTGTAGTTTTTGTCATTTGGCTCTTTCTTGCAACTTCCTTTCGTGGCTGGTCATATTTTTTGGAGAACGTCAGGACCCTCCCCATTGCGTAATCCCGTTCGTCCCGGTCAAATTTTTCTTGTTTCCTCTGTTTGATCTTGGTTTCATATTATTGTAGTCTTTTTTTCATACTCGCCCTAAGTTGTTCTTGTTCCTCTTTATCAGTATTTTGTGAAATTAATTCTTCCAACTCCTCGAGCTCCTTCACAGCTTTATCGCGGTCACTCCACGCAAATTGGATTAAGATCTCCAACATGCCTTTACACGAGTTGGCTATGTGGGCAGCCCAGGTTTCTAGCAGGAGGGGATCTGGGTTCTCATGCCCAGGCACGATAAAAATCCGTAAACCTCGAGGTACCCTCTGTACCTCAATGTATCCTTGCAGTGATGTTCCCTCCCACCACTTGCGGAGTTCGCGTTCGTAAAGCTTTTCCAGCTTTTGGAATTGAGATGTTAGAGTATTTGAAGCTGCCACATTGATTATGGGTGGCGGTTTAGATACATCCGGGTTTTTGTTCTTGAAGATGCCGCCAGCTGCATCTCTGCGTTCTGACATGTTGAACATGTTCCGTTTATTGTAATTCTTTTTGGTAACCCGGTCCCGGGAACCAACAAACAACCAATGTCTGCTTACTGCTGACCCCTCGCTTAACCGTCAGAAAGTAATAGTCAAAACATCACAGGATTGCAATTTCAATGAGCGGGCTTACCGCATCTCGTGTAAGCCGGCTTCCGCACTTCCCGTGTATTGCTCCGGACTGGACAACGTGAGGAAATCGTAGTTCAATCTTCCTTCCAGGTTTACCGGCGACGGTGGTGCACTCGTGCGAAAAATCTCCAGGGTCCAGTTACACCAAACAAACGAGTCACTCTTCAAAGCGGGTGCTGTCACGCGATGGTGTCCGCGTGTTAAAATAGCAGCTCCAGTTTCCTAGCAATAGTTTAGGAAAAAACAGCACTCTCGGGTACAGCAATATATCAGCAAAGGGTTTTATTCAGAACAAACGCGTTTCGGGAGCAAAATCCCTTCGTCAGTGTTAACATCAGAATACGCTGTGCAGCACCATTTTAAATGTTTGTAACAGTGATAAAAACAAACAATGGACTTCGCCACAGACGCAATTTAGCGCGCCATCTTTGAATGTGTTATAGTTTAACATTTATCATAGGAAATTGTCAGTTAGGTCGGATAAACCATCAATCACGCCGTGTATCGGCAAAAATCCACAGTTTCATGTGATAACCAAGCAATAACACTTATTGGACAGAATGAATCCAAACTAGATGACCCTGAGAGCAAAAAACGTTGTCAAACACAACGCAACAACCTTCCAATGACCGCATTTTTTGAAATAGTCATATCAGGCGAAAATCTTGCCTGGGCCCCCAGAAATGCAAAATTGAACAACAAAGTGGTGGCATGGAGCAGATATATAGATGACCTGTTCCTTATAAGGGACGGGTCCATAGATGAAGCCAATCAGTACATACAAGTACTCAACGAGAATGAGTGCAACCTACAATTCACTGGTGAAGTGAGTAGTGAAAGGGTAAACTACTTGGACCTACAAGTGAGTGTCAGAGAGGGACACATTTGCACACAACTTTATCGTAAGCCGATTGCCGGGAATAGCGTATTACACGCTACAAGCAGTCATCCCCGTAAACTTATTAATAACATCCCTTACGGGGAATTTTTACGACTCAAGCGCAATTGTAGTCGAACTGAGGACTTTGAACAAGCGGCCACCGAGAGTATTGAGAGATTCCTGATGAGAGGATACAATACGCATCTCCTCCAGGACACATTGAGTAAAGTCAGGAAACTACCCCGCACTACCCTTTTTGTTAAAAAGACAGGTCCCATATTAGATGGAAAATTCCGCATGATAACACCTTATTCTGCGGATTCTTTCAAGTTGAGATCTATAATGTCTAAACTTTGGCACATCCTAAAATCCGATCTAATTGTAGGGACTGATATTCCTGACGTGCCACTAATAACGTTCAGGAAGGCAAGATCACTACGTGATCAGATGGTCCATAGTTACTTACAACCTTTGGAAAAACAACCAGGGACCCTGAAGGATGCCAAAGGTTTTTTCCCCTGCGGAAAATGTAAGGCCTGTTCAGCCAGTAAGAGAACACTAACATATGAGGTAACAGGCTGCAGAGGTGGCAAGAAAATTAATAAATTCATGTCCTGCCACACTGATCATGCGGTCTACTGTCTGGTATGCCCTTGTCTGTTAAGATACATTGGAAGTACTATTAATCCTGTCAAATTAAGGGTGCTGGAGCATATGAGGGCCATCGTAAACAAAGACTTTTCATATCCGGTGGCCCGTCATTTCGCTATTAAGCACAATAGTGACAGGAATCTCCTGAGATACTTTTGCTTGGACCATGTTGGTGAGAGTCCAAGAGGAGGTAATAGATTGCAAATTCTCAGGAGATTAGAATCTCGTTACATCATTGACCTAGAGACAAGGGTGCCAAGAGGTTTGAACATGGGAGAAGAACTGGCATCTCATTTTGGTTGAATAGAGGATATCAGTATTTTGTATGTGAAACTGTATGATGTGATAGTTTAGTGTAAGTATAATAATCTGGTAAAGATGGGTTTTTGATTGAAGTTGCGCCTAGACGTTAATTTATTGATGTGCATAGGAATTGTTTGGGTTTGTTTATTCCATGTCAATTACCTGAGATTTCAGCAGCCAATGTAAGGCTGCAATTGCCGATCCACGGCAAGATTTTCGCCTGATATGACTATTTCAAAAAATGCGGTCATTGGAAGGTTGTTGCGTTGTGTTTGACAACGTTTTTTGCTCTCAGGGTCATCTAGTTTGGATTCATTCTGTCCAATAAATGTTATTGCTTGGTTATCACATGAAACTGTGGATTTTTGCCGATACACGGCGTGATTGATGGTTTATCCGACCTAACTGACAATTTCCTATGATAAATGTTAAACTATAACACATTCAAAGATGGCGCGCTAAATTGCATCTGTGGCGAAGTCCATTGTGTGTTTTTATCACTGTTACAAACATTTAAAATGGTGCTGCACAGCGTATTCTGATTTTAACACTGACGAAGGGATTTTGCTCCCGAAACGCGTTTGTTCTGAATAAAACCCTTTGCTGATATACTGCTGTACCCGAGAGTGCTCTTTTTTCCTAAACTATTGCTAGGAAACTGGGGCTGCTATTTTAACACGCGGACACCATCGCGTGACAGCACCCGCTTTGAAGAGTGACTCGTTTGTTTGGTGTAACTGGAGCCCGGAGATATATATATATATATATATATATATATATATCTTCAAGGAACGTAGATGTAGAGTTAGGAAAAGTAATCCTATACTTCCCTATTTGCACCTACCTTTCGATAGTCTGTCCTTGATATGCTGGTACCAAGATATTCATTCTGGGGGTCGATATTTACTAGTACCACCAAGGACAACAATAATAGAAAAAACAAAAAGCATTGTGTGCTTTAAAACTGTGCATACTATACCCTTTTCCCTACAAGTATTTTGGAAAGAATGCACTTATATTGCAGAGCTTTAATGTCTGGTCATAGTTGAGGGCCATGCCACACTAAAAATATACTTCTGACTACGGGTCTGTCTCTATGCCTGAATGGGGGAGGTAGGGACAATCATATTGCAGCAAATGAAATAAGAACTGATTGAGAAAAGCGGCAATTACCTTTCAAAATGAAATGTTCCTAAGAAGAGTAGTTTAAACATGTTTTTGTAACTGCTCTATGGTGTATCCAGGAAATACTAGAAGCCCTCCCTCTGACAATCCAGATGTCCAGTGGGAATATAAGCTTTGATTTTATTGTGCACACAGTTAAGAGGTTTCCCATAGATTATTTTTAGGTCTCGCCTGAGCTAGCGCATGCGCTCAACTGGCAAGACATTTAGTGAGTGGGCTTTAAAAAGCTGACCACAGCTTTTTGTGTGGCCTAGAGCGTGCGGTTACGCGCACAGTTAGGAGCAGAGGCGCCATCTGGCTTTCCTCTCTTGTCATTGCTCATTAGGTGTATCGCTCGCGGGCACCCTTACAGCCCGCGATCACGATCGCAATCACTTTCACTTTGATGGCCGCAACACTTTCACGGCCGGCCGCAACACTTTCACGGCCGCGGAGCCAATGCTTCTTTTGTCCATGGAGCTCGCTGGCTTACTCGATAGAAGTCATACCTAACTTTTACACCCACCACTTACAAAAATCCCCAGCCGCCACTGTGTGCAAAGCAGGCCAATTGCCTTCTTTTCACGCTCTCAAAGTTGTAGCTCATTAGGGGAAGGTTGTTGAAATTACCCGGCAAATCCATGATCATCCACTGAGGTTTGAGGATTATACGAAGAGAAGCTTCTGTCTGGCTCTGGATTCTGCTAAATCCCAGAAGTAACCACTAGGTGGCGGCACCGGCCGGGGAACTGGCAAGCCGTGTTGCTGGACCGAAACGTTGTATTATTATATTAATTCGAAGTTCTTGTGTTTTGTGCTTTCAGCATTGCAATGCATTTTTTCGTCACGGTTTTTCCACGACATTTAATCGCTTTAACATCGCCTCCACTATATAAGCCAAAAAGAAGAAGTTTTGTTTGGACTTCACCAGACACCAACATGGTTGCAAAAGTCACAATTTCATGCAGCTATGGAGAAGAGTAAAAGTTTGCTACGTTGTGGAGTTGCGAAAGTTCAATCGAGCTTCACAAACTTTCAGAGACAAACACTTCTCACGTCCCTGACTTTAAGGCCTTATCTCTGGTTCTGAATGTCCATTGTTACTGTCCGCTACAGTAACCTTCTTGGGTACCAATGCTTGTTATTTTCAGAAGTCGAGGCGGGCCCAGAAAATGGTAATAATTATGATCTCTAATGGCATTAGGTCTTTATTTACGTATAGGGGTGTGCAACAGGTAAAAACTACTCCAGACAGTTTAAGGTGCGCTTAGGCAGAAAGGCGCTACAATTCATCAAACATGGGCATCTAGAGACAGCTCTGTTCTCGCCTCTACTGGAAAAAGCCGAGTTTCAGTTCTTTTAATTTGACTTTGTTTACAGAACTCAAGGGGAGAAGAGAGCCAGGAAGAATGTTACAATGTATCCGCTGCTCTGATGGATCTTCGAGGCTTGTCACTGTCAGCCTTTCTGTTTATGGATATATTTAGGCTTTGAAATAATATATATATTTTTTATTTTTGTAAATGTGAGTTTTTTAAGTGAGTAAGAGAGATTACCTGACACTCAGCTCATGGTAGAAGGGACACAGGGCAAAATCAAGATCGCGCTCAGATGAATCAGTTTTAAAATCACTGAACCTTTTTTTAATTTTCCTGTGTGTACTTAGAAGTGGCATTTAAAAAGTGTGAAAGTATTTTACGTGCTCTGTTTGAAAATCCAGTGTGTTTGAACTGCACTTAAAAGCTGACAGTACCTGGCGCTCTGTTTTTTAAAAACAATTCTTGTTCTGATTGATTGAATCGCACCAAATAGCTTACAGAACTTGCATGTGCTACCTTTTGGCATAGCCAATAGATCTCGCCTTTGGGACCTTATAAGTATTTAATTATGCAGCACAATATCCTTGGTGCAACATCAACTGTTGCATGACTAAACACTTATAATGTCCCAAAGGCGAGACCTATTGGCTATGCCAAAGCTTGTTTAACTGGTATATGAGTCAAGTACTCGTAACATAGTTCTGTTCTTCAACTAGGAGTCAACTCAATTAATTTCTTACCATGGAAACAACGCCCTCAGTGTCAGTCCTTTAATTAAAGTAGATTACATTGTAAATGTGTTGTAAACTATGCAGGTGAATTCTCACGATGAACATGAGCTAAAGACCTGCTAAAGTCTATTTTGTTTCTGATTTTCCATCAGGGAAAATACCTTGTCTTCCTTCCCTCCGCTGTCAAAGGTGGAGTTTGAGGCGCACTGTTTGAAGATCAAATCGGGTTCGCCGCCGATCCGCTGGCACCTGCTCACTTCTGCCAGTTCCACACTTTCCTCTCCCCGCTGAACATTGAAATGGTCAATCTTTCTTTGGCATCAGCTTCCATACCGAGGGCGTGGAAACATGCTAAGGTCATCCCGCTGCTCAAAAAACCTTCCCAGGACCCCGCGGAGTCAACCAATTATCGCCCTATTTCCCAATTGCCGTTCCTGGCGAAGCTGGCTGAATCGCACGTGAATTCCATTCTTTCGAAGTTTATTGAGCAGAATGCCATCCTTGACCCATCTCAGCATGGTTTCAGAGCCCGCCACAGCACTGAGTCTGCTTTGCTGGTAGTTACTGAGGCCATCCGGGCGAATCTGGATGACGGTGATTCAGCAGCCTTGGTTCTTCTGGACCTAAGTGTCGCTTTTGATACCGTCTCCCATGCGGTACTTTTAAGACGCCTGCAGGAAATAGGCATTAGGGATGCGGCTTTGAATTGGCTTTGGTCTTTTCTGGAGGGGGAGGTCTTTTCAAGTTCTTGTGCCTCCTTTCCACTCCCAAGAGTTTGCTTTGTATCAGGGGTGCCGCAGGTCTCAGTGTTAAGCCCCCTACTGTTTAACATCTATGTCTGGCCTTTGGCCGGGCTAGCGAAGGGAAGGGGCTTGTCACTGGTGTTGTATGCTGACGACACCCAGTTGGTGATCGCGTTTTCTAAAAAAAGGTGCACCAATCTGACCAAGTTTAAAGAGGATCTTTCAGCAATTGCGGACTGGATGACGCTAAACTGCTTGCAGCTGAACGCCAGTAAGTCCGAGATTTTAATGTTTGGGAAGGATCGGGGTTTGTGGTCCGAGCCTGCCCCCCAGCCCAAGGAGACAGTGAAAAATGTAGGCGTTTGGTTTGACAGTGGCCTGACGTTTGACACCTAATCAAAGGTAGTGGCTGGGGCGTGTTTTGGGCTTCTGCGCGGCCTGAAGCTGCTGCTGGGTTTCTTTCCTCCAAAAGTACGCCAAACCATTATTCAGGCTATAATCCTGTCTAGACTGGACTATGGCAACTGCCTCTACCTGGGCGCGAACAAGGCTAGTGTTAAGCGTCTTCAGAGACCACAGAATGCAGCTGCTCGCACTCTGGTAGCTCTCCCGAAATTATGCTCTGTTTCTCACGTACTTCGTAAACTTCATTGGTTGCCTGTTGAGAAGCGCATTCAAATTAAGTCGCTCTGTGTGGCGCATAAGATCTTGTCGCTTCAGGCACCCTTGGGGATGGCTGGTTTGTTAGAGTTCTACGTGCCACGGCGTCCTTTGAGATCCGCCGACTCAGCGCTGGTCTGCAGTCCACGTATTTTGAAAGCCAGAGCGGGTGGCCGTTCCTTTCGCAGTTTGGCTGCACAACTCTGGAACTCGCTCCTGTTTCCATCGGAGCCATCCAGAATCATCTTGCTTTCCGGAAAGCCATAAAAACCTGGCTATTCCCTGTATAACCCATCTGCTTTCTGGTTCTTGTCTTGGAGTCTGTGGTTTGCGCTGGGACGCCCCATCGCCGGGGCAGCTATGCGCATTACAAATTCGACAAATAAAATAACATAAATAAATGACCTTGTCACTGTGGACTTCCTTTCGTAGATAGTTGTAGTAGTACGTAATTTAGAGGTTACATTAAAAATCTCCGTTCCTTCAAGGAGATAGCGGCTCCTCTGAAGATACTGTAAGGCTGCTTAGAGGCCGCCATGTTTCATGCCGCTTCGCATCTAACATTTTGGTTTTGGAGAGGTGCTTGTGCTGACAGTTATGACAGTCATATGTAATCTGTGTTCTACCTCTTTTGGACCTCGTCAGAGACAGTTGTTTCAGTTTTCAGTGCTAAGATTATGACTTCAAGAATATTTTAAACGTATTTATGTATTTGTAATAGTGTGATATACTAATTCCTTATCTCTCAAGAACAGAAACCTGTTGGTGTACAAAATGGTTGGTGTGCGATACTGCAAACCCGAGATGATCATGCTTGTCACAAAGGGCCAATGAGTTAAAGGCTCTAAAGGTATTGCACATCCGAGTTCTTGAACAAGACATAACCAATCATATCAGACGAATAACTCTCCATATCCCCTGTGATGGCCAATGCAACTACAACTATTCTTGATCATATTTTACATCAAGAAATGAGATTCATGCGGGCACTAGTCAACCTCTGACATATTCATAAAAATACATTTGGCAATACCTCTATTACTAGGACTAATTACCAATATCTAGGAGTAATTATCCATTATTTCAGAGATCTATATATGGCTTGATCCACTACTGAGCTACATAGAAATATGTTTTTTTTGCTGCTTAGAGAAGCTTCTGTGGCTATTGGTAAACGAGAATGTCTATTTAATTCACAAATGCAGAGTAAACTAGAGCTTGTTGATTCGCAAAGAAAAACAATTTACCACCTGGATACCAGAATTATATGACAATAATAAGCCTTTTCATATGACATCCTGCATGGTGAAAGGATGTCACTCTACCTTTACGATTTCCAAACACTGAAATCGGCCCACTTGCAATTTACATTAAGAAACTACTCATTCAAGAGTCAGACCTTTTGTCATAAGCCATTCATTCCAAGTCGAGACCTCTCAAATACTCTCCCAGTAGTACAGGCATATGGCGGCTCAGCTCATCGAAGATATATTCTCTAGGGTGTGCTATATAAGAGTTCCCACTCAATTAATCCACTCCATCATTTTTCAGTGCCACAGAAAAAAATTGGTTACAAGTCATTTTGTTTAAATGTAGACTCTGGCAAGTGTGTGTTCCGTAGTGAATGTGGATGTTTGAAACATTTTGTTTTGCACTTCACCTGCCACCATCTACCTACATAAAGTGACACATTTGTATTCTAAAAAAAACGTCAGGCAGAGGGCATGATCACATTTAGAAGTGTATCCCAGTCAGTTATGAACTTGCATCTGATGCTCAAATAATTGGACGGAACAGGTGGCGCTTCTGACCAAGACCAATCAGGGTTGTTGCACGAGATGAGTTCTGGTTTTGGCACCCCGGGAACTGCTTGCACCGGCATGGTTCCATTTCTTAGAGGTCCATGAGTTCAATGGTTTTCCATCATTTCTGAGCACCACTAAGTGTCTATTCAGGTTAGGAAATAACAGTATCCCAGTTTGAACCAGGTAACTTACAGCCTGCCAGTCTCTTTAAAAATCTCTCCACAAAACACCCAATCCAATTTTTCTTGCAGCAGTAAGAGTGCAAGCAGTGTATAAAGTATTTTTTTAGTTTTAATAAAGAATTCTTTGGCAAATAAAGTACATCCAAGTGTCCCTTTCTACTAAACTTTATGAATGAAAAAACCTTTTAGGAAAATATATGTGTGACCTGATAGTACTTGCATTTAAACCCATATCCAGAGACAACAGTAAATCTACGCTTCTAAAGACAGATACCATATTATGGTACTAACCTTGAATCGGAGTCTCTTCTTCGTATGAAATTCCACGTCCATTGCGATTGGAGTGATCTCATTACCAAATACAGCTTTTGAGTTCTCTTTTGTCAGAACAACCCTAAAAATATAAAAAGATTCATTGACAAAAAATGTAACAAATGACTCAATAGAAAGCTACTGTCTCATGTCAGGGGGGATTGCTTTGAATAAAGAAAACAATCAAATGAGTAAATCAAACACTGGCATTCTCTTTTTGGATAACATTTACTATATCTGTTGAGGGATAAATTCCGTAATAAAATAAAATATTATGTCCTTGGGTGTCCTGATCTCTCTCTTCCTAATAAATAATAATTTTTTCTCTGTATTCGCCATACTACCCACCCGTACCATTACTTGTTATTAGAAGCGTAGGCTGGTGTAAAGGAGAATGCAAAGAGTAACACCCCCCACCGGGGGCCTAAGAAATACAATTGCATCCTAATGTTAGGAAATTCTTTTCCTCAAGGGTCTTTAATTTTAGTATAAAAGGCGGTACTTCCAGATTAAAATGGTTTCCTCTTGTTCATTGTCACTGAGCGTAACTATAATCAGGCTGTACAAGAGTAGTGTGTGTATCTTAGAGAATGTCGCACATTGTTTGTTTAACTCATTGCAGAAACTTAGACCTAAGCTCAAGCTTCTTGGCATGTAGGTTCTGCGATTTGCTCTGTTTTTTTCTAGGTATCATAAACTTATCGTTGAAATGCCAAATACACATTTGTGTCTAGAACTGCTGACAGCACAGCATGTAGGCCCATACTAAAAGCTGGCATTACGGTATCTGGTTAGACGTAAAATAGTTACTATCTAAAAGACTTGTAAGATGGAGCCAGAGTGCTGCAAAGGGAATGTAATTAACACAAGATTTAGGGTTGGATTCACAAACTGTACATTGGAGTACCCTTTATAGTACTACAAAAGATACAAAAAATTGCAATTCACAAACTATGGGGCCGATAAGGATCGCGGTTTTCCCGCATCCTCCGGGCCGGCGGAAGCCACTGCCGGCCGGAGGATGCGGGGAAACCGCTGGGGAGGCACAAAAGACCCACCGGCAAATTAGGATGGCGGTGGGTCTCAAAATCGGTCCGCAGCTTTTCCGCCACGGTCGCCTTCCAACCGCGGCGGAAAAGCTCTAACATGGCTGGCGGTGTCTATCAGACACTGCCAGCCATATTAGGATGGCGAAAAACAGATGCCTTTCCGCGGCGGATTCTCCGCTGTGGAAAGGCATACGGTGAATTCTTTGGGGGCCCGTTGCGGGCCCCCTGGGTGAGTGGGGGGTGCACATGGGGGGTACCTATGGTACCCCCCTGCATTTGCGCGCACGAAGCAGCAGGCACCGTGCGGTGCCTGCCGCTTTGTGCATGCAAATGCTAAGCATGCATATTTAACCTTGCGGCGGGTGCTGCTTCAAGCAGCACCCGCCGCAATGTTAAATATTGAGGATGTGACCGCCAGGCTGGCGGTCACATCCTAATTGCACTGGAGGGACCGCCGCTGCCCCTGTGGACGGTCCCTCCTCCTCTAGGGTAGCGGACGGACGCAGGTCCGTCCGCCATCCTAATGAGCCCCTATGTGCAGAGTTGTATGCCTCTGCATTACTTATACTCAGTTTTGTGACGTTCTCGACTGTGGAGTCTCCATACATGTAAGTATATAGTTTAGTAGTAAATGTGGAAGGGATACGGAAGTGGCTTAAAATAGAGGCACATTTAATACATGAGGGGATGAAGGGAGGAGTAAAAAGGTTTTAGGGATGGTCAGGGAGGAGTTTTGGAGGGATGTCATCCACCCACACAAAAGTAAGCCAATTTCAAAACTCAGGGAGTGGAGACATGTAATTGAACTTTTGTAGTAAGTTTGTGAGTACCGAAAGTAGTAAAGTTACTCAGAAGTGTAAGTTACTTTTGAGAATTTGTTCATTATTAAATTAAAACTTAAACACAAAAAAGATTGGGTTGTGATTCTCAGTTCTATGAGGGGAGAACTGTATTTGGTTTTGGTTTTGAAATGAAGCGATGCCCGTTAAATGTCTTTTTTTTATAATACCTTTTGGGGAAATAATGCAGTAACATCTTTGTTTGCTTAAGATAATCTGTTAAAGTGGAAAAATGTATGTGCCAGCTTACATAATGGAGCACAGCCAAAGGCTCATTTACCTTTGGTTTTGCTTTCTTTTTCTCCCAGCAAATAAATTATTCTATGGTAAGCAAGCATGTCCTGGTTGGACCCTGGATCCTTTAGTACTTAGTTGTCAACAGGATTTTAAGAATTCACAATGAACCAGAAGGCAATACTCCTCAGTGAATCACAGTAAGTAGCTTTTTATAATTATGTTAAAGCAGACTGTTGGAAATTGTTGACTGGGCTTAGAGCCCTAGTCAAGCAGCAACCACAATCTTAGTCAGGGTAAGAATAGGCAACCCCTAAATTAACCTGTGCTCACCCTCTGGTAAATTGGCACAGAGCAGTCTGGATTAACTTAGAGGCAATGCATAAATGATTTGGTCAACACTTCAAACAGTAAAACAGTGAAAACACCACACAAAAAAGATTCCACACCAGGTTAGAAAGATAGAGTGTAACTTAATAAATAAACCAAGACCAATATGACAAAAATACAATAAGTGGAACTTGAGATCTGGAATTTAAAAGAGTTTAGGTAAAAATAGCGGCAAGAAGCAAAACGCACTATTTGTGATATTTGGTTGCGCCGGACCGGGACAAAGTCAAAAGCTCAGACCGACCGTGATGCAGCCCAGGCCAGCTACAGGGGCCCATTTAGGTCCACTGAACCAAAGTACCTTAATCCTGCAACTGAGGCGGAGCGGCGGTTCTGAATTGCGGCAAGGCTGCGGTGGGAGTTACTGATGTGTCAATGTTGTGCATCCTGTCGACGGGGCTTATGATACAAAGTCCAGTGTTGAGGATGAGAGGCATAGCAGGGGCAATGCATCGCCTCTGATGAGCAGTGAAGCTGGGACGAAGAGATCCGATGTTGTCGTCAAGGCTGCCATTCAAGAGGAATGTCAGGGTCTTGTCTCGGGTAAAGCGTTGCATGCGACGGTTGCGCAGGTGATGCTTAGGTCTCAAATGCAGGAGGGTGCGGCCATGTGAGTCTTTTGCGATGGGCCAAATCCACTCAACAGCTGTGATACATTGGTTCTGCTCGGAGATGTGCCACTCAGCCGAGGAGATGGATCGGATCTGCTCGGGGATGCATTGCTCAGCAGTCCCGCTGGGGATACACCTTAGGCTCACTTCCAATGAGCCAGGACTGGGGTGGTAATACTTGGCAGGGCAAACTCACAGATGGCAGAGTCTAGGTGCAGAAGCAGGTTGGTCAGTAGTCTTTTATGTCCCGAGACTTAAGATAGGGGTACTGAGACATAATATCGAACTTTTAATATCGAAGTGACATAATATCGAAGTTTAAATATCGATGATGAAAAATATCGGAATCACAAATATCGATAACAAAAATATCTAAGTAAAAATATCGTTGTAAAGAAATATCGATAAATAGTAAAAATATCGAAATAAAATATATAGTAATAATTATGTAGTAATATGTGTTATTGTTGTGTAATAATTAGTAATATTTACAATTTTTTAATAGTAATGTGTACCTATAAAATATAATAAATTAAAAAAATAAAACATATATAAATTTAGGAGCGGGATGTTGGGTTAATAGGGGATAAGGGTGGGGAGTGTATTAAAAATGTATATATTATAAATATTAAATAGCAGATATTTTATTTTAATTAGAAAATATATAAATAAAAAAAATTTAATTCTAAATTTTATATAAAAATTAATCAATTGATATATAAATTTAGGAGCGGGATGTTGGGTTTATAGGGGATAAGGGTGGGGAGTGTTTTAAAAAAATATATACATATTTTTTTTATTTAATTGAAAAAATATATTAAATGTAAAAAAAAAATTACAAAAAAAAATATTTTAAATTTTTTTAAATAATTTAAAATATTTAAATTTTGTTTTCAAATATATATTTTTTGAAATTTGATATTTGAAATTGATTTTATTTTATAATAATTATTTAAAAATAATATAATATAAAATATTTTTTTAAATAAATATATTTAAATAAGAGAAAAATATTAAAAATGGTTCCATAATTCTACATTAAAAAAGTCTTTTATTTTTAAAAAAAAATTTGAAAATTAAAGAAAATAATAATAATAATTTTTATTTTAATATATATTTTTTTAAATTTTTTGTTAAGATATGTCAAAACATTTATAAAACCAATATGTACATTAAATACAAAATTAAAATTTCGAATTTCGCTAAAATTTTATAATAAATTGCGAAATTTTTTAAATTACATTTTACTATATTGTTCTATTTTAAAATATGTTTAACAAATTATTTTATATAAATAATCGGAATATTTTTTTACAGTTTTTTTGATATTTACACATTCGGAATAAGTATATTTGTTTGTTGAGTGTATGGAGTGAGTACAATTGTTAACAATTTATATTGCTGTACAGTTTTGTATTTTATACTACATTTGAATTGTGAAAAAAAAAATATTAATTCGAAAAGATTATTTTTTAAACATCATTATTGTATATAGTGTTTAAGGTATGTATTTTTTTATAATAAACATATATATATACATGCATTTTATGTACCTTGGAGTGGGAATTTAAAAGTATATGTAAATAGTGTGCTAAAGTATTCCTAATTAATGTAGAATGGAGTAGGAATAGTAAATTATATATAATTTGTCTCCACCATCTATCTCTAATTAATGTAGACTGGAGTGAGAAAATTAAATTATATTTAATTTGTGTCCAGCACCTACCCCAAATTAATGGTGACTGGAGTGGGAATAGTAAATTATATTTAATTAGTGTCCATCAGCTACACCAAATTAATGTAGACTGGAGTGGGTAAAGTTATGTAGATTGAAATGTCATTAAATAAATATTTTAGTGAAGTAAAATATACAATACTGTAGTGTTTTTTGGAACAAATTAAATTACTACGCAAATTTTACAACTCACTACCATTACAAAGACATTTTTACTACGCTAAAACTATTACAAAGCATGTATTTACAACGCATTTTTTTACAACGCAGGTACCTTTACAACGCATACCATTACAATGTAAGTATTGGTAAGTATATAATTATATTTTAAATTTTATATGTTTGGTTTGTTTTTAAGGGATATTTTTAAGGGTCCAGGGTCAGTTTTCAGTTTTTGGGTAAAGGGGTATATTTAGGGTTCAGGGTCAGTTTTCAGTTTTTGGGTAAAAGGGTATATTTAGGGTTCAGTGTCAGTTTTCAGTTTTTGGGTAAAGGGGTATTTTTAGGGTTCAGGGTCAGTTTTCAGTTTTTGGGTAAAGGGGTATTTTTAGGGTTCATGCTCAGTTTTCAGTTTTTGGGTAAAGGGGTGTATTTAGGGTTCAGGGTCAGTTTTCAGTTTTTGGTTAAAAGGGTATATTTAGGGTTCAGGGTCAGTTTTCAGTTTTTGGGTAAAGGGGTATTTTTAGGGTTCTGGGTCAGTTTTCAGTATTTGGCTAAAGGGGGATATTTAGGGTTCAGGGTCTGTTTTCAGTTTTTGGGTAAAGGGGTATATTTAGGGTTCAGGGTCAGTTTTCAGTTTTTGGGTAAAAGGGTATATTTAGGGTTCAGTGTCAGTTTTCAGTTTTTGGGTAAAGGGGTATTTTTAGGGTTCAGGGTCAGTTTTCAGTTTTTGGGTAAAGGGGTATTTTTAGGGTTCATGCTCAGTTTTCAGTTTTTGGGTAAAGGGGTGTATTTAGGGTTCATGGTCAGTTTTCAGTTTTTGGGTAAAAGGGTATATTTAGGGTTCAGGGTCAGTTTTCAGTTTTTGGGTAAAGGGGTATTTTTAGGGTTCAGGGTCAGTTTTCAGTTTTTGGGTAAAAGGGTATATTTAGGGTTCAGGGTCAGTTTTCAGTTTTTGGGTAAAGGGGTATTTTTAGGGTTCTGGGTCAGTTTTCAGTATTTGGCTAAAGGGGGATATTTAGGGTTCAGGGTCTGTTTTCAGTTTTTGGGTAAAGGGGTATATTTAGGGTTCAGGGTTAGTTTTCAGTTTTTGGGTAAAAGGGTATATTTAGGGTTCAGTGTCAGTTTTCAGTTTTTGGGTAAAGGGGTATTTTTAGGGTTCAGGGTCAGTTTTCAGTTTTTGGGTAAAGGGGTATTTTTAGGGTTCATGTTCAGTTTTCAGTTTTTGGGTAAAGGGGTGTATTTAGGGTTCATGGTCAGTTTTCAGTTTTTGGGTAAAAGGGTATATTTAGGGTTCAGGGTCAGTTTTCAGTTTTTGGGTAAAGGGGTATTTTTAGGGTTCAGGGTCAGTTTTCAGTTTTTGGGTAAAGGGGTATTTTTAGGGTTCAGGGTCAGTTTTGGGTTTTTGGGTAAAGGGGTATTTTTAGGGTTCAGGGTCAGTTTTGTGTTTTTGGGTAAAGGGGTATTTTTAGGGTTCAGGGTCAGTTTTCAGTTTTTGGGTAAAGGGGTATTTTTTGGGTGCAGGGTCAGTTTTCTGTTTTTGGGTAAAGGGGTATTTTTTTGGTTCAGGGTCAGTTTTGGGTTTTTGGGTAAAGGGGTATTTTTAGCGTTCTGGGTCAGTTTTGGGTTTTTGGATAAAGGGGTATTTTTAGGGTTCAGGGTCAGTTTTGGGTTTTTGGGTAAAAGGGTATTTTTTGGATTCAGGGTCAGTTTTGGGTTTTTGGGGTACAGGGGTACAGGGTTAAAATAAATTTAATTTTAAATTATTTAAATGAAATTACATTAAATTTTATTACATTAAATTAAATATTATTATTTTTAATTATTAAATATTTAATTAAAATTTATTAAATGATATTAAATTACATTAAATTATATTACATTTAATTAAATTATATTATTTTCTAATAATTTTAATTAACTAAATTATTATATACTTACCAATACGTACGTTGTTATGGTATGCGTTGTAAAGGTATCTGTGTTGTAAAAACATGCGTTGTAAATACATGCGTTGTAATAGTTATTGCGTTGTAACATTTTCTTTGTGATGGTATGCGTTCTAAACGTATGAGTTGTAACGTCATACATTCAAATAAAATATACTGTTTGAAAAATACATGTACAATGTATATATTCAAAAACATGTTGTTAGTAAACAATAGTTTAGTATTTATATTAATATAAATATATTAATATTACATTTTGTACCACAATTTTTATTGAAAAAAATATTGTAGAATATATTTATTTTTATACATTTTGTTCAACATTTTGTTATTTTTTTACACCATTTCAACATTTTTACAATTATAATAATAAATATTATGTATTTTATAATATTTATTTTTATAATTTTACAAATTGTGTACATTTTTCTAAGTAATTTAATACAAATACAAAATTACTATTTTTTCATAGTATTCCTTGGTTTATTAAATTAACAAATACTTTGCTTGCATTAAATAATAAGTGTGTAATGTCTATCTTTTTCTTTAGTTTTGGGTCCTTTATTTTGTAACCGCTTTAGGTCGTTTTGTGTCATTTTGAGGAAGTTCAGCTAGCGGTTGGGAAACACTTCACGTTTCTGAAGGTAAGGTTTATTTAATATGTTTTAACTGTGTTTTTTTTAATTAATTTTGAGAGTAGTTTGGTCGTATTTAGTGTTGTTAGAAGTAAATGTGTTGTATTGGCGATTATGATGTGTTGTGTTTGCGGAGGTACATTTAACGTACTTTTTAGTGTTGTATTGCCTTGTGTGTTATGTTAGTGTTTCGATGTTTAAGTTTATTATTCGAAATATTATGTTGCTATTACTTTTAGTAGGTGGGTGGGAATATTTATTTTATGTCTTTCACTTGCAGGAGTTCCTGATGTCGGAAGGAAGCGTCTTTTTTGGGGGAGAAGTGTTGGTTAGTTTTATTAACTAATAGTTTGTAGACACTTCTTCCAATTTTTCGGCTTTCCTGGAGCGTTTTTTCTACATTTTTACATTTTTCGGGTTTTTTATAGTATTTCGAAAGAGCTTCGTGGAATGGATTTATCTATTTTGGGACAGTTGTATTTTTTCATTTTTTTTTGGGTAACTGGTATTCGAAACTGGATTATTTTGGTGGAAATGGATTCTACATCATTTGGAATATCTTTGGTAAGTTTTTTTACATTATATTAATTGTGGGTGGGTAATGTTTTAATGAATATTGTTTAGTTTTATTTATTTCAAACATAATTAATGTGTTTATATATATTTAATAATATAATATATATTACATACATTAATTTTTTTCAAGATAAATTATATGAATGTAATATTATTGTATTAGAACATTTTTCTATTGAGATTGTTTGTGGCTTAGAGTAGTTTACAGTAGTGTTTTGGCTATTATATTGAGGTATTCCATGCCTGTTGTGCTAGGGTACAGCTTTACTTGTTGCTCTAGGTATTTGTGCATTTGTTTTGTTTGTTTGGATGTTTTTGGAGTTAGTTCAGTAATGGATTGCTCCATTCTGAATTCCTGATAACTTTGCTCTTTTTGGAGGCATGTAATGAATTTTTGTAATGTTGGTTTAGTTCGGCCTGTTGATTGGAGGAAGGCATTGTGCCAACCTTCAACTGCGTTGTTTGTTTTAGATTCTCCATTTAAGGTGCTTCTGTAAACATTCCACCAGGGTATTAAGAATTTAGGATTTCTCCTGTGGCCAGATCTATGGAGTCTACCTATCCAAGTGTCCTCAAAGTAGTCTAAGAGAGGAGTTAACTTTGCTTCATTTTTTTTGTAAAATTGGCTGTCTATTAAAAGGTTGTAGTGTTCGGCCACATCTGTTTCAGGGACGTAAGCGAGTGCTATCAGTTTTTTTATTTGATATGCAAAAGATGAGCTTGTAGCATATTCTATGCTTAGAGTAGTTTTTTGTAAATACCTCCAAAGACACTGATTAAAATGATAATAGCAGCCTTGGATACAGGTATGGGGGTGTATTTTTAAAATAGCTGAGAGCATTGCTTGTTCAAAATCAAGTATAATTTTTTCAGGGGAATAGTCATTTGTTTTTTGTTTGATAATGTTTAATAAATCCATATATGTTGAATTAGTTTTATTTGGAAGCAGTGCATATAGTAGAGGTATGTTACAGTTTTGATATAAGCCATGTATTGTGTAAAGTTGGTAGAAAGGTCTGGGACAGATGTTAAAAGTACCGTCCATCATCCAAAATTGGCATTGTTGAAGTTTTATTAAATTTATAGCAGTACCAAAGATTATTATTCTTTTCTCATTGTTTTTATTGTCGTAAATTATAAAAGGTATTTTGTTTAAAGTTATAGTTTGGTCATGAGTTAAATTTATATCACTATATGTTTTAGGAGGTGGAGTGGTAGTAGTAGTTGCTTTTTTGGTACGTGATATTGTTCTTTTGAGAGAAATTATATTAGGCATTTGGGTAGTGGCAGTTTTTGGGATTTGTGGAATTTGTTCTTTTAAAATTAGGCTTGTAGGTTTTTGGGAACATGTACTAGCTTCTTTAATGTTTTCTAATGCTGTTCTGACTTCTATTTCTGTTATATTTGGAGGGTGGTTGTGTTCCCTGGTGTAAAGGACAGTTGCTTCTCTAGTTGTTGCTCTTCCATAACATTTGTTAGAGTAATATTTGCAACATTTCCAATTTACTTTCATCCCAAATTGTTTCTCTTGGGTATAAGTATAACCCATGTAGCAGAGTAATAGTTTCCCTTTTTGACTGGTAACAAATTCAGCTCCTTCTGTCATTTTCTCCTTTGTAAATCTATTAGAAATATATGGTATAGTTATTATAGTTATAGTTATATGTATTTTAAGTGGGAATTAAAAATATTTATATTGTGCATGCTTACCTTTGGTTGAAGTTTAGTCTGTGATTTTGATGTTCTTTACTCTTTTCCTTGTGGTCTGTCTTTTCTGGTGTTTCTTTCCTTGAAAATTTTTTTTATTTGTGTTAATTGTTTAGTTATATTTTTTTGGGTAGCTTTTACATGTTTTGCTATAAGTTAAAGCTTTTACTTATTTTATCTTTTTGAAAAGTGTTTGGATATACTTACTTTGGTAGTTGTATCTTTGTTTGTTGAATTCTGTTCTTTGATATTTGTTGTTAGTGGATGTTGTAGTGGTGCTAGAAAAAAAGAAGGATATATGCATAAATTATTACTATATGTTAGCAATTTTTTAGTCTTTAGGAGTTACTGTTTGTCACATCATTTAATTGACTTACTTTGTATTAGTTGCTTGTTATGCAGAGTTTTAATGCTGTTGTAGGTGTAAGGCAATGTGTTCAATTTTCAGTTGTGGCCTGTATTTTCTTTGATTTCTTTATCTGTAAAAAAAAATAATATTCATTAAAATCCATATTTTTTAACATTTTTTTGGAAGCAGGTCTGTTTGCTGTTTTAAGGTTAAAGCTTAAATTATTTAATGTTGTTCGAGAAAAAAAAAATTACTTTGTTAGTAGTTTTGTAGTTTTCTTCTTAGTTTTTTCTGTTCTTTAGTAGTGAAGTTTTCTGTAGTGGTAGGAGATAATATACAATACATATGTATGAGTAATTTGTCCTTTTTACTACATGTGTAATTTTAGCAGTTACTTTAATTAAGTTACATTTTGTTACTTACTTTCAATCCTCTTAATGGTAGGTTGAATCTTAGTTTTCTTGTAGGCGTCGTCAAATGTATCCACAGTATTCTTTTCTGTCTTCTACTTTTCTCAGGTAATTTGTTTGTTGGATGTAATTGTTTATATAGTGTTTTGGACTTAGTAATTAGTTAGCTATTGGTGAGTTTATGTTTGTACTGTTTTGATTCGTTGGTTTGTATTTTTGAAAAACTGTTGGTGTAATTAATTACCATATATGGTAAACGCTAATTAATGTTGAGTATACATACCTTTATATAATATGTTAAATAAATAATTTATACATGTGTAAATAATTTATTTTTAAATGTGAAAATTTATGTATTTTTAAATTGTTGTAAAATGTGAATTGTAGTGCTAATAGTATTTTTTTAATGTTTACAAGTGTTATAGAATAATAATAAAATTGTTCGATATTGCTTAAATAACGATATTATTGTAGTCGATATTTTTACTCTCAATATTTTTAACGTACTGGTTATAAATTTTAATTATCGATATTTAAATATTGCGATATATATGGGGTCGATATAATTGATATCGATGTTTATGTATTGCGATATTTTAATTTCGATATTTGTGTATGTGATTAAATAAGTATAGGATGACGATATATTTGATGTCGATATTTTTGTGTCGATAATTTTGTACTACGATAATGTGTGTTTCGATATTATGTCATAGATTCAAGATAGGAGACCAGCTAGCTAGCCCTTGGAGTCACTCTGGGTTCAAGTGATGCAAGTCTAGTCATTCTCGTCCAGGCAGAAAGGCAGTATAGTAGCAGGTCAGCCCAGCAAAGCAGGAGTTCAGCAAAGCAGCAGTCTAGCAGAGTGGCAGTCCTTTCAGCAACACCGCCTTCCTTCTTCCTGGCAGAGTCTTCACAGGTCCAGAAGTATACTGATGTGGTGGTGTCAGAAGTCCAGGACTTATACATAGTTGTGCCTTTGAAGTGGGGAAAACATCAAAGACATGCCTTTGAAGTGCACAGAGGTCCTCCCTTCCTGCCCTGGCTCCAGACTAACTAAAAGGGGGTATGCAGTCCTTTTGATTAGGGACAGGATACAGCCTATTCAGGTGTAAGTGAGGCAGGGTCCAGCTCCCCTTCCCATCCTGTCAGGATGGCCCATCAAGTTGGGGAGAGGAGTTGGCCTAACGGCTAGGCGGTTCAAGTCTCGGCAATGACGCTGAACATCCTGTAATTCTGGGCAAATCAATTATTCTCCCCATGCCTAACAAAAATGAATGTGTTCTCATGTAACACAACTGGTACGCAACTAGTGCTATGTAAAGCACTCTGATACCCGATACCGTTGGGTCAACTTTGTGCTATATAAAACTCCGGAAAAAATTAAATAAAAAATAAAAAATCCCACCTAAGATTCCGCTGTGTGTGAATGTCTAGGGGGAATACACAAGCCATCTGTCACCCACCCTAGACATGTGATCAGAGACAGGTAGCAGGCACCAAATGGCTCAAGCAAGAAAATGCCAACTTTCTAAAATGCCATTTCCAGAAGTTTAATTTAAAGTCCGATTTCAACAGAAGTTTGGATTTAAAATTGTGAGACCGGGAAGACCAAACTCGAATAGTCTATCTCTTCACAATTGGGAATTACACTTATAAAGTAATCCCAATCTTATGCTATGGAAGAGATAGGCCTTGCAGTAGTGAAAAACTAATTTAAGTAGTTTGCACTACCAGGACATGTAAACTTTAAACGTGCATGTCCTGCCTTTTAGATAAATTGCACACTGCCCTCTGGGTAATCCAAGACCTACTTAGGGGTGATTTGTATGAATAAAAATGGAAGGTTTGGGTCTGGCAAAGGGTTTATTTTCTATATGTAGCACTAAGTTAGAAGTTACTTAGGGGCATATTATCAAGGGGGTTTATCTCCGCTTTTTTGGCTATAAAAGCCAAGAAAGCGGAGATAAAATTATCTCCCTATTACCTAGCTGTCGCTAACACCAGTTAGCGACAGCTAGTAGGAGATAGCGACCATCTTGGGCCCGCTTTGCATGTCAGTGATATTTATCACTAATGACATGCAAAGTGGGCGTGCCAAGAGGTTAGCGACTGGAAACAGTCGCTAACATCGCTATCTCCTATTACCAACTTTTGGAGATATTTGCGCTAAGCGCGAATATCTCCAAAAGCTAACACCTGCCCCTGAGCAGTTCTTAGCCATGTTATCCAATGGTAGGTGGATAACATGGCTAAGAGCATTAGCTCGGTAATGCATGAATATCGCTGGCTTTTCAGCGATATTCATGCATTTCGGCGGATTTTTATCGCTTAGGAGATATACCTTGATAATTGCAAGGTTCCTAAGCGATAAAAATTGCCGCAGCTCGGCAATAAAAATATCGCCGCTAAACCAACATAGCGATAATTATCGCTAGTTGTTGGTAATATGCCCCTTACTGTCCCCCTGTTGCACTCAGATATAATTATAATAACCTTTCTTGATTTCAAATAAAATCCACAAATAATCGTTATTTCTTTTTGTCAATGAATTACTTTTTATTGCGTCTTCATGACATCATTATGATAATTCTCATAGATGCATATACTTCATGTTGATTAATTCTTGGTATCTCGGATATTCAACTTACCATGTCAATCATCCCTATGCATTTCGGGTCTTGGACCCTTCATCAGGGGACTGTATATCTTCAGAACAAATGATGATAATGATCAAGCATTTAGACCCTTCGGTTAAATACCAGCAAAGATATAAAGTTTCACTATCTCAAGCATATATATAATTTGGTGCTGGTGTAACAATTACATAGAATGTGGCTGTGTAATTAGGGTGAAAACATGCGCTGAATCACAGTGCTCCTGAAAACTGCGAGAAATGGTGTAGATAACTGAGCTGACTGAAGGAGTTTCGGTATTATATGTCGTTCTATGTATTCACGGCAGCGGAACAATTTAGGAAACACAAGATTAAGAGAGCATTAATGAGTGCTCTTAGTGCGAAGTGAAACAATGCATTGAACCGTGATTATACTTGAGTGTTTACAAAGTGTTTTCAGTGACACGCAAAATAAAAAAATGTCTGAACCGAACCAATGGTTAACATGCGGGTGAGAATATATGTGTAAAGCATACCTGTATGATACCAAGTAAATATGAACTGTGTTGTATCGATTCCAAAATCTTAAATTCTGTAGAAGAGATAAAGTGTTTATTTTGCCAGGTCGACATGGCAGTGTAAACTGCACACACAGGCTCAGCAATGGCAGGACTGAAACATGGTTAAAGGTTACTTCAGTGGGTGGCACTGCATTTACAAGCCCTGAGTACATGTAGTGCACTTTACTAGGGACGTATAAGTAAATTAAACCTGCCAATTGAGAATGTGCCAATATAATCATGTTTAGTGGAGAGAGCACATGCACTTTAGCCATGGTAGCAGTGGTAATGTGCTCAGAGCCCTAAGGTCAACAAAAATGAATTCAGCAAAAAGTAGGAGGAGGAAGGCAAACGTTTGGAGGTGACCCTGCAGAAAGGGCTATTTTCCAACACAGACAAATCACCTTTTTAGAATGTCTCACTTCTACACATTACACACCTCACTCAGCCTTGTAGACTCTAAGGTACATTTTTAGTTGTCTTAGTTAATGTTAGGAGTCATGTGTAAACATTTCTAAAAGATTTATTCTGGCATTTGATTGCTGAATCTTTGGCCTACTGCAATTCAGCACTGAAATGGCAGCTCCTCCCTGATGTTTTAAAGGCCTGTCATGTTGATTGAGCAAGGCCATACTGCATCCAACATGAGACATCTAACACAGTGCAGTCCCTAGATACCTACCTAACCAATTGCTTACCTAAACGTCAGATATGCCAATTGGAGTAAGCCAATTATTCAGCATGTTTGAAGGGTCAAAGCCCATGTACTGAGAGGCGTTTCGCTGCTTCACAGTGCCCAGTTTTATGCATCAGTTTTCCAACGTGATAAGGCATAGTGACAACTAAAACACAAACGTCACGTTTTGTTTCATTATAGAACAGGCTCTGTTTTATGTTAAACATCAAGGGGCAGATTTACAAGCCCCTTGCGCCTCTTTTACGCCGCAGTTGCGATAGGCCATGGTGTGGGGTATTTACAACGTGACGCATCTGGGAGATGTGTCACGTTGTAAAGCCCTGCGCCATAAGGAGGCGTTGCTATGCAGGGGGGCGGGGGGGCGTTCCGGCGCAGGAACGCCTCCTGAAAATGGCTGAGTGAAATCTACAAGATTTCACTCAGTCACTTTGGGGCCCATGCTGCGTCAAAACCCTGCACCTGCTTGAAGCAGTCGTAAGGATTGAAGCAGCATTTGAAGGATAGGGCACCCTAGAGCCTTGCTGGAGCTGCGTCACGCTTGCGACACAACTCCAGCAATGCGCCACTTTTACAGCACAGATGCGTGACGCATCTGTGCTGTTTTTGCCTCATGGTGAGCCGCATGCATAAGGGATGCGCCACTTATTGTAAATATGCCCCCAAGTTCTTACATGGAGCACTACATAGCAGAACCACGTTGCAGGTCACAAAGTTTGAACCAAGTATGAATGGTGAATCACTGAAGATTATTTTTGGAATTTAAATTTTAAGCGGCTTGCAATATTTGTACTTTATAGCTCATTTATAAAATTATGAAATAGGTTAATTAAACAGATACCTAAAACTAAAGATGACTATTCTTTACACACGTAAATATAATTCATAGGTTTTGATATACCATTCATAAAATGTTCAAATACTTTCCTAGCATGCCAAGCAAGCTTGACTCTCCTAGGTATTTTAGGGATTCACTCTATCCACGAAAGCCTTGAAAGTGTGTATACAACTTAATATCTTTACCAGGATAGTGTCTATTCAAAACGGTTGAAAGTCATAAAAATAGAAGGCAATTAAAAAAAAAATTGAAAATATAGTTGCTTCCATTTTTCACTCCTGCCACTGATAAGTAGACCACGGAGAAAAACATCAGCAATAATTCCCATAAACTCAGCATAAATTATAACTGTAATCTAAATTTTAAATATTTTTTGAGAAAGGCTTTTTGACCCCAAATACCAGTTTGCCTGTTTAAGAAAATACTCACATTTAGGGGCCGATTAGGATGGCGGACGGACTTGCGTCCGTCCGCCACCCCTGAGTTGGAGGGACCGTCCGCATGGGCAGCGGCGGTCCCTCCATAGCAATTAGGATGTGACCGCCACCCTGGCGGTCACATCCTGTATGTTTTACATTGCGGCGGATGCTGCTTGAAGCAGCACCCGCCGCAATGCAAAAAACGAAAGGTGTGCATTTGCATGCACAAAGCGGCAGGCACCGCGCGGTGCCTGCCGCTTTGTGCACGCAAATGCAGGGGGGTACCATAGGTACCCCCCATGTGCACCCCCCATGCAACCTTCACCCAGGGGGCCCGCAACGGGCCCCCAAAGTGATTGTCCGTATGCTTTTCCACGGCGGAAAAGCCGCCGCGGAAAAGCATTACATTCCCTGCATCCTAATATGGCTGGCGGTGTCTGATAGACACCGCCAGCCATGTTAGTGCTTTTCCGCCGTGGTCGCCTTCCGACCGCGGCGGAAAAGCGGCGGACGGATTGTGAGACCCACCAGCCATCCTGATTTGGCGGTGGGTCTTTCAGCCCTCCTCGGCGGATTTCCCGCATACTCCGGGCCGGCGGTGGCTTCCGCCGGCCCGGAGTATGCGGGAAATCCGCCATCCTAATGACCCCCTTACTGTCAAATACCGGGGTTCCATTTTTGAAAAATTAACTCAATTACCTCGAACCTCATTCCAGCATTTTTCGCGGATGCAGCTTTCCGTTTTTGACTGACTCTCCCATTCAAGAAAGTCCCTGACTCATCATTTAGCTGTGGCTACAGTGAATCCCTGCTTCTGGATTTGTTTTCGATGCAGCAATCTGTGTTTCCAAAGTACTATTTAGCAGTGTTTCCTTGTTTCACCCCAGTCATATTTTAGCAGTGAACCCCGATTTCCTAAGACAACAATTTTAGCAGTGCATCCTTTTGTTCTCAGGCCTGTACATTTAGACGTACCCCATCTTTCTCGAGCCAGCACATTTAGCAATACACTCCACTTCTCGATTCAGCACTGACTAATGCTGCAAGTTTCTTGCTTCTAAAATTGACTCAGATAGGCCGCTCTTGCAGTGAACCGTCACGTCGATCATAACTGTTCAGGCCCTTGCTCCCACCCAAAACAGAATGAGAAAGCACAACAGTGTCATGTAAAACCTCAAATTAATAGAGGAAATATAATAGTTACCTCCATCCTTTAGGTGTCTTTGTTGGCCCTTCACTCATAGAATATTCATACTTCCCAGCATCCGGATAGAAGCACCAGGGCGCACTGGGGACGTTTGTTGAACACCAGGTGCAGCCTTTTGCGCGACATTTTTCTTGAGTTGGACCAGGTTGAGGATGGCAGTCAATGCGTTCCTGAGGAGGGGTATCAGCAGAGCAAGATGATGGGTGTTGATATGAGCCATGGAAGCAGAAAGGGGTTTCTCTTTCACTTGTCTCACACCACAAACATCCACGCTCCCTGCAGGATGAGGGGGTGGCATCTGGTTCAGGGTGGCAATCAGTTCGGTTAGATGGAGGAATTCTAGAGCATGCATCGATGCCGAAGAAACACCAAGGAGTCCCCGGTGTGCTGGAGGCGGCCCAGCAGCAGTGCTTAGCAAGGCAGTGATCTTCGGATGATCCTGGTTCAGGGTGGCAATCCTTTTTAGAGTGGTCTGGAATGCGGTAGCATTCGCCTACAGTGGAGTTAGCATGAAAACAATATGGGGTTCCTTGACTGTGGGCGGGACACCATAAGCATCCTCTTGCTGCACAGCCTTCTGGTGAAGCTCCAGGTTCAGGGTGGCAGTCCTTGCGAAGTGGTTCTGGAATATCTGTTGGGCAGGTACTTGATCGATGGCACTGAGTTAGAACTATGCAAGGAAAGATCAAACAGCATTAATGAATCTCTTTACCATATTTTTATTGCACATGAAAATCACTTTGGGCCATATTCAGAAAGGCATTTTTGGTTTTAAACTTAGGCTTATGGGCAAATGTACCTTTTGTTCTCCTGGCACGAATTCACAATGGGATTCCTGTCTAATGTAAGCACATGTACAGGTGTTGAGATCTTTGCCAAGAGTGCGAGGATCTCCGCTCTAGTAAATCCACGAAAGGTTTAGAAAAGTGGGTGTTTCAAGATGTGACTTGATTTGAAAGTTTGGGAGCACTCCCAGACATAGGGGCCCATCCTTGCGGTAGTAGGGACCGCCTGCCATATGGGCGGGGGTCCCGTCGGCAGCATTAGGATGCGCCCGCCACAGTGGCGGGCGCATCCCGCATTCCTACCATTGTGGAGGTCGGTGCACTTAGCACCCCCTGCCACAATGGCAGGAAAGCATGCTGTGCACTTCCATGCACAGCATGGCAGGCACCGCGCGGTGCCTGCCATGCTGTGCATGGAACTGCTGGGGGGTACCATAGGTACCCCCCATGTGCATCCCCCACCCCCCGGAGTCCCTGGGGGCCCGCAACGGGCCCCCGCAGGGATTCTCCGCATGCCTTTCAAGGCATCCACAATTGACAATCATAATATGGCTGGCGGTGTCTGATAGACACCACCACCATATTATTCCATTCCCGCCCCGGCCGCAAGGCGACCGGGGCGGTAAAGCGGCTGATGGTCTTTTCGTCCGCTGAGGTCCCCCTCGCCATACTAATATGGCGGGGGAAAACAAATGCGGATGTCGGGCGAATTGTCCCCGCCAGGCTGGCGGTGGCTACCGCCAGCCTGGCGGGGGCAATCGGCCCGACATTATAATGGGCCCCATAGACTTTGTCACATTCCCAGACTATGATCCCACTCATTCTCGTCCTTGACATGGTAGGAGATTTATTTCAGCACAGGGCTGGCATCATTCTCCTTCCAGTGTGTGAAGCAGAATGTGTCACCCCCATATTTGGGAAAATGCACAAGAAGCGTTTTATTGATGAGGAATAACATCTTCTCCCCAGAGCAAATTGTATTTTGTAAAAATACATTCTCACAAGGTAATCGATTCACACTGTGCATAGTTCTCCACCACAAACAATTTTATATCAAGTTATTGGAATAAAACGTTTGAAATGACATGCTTCCAAATGCAATCCACATGGAAATCTGAGCCAGGATCAGCCTTCCATGCTGATTCCAAAAGGAATTGATAATTTCCAAAAAGTAGTACATCTGCACATGCATGTAGAAGTAAATCTGTCTATGCAGATTTACTACATTTTTTGTGAACAGAACCCACAATCTTAGGGTGACAAAACAATTAAAACATACTATCAATTACATAACAAAAAATCAGATTACAGGACTGTGCACAATTGTCCTACACTCATTCCTTCCTCGAGAATTCCTCTACCCAGAAACAGCATCCAGAACAATAATCTCAATTGGGCGCTGCTGTGATATGGTAACTAATGGAATGGACAAATAACCAAATTACTGTTTTACTTATTGCTATTAAGGCACTATGCAAGTGTTGCCAAAAACAAAGTAGCATAACAGTTTTAGGAGCTCAGCAGCGCAGATCTGGCAAACAGTTGGGTTGCATCTTAAAGCTTGTTGTTCATTCTACACCAAAAGGACTGCACACCATGGATTACCTCTCAATTCCAAAGTAACAGGAAGTGCTATATCTCACCCACTGCACACATGCAGAATCATTTGCTTATAAAAGGGCTAATGAGAGAGTAAATTGAGAAATTACTATACAGTTTTCAGTTTTGTTAGATCCTACTAATCCATATCTGTGTGCGTTTTTAGCCATTGTCAATGAGGGAGTAGAAGTTTCTTATGAGCATTAGTTATCACTGCATAGAGTTACTGGTGTAATTATATCTGCTGAGTGACTAATTTGCGTACTGCTATATTGTATCACACAGAAATGAGTCCTTCTGGATGACAAGGTTATTCATGTTTTCACTGCTAAAATGTATTACAAATCGGAAGGCTCATAATTTGCAGTCTCTAATCCTGGTGTTTATTAAGTAGAACTTTTAAAGTACACTACATTTCTCAAAATCATACTCCTCTGGGCAGGAAATGACAACAAAGTACAAAAATACCAAACACTATAAATAGGGCAGTACATAAAGTACATACTCTTTTCCTGCTGCTTAAGTTAAGTAGATATTAGACCTATGTACTATTTTGTTTGAAATTGGGCATACTTTGAACATATGGCTGTTGTAAATTTGTTTAGATTGCATTTGCAGGCATATACAGTTATGTTGCGAGAAGCGTAAAGTGTCTGAACTCATCTTTGTTTGTTTGAGTAATTCTAATTCCCTGTGGTAGTTTTGAAGCCGGAGCCACATGTGGCTGAACGCTTGGTAATGGACCTTGTGGTTAAGTGTTCTGCAGCTGAACAATTTACTGTCTAATACTATGTTGCACAGAATGAGTCTTTCAACAGTAAGCACTTGCTTAGTTGAGTATCACAGGTATTTAATGAGTATCAGCTGGCTCTGAGGTTTGTTCAATTACAAAGAGTTTCGATATTTAGACTGACATTTCCTTACATCCCTGGCATGTTGAAAATCAGTGCACGGAAACCCTGCTTTCTGGGTTTTCAAAAGGATTATTATGAGTGAAAGAAATATGTAAAGTGTTTTACCTATTGTTATCAAAAGCAAATCTGAACAATTATACTTGTTATGTTTATACTCATAAATAATTGCTGCTTATCATTTATTGTAAAGTTACAGTTTATGGGCGTTCAATTCCCAATGTGTGAATATTTTGGTGCTAGGAATAAGAACAATGAGCACGGTAGCATCATTTATAAGGAAAAAGGGAGGATGAGGTATTCAAGAGTATGCAAGAAAACCCTGTGTGATTTTGGGATAATTTCAAGACCAACTCAATAAAAAAAAAAGGGAGATTTGTCCTCCTTTAAAAATGTGGCTGTCGATATTGGTAACTTAGTGGCAAATGCTATTACAGGCATCTTGTCTGGGGCGTGGCCTAGCAAGATGGCCAATTAGATGCTTCTATTGGAGCTCCAATCTGTCAATATCCTGCAATATCCTGCTCCGGAAAAGTGCCCAGACTATGTTGGATAACAGCCGCAGCCGGTGGTGGGAGTACCTGCCGGGCGGTGACGTGGGGAGGGGGAGGGGCAGGGTGGGGGTAGTCATGTATGGATTACGGAGTTTAACAGGTAAGTAAACATATAAATAAATAAAACAAATTTTGTTGCGTGCACTGCATCACATTTGGTGATGATGATGCCACTAATCTCTCTACAAAATATTAACTCTGTTGACCAGCCTCAAACAGTAATTTTGGTGGAAGATGGCAACTCCTTGTTTTACCCGGGATTGTAACAGCACCTTCATTCTGCTAAGAGGTTTCCACTTCCATTTGTGGATGATTACATGAAGTCCAAAATCAAAAGTTCCATTAGCAGAACCACTTGGTTTAAAATGAGGGCCAAATGCCCTAGACCAGTTATTACAGATACAGTGGCCATCACCTCATCTATGAACACTAAAATCATCTCATTTATCAGCAGAGGAGTTAAGGGTCCCTAAAGGGATTTGGAGAGAGCTTCGTCATCATGCAAGAACAAGATGTTGGCCACCTTGGACCCATTAACATAAATAACTGGCTGAGCAGGCAAGAAATGCAGGTGTGCTTCTGGACCCGGAGGTATTTTCTAGGTTGGCTCAAAGACAAATGCCTTTTTTGAGAAATACAAATGTTGGACTCTCATTTGAGGTAGGTAAGGGACTTTTACTGAGAACAGAGCAACATTTGGGAAGCTTTCCAGTTCTCACTTTGGAATGACTAACAGGGATATTGATTTGGTGATGACTTTATTATTTGTTAATGTTCTGTAACATCTTATTTTATTAAAGACAGGTTAAAAATAAATCATCTAAATGTATACTACACATTCAAATATGTGATATTTTTATAAACAATTCATCTAACATGGGTTGCGCGGGAATGGATGCAGCATTGGATTGGTGCGTAGAGAAAACATTTTCGTAAAGTAATAAAGGGTATGTGTTTCATTCTTATAGCATACAAAGCATGGGGTTTCGTTCTGCATGTCGGGTTAAGGGTTAAAACGGTGAAGAAAATCTGAGAAAATGGTTTTAAAATATGAAGTGCATACACTGTTACAAGATAATTCTATACCTGTTGCCTAATACCACACCTACCAGTTTATTCTACTTTTAGTAAGTTGCAATAGTACCCGTGTGTCTTAATTCCAGTATAGGGGGATTTGTAAAACACACATACTGTATAAGCATCTTCCTAAGGAGGATCAAACGGGAAAGAGGAAGCGTCAAGAGCGTTCCACAATTTTTTGTTAGATACACGCCATGGGGAAGAGTGCAGGGCAGTGTTGTCAACCCCTCTAATGCATGACACCCACTCCTTCCACATTTTGAACGAAACCTCTGCGGCACTCTTCCATTTGCACTGGACAACTTTGCACGCTAGTGTAAGTAGCAGATCAAGTAGTTGACGGTCATGTTCTCTGGCTAGCGTTGGTTCAATGGCATTGTTTTCTTTCTTTAGTCCACGTATGCTCGACTTATTGTTTCTTATGATGATGTTTTAGCTGCTATAGTCTTTATATTAGAGAATTATGTTCTGTTTTAAGGCAGCTTCTAATATGTACAACAATGTGATCTCAATGTCAATCCACAATTTACCTAATTCAGCCATTGATATGTCATCTGATCTCTCCGTGCTATGTGGACGCATATTTTATTTTATTGCGTAATGGAATTATGTATGTATGTATTATTGTTTGTTCCTTATTTTTCTTTTTCCCTTTTCTTGCTCAATAAAACCGATTTGAACAACAACAACAAAACAAATATGAAGTGCAAGCAGGAGAAGAGAGAGCCTGAATGTGACCTTCGTCATCGGGTTGCTGTTCTTCTTGTGTTCCTGAACTTAATCTTTGCCTTTTCAAATCTACTTGAAGGGCCTATGCTGTTGCCCCGGCCAGGTGACAGTGTTTCCTAATTGGGATAGTATTAGCCTGATATGTAAGTTTGCATAATCTTTTGCAAATATATTTTCTCTCTGAAACTTTTGTCTCTTCATCTATCCACTGCTCACTATACTGTCATTGATTATGAATTTGTCATTTTCTCTTCTAATGTTGTTTGCCTAGTGACGATCCATGATTGAATCTGTATTTCTTGTATGTACTGAGATTTCATTCATATTATTTTATTTAGATAAATATTATACATTTACAAATGAGTCTGTCTTTATTATAATATTTGTACTTATGATTATTAATTTGTCTACCCTGTCCGATTACAAAGATCTAATTGCCATATTTGGTAAATTAGTGAGTACTAAATAGGGGAAATGGTAAGTTTGGGTTAGTCTTTAGAATTACAACTAACCCAACGTAAAGGGGCTTGTTGGGTAATGGAAACTGGGTCCAGTCTTTAGAAATTGTTTAGTACCTGAGCGCTGGATGATCAGCAACACACAGTAGGACTTGTTGATAAATACCTAATGGAGGACGTTCTAACAACATTCTGATGTGCACATTATAACACATGCTTCAGTGGTATAACCACTGCGTGGCTGAAATCGAGAGCTATGCTGTAGACTTATGAACTAAGAAAGAAGTACAAAAATTGTATTTTACAGGTGCCTAAGCAACATTATGAATAAATAAATCTCCTGCTGACTACGTAACTGAAGTCTGAAAGTGAATAAAGTATGCAGTTCCTGTGCGTGAATGCATAGAAATTGTGGAGAATGAACCCGGTCATACCATGGGTACTGAGAAGCTTTTCGAGGGCACAATGAAAACTTTGCTAGTGAGGACCGGGGAGCACTATAAAAATGAGAGGAGAAGACAGACTAAATGTTTGTTGGCCTCGATCAATAACATGTCTATTTGAAACACGTTAGCTGCATTTATATATTTTGTTTCATAAAGCTGGGCCATTCCAGAGAAAATTAAGAGTTTTTCTGCTATTTTAAGAGCTGCTTTATTTCATATTTTTTGAAAGACTGCTTCCAATCTATCTTCAAGAAATTCAAATGAATATTTCCAAATAAATTATTTCCATTTCTTCCAGGAACACATGAGCAGGTTCCTTAGATGAACCTCTTCAGAGTGCTACTGTGACACTACAATAGTGCTAATTATTACAAAGACGCCAGTGCTTCATTTGTAAACGAATGAGTGCTGGTGCCCAAACCTCTGCTCCAGTGTTACAATTAATACTTAGTGAACAGAATATCAAGGCCCTATCATGTTGAATTCACATCAGACCTCTGTAATCCTCTACCAGACATTCCTGGCCCTTTATCCATCTCTTGCAGGTTCTACTTTCTACCTTTGTGGTGATCTAACCGCATTTCTCTTTCTTCTTCTTTACCCTTTGTTTATTTTTACCTCTCTTGCTTGCGGTCAATATCAGACTACGAAAAATAAGTGCTGGTCCCCAAAAATGAGTGCCCTGTAGACCCCACAGGCATCCAGCAGCTCAAATTACGCACTGCAAATTTTTTTGTCTCCAACACGCTTATTGGCTACGAGCCCCATTAGACTGTACCTCAGCAATCCTTACTGATCCTAAATAGATACATAATAGATGTGCGTGAAGTTGCTAAGATGAAGACTCCCAAAATCGGAGCTGTTCTAAAACTTGGAGTTTTATTTAGAGATTGACTGACAGGATTCAAAAATATAGGAGATATCCTGCGCACGATGGTCCATTGTAGCCTACGGGACTTATATTATGACGGACAGGGTAGTTGCCACGTTTGTGGAGGAGTGTGCCATACTTCAAACTCTAAAAAAGGCCAAAGGCCCTTGTTAAGCTTCAGGAAGTGCAACAATCTCAAACTTTAGGAGAAAAAAAAGAGGAGCAGCTTTAGCGCCTCTTACTAAATCAGCAACATGTAGTGGGTGGATTGATGTCACTCGGGTGCTTCATCCCTTGCCCAGAGCCCATGCCATATCAAGTACCTTCAAAGCCTACACTCTTCTCTTTTGAGTACCACCAACTCAACTCCACCACAAGAGCAGCTACCACAGCCCACAATGTCAGCTTAAGAGCATTACCACCTCTCACCAAAGCAATCTTGTGCATGCCCCTCGCACTGGCCTTGCGCTATTCCCCTACAATGATCGTCCTTACCCCTTCCACTGCAGATGTTTACTGTTTATGGAGTGTATCCCACTACCCTCCCTGGGTTATCTGCTCTTACTTCACCTTCCCGCATGACTTACCTCCTCAAGGAAGGCCAATTAGTAAGTAGGATATCCTGTCATAGGACACCCAGTACACAGGACAACTGATAACAGAATATATTGCCATGCAGATGCTGTGGGTAGGTTAAACTTCAATTCAACCAAGAAACTTTGGCTCATCAGTCATTGCCAGGTATCTTAGGTAATTATATTGCAAGGGTTTTAGTTCAAATTTTCAATATTAATTTGAATATTTTAAAATACGTCTACTCTAATGATTAATAACTAAAGGACATATCTGTAAAAATAAACAATATGAAAAAAAATGAAAAAATGTACAGGATATACAGTAAGAGGGCAAATAAACTAAATGTCTATATTAAGTGAGTAAATCGTCATCTAATCTACAAAATGCGGATTGTACTAGAATGTAATAGTGAACCATCTCTTAGTTAAGAATAAAGGAAACAGTGTGAACTATAGTGAATTAATCAAAAGGTGGAACAATATTACCTACAGTAAATCATAGTCAACGGTTCAAAAATGAAATGTTTATGACAGCTCAATAGAAAAGAATGATCTACACAACTGTTAAATTCTCTGCAGGTGAAAAGAGTTCTCACTATCAATGAACGCTACTTTTTGGGGTTCAAATCACTTCTTTTAGGCTCTAAGATCCCATCTCCCAGAACTCGATACTTGGGTAGCTCATCTTAGTCTTTTACAAGTGGTAGAGGAATGTTACGTTTGTTATTCCTTTTATGGGAAGAGATAGGCATTTCCCAATGTCCTCACATAGCTTTCTCTAGGT
Organism: Lissotriton helveticus; assembly: GCF_964261635.1. NCBI lineage: Eukaryota > Metazoa > Chordata > Amphibia > Caudata > Salamandridae > Lissotriton > Lissotriton helveticus. The sequence continues at coordinate 1,249,047,437 of NC_136057.1, forward strand.
TTCTTGATCTCCTGATGAAATTTTAAGATCCTGGTCAGAAACTAGATATCTTGGAATTTCTGCTGGGTTTCCAGGTTAATGTCCATGGACAGCCTTTATAATTATAGTTTTTCAAAACATAAATTGAATAAGGAACATTGGGTCAAGGAATTGAGCCACCTAAGTTCATTTTAAATGACTCACAGAAGCAAGCATGCTTCATATCAGTCTTGAATGGGCTTGTGTTCTCTCATATTGGATTTGAGAGGGAAAAAGTTTAATAGCACCTGAATAAAGAGCTGTCATTGCACTATGTTGGTTGGGTTTGCCATGGAAACTTGTATGTTAGTGTTGGTATTTCAATAGAAACTTTAAGGGATTTTCAACACCTCTTCAAAGGTTTTTGATAGATGTAAGATCACGCAAATGGCATATATGGGATTATGAGAAATTGTGGTCGATGTAAGTCACAGGGAATTACTAACATTGTGATAGAGTGTGAAAGAATTTCTGGTCTATGTATGTCCCTTCTAACAACTAAACGTTGAGACTAATTGGATGGATGAATACACCACAGCTGCCATCTATAAAGGTGTATTAAAAAACTTAAAGGGTGCTTTGGTGTTAGTGGACAATAGACATACTATGTGTGATGCCTTAATAGACAAATCTCCAAATAGGAACTTCACAAAGAACTTGGCACACTGAAAGGAAATAGGGCTTTAGACAACTGTGTCCCTCCCTAAACCAGCGACTGCTAATTCGGAAAGGATAGTGAATAAGCAAAGAGGAAATCAAACTCATTATGTCAGCAAAGCTCTCCCTAAAAAAAAGAAAAACGAGAAGGAAGGAGGGGCTGGTTTTATAATGTGACAAATACTGACACTTTGCAGGGAAATTAAAGAAACCCCATGTGACTTGCAAATCCCTAAAGGATCGGGAGAACTTAATGGTTAATGGCTTTACAACAACAAATGTTCATCTACTGGTACACAGTACTTAAAAAGATAACTGCCTGGGCCCTCTTCAAGAAGTCAGTGCAGCTTGCATTGCCCATAGCCCCTTCCAGTGCTGCCAATGACAGTACTAACACAATTATTGCTATCACACACCTACAAGTGTGACAACTGAGACTCTTCCAGGCCCCCAAAGCTTTAAGAATGGATTGGGCAGTAGGTATCAATAATTTGCATATTGAATTAATAAACTGTTGTGCTGATCACTAAATTAGACAAACAGTGCTGCCATGTGGCAGACTGTCATAAGTGCTAGTGTTGTCAATTAAGTGCCGGTGCTGAACACCAGAACCCATCAGCTCAAGTTAAGCACTACTGATACAGATAACTACACTTCAGGGACCACAGACTATCAATGCTCTGATGATTCTGGGGCACTGATGTCAATTCCTGCACATAGCAAGAGTTGAAACTCCAGAGAAAAACTAAGACAAAGCCATACAGTATATCAATAGCAGTATTTTGGGGGAACAAGTCCCTTCAAAAGACTTTCAGATGGATCCCCACTGAACTGTAAAAGAGGGTCACCCATGCATTCATCATCAGCAGACTCCACTACGACAACGCAGTCTATGCCGGCATCACCCAAAAAACTCCTCAGCAAACTACAGAACATTCAAAACGCCGCAGCCAGACTTGGTCCTCAACATTCACCACTGTAGCCACATCATCAAACACCTGCGAGAACTCCACTAGATCTCAGTCAGCAGAAGCTCCTCACACACGTCTACAAAGCCCTCCATGACTCAGGACCAGAATATCTGAACCACCGCCTCTCATTCCACATACCCACCAGACACCTCTCAAGACCTGGCCCTTTGACTGAACCCCAGCATGCAGACAGATCAGCAGCCACCTCCTCAAGACCCCCCCCCTCAGCGCCTTGAGACCCTCAATGGGGGGGTAGTCTTGCTAACCAAACCTTGATTGATTGATTTATTAGAAGGTCTTGGAGACTGGACATGTGATATCCTTGTCCTTTGCTGTCATTGCTACTCCTATACTTCCAATAGTATTGTGCACCTCATGGATTAGAACATATATTCCATACATAAATTGGAAAGAGGAGTAACTACAATTGTCATCAGAGAATTGTTAGTGACAGTGTTGTTCACAACCTGGGATGTAACTAAGACAGTCCTTAACTTGTATTGCAGTCCAAGCCAAAAAAAGAAGAGTCCCTTCTTCCTAGGGTTCATAAAGAATGTAGTGATGTTTTCAGTAGGAGTGGAGCAGAGCAATTATACCCTCATAGGAATACACCTCAATCAACAAGCAGAGATGTCACATGTACAAATATATGTGTTGACACCCAAAGGCGACACAATATTAACAGAATGTCTGTATGATAATTTACAGAAGGGTTTTATTAGGCACTCTGTTTCCCTTGCTATGCCCCAATAGCTTTCATCCCTACCAGACAGTAAATACTATATGAATAGATTATAGAGATCTGACTTTTATCATTGTAAGGAGCAGATTTCCCCTCCAACTGACACCTCAATGGAGAGAACTCAATGGAGCTGCCTCCCTACCCCCCAGCTTCTTGAGACCCTCCTGGGTGAGCAATTGCGCTTCACCAACCCTGATTGATTGATTGATATCTGTTCTATTGGCTCAGGTGACAGCGCAGCAGTATTTTCGAGAAAATGGGTTACAAGGAGCTTATACCTGGTTCACATCAAAGGAGGTGATGGGTGGAAGAAGGTTTATAATACCAGATATGGGCATTTTGAGAATTAATTATGTGTTTTGTATAAATCTAGACCTAGCCATCATGATCTACTTAGACAACAGTCAGGTGCTTTCAGATACCTTCAAACAACATTGAATCCACCTAAAACCACCCAAAGGGGGTTTTAGAGCATCTGCAGAACAGCTATGTCTAAGCTAAATTGGACAAGTGTGTCTTTGAAAAAAATAGTCACACATTTTCGAATTTTATTATTTCTGACCAAGGCCTTCGGATTGACCCGAAGAAGATAAAAACAGTACAGGAGTGGCATTCCCAGCAACAGATTTAGACATGTTTAGAATGGGGCACTTTTTATCAGTATTTTGTGAGGTAATTTTCCAGGATTGGGCTGCCTATAACCAGCTTTACTAAGAAAAAGATGACATTTAATTGGGAAGAAGGCCAAGAGTAAGAATTTCAGTTATTAAAGGAGGTATTTAGGCATGGACTGATGCTATAGAGCACCATGCATTTTCCCAGTGGTTTGGGAAGGTAAGGGCCAGTGTGTTCCTTCCTTTAGACTTGGTAAAAGTGGCTTACAGTCAATAGGCACATGTAATTTACACCTAAGTCCCTATTAAAGTGTTACTACATATACCCAGGGCCTGTAAATTAAATGCTACTAGTCAGCCTGCAGCACTTATTGTGTCAACCACTTAAGTAGGCCTATAAAACATGTCTCAGGCCTGCCACTGCAGCCTCTGTGCAATTTTAAACTACCAATTCAACCTGTCAAAACTGACCTTTTGTCAGGCCTAACCTTGATTTTGAGTACATACAAATCACCCCTAAAGTATGCCCTAAACAGTCCATAGGGCAGGGTACATTGTATATAAATGGTAGGTCGTGTGTTTCGGGTTGACGGTCCTCCGCCGCTGATCGATGCTTGCTGGGCAAAGAGACAGGTTGTCGGCAGTCGCGAAGGGCCTCAAAGCTTGCTTTAAAGAGCCTGTGAGTCACACCAAGGGTCTAGGACCTGAGAGGCACCACTTGGGGGTCAGGAACTCTCAGCAGCTGGGATTTTAGGGAGCCCTCTATGTCCCTGAGGCTCAGATCAGGAGGCCAGCAGACTAGCCCTTTGCATCACTCTGGGGTCCTGGGTTCAAGATGAAGTTGCAGGTTGTGTTCCTTTTCACTAGGCAAGAAGGCAGCAGGCGGCAATTCAGCAAAACAGGGCAGCAGTTCAGTTAGAGCCAGGGCCTGACTGGCTACCGGGCAGTTGTGTGTGCTGCCGAGCAGGGGGATGCTTTCGTTGATGGGGACCTGTGGGTGCAAAACGAAATTCGTTTTTCTTTTTTTTTCTCAAAGCGCACGCAGGTCCCCATCAACGAAATACGCCCATACCACGGAGAAATCATCCCCCTGCTCGGCAGCACACACAACTGCCCGGTAGCCAGTCCGGCCCTGGTTAGAGCAGCAGTTAGAGCAGCAGTCCAGCAGAGTGGCAGTCCTTAGAACAGCACAGCAATTCTTCCTCTTGGCAGAGTATTCACATGTCCTGAAGTGTACTGAAGAGTGGATGACTGAGGGTCTTTCTTTCAGACCCTGTACCCTAATTCTGGAAGGTGGGAGAAGCTTATAGAAAGTAACTTTGAAGTGCATGGATTTCCCTGCCTCCCCTGCTATAGCTCCAAGCTGAAGTGACAATGCAGGGTCGTTAGGCCCTTTGTGTAAACGCAGAGCATAGGCTATTCAGTTGTAACTATTGCCGAGCTCAGCTACACCCCCAATCCTGTCAGCATATGGCCCCTTCAGGAACACATAATCCCTCATTTGTGTGACTGTCTTGGAGGAATTCACAAAGTTCAACTGCCAGCTACACCCAGTTATTTGACTCAAGACAGGCTACAGGCAAAAAAGGACTAAAGGCAGGAAAGTGCCAACTTTCTAAAAGTGGCATTTTCAATGTTATAATAAAAAATCAGACTTTACCATTTAAGAGGGTAATGTGGCATAGCCACCAGTTCCCATTTGGAAATTACAGCGTATTAAATGTAAAACGAAATCTTCAATCTTAGAGAGGGGTATGCCTCACAGAAGTGAAAAATTATTATAGGAGTTTTTCACTACCAGGACTTGTAAAACTTAAAAGTACATGTCCAACCTTTTAATTACACAGTACAATTTCCTATGGGCTACCTATGGACTACCTTAGGGGTGAGTTATATGTCATACGAGGAGAGTTTAAGTCTTGGCAAGAGGGTTATAACGGCTAGGTCGACATGTCAGTGTAACACTGCATTCAGGCTGCAATGGAAGGCCTGGGACACGTTTTAGATTTCTACATAAGTGGGTAATACAATAAGTGCTACAGGCCCACTAGTAGGATTTAATTTACAGGCCCTGGGTATGTGGTATACAACTCGACAAGGGACTTGCAAGTAAATTAAATACCTCAAGCTAATTTTATCATGTACTGGGGAGAGAGCAGAAGCACTTTACCACGAGCTAGCTGTGATAAAGAGCACCGAGTCGTAAAGGCAACAAAAATGAATCCACACAAAAAATGGAGGGCAAATGGTTTGGGGGTGATCATGCAGAGAGGACCTGGTCCAACAACCGCTATTGTATGATAACATTGGGTTACCTTATTATACTTAACTAGCAGCCCGTCCCGGCGTTGTCTGGGTATGAAATAGAATGTATGTAATGTGTGTATTTGGCAAGGGCAATTAATTTTAAAATCTCGCGGTAGATAACATTTTTTGTTTCAATAGAATAGGGACGGAGAAGGCCCAGCTGCAGCCCTGGTTGATGTTAGCAGGCGAATGTAATTGGTGTAGTGATCCGCCGCCTGAGCCCAGCTACAGCCCTGGTTGATGTTAGCAGGCGCGTGTAATGTCGTTGAATGAGAGAGTTATCAGCCGCGGGTAAATCCGTTTAATGAGAGAGTTGAGTGACAGCGAGTAGGAGAGGCTGCAGTAATTGTCCCCGCAGACACGCTCAATTGCGTGTTCCCCCGCTTGAGGCCCAGATGCAGGCCTTTTTGATGTTAGCAGGCGCGTGTTCCCCCACTTGAGGCCCAGCTGCAGCCCTGGTTGATGTTATCAAGCGTGTGTAATTAGTGTACTGATCCGCCGCCTGAGCCCGGCTAGAGCCCTGATTGATGGTAGCAGGAGGGTGTAATTTCGTTGAATGAGAGAGTTCAGTAACAGGGCGCAGGAGAGGCTGCAGTAACGTTACTTACCAGGCCTCCAGGTGAACGTGTTTGTCACGCCCCCAGCACACGGCCACAGCAGACGATCTTCTGATTAATGCACGACCCACATGGCATGAAGGGCGGAACGTAGCACACACCCCCAGCGTTTCTCACGCCCCCAGCTTGCCCCTTGATGCGGCGCAATTGCGTTCACATGGCATGAAGGCCAGACACACGCCCCCAGCGTTTCTCATGCCCCCAGCGTGTCACGCCACCAGCGTGCCCCTTGATGCTGCGCAGCAACGCAATTGGCGCTTGTATGTATGACTCACATGGCATGAAGGGCGGACACACGCCCCCAGCGTTTGTCACGCCGCCAGCGTTTGTCACGCCGCCAGTGTTTGTCAAGCCCCCAGCACATGCCCACAGCCCACGATGTGATGGCCGTACCACACGCCCCCAGCGTTAGTCGCGCACCCAGCCCACGCCCACAGCACAACACAGACAAGCCCACAATGGACTACTTTGCTGGCACGGTTCTTTTACCTTTTAAATGTATAGAGGAGTTGGCCTAACGGCTAAGGCGCTCGACCTCAGACCTGAGGATCTGGGTTCGAGTCTTGGTAACGACGCCAAACATCCAGTGATTCTGGGCAAATCACTTAAACTCCCCGTGCCTAACAAAAATGAATGTGTGTGCTCATGTAACGTAACTGGTGCTATATAAAGCGATCTGATACTTGATTCAGTTCGGGTCAAGTTTGCGCTATATAAAACTCTGCAAAATATATATATATATGGTGGCCGTCTGTATAGCCTATGTCCTTCTGCTGCAACTGCCCTTTCCAACGCTGTATTGGGTGTTGCGATTGGTGCTGTGGTTACTGAGATTACCCGCCTCAAAGGTTTGGGCTCTCTCTTTATAATAATAGTATGGATAAGTGCTAATTGTTGATTGGGAACATATAGAAATGTCTTAATTTAAAAGAATTATAATTTAAAATCCTCTTTAATAGTAAAGTCGAACTTTAAGTCACAATTCTGAAAATTCCAAAGTTTGCATCTTATCCTGCTAATCGTTTGGCGCCGGCAGCCTGTATCCTGGCTCAAATGACTGTGAGTAGTTAGGAGTTGGGCCTTGTATATCCCTCCCAGACAGTGAAACAAAGAGGGGCTATGACCACTTGGAGCATGGATAGGGGAAGGGAGATAATTTCCAGAACCACACGTGGGGGTAGTCTAGAAGTTTCCCCCACTTCAAAGGATGGTAACCGATATTAATATTGAACCTCCTGACCAACTCTTCTGTTCACTCCTGGACCTACAGAGGACCCCAGAAGGACTGCTTGTACTTCAGAGGACTGCCCTACTGCTTGAGACCTGCTTTGTACCTCAAAAGACTGCCCTGCTACTTGAAGTATGTATTGTACTCTACCCTGATGATTCATGCCTGCCTTACAGCTTCATCCCAGGACTACCAGAGTGACTCCATGAGCTAGTTGGCTGGCATCCTGTGTAAGCTATAGGGACATAACAAGCTCCAGAGACCTGGCCCCTGCACCTAGCCTCTGCCTGGAGTGAGTCCTGACCCTCCCAAGTGATTCCACCTTGGAAGTAGTGCTAAAGGAGACCCTTCAGTCAAAATCTGAAACTTGGAGCTTAAAAACGTTTCTACCTCAAAGTTGTCTGAGAACCGACAGAAGACCAGGACATAACTGCTTGCCAATCTACCTGACTTCACAGTAGCTTCTACTATATATGCTTCTACTATATATTCTTCTTCACTGCAGCAAATCTTGTTCAGCTGCTCGTTTCGGAAGAGATATCAAGCTTTTTTGAGCCCTGATCAATGACAGTCTGTAGCTTCATCCATTTGGAGATTTTTGATTTCAAAAAAAGTGACAAAGTCTGAACAAGGAAATCTTCACTGTGACGTTGTCCAGTGACTCCTCAAAGATGATGCCTCCTCATCGGAAACTGTCAGTTGCCTTGCCACTCTTTACCTTGAAATTATTCTAAGTCCTCATAGAAACCGAGACCAGGACTAATCCACTTCCATACATATATCCGAGGTACTGTCGGCCTACTGGGATACATCCATGAGCACATGTGAGAAGAAGGATTCCCCCTTGGGTTAGCTTAGTGGGTCCTGAGAGTATGGACAGAGGGATCCAACTGGGTTCAGAGAGGCGTAGAACTGGAACGTGCCCCTGCTGTTGCGGGTCAGGGTCCATGTTCTATCGCCCTAAGCAGGGAAGTCCATTAAGGTATTGATTAGTCTACCCTGGCTTTAGGCTGGAAGGAGTTTGTATTGGACCTGGTTTCTTTTGCAGGGTCATCCCAAAACCTTTTCCCTTCTTCCTCCTATTTGGTTTATCCTGTTGGTCTTGTCTTTAGGACTCTGGGCACTTTACCACTGCTAATCAATGCTAAAGTGAATATGCTCTCTGTCTAAATTGTGATTATTATTGGTTATCCATGATTGGCATATTAGATTTACTGGTAAGACCCTAGTAAAGTGCACTGTGTGAGCCCAGGGCCTGTAATTCAAATGCTACTAGTGGGCCTGCAGCACTAAATGTGCCCTGCAAACATGTCTCAGGCCTGCCACTGTAGTTTCTATGAGTGCCCTGCTGACCTGGCAAGTGCACCCACTTTCCAGTCCCAAACCTTCCCTTTTACAACCTATTTGGTACCCCTCTTGTTGGCACAATTTTAGTCCCCTGTGCAGTGTGTAGTGTATTTGAAAGTTAGGACATGTACTGGTGTGTTTTACATGTCCTGATAGTGAAATACTGCTAATTTCCTTTTCCACTATTACAGGAACTATCTCTCGTATAGGTTCTCATTGGAGCTACCTTCTAACTTCTTACAGGTGTAACTTCCAAATGGGAAGGGTTAGGGATTTGGAGTTACGGGTCCTTGAACTAGTGAAGTTAGTTTTTAAATTGCATGTTTGGAAATGCCTCTTTTAGAAAGTGGGTATGTTTTTGCTTTACCATTCTGTGCCTCTGCCTGCCTGTGGAATACACGTCTGACGGAGGGTGACAGTTAGGCTTTTTGTGCATACACTCGAGATAGTCTCAAAAAGGTAGCTGAGGTATACCCTGCACATCCTGAGGGCCCATCACCAGGCTGATGGGCCTTCCTGAGCTAGAGTGGTGGGAGAAGTTGTCACTGACACCTGAATAGGGCTGTGCCTGTCCTCACACAAAGCTTCCTCCACCCCGCTGCAATAAGGAACCGACATATCAACTCCCCTGGCAGTAAGGAATCAACACATCACATACCCTGTGAGTAAGGAACTGATGCACCCACGCACTCATCAGCAGCAGACTCTACTACAGCAACGCACTCTATGCCAGTCTCACCCAGAAACTCCTCAGGAAACTACAGAATGTTCGAAATGCTGCAGCCAGCCTGGTCCTCAACATCATCCGCTGCAGCCACATCACCAAACACCTGCAAGAAGTACACTGGCTCCGAGTCAACAAAAGAGTCACTTTCAAGCTTCTCACAGATGCCTACAAAGACCTCCATGATGCAGGACCAGCACATCTGAACTACCTCCTCCTATTCCACGTACACACCCACCAGACACTTCCGATCCACCCAACAGGCCCTGGCCATCGTTACACAGAAACATAAGACCAGGACCGGAGGAAGATCCTTCTCCTATCTTGACGTCAATCACTGGAACACCTTGCCTCTCCACCTCAGGCAAGCCCCATCGCTGACCCTAATCAGGAAGGATCTCAAGACCTGGCTCTTTGACTGAGCCCCAGATGAATCAACAGCCCCCTTGCCCCTCTCAGCGCTTTGAGATCCTCATGGGTGAGTAGTCATGCTATACAAACCTTGATTGATTGATTGATTGCTTGATCGCATTGCTTTTCCGGCACCTCACCCGCTGCACCTGTTTTTGTCTTTGATTATGATGCATCTCAGGTACTTTGTGATAATAGAGACTCCTCCATAATTTCTTATGGACTGAACTATTTTGAACATTTTAAAAGTGATATCTTGATTTGTGTAATGTTTGATTGTTGTCGTTTTGGTCTTGTATTATTTAGATAAATATTGGTTATTTTTCTAAACTGGTGTGGTTTCCATTTGTAGTGTTTATACTGTGTTAATGTCTGTATTTTATACAAATTCTTTACAGATTGCCTCTAAGTTAAGCCTGGCTGCTCTTGCCAAACTACCAATGGGGGCAGCAGAGGTTATCTTATCTGTTTAATCCCCTTACCCTGATTGGAATAAGAGTCCCTACTTGGACAGGTTGCAAGCCACTGCCAACTAGAGACCCCCATTTTTAACATGGACCCATTGGGATTTATAAAGCACTGTGAAACCCACAACAACATCAGGAGGGTTGTTCCCCTGGTCGAGAAAGCACAAAAGAGGTAAATTACAGCAATTGTAGTCACACTAGGTACAGCAATAGCTGTCAACTGAATAGACTGGGGCTTCCTGATGCAGGTACTTAGTAGAGAGTGTTTTGGTCTGCAGTTCATGGTGCTAATCTCTTTGGTTATCAAGCCCCCAGGTCTAACATAATGCTCAATGAAGGGCTGTCTAAGCTGATGAAGCTTTAAGGAGCATTCGTCAAGGGTGTCCTCTCTCCCCCTCCTTTTCACCCTTCAGCACTCAACCTTAAGCAGCTATTATAAGAAGAGAAATTGGGATGCAAATCTTACACTTTGGTTGGGAAGAACATAAGACTATGCTTTTTGTGAAAGATGTCCTGCTGACCCTGACGGAGCTGACTCAATCTCTTTCCAGACTACAATCTCAATTAGAGAAATTCAAGAGGATGTCGGGATTCAATATCAATGCCAAGAAATCAGAAATATTGAATTTAACGCTTCCACAAGCAGAGATAGATGTGATCAAAGAAGGCTGCAATTTTAGATGGACCTCCAAACATATCACGTACTTAGGGTTTAAAATCACACTAAATGTCACATATTTATATAAAGTCAATATATTGCTCCTTATTGCAGAGATTAGAATAGACCCCAAACAATCAATGAATCTAGTAGTGTCGTGGCTGGGTTGGATTAGTGTTATAAAAATGAACATTTTACCTAGGCTACTTTACATGTTCCAAGCCCTCACCATAAAAATCCCTGTCACTTTCTCCTCCCCAATAAAAAAGCATAACATTGAAATATATCTGGAGGCAGGGGGCTTGACGGTTTTATGCAAGACATTGTGCAGGCCAAGAGAGGGGTGGGAACTCCCAGATATGCTCACTTATTATTGGGTGGTAGAGCTTGAAGTGTTGGCAGATTGGAGTGTATACGAGATGGATAAAATGTGGGAACATTTGGAGCAGTGGCAGGTCCATCGTTATGGCACTCGGTGTGGGAATTTGCATGAGACAGACCTGTAAATAAAAGCCTTCACTCAAGGTTGGCCACTACCTCTCAACCTGGGACATTAGAAATAGATGTCTACACCTAACCACGTATCCATCCCTCAGCACTGTGACACATTTTAATCCATCTTTAAGCCTGTTCTCCTTCAGGACCCTTTGACGTATGGTGATGGGAAGTGTTAGAAGGTGGTTCTGACACTATGGCCCGCCGGATTTTTCACTTTTTGAGCACCTAATTGTTGAGCTTTTACTGTGGGGGAGCCTCATAATCTGGGACTCACCCACAGTGAACTCATAATGAAGGAGACTGCACAGAGATTTTACTGGTGTACCCCTGGCTTGACTAGGCCGCTGCGCAGCAGCTGGAGTATGGGACAGTGTGCTGGTTACATGCAGACACGGGTGTACATGTGTGTGCACACGTGTAGGAGCTGCGCTGGGGAGATTCCTAGCGTGCGCAGCCCTTGAGCAGCTACAGAGTGAATGGTGTGGCAGGACTTTTGCAGAATTGGGTGGTGACATGGAATAGGCTTTATACCCTGGGAAGGAACATGCCAGGGAAAGTCAGTGTGTTTTACTGTGTTTTCACTTCATTATTCCCCTATGGGGATGTGGGGCCCATGGCTAAAATGACTTCCACAAGGCCTACAGATTCCAGACACACACTAAAGTCCAGTGTAGCGGAAGTGAAAATGAGTATTCTGCAGAGTCCAAAGTCATATTTGTACTGCTTTTGGGTCGTCCAGAAATGTCATATTACTCTGAGTCCCTGGCTGGGGTCTGGCCCTGGCAGGTTAGATTAATGACCTTTCTTCCCAGAGCGAAGATCTTCCCTCCAAGGAGAAAAGATAGGTGGAGCTACAAGCCAATCCATCAACTGCTGTCGCTGGGGGTCAGGTACCAGGCTGCACCAAGGAGGGAAGGCGGGATGGGGGAAGGAGTTGAGTTTCCGAGGCTATGTGGCCAGAGACACTGGACAACGCTATGTTTGAACCAATCCAGAGGCTGGACAAGAAGGAGGGAGCAGGGGCAGGGAAGTGATGTGTCGCTGGTTGTTAGGACACACAGAGACTTCCTGCCAGCCCCCTAATCAACTTTTAAAAAGTACTTGCACAGGAAGAGAAGCTCTCTCTGGGGTGTGGTCTGCTGAGGCGAAAGGTGCTGGAGCCTGGTGCAATGGGCAGTTGGAAGGAGGACACCCCTGACTGCCTCCCAGACCCCTAACAGCACCAGAAGGAGAGCCCAGGACCGGTGGGCAGAAGGAGAGGCCTCTGCGCAGGAAGAAGAGAGGCGCAGGGAACCAGTGAAGACCGCTCCCTTTAGAATGAACGCTCTTGGAGACCCGGAGGACAAAGGAGAGTGCTCCCAGTGGCTTGGGGACGCCACCAGGAGAAAGAAGACGCCAAAATTGGGCAGATCGGACCCCCAGGGGCTGGGATAAGGCCCCCAAAAGGTAGGCAACCTTTGACCCCTAAGAAGACCGACGACGAAGCGCGTGGGGCTCCGCCGCCGGTCTTAGAGATGCCCCAGAGGTGGGTCAGGTCCTGAGGGGCTGCCCCAGGAGGAAGCAAAGCCGGGGAGAGCCGTCGCGCTTCATGCCAGCAGGGCGGGATGCGGGGGAGTGCCGTTGCACCCCCCCGAAGATGTCCGGGGGCCTGGGACCCCATCCCCAGGCCCCGAAGTCATGGAGGGGGCCTGGGACCCCATCCCCGGGCCCCAAAGTCATGGAGGGGGCCTGGGACCCATCCCCGGACCCCGAAGTGAGGTGGAGGTGGGGGAGTGCCCCGCACTCCCCAAAAGATGTCCGGGGGCCCGGAACCCCATCCCCCAGCCCTGATACGAAGGAGAAGGCCGGGGGAGTGCAGCTGCACTCCCCCGCGGTCCAGAGAGGCCTCGCGCGTCTGCCCGCCGAAGCGGGCAAACCAGAACTAAGTTGCCGGCTCCCGCGGCAGCACACGAGGGTGCTGGCTGGTCGGGGAGCCCGCCAGGGGCAGCCGGGGGTGGGCTCCCCTGGCTGTCCTCCAACGTGTGGGCATGCGGGGGTCCCGGAGGGGACCGGGCCCCCCCAAGAGGAGTGAGAGAGGTGCCAGAGGCCCAGTCGGGGCCTGGCCCAAGAAAATGACTCACCTGAGGGCCCGGGTGGGGCCGGACTCTCCCACCAACGTCCGAAGCAGCGTGGGGCACACATCGCGGCTCTTCCCGGCTCAGCTGGAGAGCTGCTCATTTAATATGCAGGGAAATCTGCATGGAGCGCCCCAGAATGCCTTGCAAGGCATTAGGAACTTTGCTGTCTTGGATACTGGTGGCCCCCAGAGGAGGGGGGTCACCCTCATTTGTTGATGGAGGGGCAGGCGGAGCTGCAGGAGCAACGCAGCCTCCCCCAGCCCAAAGAGGAAAAGTCCCCCCCTAAGTGTCATGGGGACTTAAAAAGGATAACCCCTCAAGGGCTCAATCACCAGTTCATGTCCTCTTTGGCTGGAAATTCTGTTCTACAGCTGGAGGAGGATCGACTAGTGCATCAAGGAGTGAATGACTGAGTTAGGGATGTCTGGAGAAGGACATACTCTGGAGGTGAAGAGTGTAATTGCACTGAAATGCATTTAGTAATGGTTATTTATTTTAGGGGGACTTATGTTCAATGTGAAGTATTGGTGTAAGGTGATGTCATAAGCAAAGTGGATTTAAGTGGCTAGATACTCTTGCTAAGGTGTTTGACGGTATTTACAACTTAATCTTGTGATCATCTGTGATCCCTTTAGGGGCTGTAATTGCAATGTATTTTTAATGATATCCAAATGTGCTGAGTACTGTCATTCTAAAGTGTGCGTAAACAAGTATTCTTGCTGCGCTTAGGTGAAGACCCCAGACTGTTAGCCCTTAAGATGTAGAGGTGCCTACTGTATGGTCAGTAGGAGATGCTCAGTCAGGGTCATGTGTCACCAAGGCAGGTGTACCTCTGTTAATGCTCATTGAGGTAATGAGGGGGGGGGGGCGCCAATGGGATGGTGCCAGTGGGCAGGGCCCTCGCTCCAGGTTATGTCCAACTAATTGCATTGGGGGCAAGATGATGTGCATACATGGGAGTGGTGGTACTAGACCCCACCCCCCTGCGGGAGGGGTGGAGATGTTATGCAATGTCACAAAGTAATTCTAACAGCTTATGTATATTTGTAAATTGGTGCATAGTATTGAGTAGTGTGTGTGTTTAATAAATGTACTCTTACTTTTATAAAGCAAAGTACAGACTGGACAATCAATTATTGAGTGTTATTTTTGCGCACCTGCAAATGGCGATTACTAGACCACACCACCTCCCTTGAGTAAGCCTCAGACTGCTCTGCAACGCTACCCTCTGAGATCAGGCGCTTCCCTAGGGTGTTTGGTTCCCAGTGAAGGTCAAATATGTCATGTTATTTGTGCAGGCCTTACAGCCTCGTTTTCCAACAGGAGGATTGTCATATGATTTGAGATATGTTTTGTAAGGGGATTTTTAAATGATTTAATGACTGCTACACGAGGAGAAGAGACCACATTAACCACAACTGGGGCACTGGGTTATGCAACACCTTGATAAAGAGGCTAGAGATATAGAATTTACATCAATGGAGAAATGTGTGCTCCACGCAAACAAAGGAGGGGGGTCATCTCTGCACTATATGAACTCCTCACAGAATCATCTCTAGAATCCCTCCAACCCATGCAGATCGAATTGGGGCACTTTTACTGCCAAGGATATTGCAGATGTACAATGGACGTATGGTTGCAGACAATTCAACAAAAACACACATAGCATATTAGATAAATGGGCTCACACAAATTACCTTTGGACTGGTACCTCAATACTGCCAAGTTGCACAAATTACACCCCTCAACTAGTCCTACGTGTTGGAGGGTTTGTGGGGAGGTGGGAGATATGCTCCATTTATGGTGGAATTGTTCTAAAATAGAAGCCTTCTACAGAGAGGTCTTCTAAAACCTGTGAACTATTTCGGGCTATTCGATATCAGAGGACGTTATATGGTAACACATAGGGATAAGGATATGTGACGCACATTACCAGTCTAAATGCAATAAAACACTGGTTTGGAACTGCATGGGGGTGCAAAGACAACCGCGAAAAGACCTCCCAACGTCTCTGGACAAGTATGGCAATGGAAAAATGTGTAAGAGGCCAGGATAGTACTAATACTGACTTTGACAAACCATGGAGCCCATTACTGTCATTTGTGATGAAGATGCTGGAACTTTTTTGAGCCTAGAAGACGAAGCATCGAGGCTGCAATGTGAACTTTACCAAAGTGGCCTAAACAGTTCGTAATATTAATGCCAAAATAAAACTGTCATGGACAAGCAATATGGATTTTCTGGTACCCTAAATAAAGTCTACCTAGATCAAACATGTGGGCTTGGACGAGGACCTTTTAAGGGGGAAGAAACGGAGGGGGGGCTATGTTTTTTGGGTTTTTTTCTCCAAGAGAAATGTTCATACAGTGAAATAACAAATGGTTTGGTATCCTATGGGTGCAAGTGCGTGACATTATCTTGAATGTGTCATGCATTTGCTTCCCTATCCGAATGAAAGATTTTATGCAGCACTCAATAAAATTGCTATAGTTAGAAAACTATATCCCTTGCTTTTCCATGGTTAAGTACTAGCCCAATTTTGCTGGCAGGCCATATGGAGGCCGATTTACAAAAACATAGACATTTCAAGCACGAGCTGTGCCAATCTTCCCAACATCTTCCTAGAACTCTCTGTTTTGTTTCAGTTTTTAAGTGTTCGCTGTCTCATGCTCAATGAACCTTGACTGAGACCTCACCAGCTGTTCTAGGGAAGGCAGTAGGGAGCTGTGCGGTGGCAGTGACTCTCTGCGGATTGTGGTGAACCTATTCTTGTGGTATCAAATATTACAGGCTAGACGCAGTGCTAAAGTTTGTAAAAGAACACGTGCCACAGCCCAAAGTTTTTCTCAGAAACCTGCAGCCTAATAGGGTTTGCCAAAATCCGAGGCTGACTAGTTTTGAGTTCACCCAATGCCTCTTCTAACCATCGCCCTAAATTATCTGGCTTTGTCATTTCGCTCTTCCACGTTGTTTCTCAACCGTCCTTTCTCCCTTCCTCGCTCGTAATCCTTCATTCGCCCTTCCTCGCTCTGGGTCAAAGATTGATGATAAAAAATTACAGAAATAAAAAAATAAGTTCTGTTTCCCAAAAACGAGTGTTCGTTGGCATCATCGGTAACCACCACTCAAACTAAGCACTGACTGTAAACGCCTTCTGAGTGCAGAACTTTATGGAGAGATTGAAAATGTGAATGTTTCTAAATTAAATAAAGATTGCAGCAAACCTACCTGCAAGAGCAGCAGTAAAAAGACGTAGCACCCGCACTCGATTCATGATTGAGCAAGTACCTGGACTAAATCCTGCACTTTTATGTTCAGCTAAACAACCTCTGGCTGACCCGCATATTGTGAAATGGCAAACATTCCCGGGACAGAAACAGGCGCAGACGCATGCTAGTGTCCGGTCCTAGCAGCGATAAGGTAATGTCTGTCTCTGCCGGACGCTTTCCAACTCTCATGTGTCCGACGGAAAGGACCGATAAGCAAGGCCGGGCACTCGAGGTGGGGTCGTTTTCGTTTAGATACGCTCCAAAGGATCATGAAATGTGTGCAAATGATACCGTTTTCATTACTCAAATATCATTTTTATATGTTAAACGCTGATAAAGCACCAACTTCATCAATAGTTTTAACTTTTACGTTTTAGAACTGAATTAATTAATGAAATGTCCTCAATTCACACCCTTCCTCCTTTATTCGTAAGGTGATTCCTTCAGGGTAAATCTTTTCCTCCCGTTTCACAATGTCGTAGTTTAAACCTGTTTGCCATTTTTGCACATCTCTTAGTGAGACAAAACCAGTTTTTTAAATGTTGGTTTCAAAACAGATTTCCGGTGTCTTGACGCAGTTAAATAACAAGTGTCACCTTAACCCAATGTAATGGTACCAAATATCAACCTCGGGTAGATGAACGGCTTTGCTGGGAGCCCTACTTGTGAGCTACACCCAGATGTCAGCTGCAAGTGATTAACTTAATAATTTTGTCAACCATCCAGAATCCAACACCTTTCAATACATTTGGCCTAGGATGAAGATATAAAATAGCATGATTTTTATTTGTTAAATATTTTGTTGAGTTTCTCCAAATAAGAAAAGTACCATGGAATCAAACTCAGAGGGGCCGATTCACAGAACTAAGCTGAGACAAAATCCTAAATTTACTACTTTTGGTATTCACAGAAGGCACTTACGATTTTTGATATTCACAGAATGCACTCACAACTCCTAACTTTATGTCAGTACTCGGGCCGGAATTTCCACACCCGGACCGTACTCTCGGCACCCGGACCGTACTCTCGGCACCCAGACCGCACTCTCCACACCCAGACCGTACTCTCCGCACCCAGACCGCACTCTCCGCACCCAGACCGCACTCTCCGCACCCAGACCGTACTCTCCAGCTAGGCCGTACTCTCTGGCTCGAGCTGTAATCTCAGGCTGGGGCCGGATAAAGTGCAATCAATGGGCCGGATTGCAATTTTTAGAAAAAGGAACATTAGGAATGTGTGATAAATGGTAGTGGAGGTCATGAAAAACTGTTTGGGCAGGGAAAAGGGTATGGCCAGACACTACATCATAAGCCAGAAAAGTTTGCTCCTTTGTATCATGGTACAATTTGCTCTCCCCTCAGTGTTGACTGTAGTGTCACCACTACAGTCAACACTAAGGGTGAGCAAATTGTGCACTGTATGTACCATGATGCAAAGGAGAAAACCTTTCTCCGACATTATGTAGTGTCCGTCCACACACATTTTCCTGCCCAAATTGATTTTCATGACCTCCTCTACCATTTATTCCACGTTCCTAATGTTCCCTTTTGCAAAAATGCAATCCGGCCCATTGATTACACTTTTTCAGGTCCCAGCCGAAGATTACGACTTGAGCCGAAGAGTACGGCCCTAGCCTGAGAGTACAGTCCAGGTGCGGAGAGTACAGTCTAGGTGCGGAAATTCAGACCCGAGTGCGGATGTAAAGTTGGGAGTCGTAAGTGCATTCTGTGAATACCAAAAATCGTAAGTTCCTTCTGTGAATACCAAAAGTAGTACGTTTAGGATTTTGTCTCAGATTAGTTCTGTGAATCAGCCCCAGAGTTTCTTTGAGCAAGAGGTGCAAGCATCTTACCCAAGTTAACAAGCATTTGTAATGCAATAGGTCTTGCATTTGTGAGAGTTTAAGCTATTGCCAATGAAAATGCCTTTTATTTATCTGTTTTGATAATAAACACATAAATAAAAGGCATTGTCATTTACAATGCCAACAGCTCAAATGCTCCTAAATGCGAGACCTATTGCATTGCAAAGAAATGGCCACTATTGTCCTGTTACAGCTGCTTGAAACATGAAAGTGTGCATGGTGCGCTGAATGCTGCAGGAAAGCACGTTGTGCCTACAGTAATTGAAACACGGTGTGCCTGCAGTAGGAGAAACTCATTAAAGACAATAGTGAAAGCGGACTAAATAAGACGTACCGTGTAACAACCGAAGTAAAAGGACCAGTACTCATGGGAGATTACAAATGAAGACAAGGCGGTACTAAGGAGGGACTAACAAGCTTAATAAAGAATCAGAAGCCAACATTTACGAAGGACAATGACACAAGCATGAAAAACGTGGGCGGAGAGTGGGCGGAGATTTAAGTCCATACTCTGATACAGCATGCCTCGCAGAGCAGCACATGTGCTGCCCAGGCTCAAACTAAAAAGGAAGATCATCCTGGAGACATTCTGAAGTCATCTGCAACTATTCCTATAATTATACGAGGAAGTCATCCTAAACCATCCTGAAGTATGTGCATAGTGAGAAATATTTAAATGACATGACTCTAGAACCATCACAGCAACTACTCCCAGATTGCTTCCTGATTATTTCGTGGAAAACATGCAATGATGTTTTACTACTAAAGGATCATCCCATGATTATTTCAGGATTCTGCGTTATTACTCCAGGATGATCCTGTAAGAATTTCAGCATGGATCTGTGTATTACAGAATGATCTTGAGATGACGTCAGAAAGAGGCTGTATTACTCAAGGGTGATCCCTAAATGTATTTAGAATGGGTCCGTACTAGTCAGTAATGACTTCAAGATGGGTATGTATTACCCTAGGATGGGTTCCGGCTGTATTACTGCATGGCAATTTCAATATGCTAATGCACTATTCTAGGATGATCTTGAGTAGTAAAATGTAAACCTTTGACATACATAGGAAGTTAAGAAACCTGCAGTTTTATTAGCTCATTGGCAGAGCAGATTACTGCTACAAAAAAAAAACAATAATTGCTTCAGGTGTGGTCAACCAAAAAGAGTGGATTCCTTGTCTGAACACAAGGAAACCTCTCACTATTTTATGTGTGCACAAAAAGAACAGGGAACCAAAAAAAGTATACCTGACTTGAACTTTACTTCACTTGCAACAGAAAATATACCCAGGCCTAACTGTGAAGGCCATGCGAAATCTTCAGGTTTCTCCAATATAATTCCACTATTACTTCTTTACGAGTTTTCTATGATTGCCACTTACCACTACAACTTAATAACGCTGGTGTACTGAGCTATTGCACTAAGCAGAGAGCCACTAATAATATTATTGCACTCCTTTTAATTCTGCCTCACCCTTATTCTTTCATTTGGATTACTGTCTTTCCAAACAAGTAATTTTGTTGACAGCAGATGTAAATCAATGATTGTAAGTATAGAGGTTAGTACCATCAGTGCAAGACTGGTCTTGAGTGAGTCACTGTGTATGTAAGAGACTGCTCAATAACTTTTTTATCGTTGAGTGTCTGTAAGTAAGCCTTTAAGTGGTCAATTGGATGCTGCAGTTCAGTGGTGATGTGAATGATTATATGATAGATGTGGGTTAAGGCAAGCATTTTTTGGGGGTCCTTGTTGTTCTGGGTGAGTGCTGTGAGTGCAACTGGGTTGTGTTAGGAATGTGGATGCATAGTGAGTGTGGGTGCTGTGTAATTGTGCTGTGAAATATTACACAAATGTGGCAAGGACTATTGCAACTAACTATAAAGTATATTGCTGGTGGGGTTATCAGTGGATATGGGGCGGGCTAATGTTGCTGAATGATTGTGAGTTAGTGCAGCAAATTGCTGGGGAGGATTTATGAGTTGTGTTGTGAAGGACTTTGGTAAGTAATGAGTGGTATGGTCTGCAAATGATGTGAAGTAGCAAATGAGTGTTGCAAGTGGCCGAGTTTTGAGTTATGACAGGTGTAGATCTGAGCTGTGAAAGAAAAGTTGGTGGTCTGGGTCAGGCTATGGGGCAGAATAGAGTTACATATATCTGTTGGTGAGAAGTGACTGAATTGCTCATGGGTCTGATTGCATGGGTGAGTGAAGATTAAAATGTCTGAGATAGGTGAATTGCGCGAGCAAGCTGGACAGTGGATCATTGCTGATGTGAGTAAAAGAATGCAATTGTGGTTATGGTTGTTGGTGGGTGTTATGGATGACTGGAATTGCGAAAAACAGAGAAAGAATGATACGTGTAGCTGAAGAAGAGTGGTTTGATTAAAAGGTGTTAAAGGTTTTGAGGTAGTAAGCAAGTGATAAGAGTTATTTAGAGGAGTGGTGTAAAGACTTAGTAGTAAAGCAGTAGAGGTGAATGGCTACTGAACATAAGTGAAGTGAAGGGAAAGTGAATGTGAATGTTCAAGGGATACAAATGCCAGAGTAAGGGGGTGAGTTGTGAAGTTAGTGGTTGAGATGAGAGGTAGATGTGTGGACAAGTTATCATGTGTTTGTGTGTTAGTGTGAGTGGTTGTTGGCAAAAGTAAGCATGGTTGCAACTGCCTGAAGGCTAGAGAGTGGAGTGAGTGACTGGTGCTGCAAGTGTGTGTCATAGTGGGTGTTCTGGAGGGATGACTGCTTTTGCATGCAGCTGAATGTGTGTTGTGAGGGGTCAGCGAGCGGGTAATGGAGGCAAGTGATATTGCATCTTATGTGTTTAGTGTCTCCACTGGTGTAATGGGATGATGGGAGTCAATGGTCCACTCAGGTAACCCTAACATCGCCATATGAGACTTGAGCTCCACTTCTTTCCAGGTAGTGTGCTTCCACTCATTATCTAACAAACAGTGCACAGGCATGGCAGGGTTCACCGTAACTTACAGAATACCTGAGCTCCTCTTCCCCCCAACTCAAATGGAACAAGGTCCACAGGATAATGACCCTCTCTGTAGTCAACCACCACAAAATGGTGGATGCAATAGGAATGACCTGCTCTGGTAAAAACAGCTGACTCCTTACCATAGTCATGCTGGCTCCTGTAGCACTGAGAGCCTCCACACCATGCCCATTGATGTTGACCCATTGCCTATTCTTAGTAGTATTTCAGGGCACATAGATCTTAGAACCCATCTCACTGTCTACCAGGGTCACTAGGTTAACCCATATAGACACCCTCCCTCCATTAACTGGGACAAACTCCTCTCCCAGCACTATGCTAGCTACCCCTGGAAGCTTTCCTCCAGTAGGAGGTGGTGCTCTTTCTGCACACTTGGGATCCCCCTTCTAGTGTCCATACTCATAGCACTTAGGGGTGTGGGCTGCTGACCTTTGTCAGGGTACCTTTTCTTCTAGTGGCCAGATTGGGAATGTGAACCAGACCCTTTCCCCTGTGAGTTGTTTTGGGGGCCTTCAGAGACCTCAGTCTTTTATCTCCCCCTCTATCTTCTGGTGTGAACCCATAACACCCTTTTGGGAGTCTCCCCAGATAACTTTCTGTACAATTGGGTGCTGACCCAGAGGTCCAACTCTTCAGCAAGCTTCCTGGAGTCAGTAAACTTGCTATCAGCTAGGTGTTGGCGCAGCTCAGGAAACCAGGTATCAAGGATGTGCTCCTTTAAAAACAAGTTGTACAACCCTTCATAATCATTAACTTTGCTGCCCCTCACCTAACCCTTCAGTGCCTTACCAGCATAGTCCAAGAAATCCACCCGTTTGTGTAGATGATTTTTGACTGGCCCCGAACCATTGCCTGTACTTCTCAGGTGTCAACTCAAGCTTACTGACTAAAATGGTCTTCATGGCAGTGTAGTTGGCCTGGTCCTCTACCTCTAGTGTAAGGAGTGTGTCACTCCCCACTGCGGGCATGTACCACAATAAGCTACTCTCCCAGAGCTCCTCTGGGACCTGACGCACTTTCAAAGCCATTACATAGGCTACAAATCATTTATCTATGTCATCCCCACATTTTCACTGGACACCATATCTTTCAGGATATGAAATCTGGACTCATGTAGAGACATTACAGGTATTCTGTCACCAGTATTGTTGTTTCTGGACCCCACTTGTTGGTTTCTGAAATCCAGCTCCCTGAGGCTAAGCTCATGGACCATCTCCCTTTCCTCCATGGCCAGTCTATTCTCTTCTAGAACTTGCTCTTTCTCCAGTCTAGCAAGTACCTGCTCCTTCTCCAGTTTGGCAAGAGCCTGCTCCATTTCAATCTTGGCAAGGGCATGCTCCCTGTCAATTGTTGCAAGCTCTATTCTTAGCTTTCTCTCCGCCATTCTGTCTGCCAGTGCCTTTGGGGGCAGGATCTTTGAGAACACACTGCTGCCTGCTCTAGAGTGGACTTGCAGTCCTGGGAAGAAATTGCTACCCCCCTCTGTAGACTGCATGACAAGACCCTCTGTCAGGTCTGGCTCTGATCCTTCCTTAGACACAGATCCCTCCCCCTCTTCACCTTCTGGGTGAGCCTCTGCCCATGCTCTTAAGGCTTTCTGAAGCTCTGCCTTCTTGACACTTTCCTTATTGTACGCTCTGCGATCCTGCCAGAGTTCCATGAGCTGGGCCACTTTGTATGCCTCCAGGTTGGCCAGCTCATATTCCATATTGCCAGGTATGACTACAGACATTGCAGAGAAAATGGGACTTGGGCAAAAGTACCTTGAAAAAAATCAAAAGATGTCAGTACAGGGAGAATTGAATAAGGCTAGAATTGGTCTAAGCATAGAGTTGTGGTGAACGAGTTACTGTATGATATTGCACAAACACAAGTCATAGCCTCACCGCTGATCCCCAATGTTAGAAATGGAATACCTGGTTGGCTGAGGTATGCATCCAGATCCGGTAGAAACCATCACTCTACTTAGGTTAAGCTAGATACACACTAAAAGATAACCTGTGCTCACCCTCTGGTAGCTTAGCACAAAGCAGTCAGGCTTCTCTAAAGAAACAATGTGTAAAGTGTTTGTGCAACACACACACAGTAACACAATGAATACCTTGCAAAAAGACTCCACACGGGTTTAGATATATAGAGAATATTTACCTGAATAAAACAAAACCAACACAACAGAAATCCAATCAGTAGAAGTCTCGATAGGAATTTTATATGATGAAATGCAAAAACAGTGCTTAGAAGTCACTAATGGTTAAAAGGTAATGTGAGGACCTGAAGGACTTGTGTTAATCCAAAGTTCAGGTCTACCGCAATCCAGCTTTCCTTCAGCATAGTCAGGGACCAGCAGGCAGCCAGGCAACAAGCAGAAAGCAGTCCATCCAGAAAACCTCAACCTCAAAGCTGAACAGCAGTCCATCTGACAGATGATCAGTTCAGGATCCTGAAGTGTCTGATTTTAGGGGGTCAGAGACCCAGTACTTGTGTCTAAAAGTGCTTTTGATGTAGGGGGTGCCTTCAAAGCAGCTCTCTGCAGTGCACAAGGCTCCATTTCAACTCTGTCATGTCTGTCAGGCTATCTGTGGTGGGCAAATACGTGCTTTGTGTGTGGACAGGATACTACAAAATGAAGTGTAAGTGTCAGTCCCACCCATTCCTCCTTGACCAGGAAAACCCATTAGAATGCAGATGAGTGCTCAGAATGCAGATGAGCCTCACCTTCCTGTGTTTGTGGTTTGTAGAGGGAAAACACAAAGTTTATCTGTGAACCACCCCCGACGTGTATTGGAGACAGGCTGTCAGGCACATAGAGCAGTAAGTGCAGGGAAATGTCCACTTTCTAAAAGTTGCATTTCTAAAACAGTAGTTTTAAATCCAACTTCACCATAAGGAGGATTTATCATTACCCTTCGAAAGATATGAAACATGAAAAAGCTACTCCCCTCTGATACGAAATTACAGCTTAAAAGTGTATTAAGGAATTCCCAATGCTGGCCTATGAGAGGGGTAGGCCTCACAGTAGTGAAAAACAAAATATGCTGTTTGTCACTACCAGGACATGCAAAACCATAAAAGTACATGTCCTACCTTTTACGTACATAGCACCCTTCCCTTAAAGTTAGCTAGGGCCTTCCTTAGGATTGACTTATATGTAATAAAAGGGTGTTTAAGGCACGGCAAGTAGTTTTATATGCCAAGTCGAAATGGCAGTAAACTGCTCACACAGGCACTGCAGTGGCATGCCTGAGACAAGTTTGGAAGGCTACTTCTTTGGGGGGCACAATTATTGCTGCAGGCCCACTAGTAACATTTGAAGGGCAGGCCCTGGGTATATGGTATACAAGGGACATACAAGTACATCAAATATGCAAATCATGTATACACCAATGTCATCATGTTTAGGGGAGAAGCCCATGCGTTCTATCACTGGTTAGCAGTGGGTAAGTGCTTAGAGTCCGAAGGCCGCATCCACACACCCAGTTACATGACAGCCTCCTCGAGTCACATAATCAATCGGATTTTTCCATTTAAACCCCTACGAACCCTTCGCTCTTTCTCCTTGGATTTCATCTACATCAGTATGCCTTTACGGGATACATACTAGGTAAGCGCCCGCTCCCCGCCCCCTCTATCAACCACCATGAAGATTACCGATCCGTAGCCATGTTTTATTCTTACAGGTCCATTTCGCATTACATGCCGACCTGGGACCAACATAGCTTTGCTCCCATTGTGAGGTAAGCACACCCTCACTCTAACCCCAGAGCAAGTCTCCTATGCCCCAGCAAACTTCACACTGCCATGTCCCTTTCCTTCAGGCTGCTATACCTTGATTACCATATGAGGAAACAAGCTCTATGCTGATAATAGTGAAGATACCTATCTTGCTCATCACAAACCTTTCTGTGACTCAATCCGTTATTCCAGGGTAAACCACGCAACATTCCCTTACTCCCAATTCCACTGCCGGATCTTGCTTCCCCTAATGCCCTCCTCATTTAACCCTCACGTTCATTGGCCTCGCTTACAATCCGAATCCGTTCACTCTAGCCCTTGCCCATTGGGCTACACTGCAGGTACTCTCCCTGTTTCAAAATGTCGCAGATGAAGCACACGCATACTGGGTTTAATCACCAAGTAAAGTAGCACTTATTTATAGTATACACCACAAGTATGTCACCATGTTATATCACCTTACTGGTCCCATGCATAATGTCCATGCCTGCTTAATGTATGGTTGTTGCGACTCCTTTGCTACCCTCACGTCACCTCGATTCTCCAAATCTTAGGCATCACGCCTTCTACACATGTACAATAGATCAGTAACTGCTATGATGTTGCCGCAATTCCCTTCTGCGGTATTATGTGTGTATATCTGCATTATTAATCCTTCCCTGACTTACCACTCAATACGTTTCTTTCTCCTCCCTTTTCTTCTTTGTTTCCATGTTAAATATACAGTAAATTACAGGCAATTGTTTTCAGGCACTTTATCTGATAGTCCTGATGATGATCCTATATCCTTCACTTAAGGATGGAAAAGCCGTTGACATAACTGTGAACCTTATACACAGTGATTTGTATATGTAATGTGTGTGAAGGTGACCTTCTCATAATTGTTGTTTCTCTATTTATGTATTACCTTATGGAAACAAACACAAACTGCCTGAGCCTTTTACTTTGTTTGTCTGTTTGATATCTGGGTTCTTGGATACATGCTTGTATCCCACAGTTATTTGACTCGCATTTTTGTTCTATTTCAACTATTTTGCATATTAAATCGCCCTTGTCCGGCAGCATATGGGCTAAAGTATAGTACTGATTAAGGCTATATTCATTGTATATACACTCTTCACTAACTCAGGGGCCACTGACTCTTGTAATGAGTAGAGTCCTAAGGACAACAACAAGAATCTGCAAAACGCGGAGGCAAAAGGTAAAAAGTCTAGGATAAGACCACCCTAAGGATGCCAGGTCTATCACTCAGTTGCTTGAAAATAATAATTATGTATTTGACTTCTAAGTTGTCAGGACTTTCGATGTCTCTCCTTTTTGATATATGTATATTTCTTTAGTTTCATATTTACATTTCTTGTCATAAATTATCATGTATGTTTAAGAAATTCAAATTTAAAGACATGATTTTCATTACAGGGTTGACAGCCTTCAAGAAGTGAACAATTCGTGAATCATGCGTTGGGTATCTCAAAACAGTGTAACCTTCAATATTATTTGGCTTATTGAAGATGACTATGAATGAATTTAACCAACAAAGAACTTACCATATTTCGATTGGAACATAAATCATTTTTTATACTCAATAATTTCTCATATTGATTTTGACATTTGGAATTTCAGAACCTTTGTATGTGTGTGTGGTGCGTGCGTGTGGGTGCGTGTGTGTGTGTTTATATATACATATATATATATGGCTTTTGTCATTTTACACCTCGGCGTGGATAGCACTGTGCTTATCCTATGCTTAAAGACTTTGCTGTACAAATGGCAAAAGACTTTGTCCATTTCTATCTCGGCGTGGATAGCACTGTGCTAATCCTATGCTTAAAAACTTTGATAGAAAGGCAGACATTTGAGGTGAGCAAATTGGGAGGATCGCTGGTGTTGAGGGTGCTCTATACAGGAGCCGCCTTCCACCTAAACTTGGGAAGTAGCCAGAGTTTTCTCCTTCTTTTTTGCATAATTTATGCGTCACTTCATGCCTGCAAGGGAATTGTTTTGACTTATACTGGGTGCTCCCTTGCGTCTGGACAAAGCTAAACCTCTCCAAAGAGCTGTAATGACAGCAAAACACATGTCAGAGTTTGCTTTTATTCATTTCAGGTTGGCTTTGATGGTATTTTACCAATCCAAAGCTGTAATATTGGGCCTGGAGTGGTAAATGGCTTTTGCCATTTTACAGCTTGGCGTGGATAGCACTGTGCTAATCCTATGCTTAAAGACTTTGCTGACAAATGGCAAAAGACTTTGTCCATTTCTATCTCGCCGTGGATAGCACTGTGCTAATCCTATGTTTAAAAACTTTGATAGAAAAGCAGACATTTGAGGTGAGCAAATTTAGAGTGTCGCTGGTGTTGAGGGTGCTCTATACAGGAGCTGCCTTCCACCTAAACTTGGGAACTACCCAGAGTT
The DNA here is from genome assembly GCF_964261635.1 of Lissotriton helveticus. Lineage (NCBI taxonomy): Eukaryota > Metazoa > Chordata > Amphibia > Caudata > Salamandridae > Lissotriton > Lissotriton helveticus. The sequence continues at coordinate 1,249,075,095 of NC_136057.1, forward strand.
CTGTCCTTCTTTTTTGCATAATATATGCATCACTCTATGCCTCCAAGGGAATTGTTTTGACTTATACTGGTGGCTCCCTTGTGTCTGGACAAAGCTAAACCTCTCTGAAGAGCTGTAATAACAGCGAAACACGTGTCAGGGGTTGCTTTTATTCATTTCAGGTTGGCTTGGATGGTATTTTACCAATCCAAAGGTGTAATATTGTGCCTGGAGTGGTAAATGTCTTTCATCATTTTACAAAAACAACAAGTGATGGACTGAATGTGGATCAATGTCACACACTCCCCCAGTCAAAAGATCTGGGCCCAAATCCATCGTTTTTTTGCACTCCACACCACCCTGGGTTAGACAATGGCGATATGCAAATCAGCTCTGACCCTGTTGCCCCATGGGAACAGTCCAGTCCGAACTACAAAAGCCATGTCCTACCCAGAACGGAATCAAGCATCCGAGGACCGGACCGGTTTCGAGGTAACACCTCTCTTCAGCCCGGCTAGCTTGACTCCAAGTGGTGTGGAGTGCCTGGGACCCACGTCTGGGCATCCCCAGCGCACTTAGGGCGGCAATTGCAAAAACAACAAGTGATGGACTGAATGTGGATCAATGTCACACACTCCCCCAGTCAAAAGATCTGGGCCCAAATCCATCGTTTTTTTGCACTCCACACCACCCTGGGTTAGACAATGGCGATATGCAAATCAGCTCTGACCCTGTTGCCCCATGGGAACAGTCCAGTCCGAACTACAAAAGCCATGTCCTACCCAGAACGGAATCAAGCATCCGAGGACCGGACCGGTTTCGAGGTAACACCTCTCTTCAGCCCGGCTAGCTTGACTCCAAGTGGTGTGGAGTGCCTGGGACCCACGTCTGGGCATCCCCAGCGCACTTAGGGCGGCAATTGCAAAAACAACAAGTGATGGACTGAATGTGGATCAATGTCACACACTCCCCCAGTCAAAAGATCTGGGCCCAAATCCATCGTTTTTTTGCACTCCACACCACCCTGGGTTAGACAATGGCGATATGCAAATCAGCTCTGACCCTGTTGCCCCATGGGAACAGTCCAGTCCGAACTACAAAAGCCATGTCCTACCCAGAACGGAATCAAGCATCCGAGGACCGGACCGGTTTCGAGGTAACACCTCTCTTCAGCCCGGCTAGCTTGACTCCAAGTGGTGTGGAGTGCCTGGGACCCACGTCTGGGCATCCCCAGCGCACTTAGGGCGGCAATTGCAAAAACAACAAGTGATGGACTGAATGTGGATCAATGTCACACACTCCCCCAGTCAAAAGATCTGGGCCCAAATCCATCGTTTTTTTGCACTCCACACCACCCTGGGTTAGACAATGGCGATATGCAAATCAGCTCTGACCCTGTTGCCCCATGGGAACAGTCCAGTCCGAACTACAAAAGCCATGTCCTACCCAGAACGGAATCAAGCATCCGAGGACCGGACCGGTTTCGAGGTAACACCTCTCTTCAGCCCGGCTAGCTTGACTCCAAGTGGTGTGGAGTGCCTGGGACCCACGTCTGGGCATCCCCAGCGCACTTAGGGCGGCAATTGCAAAAACAACAAGTGATGGACTGAATGTGGATCAATGTCACACACTCCCCCAGTCAAAAGATCTGGGCCCAAATCCATCGTTTTTTTGCACTCCACACCACCCTGGGTTAGATAATGGCGATATGCAAATCAGCTCTGACCCTGTTGCCCCATGGGAACAGTCCAGTCCGAACTACAAAAGCCATGTCCTACCCAGAACGGAATCAAGCATCCGAGGACCGGACCGGTTTCGAGGTAACACCTCTCTTCAGCCCGGCTAGCTTGACTCCAAGTGGTGTGGAGTGCCTGGGACCCACGTCTGGGCATCCCCAGCGCACTTAGGGCGGCAATTGCAAAAACAACAAGTGATGGACTGAATGTGGATCAATGTCACACACTCCCCCAGTCAAAAGATCTGGGCCCAAATCCATCGTTTTTTTGCACTCCACACCACCCTGGGTTAGACAATGGCGATATGCAAATCAGCTCTGACCCTGTTGCCCCATGGGAACAGTCCAGTCCGAACTACAAAAGCCATGTCCTACCCAGAACGGAATCAAGCATCCGAGGACCGGACCGGTTTCGAGGTAACACCTCTCTTCAGCCCGGCTAGCTTGACTCCAAGTGGTGTGGAGTGCCTGGGACCCACGTCTGGGCATCCCCAGCGCACTTAGGGCGGCAATTGCAAAAACAACAAGTGATGGACTGAATGTGGATCAATGTCACTCACTCCCCCAGTCAAAAGATCTGGGCCCAAATCCATCGTTTTTTTGCACTCCACACCACCCTGGGTTAGACAATGGCGATATGCAAATCAGCTCTGACCCTGTTGCCCCATGGGAACAGTCCAGTCCGAACTACAAAAGCCATGTCCTACCCAGAACGGAATCAAGCATCCGAGGACCGGACCGGTTTCGAGGTAACACCTCTCTTCAGCCCGGCTAGCTTTGAGGTGTTACCTCGAAACCGGTCCGGTCCTCGGATGCTTGATTCCGTTCTGGGAAGGACATGGCTTTAGTAGTTCGGACTGGACTGTTCCCATGGGGCAACAGGGTCAGAGCTGATTTGCATATCGCCATTGTCTAACCCAGGGTGGTGTGGAGTGCAAAAAAACGATGGATTTGGGCCCAGATCTTTTGACTGGGGGAGTGTGTGACATTGATCCACATTCAGTCCATCACTTGTTGTTTTTGCAATTGCCGCCCTAAGTGCGCTGGGGATGCCCAGACGTGGGTCCCAGGCACTCCACACCACTTGGAGTCAAGCTAGCCGGGCTGAAGAGAGGTGTTACCTCGAAACCGGTCCGGTCCTCGGATGCTTGATTCCGTTCTGGGAAGGACATGGCTTTAGTAGTTCGGACTGGACTGTTCCCATGGGGCAACAGGGTCAGAGCTGATTTGCATATCGCCATTGTCTAACCCAGGGTGGTGTGGAGTGCAAAAAAACGATGGAATTGGGCCCAGATCTTTTGACTGGGGGAGTGTGTGACATTGATCCACATTCAGTCCATCACTTGTTGTTTTTGCAATTGCCGCCCTAAGTGCGCTGGGGATGCCCAGACGTGGGTCCCAGGCACTCCACACCACTTGGAGTCAAGCTAGCCGGGCTGAAGAGAGGTGTTACCTCGAAACCGGTCCGGTCCTCGGATGCTTGATTCCGTTCTGGGAAGGACATGGCTTTAGTAGTTCGGACTGGACTGTTCCCATGGGGCAACAGGGTCAGAGCTGATTTGCATATCGCCATTGTCTAACCCAGGGTGGTGTGGAGTGCAAAAAAACGATGGATTTGGGCCCAGATCTTTTGACTGGGGGAGTGTGTGACATTGATCCACATTCAGTCCATCACTTGTTGTTTTTGCAATTTTCATCATTTTACAGCTCGGCGTGGATAGCACTGTGCTAATCCTATGCTTTAACCGCATCAACGCTGAGCAGATTTACCGCTCTGCGCTGACTTTTGCGGATTCGCATGTTACGTGACGAGCTGGGCTCGTCATGAACGTGCGAGGAGGCTACCTCATGACGAGCCCAGCTCGTCATGAGCGTGGAAGGGGTTAAGACTTTGCTGTACAAATGTACAAATGTACAAATGGCAAAAGACTTTGTCCATTTCTATCTCGGCGTGGATATCACTGTGCTAACCCTATGCTTAAAAACTTTGATAGAAAAGCAGACATTTGAGGTGAGCAAATTTAGAGTGTCGCTGGTGTTCAGGTTGCTCTATACAGGAGCTGCCTTCCACCTAAACTTGGGAACTACCCAGAGTTCTCTCCTTCTTTTTTGCATATATATATATATATATATATATATATATATATATATATATATATATATATATATATATACTTATATATATATATATATATATATATATATTTATATATTGTCTTAAACTTCACCCCCACACCACCGACCAGAATCTTGCCGAGACTGTGCATGCTGGGAACTGCAGTTCTGAGGACTCAATTGGAGCTGCTCAGGTGTGCCTACAGCATTAGGGGGAGGAGCAAGGAGTGCAGTTTTGTATTTCACGCAGGATGAGAGAGACGAGAAAAGGACACGGTACTGGGCGCTGAGGAAGGTCGTTGAGACCGAAATGCATTCGCCGCTGCTGGCATCATCCGCAATAAAGCAATTTGTTCCTTCAGAACTCCCCTCCGGCCTCTGTCTTCTCTTTTGTTGGGAAGAATTCCGCTATGTTATCTGCGCCAGCCGGAGGCGCAGTACAGAAGGCCCCTGCCACGAGAAGAGACTCGGCTCTATAACTGGCATTCCGCTGTTCCAGCGTACATCGAAGTTGAGGGATCAACACAGAGTCGGAGACCGCCAGGAACGCGATGCAGGAATACGAGGAAGGAGGTATTTTATCTCCCTAGCAAAACACGCCTCGCATTTGGCTGCTCCCTCGTATTTTCAGCATTGTGGGATAGGCATTGGCAGGAGTGAGGGGACAAAGAGGAATGACTGCAACATTGGGGGCGGTGTGAACAGTCCTCTCCAACTTACCTGTAACTGTCACGGACCCATTGTCTTAAACTTCACCCCCACACCACCGACCAGAATCTTGCCGAGACTGTGCATGCTGGGAACTGCAGTTCTGAGGACTCAATTGGAGCTGCTCAGGTGTGCCTACAGCATTAGGGGGAGGAGCAAGGAGTGCAGTTTTGTATTTCACGCAGGATGAGAGAGACGAGGAAAGGACACGGTACTGGGCGCTGAGGAAGGTCGTTGAGACCGAAATGCATTCGCCGCTGCTGGCATCATCCGCAATAAAGCAATTTGTTCCTTCAGAACTCCCCTCCGGCCTCTGTCTTCTCTTTTGTTGGGAAGAATTCCGCTATGTTATCTGCGCCAGCCGGAGGCGCAGTACAGAAGGCCCCTGCCACGAGAAGAGACTCGGCTCTATAACTGGCATTCCGCTGTTCCAGCGTACATCGAAGTTGAGGGATCAACACAGAGTCGGAGACCGCCAGGAACGCGATGCAGGAATACGAGGAAGGAGGTATTTTATCTCCCTAGCAAAACACGCCTCGCATTTGGCTGCTCCCTCGTATTTTCAGCATTGTGGGATAGGCATTGGCAGGAGTGAGGGGACAAAGAGGAATGACTGCAACATTGGGGGCGGTGTGAACAGTCCTCTCCAACTTACCTGTAACTGTCACGGACCCATTGTCTTAAACTTCACCCCCACACCACCGACCAGAATCTTGCCGAGACTGTGCATGCTGGGAACTGCAGTTCTGAGGACTCAATTGGAGCTGCTCAGGTGTGCCTACAGCATTAGGGGGAGGAGCAAGGAGTGCAGTTTTGTATTTCACGCAGGATGAGAGAGACGAGGAAAGGACACGGTACTGGGCGCTGAGGAAGGTCGTTGAGACCGAAATGCATTCGCCGCTGCTGGCATCATCCGCAATAAAGCAATTTGTTCCTTCAGAACTCCCCTCCGGCCTCTGTCTTCTCTTTTGTTGGGAAGAATTCCGCTATATATTTATATATATATATATATATATGCAGCACAATCCTCAAACCTCCACACCGACAGTGTGGCGAAAGAAGGAAACGGACCCCACGACTTCAGGCAAGATGTTAGATTTTATTTAAGACCTTTCAGACGACGCGTTTTGAGTACCATGTACTCTTGTTCACACCAATATATATATATATATATATATATATATATATATATATATATATATATATGCAGTCGCCAGTAGGTAGTTACAGTTAGGACCTAGAGTATTTTTTGTTTTGCTAATACCTTTGGCCCCGATTGATGAATCTTCACGCAGTTTTTAAATTCCATACTTTAGTCAGTTCAATTGCTATGTTCAAAGTTTTGGGGTGATGTGTGTGTCAATCAGGGGCCACGAAAAGGGTGGGTTCCAAAACGTGTTTTCCCCATGTTAATTCCCACAGGACCTTAGAACAAGCCCACAGCCCAAATTGCTGGATGGAATTACATCAAGTATGGGAGAAATGTAGATCTGGTTACACAGAGCACACTTTTTGTAATGTAGTATAAATCTTTCAGTAGTTTCAGAGATATTACAGGTAAAGAAATATAGATATGTAGGGACGCAGATCCTCCGTGGATCCACCGTAGGTCGATCCGCGGAGTCACATGAGAAAGAAAGAATCTGATTGGCTGGCCGCAACCTGACAGAAAAGTTGTGGCCGCCATTTCTTTTCTCAGGAAACAGTCCCCAGGACTGAAATATTGGCTGTAATGTTTATGAAGGGGTCGGGGTAGAGATTCCCTGACCCATGGGAGGATAAAAGTGGGGTAAAAGTGTAACTTCTAATTTGAAAATATGTTTCAATATTTTTTTTTGCCATTTTCTAAGATCTGTGGGTCCCCTGTGGAACTGCAAATCCTGCCTGTGGAATCGCAAATCCTGCACCACTCTTGTAATGACCTGATAATTCTGCCAATCACCAGGGCATACTTACCTTATCCCTTCTCTGGACCCAAAAATATACAATACTTCACGATACTTACCTCAGAATGGAATAATACCAACAAATAACTAAAGATATATGACATGTGCTGGAGGGCCTGCGAAAAACAACGCCCATTTGCGATAACAACGCAAGAACAATACGAGTGACGACAAAACAACAACACAGGAAAACACAACACAATACCAAGAGCCACAGGGTAACAACAATGCGAAACAAAGCCCAACTTGGTGGAGCTAAAACAACGCGCACTCCTCCTAACAATGCCTCTGGTGGATTACTTATTGGCTTTGGTTTCCCTGGATAAGAACGGAGCCCAACCTTCAACAACTACCTGCTGGAAGCGAAACTTACTATCCTTCCGATGCTACAGCAATTGGACCAGAAAGGCCCCGACCTCCCATCACAAGGAATACAGGCGAATAATGGTATTTATTCTGGGGTTTCTTTATTACACAATGATAGAAGGACAAAAGAAATAAATCACTTCTATGTCACGATAGGCCTTCTTCACATCAATCCCTAAACAATTGCTAATGCAATTAGGATATACATATATAGAACTCATATGTAAATCAGCATATAACCTGAAAATAGGAGACGATAGTTAGATAAGAACAGTTAGGAAATAAGAGTTAGTGGAACACCTCACCAAGTTTCTACACATCCCGCTTCCACTTCACTAGAGGGGAGTCCGTTGCTCCAGCTGAATCAGGATTCTCTGCTCCACTGTCACAGCTGCACGTCTGCAATGTGATGGACTACCAGTGGTCGAGACCCAAACACCCCCTTAAGTACAAGGGAAAACGTTGGTCGAAGCTTCTAGCAAGCCTAACCCCCTGTTCCCATCAGATTCCGTACCACTCCGCGCCAAGGCCACAGCTTCAGCTAGCTAGACGTCTGTTATGACTTCGAGACAGAGTGAGCACATTCCTCCGACAAGAACCGGTTCCTACTAGTATACGAAGTGCAAAAAACAAGTGAGAAGTAATATATGACTCACCCAGAAAGGTATAGAAGATGGCGACAGTTTAGAAAATGGAGTCGCTCAAGCATAGGCCACTATTCCCGTAAAGAGCCCGAATTGGTATGCAAGATGGCATTAGAGTTTGCCAAAGCCAATAGGTAAGTCCGGCTTTTGAGCAAGATATAGTCAGACACAGAAAGAACATTATTGAGTCCTATTTACAGCTAATCTATATTATGCGGGCCTGCATAACACTGTATTAGAGAAAAATATACTGAGATGGTAGTGGGCAATGGTCATAATCGAGCCAATTATCCATAAAAATGGCTCAATCACTACATTCCACCCATGACCATTGTCCAATTCCAGCAAATGTATATAAACATGAAACAGATCGTAAATCATTACTAGAATAATAGGAAATATAACTAACAGATCTCGATAAAGTACCAGGTCGAAACATATTTAAAAGATTGGGTACACATTGGATGCAGCAACATATAGCAATAAGAAAGGAAATTACTAAGAGTGCACCACCCAAAATAGAACAAAGGAAATTAAAATCAGGCAACCACCCAAAAAGCCAATTAAACCACCCTTGATTTAAATTTTGACGAACTTCCTTGGTCAAATTATTTAGAGCATTAATGTGGGATTGAATAGATCTGGAATGGTCTGATAGGTTAAAACAACATAGGCCCTCAAAGTCGGAGCACCCATGGTCATACTTTAAAAGAAGGTAATCAATACCAGCCCTATTTTGTAAAATAGCTCGGCGTTCACCCTGTGCATCCAATAAAAATTCTGATAAAGCAGTTGAAGTGTAATTGATAGATTTAACCATGAGACATGCTAATTTACTAATAGCCCTAGAATTGTAATTTGAGAGCCCTGGAATTCCCACAATTGAAGCAGCCAGGCTGACATATTCTGTCTTAGAGAGTAAATGCAAATTAGATTCACAATGTTCATCCAATGGAGGTGCCTCACATACAGTCAGAGTTTGCAAAGATGGTAGCAAAGGAAACATAGCCAGGCTGAGTCTGGCTAAGGCACATGGTCCACCGGAAATGTTAGCAGGAATAAAGGACCAAGACATATTCCCGCAGGAAAATAACCATCCATTTGGCAATAGAACGTGCTTATAGTAACTAACTGAAAGAATTGTCGTATTACAGGGCATAGAGTTACGAACCGAAAGGCACATATGGGGTTTACGATCATAACACAAAATTTGTACATGTAGGGGAAGCATGGAAACATTCTCTAATTCAAATTGAATACATTTGCCAATTAATCGCGGATCACAAGTAAATTCAAAGCAACCATCGCCTTCTGTAATATTATAAGTGGTAACGGTAAAAGTCTACAGCGGGTCAGGATCAGGTAACACTATGCACGAGGCCCAATAATCATATACTGACAGCTGTCTCTTTACCGTGTTAATATCATTGTTGCTATCAACATTTGTAACGTTGAAAGCTGTAAGTAAGACTGCTGTTGGAGTTGGAGCTGCAAAACAAGACATGTGGACAAAATGTCAGGGACGCTTCTCATGTTGGACATGCAGAAATGGGAGTTATTCAGTATTTTGTCAGCCAGATTTTCCCAAATCTTTGTTGTATCAAAAAGGATCGAATCCGTCCTGCGCTCTCTGATGATCGTCTCGCTGTTGATCCTCCACAGCCCATCTCGGCCCCAAATGCACCATGCCAAAAGGAGTCCAGCGACGACACATCCCGCAGCGACAATCCATCCAATGATCTAAAGAAAACAAGTCAAAAACAGGCATTATTCATTCTCGAAGGTAGCATTTGTCAGCGGGAACGTAGTCCCACTTTTCCTGTCCAGGTTTCATAACTAATATTGTGTTGTCACTGCCAGTGGCAATTATTACAGCCAGTTCAGGGGGTCGATTAGGCGACTGTACCCACACTTTGGCTCCTGGGTTTTTATCAGTTGAGCCAAAACCTCCTTTTCCACGTACCGTTAGGAGGGTTGGGGCAGTCCCTTTTCTCAATACCCCTCCAAGAACTGCCATTATAGCCAACTGGGCAACTCGATCACCAGGTTGAATTGTCAAATCCAGATCACCACTGTTCAACAGTATAATTTTGATTTTACCTTGATATTCAGAATCGATCACACCGCCCAGCACCTGGATGCCTTTCAGCGCTAGTCCAGAGCGTGGAGCGATCAAACCAAAGTGTCCTACTGGTAATTTTGGACACCGATTCCAGTTTCAATGAGGACAAAATCTCTTTGCTTCAATACATGTTGTTTTAAAGTACGTAAATCCAAACCAGCCGACTCAGGAGTCGCTCTGTGTGGAGCCACGGCTCCAGGAGTACTTTCCCAATAAACAATGGTAGCTACTGCTGTATGGGGTTGCACATTCACAGAAGGGGACAACATTCGCATAATGGGGGTCTCGGAATTATATACAGGTCTATTGTTAAGTATTTGTAAAGCATCAACTAGGTGAAGTCTCCAATTATGCAAAGAACCATTAGATCATTTTTTCAATTGATCTTTTAAAAGGCCATTCATGCGCTCAATTAATCCCGCTGCCTGTGGGTAATAAGTAATATGAAAGACCCACTCGATATTGCGTTGAGCACAATATTCTTGCACCATCCTCCCTTTAAAGTGTGTAGCATTGTCCGATCGAATTTGTAAAGGCACCCCATAATAAAGAGCAATCAAATCCAAAGTTTTCAGTGTATTTACCGGTTTATAAGGGGATGCAACCAAATATCCTGAATATATGTCTACAACTGTACATACATATTGGCAACCTCTGCATGTTGGCAAGGGACCTTTGTAATCTATCTGCCAAATCTGTGCTGGTGACTTACCTAGGTGTAACTGACCTCTCACTATCTGTGGTACCTCACGTTGTCGAGAATGTTGGCAAATAGGACATTGCAAAATTACTGTTTTAACTATGTCGTAGGGAAGATGTATCCCTCTGTCTGCTGCCCACCTGCTAGTAATTTTTTCTCCAAAATGTCCACACTTTTGATGTGCCCATCTCGCCAATCCAACCAAGTTCGAATTCTGTGTTTCCATCTCTGCCTCAGAGATCTTAGCATTTTCGTCTGTAATGAGGTTAAACAATCTATCAAGTGGATCAACAAAAGAGTGTGCATCAACATGAAAAACGGTAACAGTACTTTGAGGAAGCATGTCCCACATTTCTTTCCACAATTCTTTTCCCCATAATTCTGTGGTATTTACAAACCAATTGTGAGCATGCCAGGTGGGAAGCCAAGTCACCAATCCATTAGCGGTCGACCAGGAGTTAGTGTAAATATGGCAAACTCCTGGTAATTCCTGTTTCAAAGCCTGATAAACAGTATAAAGTTCAGCAATCTGACTGCTCTTTCCTTCACCAGTTGTACTCAATAATCTCTGGGTAGCGGGGTTATAGGATACCGCCTTCCATTGTCTCTTTGCTCCAACATACCTGGCTGAACCATCAATAAACCATACATGCTTCCTCTCCTCCACGGAGAGATCGCTAATTGGCTTACCCCACTTATCAGGGGATTCCTGTACTATAGGTACGTTGTGCTCCACATCAGTCTCCTCTATTGGCGCCTGCGACACCTGCTCATGCAACACCGCGGTGCCCTTAGGACCCACTCGAGCCCTGTCCTGTATGTACCACTTCCACTTGATCACACTAGTTTCCTGTGCATGTCCAATTCTATGGGTGATGGGGAAGCTCATAACCCATTGTATGATCGGAATCTCAGGTTTCAAATTAACATTGTGTCCCAAAGTCAATTGTTCTGTGTCTACCAAAGCCCAATAACATGCAAGTAACTGTTTCTCAAAAGGCGTATAACGCTCACCAGCGTCAGGCAATTTCTTGTCCAAAATCCTAGGGGTACTTTTGTCTTATCTTGTTTTTGCCATAAACTCCAATTTGCATATAAACCCTGTACAGTCACATTTAAATCAACATCACCATCATGCATTGGCCACAAATCCAAAGCATCCTGAATAGCCTCTGTCGCCAGCTCAAATGCAGTCTGCTGTGACTCATCCCACTCGAACGCATTTTTCTTTCTCGTAATCTTATACAAAGGGGCCAAAATCTGACTCCTCTGAATGTGTTGTCTCCAAAACCCAAACAAGCCAATAAAGGTCTGAGTCTCTTTCCTGTTTCGTGGTACGGTAAATTACTTAATTTTCTGTCTCACTTGTGGGATTACCTCTCAATTTCCCTGATGCCACTGAATACCTAGGAATTGCACACTCTGTGCTGGACCTTGTAATTTATCTGGATTAATCTCCCATCCTTTGGTTTGCAAATGAGTTATAATGTGGTCTAATTGTGTCTGAACTTGCTCCTGTGTCTCACCTTGTATCAATATATCATCATTGTAATGACAAATTTGCAAACCAAAAGTTATCTGTACCTCATCTAAATGTTCTGCCACCAGCCGGTGACATATTGTCGGTCTGTGTAAATAGGCTTGTGGCAAACTTTGAAATATCATTTGTGTGCCACCCCATCAAAAACTGAATTGTTCCTGACATTCAGGAGCTATAGGAATGGAAAAGAAAGCATTGGCAATATCAATAGTCGCATTGCATACCAAGTCCCTGGATGTTTCTGAATTCTCTCAATTAAAGTAGCAGTGTCAGGGACAGCAACAGTCAAAGACAGTGTATGTTTGTTCAATTCGCAATAATCAACTGTCATGCGCCATGAGTTATCGCTTTTGCGCACCGGCCACGCGGGATTGTTCCATGCAGAAGTAATCGGAACCACAACACCGGCATCCATCAAGTCTCAGATAGTAGCACTGATCTCATCATGCCCACCTGGAATTCTGTACTGTTTCATTGAGATTACTTTAGTCCCCTGAGGCAGCTTCACAGGAGGAATTTCAAGCGACCTACTCTCACAGTATTAGCTGAGATATAGCGTTTCGTTATAAAGTGGTAATATTCATCGTCTAAACATAATGTAATTCCTTCTAAAATGTCAATTCCAATAATATATTCAGAAAGGGGCACAACTAGTACACTGTATTCTTTTCTTGGTATTTGTCCGATCTTTAATTGGAGATTAGTTTGTACTGCTGGGGTCTCTTTACCACCTAATCCTGTAATTGTAAAATACTGTCCTCTAAATTTCTTAGGATTTCCATATATCAAAGGGGCCTTCGCTCCTGTGTCTACTAAGGCTCGGGCCCGTTGCATGTTACGATGCCTCCAAAGAATCTCTATGTCTACATAGAGTCTATGGTCTTTACGAGCCCAATTTCGTACCGGAGCTTGACCTATTTCCTAGTCATTTTTGTTCCTGTCCTGCGCCCAGGACAAATCAGGATATAGACCTTCGTAGCGTTTAGGAAGTACGTCTTCCTCGTACACTCTCTCTTCATAATATGGATTTGTCATATTCCTGCAGTTCTGTGATCCTCGATCAGGAGATCTACCTCTCTTGTTTCTCAGTCTGCGTTCTGGAGATTTACCTCTTTCGTGTCTTTTTCTCAGTTCAGGAGATCTACCTTTCTTGTTTCTGGCTCTGCGTTCTGAGGATTCTTCCCTCCCATATCGTGTTCTATATACTGGGGATCCTTCCCTTCTTCCCCTGTATAGCTCCTCATCACTTCCCTCTGAATGTCTCTGTTCATGATCCTGTTTATTAACTCTCCTACTCCCTTCTTTTCTATCCAAACCTCTTTTTCGATATATTGTCCATAGCTTCTGAGTAGGTTTCCCATCTATGTCTTCCATTCTCACCCCATCCTTCATTAGGGCTGTAAACAGATCTTGTCTAGTCAATTTGTTATTGTCTGTACGGACTTCAGATCAAGATGGTCTCTCTGTCTTCATCCATTCCCCCAGTTCGCCCAACTCACGAACCGCTTCGATCACTTGAGCTAATGTGTTTCCTGTCTGATTTATTAACAGTGTCATCATTACCTGCTTATAAGCAGGAGGAGCAGTACGAATTATCTTATTTCTTACAGAAGTGTTAAGTAGTCCCCCCATTAGTCTGTGTGCAGTATCTAAGAAAATAGAGGTTTTCATCATCTCTTCCTTTAATCTCTGTGTCGCATCTCTCAACGTGCACCATGGCTTTTCATTTACTGGCCAATCTGATTCAGTCGGGTATTTATGACTGCATCTGGCCACAGCCAATTGTAATAGGCTAATCTGATCGTTAAGCCCATAGTTTCTGAAATGTTCTTGAATTGTCGGGTCTGTGCTTATCGTACAAAATTTCAAAGCGTCTACTTGGTCTAACATTACGCCTGCCGCACCCAAATCATAAATGCGGACCATCCATGTAAGCAAATTCTCACCAGGTCTCTGCCAAATCCTGTCCAAGATGTCATTAATTTCTTGTTGCGTAAAATCCTCCAAGATATCTAAAGCTATTTCCTGGGGATGTTGGGGTTCACCCTGCAACTTTCTCCGATGTATCGGCTGCGCATGCACCTCTCTACGCTCCTCTGATTTATTTTCGGTCTCAGTCTTAATAGGCTCTGTTTTTCTGTTCTCTTCCTCCCCTGAACCTGAAAACTCTGAAGAATCCCAAATAGTTCCATCCCACTTCTCGGGATCCCAGTCGAGCTCTGCTTTTGCGATGACTAAGTGTACCTTCCTCTTACTGACTCTCCCTCGCTTATTCCTGTACTTGTATTTTGCAATACGAACGGCAGCCCTTTCTGCTATGGTCTAATAAGTCTTTATCTTGTCCAACACTAATTTATTTTGAGATGTTAACAACTTAGTGGCATTCTTTGCTTCAACATACTGTTCTTCCAATTCTTTACACTCACGCTGTAAGTTTACATATTTCTCACGTATTATTCTGTAAGCATTTAGCAAAACCTATCCTCTCCGTCCTAATATAGGAAGTTCATCTCCTCTCGTAACCGGCACTTTCTGCAAACATGAAACCACTTGAGCCGGATCGGCTTCAAACAAACACGCATTCCAGTTTTCATTCAAACCAGCAGAATTAGCCCATTCATGAGCCAGGACTCCATACGGAGTCAATTCCCATCCAGGAATTTCCATTGACAATTGCAAGTCAACCTTTGTTTTCGTAGAAAACATAACTTTCTCTTTTCCCCTATAATCCACCTTTTCGATCCTGTGAGTCACGTCGCCAAGATCTAATGACCTGATAATTCTGCCAATCACCAGGGCATACTTACCTTATCCCTTCTCAGGACCCACAAAGATACAATACTTCATGATACTTACCTAAGAAAGGAATAATACCAACAAATAACTAAAGATATATGGATTGTGCTGGGGAGCTTGCGAAAAACAACGCCCATTGGCGACAACAAGGCAAGCACAATGCCAGTGACGACAAAACAACAACCCGGGAAAAACAACGTCACTCGGTAAAACTACGCAAGAAACCAAGGGCCACAAGGTGACAACGTACCCCAGTGTACGAAAACACAACACAATACCAAGAGCCACAGTGTAACAACAATGCGAACAACAATGCGAAACAAAGCCCACCCTGGTGGAGCTAAAACATCGCGCACTCCTCCTAACATTGCCTCGGGGTGGATTATTTATTGGATTTGGTTTCCCTCGATAAGAACGGAGCCCAGCCTTCAACAACTACCTGCAGGAAGGGAAACTTACCATCCTTCCGATGCTACAGCACTTGGACCAAAAAGGCCCCGACCTCCCATCCCAAGGAATACAGGCGAATAATGGTATTTATTCTGGGGTTTCTTTATTACACAATGATAGAAGGACAAAAGAAAGAAATCACTACTATGTCACGATATGCCTTCTTCACATCAATCCCTAAACAATTGCTAATGCAATTAGGATATACATATATAGAACTCATATGTAAATCAGCATATAACCTGAAAATAGGAGACGATAGTTAGATAAGAACAGTTAGGAAATAAGAGTTAGTGGAACACCTCACCAAGTTTCTACACATCCCGCTTCCACTTCGCCAGAGGGGAGTCCGTTTCTCCAGCCAAATCAGAATTCTCTGCTCCACTGTCACAGCTGCACGTCTGCAATGTGATGGACTATCAGTGGTCGCGACCCGAACACCTCCTTAAGTACAAGTGAAAACGTTGGTCAAGCTTCTGTTCAGTTCAAAGACTTTATTGCGGTTAGATATAACCATAAAAGCAAATACATTTGCAAGGTTTACATTATCAAAATGTTACACTGTACCATAATAATATACAGTTAGTTTATAAACAATTAAAATTCCATCATCATTAAAATTCATCGTCGTGGGAAGTAATTTAAAACATACTAAAAGATTTAAGTTAATGATACCAAATTTAAAACAACAAGATAACCTTTGAGTCTGCTCATCAAATTAGCATGGCACGAAGTCAACTCCTCAAGAAAGTTTTACAACACCGCAGCGTGACCTTATTGCTAGTAATAGAACTCTAGACTTTTTTTAGCAGATTCCTACGAATTGCCCACATCGAGAACAGGAACTTTGCGATAGCAACCACATAGACTGGGTCGGTGTCTGTCTTAAGGATTCTAAAGAAAATAAGATAGTTCCTTATGCCCATGTTTTTGCAGAGTTGAATGATCCATTTCTGCCTGATTCTCTTGTATTCTGCACAGAAAATAATAACATGAATAGGGGTCTCCTCCTCCGTTAGGCATCCAGGGCAAAGACAAGTAGACCCTCCCGCCCACCTACCAGTGATTGCATGTAGAGGTAAAGTTCCATATCTGAATTGGAGGTACAACTTTTTCACTAATGTGGGTTGTATAGAATCTATACCCCTTCAAATTCATAATGCGATTTAAAATCCAGAAACCCAAAGGTAAGGCTCGAGGTGTTTACAGATCGAAATAGCTTCATAAAGTTATGTTCTCTTATCATGTTTACTAAGGTTTTCTTAGAGGTGGTTATAATCGATACTTCTTGGACAGATATTTAAATCTAACCTTAGCGGCACTAACGGTGTGTTTCTTGGCAGAGTCATAATTTGCCTGATGAAGTTATTTTCAGTTAATGTGTGAGCTTTTGAGGAGGTATGCCCCCATAGTTCTGCCCCATACAGGGATGCAGACCTAGCTTGGACTTTGAATATTTCAAGCGGTGACACAATTTTTCTGTACTTTTAAAATTCCTCCTACAGCTTGTATTAATTTTAGGTTACCCTGGGCCTTTTGAGGACCCCACCCCATTTTGTCATTCAAAGATAGCCCCAGGTAGTCAAAGATGGGTACCCTTTCCAGGGGCCTGCCCTCCATCATTGGATGTGGGCAATTAGTAGTGCTAGCATTAAAGACCATGGGGCTTATTTACGGGCCCCTTGTGCCGCCGGTGCAACACTTTAACATGGGAAAAAGTGACGCACCGGCAGCGCAAGGGGCTTGTAAATAAGCCCCCATATATTTAGTCTTATTGATGTTAACCACTAGGTTCCTTTTTTACAGAACTGGGAAAATTGATTTAACACCCACTGCATGCCCATAGCTGGCTTTGAGAGCAGCAGGGTGTCATCTGCGAACATAAGTGTGGGAAATCTTCGAGAGGCCAGTTTAGGGGAGTCTATATCCTTGATGGCAAGGAGATCTTCTATCAGCCTGTTTAGGAAGAGGGAAAAGAGGGTTGGGGCAAGAACACAACCCTGCCTAACACCCTTCACAACCGGAAACGTGGCAGTCAGTTGAACATACCTGCCAAACCTTACTCTTGCATATGTCCCTTTGTGGAGACGTTTAAGTTGAAAACATGGATATGGTGGAATCCCCATAGCCAGCAGTATACTCCATAGCTGGTTTCGGTCCACCATATCAAATGATGATTTCAGGTCCACGAAAGTTAGATATAGGCTACCCCCTTCCAGAACGACATGCTTCCAGTGCAATAACTGAAGCCTAAATAACTGGTCAATTGTTGACGTTCTGCCCCTAAATCCCACTTGTAGTGGTGTCAGAATATTATTGTCGCTAATCCAGTCCTGTAGTCGTTGTAATAAGACCCTCGCATAATTTTTTGTGATACATCGATAAGGCTAATAGGCCTATAGTTGGCTGGTTCCAAAGGAGATCCCTTTTTGTGAATGGGGATAATCTTCGCTTCCACCCACGTGGATGGGACTGGTATGCCCTGGAGAATTGCGTTGAATAATGATAAAAGATAGGGTACCCATACCACCTGTTCATCTCTGTAAAAATCACCGGGGATCCTATCTAGGCCAGGCGCCTTGTTCAATTGAAGCTTAGTTACAGCCAATTGGACCTCTACTGTTGTACAAGGTGGAATGCTCCACATAGGATCTGGGGATAAGAGGCTTACTGGAGATTCGCTTGCCTCAATTTGTGAGTTTGAATACAAATCTTTAAAATATATGCGCCATGCTTCTTTTGATATATTTGGATCGATGGTAGTCTTACCCTCTGGATTCCCTGTATGGACTAGGTTCCAGAAGGACCTTGCATCCTTCTCAACAAGAGCAGACTCAATAGCCTGCCAGCGTTCATCTTCCCATTCGGATTTAGCGTTAAAAATGATTTTTTTATATGCAAATCTTGCTTCAGCAACACATAACCGGTTGCCCTGTTTAAGAGTCGCAAGCAGGGTACATTTTGCTTCACTACACCCCCAAGTAAAACAGTGATTTCTGTCACCCATAGGTTTACGCTTTAAGGGCTTCGAATTATCCACTAGAGTTGCAACTAGTTCCTGGTGGATTCCACCCAAATCCTCACCCATACCACTATTAGGAGTGTTTTCCTGGATTCTACTTGCCTTTTCTAGCAATGGAATTATGCTCTTGTATATTTTTGCCATATTTTCTCTAGATTGTTTAATGTTAGCCCATCTAATGCGCCTCCCTCCTTCTATTATTTTAATATCGCTTCTTGGGGGGCTAGAGCCTTGTTCTACATCATACATACAGCAGTCCGACTGAATAATCAGGGGATTGTGGTCACCTTTCATAAGCTGGGGGACGCTAAAATCTAGGACTTTATGCCACAGTTCTATACTGATTAAAAAGTAATCAATTACTGATGTGTGGCCCATTCCTCTGTAGGTGGGTTGCCCTGGGTTATCGCTCGGAAAACGGCCGTTACAGGCCCTTAGCGAAAACAGATGAGTGAGGGAAGTCATTTGTAGTACAAGTGGAGACCATCCCTTTGCTGGATAAATATTTGGGGGTGGGACTAACCAAGTTTCATCTTCTTCAGTAGTGATCTGTGGAAAGCCATTAAGAGGTTCATAGTGGAAGTTAAAATCTCCACCGATCATAAAAAGGACATCACCCGGAAATGAGTTCAGAAGGGTTATCAAGCTATCCAAAGTCTGGGAGATTCCAGCATACCGTACTGGTCGAGAGTAAATATTAATAAGTGCCAGTTTTTAAAGTTTTTTGTGGGTCAATATGATACAAGTTAAGTCGGGGCAGTTGGTATCAACTCTTTTTGCCTTGAATCCGAGATGGATTCCCACCCAGATACACCTTAGTAGCAGGCTCGTGGAATGTAACAAAACCCATTCTATGGACAGGGTTTATAGCCAAAGTCTCTTGGAAGAGACAGATCCCGTGAAGGTCAACAAAAGCACACAGCTCGGGTAGATCTAATTTAGCTGTTATGCCTGCGGTTTTCCAGGACAACACTTTAAGGCCCCCTCTCGATCCAACTGACCTGCTCCTCGCACTCGGCCAAAGCCCCATACTCTCCGATCTTCCAACTGGATGACTAAATAAACGGGCCAAACCCAAGAATTTTTATCCCATCTCCCTCCTGCCCTGGGTCTCTAAGATCTCCGAGGCCCACGTCAATACCATCTTGACGGGACAACTGGAGGAAAATAACATACTGGACCCCTCTCAGAATGGTTTCCGTCCTGGGCAAAGTACGTAGTCTGCTCTTCTAGCTGTCACCGAGCTTTTGAAATGGGCCTAGATGAGGGTCGTACCTCTGCACTGATTTTGCTTGACCTCAGTGCCGCGTTTGACACGTTCTCCCACCAGATTTTGCTGAGGTGGACATAGTGGGTTCCGCCCTGTAGTGGTTTGCCTCTTTTCTTACTAAGAGGTCCTTCCAGGTACCCACCCCTCCCTTTGTCTCCACAGTTCATGCCACCATCCATGGGGTACCGCAGGGATCATCTCTGAGCCTTACCCTCTTTAACCTATATGTTCAACCACTGACGACAGTAGCTAAGAACAGAGGGCTTACGGTAGTATCGTATAGAGACGATACTCAGTTGGTAGTCACACTCACCGACGACATTACTCGGGATGCCTGTAAGTTCCGGAGAGATCTTGAGGCTGTCACGGGGTGGATGACTGCCAACTGTCTCCAACTCAATGCCAGCAAGTCTGAGATACTGCTGGTAGGGAGAGACTCAGGGCTGTGGAGTGAGCTCTGCTGGCCTGCCTCGCCGGGGCTAGCGCTTGCCTCTAAACAGGTAGTAAAAAACATGGGGGTTTGAATTAACAACACTCTTAGCTTCCGCACCCAAACCAAGAAGGTGGCCGGGACCTGTTTTGGGCTATTGCGGGGGCTCAAACCTCTGCTGGTTTTCTTGATCCCCCAATCAGGGAGGTTATTGTCCAGGCTTTGATTATGTCAACACTAGACTATGCCAGTTTCCTGTATTTGGGGGCCAACCAGACCAAAATTGTCAGACTACAAAGGGTTCAGAATGCTGCGGCCCGAGCTCTCCTTGGTTTGCCTCGGAGATGTACCACTTCTAATGCCATCCGTCGCCTCCATTGGCTGCCTGTGGCCAAGCGCATAGAATTCAAGGCCCTCGGCATTACATTTAAAATCCTGAGGTTTTCTTCTCCTGGTATCCTGGCCAATTTGCACACCTTTTATACCCCCTCCTGCCTACTCCGCTCTATGGGACAGAATGTCCCTAGGGTAAGGAGGCTCCGTGCTGGAGGGCGCTCCTTCCGTGTGTTGGCCTTGAAACTTTGGAACACGCTCCCTTCTTACATCCGCAGTATAAAGACCTATCTGCCTTTTGGTAAAGCTGTCAAAACATTCCTCTTCCCTCCACTGTTAGTCGCCTTCTGGCCACTAGCTGTGCAGTTTTCTGCTTCAGCGCCGGGACGCCCCTTTGCTGCGGCAGCCGTGCGCTTTATAAGCCACTAAATAAAAAATAAATAAATAATCGTTTGGAGATTAAGTCCTCTTGGATGCTGAGGGTTGTAGGGGGCTAAAACCACCACTTCCACAATTCCTAACTAGAACTTCACGTTAACCTATGTTTTTTCTGTGAATTTCTAGGTTTGTTTAAACGTAAAGTTTTATTTTATTGCCGTACCTAAAACCACCCCCTTCTAACGAAACACATGGCTTTCGGATACAAGGGTTGACCAACTGTTTAGGGGTACCAGACAATATTGTGGAAGTGTGCACATGGCCCCACTCCTTGAACATTTAGGGTCTACTACACCATCCCCGGGGCCGTTTAAGTTAAATAAAGAGAGGCACGCATAGTCCCCCCTCCTCAAGCCAGTATGGGCCCTGGGGAATCCATTTCCCTGGGGAATTTGTATGTATTTCAAGGGGAAGGGGAGTTTGGCCTCCCCGAGCCAATATTGGTCCTCAGTACCCCATCCCTAGGGCATTTATAATTAAAGGAGAGGGGTGTGCGTGCTGCCCTCCTCAAGCCACTACAGGCCCCAGGGACTCCATCGCCAGAGCCTTTCCTTTTAATTTAGGGTAAGGGGATGTGGAGCCCCTTCCTGAGCCACTGTGTGTCCAGGGTTCTCCATCCCCAGGGTCTTCATTTTATGTTGATAGAGGGGGTGACTGCTCTCCCTGAGCTACTATGGGCGTTCAGGGATCACATTAGGTCTGACTCTATGAGGCATCAAGTAATTAGTAAGTTAGGTGAAATGCCCCGCCTAATGGCAGTCGTTTCTGTTGCTGCTTTCCATTAGTTAAACTTAGTAATTGCTACTGTTAGGTGTTTTTTTATTGGCTGTTGATGCGATGCTCACTTCCGTTTAGTCCGGAAGAAGCAGCGCCTAACTACTGTTTTCGTCCGATTTAGTGTTTTATGTCTGTTTGAAGGGAACTTTCTTTTCTTTACCATTTGTGCAGTTCAGCTTGCTGAGTTGCAGTCACCACAGCGCTCGTCAATAATTTGCTGTAATTTGCAGCTCGGAGGCTCGCGTTTGCTGTTGTGTTTTGACAGCTTCTCCTCATAGACTAGAACAGTGCTTCGCTGCCTGTTACATAAGCTCAGGACACACACATGGGAGCCACCAGGAACGGGAGTTTATTTTTAAAGACAGAGCCGATGCACAAGCAGTAATTCGGGTGGCGGTATCCCCTTTCATCAGTTTTGCTTAATGATGTTTGTATCCAAATACGGGGGAGTTCCTTGGGCTCTGTTTATAAAATGTATGGCGACAGACCATGCCCCTTGAATTAGTTTGTTTTGTTTTCAGCTTCAGTCTTTCTGTGTGCATCAGCCAGAAACGGCCAAGGGAGGCAGGCGGGAAGGACACTGTGAGTGAGTGCCCCTGCCCCGGGGGCTCTCAGATGTCTGTTGAGTCCAAGTTTAACCAGATTTGATGTCTCAGTGCACCCCCATCGGCAGAATGTATGACATTACAACGAATTTCGTGCCAAACGCATGCCCTTACCACGCATGCGTTACAACGGAATTCGTTTTCCACGCATAACCTTTACCTCGATTATTCCTTTACCACGCATACATTTACAACGTTTTTCGTTGTAAATGTATGCATGGTGAGGGCATACTCTTGATAAAGGTTATAACTCTCCCCTTAAATGCCCCCTGCCTCCACCCCTTATATTTACCCCTGCCCTTAACCCTTAATATATATTTATTTTACTAAAATGCCCCTTACCTTTTAACTCGCCTTCTCTCCTTCTTCTTTGGTTACGTCGGTCGTACGTCGTTAAGAGGAAGCGGAAGTTACTTTCCGTTTCCTCTCTAACGACGTTGATTGCTTCAGCTTCGTCTTCACCTTCGGCTCTTCGGGTTAGTTTTTTTTTTTTGGGGGGAGACCCCCCCAGCCCCCTTTTTTATCCCAACGTTTTATTTTTGTTTTTATGGGGGAGACCCCCCGAACCCCCCCTTTTTTTCTTTTCATTTATCACACATGCCTTTACTACGTATTTAGTAGTAAAGGTATGCGTGGTAAAGCCTCTCGTTGTAACCACGCATGCGTTGTAAAGCATGCGTGGTAAAAGATTTCGTTGAAACGGCTTTGTTGTAGAGGCCGTTTCCCCCATCGGCAACGTCGGTGCAGGGCTTGGGGTGCTTTCAGAGTGCACAAGCGGTGAGCCTGGCTGGTAGACTCCCGTGCAGCTCCTATTCACAGAGCGTTTTCGTGCACTTAAGGGAGAACTGCGCTTTGTGGTCCCTGGAACAGGCAGCGGAGTACTGTGGAGGTAGGAAGGACAATAGCTTACTAAAATTGAGTGTAAACTGCTTTCCGGGGTGACAGTTGTTTCTTAACACTGACACACGAGTGCCACTTTGCAGCAGTGCCCAGGGGGAGGGGGTGTTGAAGGTGAAATGGGGGTTAGACTGTCTACACCCCATCGTCTTGTTAACTTTCCAGGGGGCCGGGGCTAGCTGTCAATATTTCAGCAGGTGCACTGGCACCGAGCTAGTGGCATGGAGGGCACACCCATGCCAGTTATTACTACATTTTTACCACCTAACCTAGTGTGACCAGATTTTCAGAACGAAAAACCGGGAGGGGCACAGACATAGAAATTGAACTAAATTGATGTCCTTTTAGATCTCGGCATCTTCCATACAAAGATGTGTAGATAGACATTTTTAAACATTCCTGTCCCCTTCTGTGAAGAGCTCCATGGTCCGGCTGTCGCTGCCCTCATTCACGCCTCATTCAATTCTGCTGTGTCGCTTGTTTCCTTAAAGCCAATCTCGATGCTGCATAAATGAGATGCACACCCACCTCTGAAAGTCATGACATTCACTGCGCTCCTCGTGTTTTTTGAGAATTACCTTATAGCTGAGAAGCAGTTATTATCACCTTTTCTCGTTTCTGGAAGGAGCTTACTGACAAGAGCGTTGTTATGTTAACTCGGTGGGCCAGGCTCACACCTCAACTTTGGGAGGGGGGTTTTGTCATGCAACCCCCCTCCCCGCATACCTTATACTAAAGAACACCGGGGTGTGACCGCGGGGAGTTAGCATGCAGTAATCCAAGTGAGTGTCGTCATTGCATAGAAAATTCTGTAAGCTGTTTGGGTCTGCGTTGCCTTGCAGAACCCCTATGCCCACAACTTAACATGCATTAGGATACCTTAGGACTCCTACGAAGTACTTGGAGCCCACCCTACCGCCACAGACGCTTAGGCAGTGGTTTAAATGTAAAAGAGGTGCAGGTACTTACTATCCTAAGTAGTACCTGGTTGCTAATACTGACAAGCATTTACAATGCAGTAGGTCTTGCATATGCCAGAGTTTGAGCTATCGATGAGAGTGGGTGTAAAGCGCACTCTGTTTAGAACTTTAAACTGAGTTTCACCAGATATGTGTGCAATGTTAGAACTATGCCTACTAAGCATATATCAAACTATATAAACAAGGGGCCTAGCTCCACCTGGGCAAATAAGATTCTAACATGCAACAACTATGACGCATTTGCTTCATATGATACATTCTAGTTAAATGCAACTTTATGCATATTTAATTTTAACAAAAAAATATTTTACATTGAATCTGTGAATGATATGAACAGAAATCTCATTAATATCATACAATTTAATTTTTCACATCAATACAATGATAAGTTGATTTCTGAATCTTTGAGATTCCAACCCTATGCATTTTGGGACTAAGTCCCTTCTTCCGGGGTCTCTCTGTAAAAGCAAGAAAAGATATAATAAAAGATCACAAAATCTAAGGATGCAAAATATAAGTGCCCAAAGTTTTAAACATTACTATTCACAATCTCCACTTAGGACTACACAATTGTAATTAACACAAGCACCTATGTGTAACACATCATACCCAAAACTAACCTAGAAGTTACTAGACAGTCCTGCTCCCAGCTACGAACTTAATCTGACAAACTAGTCATGAGTCACGGTCTTAATGAGATGTGTTGATGTAAAATCCATCAATTATCAGGATACTTAATCTCAACATACCTCGTTGGGCGTACACTTGGGCAGAAGTGTACGACCAATGTAGATACACCAAACGAAATACTCAAACTTCATCTGAGGAAAGTGTCATCTCAGACCGAGACCTTGATACATCTAGACAACCAGCACGTCACTCAATAACAGGCAAGGAGAAACGTAAAGAATCACTTGAGGTATCATCAGGATCATTTCCTAGTGTGTCTTTTTTAGAGGGGAGCATAGACACAGTCCGACCACCAGAAGTAACAACTGGACAATTATTAGAAAAACCTTTAGACAAAAAACAAGGAGAGGAAAAGGGAAAGGAAAAAGAGAAAGAAAAAGACAAACCAAAGAAAGGTTTACGGAGTCAAACACCAAAATGAGTTTGGTTGTGAACATGTCTAAATTGCAACTCTCTAAATTTTAAATCAGAGTGCTCAACAAAGGTATATCATTTGTGAGCACCTATAATACATCAGAACTTGAAACAGAAATGCCCATCTTTAAATTCATGAGGACGCTGAGATGAAGGAATTTTTTCACAAACATTTGTCCACAAGATCCAAATAAGGAAGCACCTATATTCAAAGCTAAAAGTACCTTATGGCGCCGGTTTCCCACAAGACTTTGGATACCTTTGAGATACTCATCAAAGAAATTGAATTACAGAAGAAAACAAAAAAAACTAAGCATGGTGGAATATAGCGCACCTTGGCAAAGAACACAGAGATAACGATTCAAAAAGCGGACAAAGGAGGGGGACTCGTAATTATGGACACAGAGTACTACGATATGAAAGCTATGGAACATGTACAACGTATGGAAACTTAAACAGAGATCCAACCAATAAGATCACAGAGAATCTCAGAGAAATTCTTGACAAAGCAGAAGAATTGAATTGGATCGACTCTGCAACAAAAAGGTTTTTAATAAATTCATTTCCAAGAAGACCAAGAATTTATTTTTACCCAAAATTCATCAAAGTCAAACAGATCCTCCCTTTAGGCCCATCGTATCAGGTTGTGAATCTTTATTTGAAAATCCGGGGAGATTCATAGATCACTTTTTACAACCATTTGTCCAACAATGGGTCACCTATACTGAGGACACCACACATTTTTTAAGGAGTCTAAACAACATCTATGAACCTGTTTCAGATGAGTGGATACTCTGTACAATCGATGTGATTGCTTTATACACTTCAATTCCCCATGGGAGTGGCTTGGAAGCAGTAGAATGGGCACTATTAAATCATGCGAATTTTGATGCACCCAAAAGTTTATTCTCCAACTTCTTGAATTCTGCTTACAAAACAGCTACTTCACTTGGAAAGACACATTTTTTATTCAGTTGAACGGAACATGTATGGGATTTCCGGGAGCGCCTGCCTATGCTAACACATTCATGGCCAAGTTTGAAAACGATTACATCTTATCGGACATGATGTGGAAAGAAGGTCTGATCTTTCTTCGAAGATACATAGATGCTGTATTTTTTATTTGGAAGGGCTCGGAAGCCACATTATTAAATAATATACGTTCCTTGAATCTTATGGATCCACAAATCCAATTCACGTATCACATAGACAAAAAGTCATTGTCTTTTCTTGATGTGCAGATAGAACTTAAAGCTGGAGCTATACACACAAAAGTCTACAAAAAACCCACTGATAAAAACAACGCTCTGCTGTACAGTAGCTTTCATCCTCCATCTCTTGTAAATAACTTACCTTTTATCACAGTTCTATTGTATCTGCCGTATCTCATCAGATTCAAGATCTTTTGAAGAGACCTGTCTTCAACAAAAACAAAACTACCTAGACAGAGGATATCCTGAAAATCTTGTACAAAGTCAAATGGAAAAAGCGAGACTCACTTCGAGACAAAAATTATTGGAAAAAACTGAAAGATTGCCTGTTAAAAGAGCAGTGTTTGTTTCTAAATATTCAACAGCATCGAGAGATATCAAACAGATCATAATGAAACGTTGGGAATTACTGGAAACTGAAGAGGATTTCGGAGAATTATTCAAGAATAAACCACTTTTCGCATATACCAGAGCTCAAAACCCTAAAGAAATCCTTTCAGACAAAGGTAGCAAAAAAACGGATGAAATTTCTTTAAAACCTGGTACTTTTAAATGTTGGAACTGTATACACTGTAACAATGCCATTTTAGAGGACATTCTTCTGCATCCCCAAACAGGAAGTAAAATTAAATTACAGAATCATACCACCTGTGATTCTGAGCATGTGGTATATACCATTAAATGCCCTTGCGGACTCCTATATGTGGGGAAAACAGAGAGAAAAATGAAAAGTCATCTTTCTGAACATAAAAGCAGGATAAGGACTGGTAACTTGACTTCCCCACTTGCAACTCACTGGATTGAACAACGTCACAAGATAGCTTTTAGAAGGGGCGATCCCAGGGGAGGCCAGAATATGTACCTGACCACCCTGTGACCCACCTCTCCTAGGAACACTGCCGAGCACTGGCGGGAGACCTCTCAGGGGGAGGATCTCGAATCTAGGATCGCACGCGCTGAGCTAGCACCACTCGACAAAGGGACACCACACCGTAGGTTTCAAGAGAACGTATTCTTTATCTCTCAAGCAGTATGGATCTTTATGATCCGCAGATTCTTATGTACAAACAGAGAAAGGGCAAACAGAGTCTCGGTAGGGGTTAGGGTAGCGGGACAGTCTTAAGGTTCAAAGTCAATGCAGGTACGTATCCGTCGCACAGCTCTCAATCCTCGAGATGGGGGATACGGGTAGATCTTGGGTCCAGCCAGACCAGGATAGTCTCTGAGCCGCTATCGAATCAGCAGGGCTCGAGCAAGGATGAGGCAGTTCTTACGGTCTTTGGGAGCCTCGATCGAATCAGCAGGGCTCAGGAGTTCTCAAGGTTGCAAGGGAGCCGCGACGATGTCAGCAGGGCTCAGATGGATTCGGGCAGAAGTCCTTCTCTGCCGGGTAGGAGCCGTGACCACGTCAGCAGGGCTCAGATGGATTTGGGCAGAAGTCCTTCTATGCTGGGTAGGAGCCGCGACGAGGTCAGCAGGGCTCAGATGGATTTAGCAGAAGTCCTTCTCTGCCGGTTAGGAGCCGCGACGATGTCAGCAGGGCTCAGATGGTTTTCGAGCAGAAGTCCTTCTCTGCTAAGTAGGAGCCGCGACAACGTCAGCAGGGCTCTCGTAGTTCCAGGATACCACTGACTTGATCGTCCCAGAGCAACCCTTGATATAGGACTGCTCCTCTTTGATGTCCAGAGTCCTCGCAGGCGGAGGTCTTAGCACCTGGGGGCCGGTTGTTGTGGGTTCCTTTCATCCTTTCAAGTTGGGTCTGGAGAGATCCCAGACACGCAGCAGGCCTGGAGCCAGCCCTCCGGGAGGCCGGAGGGCGATTGAAACTCATCTCTCGAGGGGAGGTGGGAGGTGTGATCGAGCTACTCCTCCCTCTCTCACTCACGGGGAGCGCTCTACCCCCCAGCCGGGTCTGGCGCGCCTAGGGACGAGGTCGGGCTGGGGCCGGGGCGGCCATCTTAGGTGCAAGGACATGGGCATCGGCCTCGGTACCAGGAAGATGGAGGGCGAGGACGGGGAAGCCCAGTGTCGGGGATGTGGGTCATGGGGAGTTGCACGGGTCAGGAGGGGTCACTACGGGTCAGGGAGGACCACGCCACGAGGCCGGGTCCAACACGCGTCCCCCCCAGCTGAAGGTCGGGGAGAACTACCCATCCTCTTGGTAGTTCTCATCACTGAGGCGGAAGAATCTGGAGAGGCCATCAGCGTTGGCATGGTCAGTACCAGGGCGATGCTCTACTGTGAAGTCCATCCCCTGGAGGGAGATTGACCATCGCAGCAGTTTGGGATTCTCTCCCCTCATCTGCATGAGCCACCGTAAGGGTCGATGATCTGTCTGCACTCGGAAGTGGGTTCCGAACAGGTAGGGTCGGAGTTTCTTGAGGGCCCAGACTACTGCGAACGCTTTTCGTTCGATGGTGCTCCATCTCTGTTCTCGGGGCAGTAACCTTCTGCTAATGAATGCTAGGGGCTGATCTATGCCTTTCTCATTGAGCTGGGACAGTACGGCCCGATGCCATGCTCAGAAGCGTCGGTTTGGA
Organism: Lissotriton helveticus; assembly: GCF_964261635.1. Taxonomy (NCBI): domain Eukaryota; kingdom Metazoa; phylum Chordata; class Amphibia; order Caudata; family Salamandridae; genus Lissotriton; species Lissotriton helveticus. Next base: position 1,249,103,803 of record NC_136057.1, read on the forward strand.
CCACAAACTCCTTTGGGTAGTCCGGGGCTTGAAGCGCGGGGGCGGTGCACATGGCAGTTTTTAAGGCGTCGAACGCCTCTTGGCAGGAGGGGGTCCACTGCACTCTCTTGGGCTGCTTCTTGGAAGTCAATTCCGTGAGGGGACCCACTATGCTGCCATAACTCTTATGAACCTCCAGTAGTAACCGGTGAGGCCCAGGAAGGCTCGGACCTCGGTTTTTTGTGGTGGGCGGCTCCCAGGCCAAGATGGAATCAATCTTAGGCTGGGGAGGGGCGACCTGCCCGCTCCCGACCTGGTGGCCTAGGTAGGTCACTGACCCTTGTCCAATCTGTCACTTGCTAGTCTTCACTGTCAAGCCTGCCTGGCGCAGGGCCAGCAACACCCTCCGGAGGTGCCGGAGGTGCTCGTCCCATTGCGAACTGAACACCGCAATATCGTCAAGATATGCGGCGCTGAACTTTTCCAGCCCGGCCAGGACTCGGTTCACCAGTCTTTGAAAGGTGGCCGGGGCATTTTTCATCCCGAACGGCATCACTCGAAAGTGATAGTGACCGTCCGGGGTGGAGAAGGCGGACTGCTCCATGGCTCCTTCTGTGAGCGCAATTTGCCAGTAGCTGCAGGTCAGGTCGAAGGTACTCAGGTAGCGAGCAGACCCCAGGCGGTCGATGAGCTCGTCTGCGCGGGGAATGGGGTGGGCGTCTGCTCGGGTGACTGCGTCCTGGAGCCAGCCCTCAGGGAGGCCGGATGAATGCATTCACCATACTCAAAGATAGACTCACACAAATTCTTATACAGCACCAAAAGTAGATACATAAAATTTGGGACACTTATTGAATTGTTTTGAGCAATTGTAAAATAATATTCAGTTTAATTGTGAATTGTTGAACACTGTATAATGGTGACCGGATATATTTTTTATGCATTGGGGACTGTATTTTTTAGTATGTACTGAAATAGGGTCAAGCTTGTGATTTAGAGTCACAAATTATAATAGTGGGTTATGATTCTTTTCTTGAATCACAAATTATGGTATGTAGGAGAGTTTGATTTTCACGATCAAGAGTTAATTGGATCGGTAGTCCGTTATCTCTGTCCTAGAGACACTATTCTATGGCAGTGAATCTAGTTTCTGGTGAAGTTCACTTCTTAGTTCGTCTTCTATGTTTACTTCTCAGTCCATTTTCTATGTTCATGGTATAGAGCTGCATTGACCGAAATTCTTGACATCTAAGTTTGCGACATAGAGTCGTATTAACTGAGTTTAGAGTCTTAATCGCTTAACGAATCTCTTAATTGTGATTATGAATATAGTAATCACATTTATGAAACACCATAGTTGGGAATATTTTTTGTTTCCAGTTTATTGCGGCGTCAGGGACAGTCTTTTTTCCAGTTTTGTTATTACGCATTACGTGACGCTCTACGTTAGTATTTGTTTACTATCGGAACAGTTTGTTGACAGGGCGATATTTCCGCGGGAATCATTGTAGAAAGAGCATCCACTTGCTTCAACTTCTGGTAAGATATTTGTTGACTTTTAAATGAGGTCGCTACATGTTGAGGTTAGATATTTCACGTATAAGTAATAGCTGCACTCTGATAATTTTTTCAGATTGACAGCACGCCCAATTTTCTTCGTATATGACGTTTTTTCAACAGACCATCAGGGGAGTGTATACTCTATGAGTATTTTGCTTTACGAGTAGAACGCTGTTTCAAGCAAGTGCAAGGCAGCAACAATGTATTTTATATTGCAGCTTTTACTAATCAGGATCGTGATATTCGAAGGCGGTATTTCTGGTTCGTCTGGTGAGCATTTAAGTTTTATTTAAGACTTAAGGAGCATCTTAAAATGCATCTCTGGAATTGGATTCTAATAGCGTCACTTCATTTATATTTCATTTACAGAACAGATAACAGTGGCTATACATGATGTAGTAGCCTTTCCGAAACGATTGATTTTCTGGAGGTATGTTGAGATTAAGTATACTGATTATTGATGGATTTTACATCAACGCATCTAATTAAGACCGTGACTCATGACTAGTTTGTCAGATTAAGTTTGTAGCGGGGAGCAGGACTGTCTAGTAACTTCTAGGTTAGTTTTGGGTATGATGTGTTACACATAGGTGCTTGTGTTAATTACAATTGTGTGGTCTTAAGTGGAGATTTGCATTGTAATGTTTAAAACTTTAGGCACTTATATTTTGCATCCTTAGATTTTGTGATCTTGTATTATATCTTTTCTTGCTTTTACAGGGAGACCCCTGAAGAAGAGACTTAGTCCCGAAATGCATAGGGTTGGAATCTCAAAGATTCAGAAATCAACTTATCATTGTATTGATGTGAAAAACTAAATTGTATGATATTAATGAGATTTATGTTCATATCATTCACAGATTCAATGTAATTGTTTTTTGTTAAAATGAAATTTGCATAAAGGTGCATTAAACTAGAATGTATCATATGAAGCAAATGCGTCATAGTTGTTGCATGTTAGAGTCCTAGTTGCCCAGGTGGAGCTAGGCCCCCTTGTTTATAGAGTTTGAGCTATTGGCATTGTAAATGGCAATGCCTTTTATTGATGTGTTTTGAAAACCTGCAAGCGGTGCGTAAACACGCACTTTGGACTTATAGCCACTGCTTATGAGAAGCCAGGCTGGCAGTAAAAGAGGTGCAGTTACTTCCAGGCTTGCTGCTAGTAAGCAATAACTATGCACCGCTTGCAGGTTTTTAAAAGCACATAGATAAAAGGCATTGTTATTTACAATGCCCAAAAAACTCTCAAAAATGCGAGACCTATTGCATTGCAAATGCTTGTTTTTATTAAGGAGGAGCATACAGCCTCCCTTCCTGAGTCAATATTTTCCCTGTGGACCCCATCTCCTGGGGCCTTAGTTGCTCCTGGGTGGAAGCCCCAGTGCATACCCAAAAAAAACACCAAACAGTACATTAGGGACCATGGGGTGACCCAGGGCCCTGGCAACCCCGCCCGGGTCTCCAAATGCACCCATCCTGGGTGCTGCGAGAGCTAGCTTTGTTCTACCCAGTGGAAAACAGATGTTTTTGCTTGCTGCTGCTGGGCAGGAGCGATGTGTGTTTCCCTGCCCACAAGAGCATGGGCAGGGAAACAAAAGTATGCTCCACCCGGTGGGAGTATTTTGTAAAGCTCCAGCTGAGTGGAAGCATACATGCCATCCCTACCTGCGTTCCTGCAGGCAAGGAAACCGTGCGTATCCTGGGAGTGGGCGCTACAGGACACAGTGATTGAGCCTGCCCTTGGGGATGGTCCCTTTACAGTTATGGTGGGGGCCACATGCCCTCTCCCCTTTTTATTGATGTCGGCCCCAGGAGATGAGGTGCCCGGGCCCATACAGGGTCAGGGAGATGTGGGCTAGTCCCTCTATTTTTATTGGAATTTACCTTCAGGGGATGAGGTACCCAGACAATTTTCATACTCCCCTTAAATTTAAGATTGTCTCCAGGGGAAGTCACTGACCACATCATGAGTGATGTAATATCTGCGGTCATAAGCAGTGCATTGCGGGGGCATGAGTTGTAGTTAGCTCAGGTAACTATAACTGCTGACTTTCCTTGGTTTTATACAATGAAATGTCAGCCTAACTATAACGTCCCTGTAGCCTTTAGTTTTTTTCAGTGAAGATATATTCCCTGAAAAAACAAAGGTTGCGTTACAGGGTATATATATATATATATATATATATATATATATATATATATATATATATATATATATATATATATATATATATATATATATATATATACCCTGAACTGAGGGGGCATGACTCGCTCTCACTACGTACCAGCTACAGGAATTACCGCAGCTATTTGGTAACGTAATGGAGAAAGGGAGAAGAGGGAGTTTCTCTCTCTGGGACACCGCATTGTCAAGCGCACATTTTTCATGTAAGGCAGCGAAGTGCATTATGCTTTTTATGCAAGTTTCTAGTCTGCATCGTGGAGAGACACCTATTTTGGGACTCATGAATAACATTTTGGTGCATTCTGGGGCCCGTAGGAACCGCTATGGGTCATGTGACCACCAAGGAATCAATTAAAGACACTCACCTGTGAACAAGGCAAAGAAGCCGAAACCGGTTGGGGAATTACTGAGTGTTGTGAAGCTGCTCTGCATGTGACGAATAAAGTCAGCTTGCCAAAGAAGTCGGAGTTGGGCTCTGAATCTCTTCGTGTTGTTAAAGTAACAGGATTCTCCGTTCCTGCCACAGAGCCCGCCTTGCAGTGTTGGGGGCCCCCAGTAAAATGGAGCACTTTTGGAACATTGAACTGAGGGGGCATGACTCGCTCTCACTATGTACCAGCTACAGGAATTACCGCAGCTATTTGGTAACGTAATGGAGAAAGGGGAAGAGGGAGTTTCTCTCTCTGGGACACCGCATTGTCAAGCGCACATTTTTCATGTAAGGCAGCGAAGTGCATTATGCTTTTTATGCAAGTTTCAAGTCTGCATCGTGGAGAGACACCTATTTTGGGACTCATGAATAACATTTTGGTGCATTCTTGGGCCTGTAGGAACCGCTATGGGTCATGTGACCACCAAGGAATCAATTAAAGACACTCACCTGTGAACAAGGCAAAGAAGCCGAAACCGGTTGGGGAATTACTGAGTGTTGTGAAGCTGCTCTGCATGTGACGAATAAAGTCAGCTTGCCAAAGAAGTCGGAGTTGGGCTCTGAATCTCTTCGTGTTGTTAAAGTAACAGGATTCTCCGTTCCTGCCACAGAGCCCGCCCTGCAGAGTTGGGGGCCCCCAGTAAAATGGAGCACTTTTGGAACATATATATGTATATATATATATATATATATTCACCGAAAAAACCATAGGTTTTAGGGGTGTTATAGTTAGGTGGACATTTCACTCGTACAAAACCATTGAAATTCCTCCGTTATAGTTAGTTGTACGAACTATAACTCGCGCTCCCGCAATCCACTGCTGATGATGTTACATATTACATCATTGATTACATGGTCAGTGACGTCACTGATGACATCACTGATGACATCATCCAGTGAATGTGGTTTGGTTCGATATTTAAATAAGTATTATATATATAGGAATCTGCATTGAAGACTGAGTGGATGTAGAAGTGTCTGTATGGAGGATTTAGTACTACTGTGATTGACTGTGTAAGTGACTAATTTAAAGTATCTCACTAAATATATGGGATAGTGATTTAACTGTGTGAATATTTGTTTCACTCTGTGTCTTGTTGTGTAAACTACTGCATAAGTTGGTTACTAGCTATGTGAAACTCTATATTCGTTTTTTTATTAGTTAATTGAGTATATGTACGAGAGAGTGAATGAGTGTGTAGATGGATGGAAGGTGTGTAACTGTCTAAAGATGTGTAAATAGTGGATTAAGTAGGTATATGAGGTTAAGACCGAATGTGAAAACAGTTGTTTGGGTGAGTGAATCTCTTTATGGGTGTGTTGATGAGTAAATATATTTCTCAATGATAGATGTCCAACAAAGTATAAATATAAAAGGCAATGTATGTGACAGTTGTTGCATATAAATAAGTATACATGATACTCATTGATAGTTTGAGTGATTGTATAGAAAACTATATACGTATAATAGTGATTTTATAACACACTAAGGGGTCGATTAGGATCGCGGACGGACATGAGTCCGTCCGCGACCCCTGAGGAGGAGGGAACGTCCGCATGGGCTGCGGCGTTCCCTCCGATCTGATAAGGATGTGACCGCCAGGGTGGCGGTCACATCCTCTATCTCTAACATTGCGGCGGGTGCAGCTTCAAGCTGCACCCGCCCCAATGTAAAAAATGCATGCACAGCATTTGCGTGCACAAAGCGGCAGGCACCGCGCGGTGCCTGCTGCATTGTGCACGCAAATGCAGGGGGGTACCATAGGTACCCCCCCCATGTGCACCCTGCACCCCCCCTTCACCCAGGGGGCCCGCAACGGGCCCCCGAAGTGAAGGTCCGTATGCTTTTTCACGGCGGAAAAGCCGCCGTGGAAAAGCATAGAATTGCAGACATCCTAATATGCCTGGCGGTGTCTGATAGACACCGCCAGACATGTTAGTGCTTTTCCGCCGCGGTCGCCTTCGGACCGCGGCGGAAAAGCTGCGGACAGATTATCAGACCCACCAGCCATCCTAATTTGGCGGTGGGTCTGTGGAGGCTCCGCTGCGGTTTTCCCGCATCCTCCGGGCCGGCGGTGGCTTCCGCCGGCCCGGAGGATGCGGGAATTCCGCAATCATAATGACCCCCTAAGTATGAGTTATAAATTTATATGAATATATAAAGTGTTGTTTGTATAAGTGTGTAGCTGAGCAGATGTAAGTATGATCAATTGCTTCCATAAGTGAGTAGGATGTTTGAATATTGATATAGGTGTATAAGTATATTTAAATAATGTGCTATTGATCTTTCTTAGAATGTATGAGTAAATGTATAGGTAAGTGTTTAGATGTGTGTGTAGATCTACAAATGACTGAGTGGGTTTTTAGAAACTTGAATAGGTTTGTCAATGGTTTAAAAATGATACTCTAGATTTTATACTGAATGAATAATGGTTATACTACTGTGTGATGAGGTGTTTCAGATTGTCACATGGATGATGTTATCAGTGATGTCATCAGTGATGTCATTTGAGATGTCATCAGTGATGTCATCAGTGATGTCACTGACCATGTCATGAATGATGTAATATGTGACATCATCAGCAGTGGATTGTGGGCGCGTGCGTTATAGTTAGTACAACGAACTATAACGGAGGAATTTCAATGGTTTTGTATGAGTGAAATGTCCACCTAACTATAACACCCCTAAAACCCATGGTTTTTTCAGTGAATTTATAAGGTTTTTTTAAACGCTAATTCCTAACTATAACAGGCCTGAAACCTACGTTTTTTCCAGTGAATTTCAAAGGTTTTTTAAATGCTAATTCCTAACTATAACATGTCTGAAACCTATGGTTTTTTCAGTGAATTTCAAAGGTTTTTTAAATGATATTTTTAAAATATATTTCATTTTATATTGTTCTATTTTTTTTATTCTTTAACTACATTTTTTTAAACTACTTATTTTTAGATATATTTTTTCAAAATTACACTACACACATTTAAAAATAATATATATATATTCTTTTATTCTTTTATATTTTTTAATATATATTTATATTGTTTCTTTTATTGTTTTTTTTCTTTTTTTGGAGTCGCGCTCTCAAAGTGCACCCTTCTCGTTCACTGCTCAGAACGTGTCTGCCATTTTAGTAATGATGTGTAGAATCCGCGTACTTGTGCGACGAGTACGACTTTCCCAATGCGGATGCTATGCGACTAGTATGCGACTTGTAGCGCATGCGCGACATGTATGAATTACGCGATGAGATGGTCGCGCAGTTGCTCGTGACATAATAAGCGTATCGGAGGCGGTGTGTGCGTGACCCCCGTGAAATTTTTTAATGTTCAAAAACGTATATATATATATTTAATATAAATATTAAGACAAGACATTATCTGAGCTAATTATTTAAATAATATTCTTTAACTTTCAATAAAGTTACATTTCTTTTAAATGCAATTTCGCGAAGTCGCGCTGGATGCGAGTTGGGTACGAGCTGCGTGCGCACACCCTACGCGTACACCATGTGACCAGAAAAAAAGAGATTAGATTGGTTCATTACACTTCCTATTGTAAGTATTGAAGGACCCCACCCATTTCAATCACTCTTATTAGAACTTCCTTAGGAGAAGATATCTGCTAGCAAGACCTGCTCTTTTTGGTTATTGTACACCTGTTTGTCCTCGTACTTGGAGACATGGCAGCTAATCCACCATCATCGTCAGAACATTCTGATAATGAAGAATTTGTGCCTGAGCCTCTCCCTCCAGAGAAGTACACTTCAATTGTGTGGAAGTTTTTTCTTTTCCACCGGGGCTGAAAAAGGTTAATGTAACCAAAATTACTTGCAAAATCTGCATGCGGTCCTCTCCAGGGGAGACCCTACTAAGAAATACTCTTGTGGAACGGCGAGTATGAGAAAACATCTTCAGACTCGACATCTGGTCAACTTCGCAAGAGAAGAAATGAGACAACTAAGTGAAAATGCTCCTGCACCACCGGCTGTTCCGAGTACATCTGGAGCAACACCATCAACTTCAACATCTCCTCCTGATATTTGTCCCCAATTTGGGAGAGTCAGGATGCATTGTGTGCAATGCAACCATCTTATTCTAATGGAGAGCAGTCAGTGGACCTTGTTTGTCGTGCCATCGACAACCACCATTGCTATTTTCCTTTTTTTTCTCCTCCTAGTTTTTAGTTCGGTTTGTCCTGTTGACATTTTTCCCTCTTTTAAAAAAAAAAAACACAAACTCGTTCAAAAAATCAAAAAAAATAATATAAAACAAAAAAAAGAAAAACAAAGTTATTTTCAGAACTAACTACTCTGGTTAAAGAAAGAGCTAAACTTGTATGCTAGTGTGTGAAAGTTTACATGAATGTATGTCTAGTAGATAATTGATTGAAAGTAAGCATTTGTGGTGTATGGTGAATGGATAAGTGCAGAACTATAAGGAAGTGCTGCAGCATGACACTGTAAAGTGTTTAGCTATAGCGTGCTGTGGCACTTCCGAAGCATAGGGATGTAACATATGCACATAAATATGTTGCAAGTCAGTGCTTCCCTCTGCACAGCTGCTTAATCTGCAGCCATGTGGAGACACAGGCACCCTTGCACTATGGTGCAAGGATGTCTGTGTCGTGCGGACATTGTCTTTGTGCAGGAAGGCACACATTCCTACACAAAAAACAAAAACAATCAGTAAAGGCAATATATGCTGTGCATCGTAGAACATATTGAAAAAGAAAAAATGAGGAGAAGTGAAAACAATTCTCCTTGTTGTGCCTTGCTACACCAATTGGAGGATGGTGCAGCATTGACACACATGTCCAGATTCATGATTTTTGATAAAACTGGAGATGTGTCTTGTTCTAGGAGTATTTTGTGTATGTTTGTATGTATGTATTTATTTTTGTAAAGCGCACATTTCACCATTCGGTCCCACAGCGCTGACAGAGGGTTTGAGTAAAGCGAAAAAGAAGGGTTGTTTAAGCCGTTGCCTTGAATAATAATGTTTTGAGTTCTCTTCGGAAGATTTTGTGATTCTGGTTTGATCTTAAGGCCGTAGGCAGGGAATTTCATGCCATAGGGCCCACCTTTGAGAAACTCCTATCTCCATTTCTGACAGTGCGAACTCTTGGTATTGTTAAAAAAAATTTGTTTGAGGAGCGCAATGTTCTTTCCGGGCGATATTCCTGAAGTTTGTTTTTTAAATATTTCGGGCCTTGTCCATTTAATGATTTGTGCACTAGGCAACAGATCTTGAACCTTATGCGCTTTCTGACTGGAAGCCAGTGCAGTTTCTTCAGGCACGAGGCAGAGGGAGTGCGTGGGGGTAGGTCGAGAGTCAATCTGGCTGCTGCATTTTGGAGTGTCTGCAGCTTAGTTAGTGTGCCTTCATTTGCATCGGCGAGCAGTGCATTACCATAATCAAGGTGGCTAGTGATTAAGCCTTGGATCAGTGGTTTAGGGTAGGGGTAGCCATTTGAATATTTTCCTTAGGCTCCTCATAAGACCTATGCAGGTGTGTACTAGCTTGTCTGTGTGAGGAGCCATGGTCAGCTTGTCATCAAGGGTGAAGCCCAGGTTCCGTAAGTAGAACAGAAAAGACCACCCTGCCTAGGGATATAATGGCCCTTACTAGAGGGTCCAAATGATATATCAACTGGGGTGATTAAACCAGAGGCTGACACAGTGCATGGCAAACAACAAGGTCAATTCAAGCAGGCTCCAACAAAGATATATTAGGAAAATATATGTTTTTATTTTTCTTATAATTTAGATAACACAACAATTTTTTTAGGGGTGAGAAATATATTATACTTAGATATCACATGATATATTTTAGAGCATAAAAAAGAACAGATCCTGATCTGATAATAAAGTGCAAATAGGGAATTAATATCACTACATTGAGACCTACCCAGTAGCAACCACACTGCGACCACACTTACACATTCACTCAAATGATTTCTCACTCTATCTCATTCTATCATTCAACTTTCAATCTTCCATTCATTCTACTAATCCTGGTGTATGCAACACATCAATATTCGGGATGTTGTTTCAGGCAGATGACTTTTACAACGGTTCCAGAAGTTCTTAGGACAAAGAACCGTGTTCCTGAGGACATGCGCCGACGCGCGTTTCGGTGATTGGCCAGTGAGGCCACACCTTCGTCAGGGCTAGGGGCAGTGTACTGGGAGGGACACAGGATTGAAATCTGAAAGAAACATATAAAAGACAACACGGTCTCAGTTTTTCATACTATATATATACACACAATATTAACCGAACACATACATATGTCCAACATATACTTTTCATTGTTCAAGTTTCATTTTATCACTTCTAGTTCAGACATTAGGTATAGGGGCGATGCACATGATATTGACCCCTTGTTGCTGCGCCATGTTTAGCCTCGTGGAGACACTCCCATAAGTAGATTCCCTATTTAGTGGAATCTATAGAAGGCATAATAATCGCCTGAGCTACATGAACCGTTGATAATATTTAAACTAAACAAATCCTTCATCCATTTCTTTAAGCTATACATACACTTTCACTCAAGTAAAACACCTAACCATATTCCTAACATAGGACCCGAGATCCTAAATGACACATTTCATCTCTTTTCCTCATTGTCAATATGTAGTTCTCCCTCGGGAGTGCATTCGGGGCTCACCATTACATATAACATGAAGCCAGGACAGTTATTGGCCTAGGCTAGTAGATATACACGCTAAGATATTACCTGTAGGTTTATGTATTTTGCAGGAGACCACGAGAATATAATGGGACTGCTGCACGAGGAGATGAGTGTATATTTTTTATACTTCACAAGTCTCCCGGGGTATTTGTCCTGGAGAGGAGATAGGATAAGATCCTTCGTGATTTTTGTTATAAATAATGGCAGTGATGGCATACAATATCTACTTTCACAATCAGGGTTTCTACGCTCGTCTCCATTAGTCTTGGAAAATCCATCCAATATAACTACCTGTGAATTCTTGAGACAAACACGCCCGAATATTAGATGAGTGGAGGCTGGGTTTTGTCGTTCCGACTGATGGTGTTTTTCAATCGGCCTCCTGTAAAATGAATGACACGCGTTTATTCTGGGTCCCTTTTCACTAGATAAGCCTGTCGTCCACTAGGTATACAACACAGCCTTTTTTTAATACCTGGGGCTATCTCTGTTCCAGAGGTACTTTTCAACACGGTTCTAATCAAACGTGGGTTGATATAAATAGTCTGTGTCTCAGGTAGTTTGGGTCGGTACTGGGGTATACATCACCGTTTCTATATGTAGAGGAGGTAAGCAATACAACCATATTATGGTGACATGTCCTAGATCTATTTGATATAGTTGTCCACAAAGGTTATGCAATATACATACCGGAACCATCAGTGTGCACCGCGAAACCCCATTTCCTGTCAGATAGGATGACCCTCACTCTGGATCCTACTCGCTGTTGGCAGACGAAAAGAGGGGCATTTATTACCAAATTCGGGCCACCTAGTCCCATCAGAGACTTCCACATGGTGGTTAGGGGATAGTTACCTTTCATACGCCAATAGGTGTTTCAAGGTGGGGTTTCTTCTCGATTTTACCCACTGCCTCGGGGAATAACGGGGAGGCAAGATTCCTATTGATACAAAACAACGGACGGAACCTGTTATATCTATGTAAAGGTGGGGTTTAACTCCGTCTGATCCCTCATTTGCAGTTCTAGGACCCTTACCTTAAAGACGATGCTCGTTTCTTTAGGTGGGGTTCCGCTGACAGCACCGGTCAGCCCACTGCCACGAGGACTGCCGGGGCAGAAGGGGTTCCTGATGGTAGAAATGACGAGAGGCGGGACCTGTTATATTCAATGACAGCTAGTGTTCGATATAGTCTAATCTCTTGGTCGCCATTGCAACACCCTTACCTTCAAGACGGTGCTTGTGTTCTTCAAATGGGGTTCCGCCGACTCGATCGATCGACCTATCCTGGGAGACGGGATTCTCGCCCGGTTCACCTTCCGCCCTTGTTTAAATACACGAGAAGTTCGCGCCTCACAGAAACTATAACCAGCTGTGTAGGTGGGTGCAGTCATAGATGACGGACTAATTCCTTCTGTCAGGGCTCTCGTCGCCATCTTGTGTATACTCGTATCCAGCTATGTTTACATACGTTGTCAAGGCGCACCCATCTTAGTGCAACCGAGCGAGGAGACGACGGACTGGTTCCTTTTGTAGGGCCCCGGTGGCCATCTTGTGTAAACTCGTTCACCTTTTCATTTACATATGAGGTAAAAGCGCACCCATCTTGGTGAAACCAACCCGGGGGGATGTCAAATATTGGCATCGGGTCTCATTGATTCCAATAAATATCCGGTGCCCATATTTAGATAGAAAATTCCCGTTTGAGTTCCATTTAACGATTTCACAGATCACACTAAATTATTTTTGGGGCCCTTACACCTATATCATTTGTGTCAAAGTAGACAGGAGCTCCATTTATAAAAATGCCTGGTGCCAGGGACACTCTTCATTTAGTCCTCCGTCCATGGCATTCAGAAAGAAAATCCAGAACACCTCCCGTTTTTTTCGGAGGCATACTGGGTCAGTTCCTGGGCTTGCTTTTATCTTTTCTAAGATAAACCAGCGGAGTTCCAATTCTTTGTGGTCCTTTTCAAGCCAGTGTGTTACCAAGGGGGCGGCCAATTTTCGATTCCTGATATTAGATTTATGTTCCCCTATCCGTACCCTGCATTCCCTCCCGGTTTCACCCACATATGGGAGATTGCATGGGCACAATATGAGGTACACAATGTTACTGGTACGGCAGTTGGTCATGGTGGTACTATGTTTCACTGAAATCGTGCGATTGTTGGTGCTCACAGTCTCGCCCACAATGGCCAATGGGCAGGCCTGGCAGGATCCGCATTTATGGTTGCCAAATATTGGTTCCAACCCTGTTAAAGCTGTTTGGTTATTTGGCTGGGTATCTTTTATCTTACCCCTAACCAGATGGTTCTTCAGGTTCGGATTTTTTCTGAATGCAAAGATCGGGCGCTTCAGGTTCGGCTTATCCTTTTCCAGGTTCAAAATATGCCAACTCGAGTTGATGGCTTGTCGGATTCTGTGGTTTATTTCAGAGTGACGGGTTACACATACTAGTTGATCAAGTTTGCCAGGCTCTCTATCCATAAACATGGCTTCTCTGTTGGTATACCTCGCTCGCTTGAAGGACTCCTTGATCAGTCTAGGAGGGTAACCTCGAACCCGGAGTTTTTCCTGGAGGATATCTGCTTGGTACAGGAAATCTGATAAGTCCGTACAGTTCCTTCTAATACGAAGGAACTGGCTATAGGGGATACTATCCCTCTGGCTACGCGGATGGAAGCTGGCATATTGGAGTAAGGTATTCCGAGCTGTAGGTTTGGTATATAGAGATACCTTAATACGATTCTCCTGATGTTCAATCCAAATATCAAGAAACTCGATTTTGGTTTTGCTGATATGACTAGTGAATCTCTAGTTGGCATTCGCCGCATTGAGCCACTCAATGAATTCACGAAGTTGGTCATCTGATCCTCTCCAAATAAAAAAGATATCGTCGATGAACCGTTTCCAGTTCATGACGTTTTCAAAGAAAGGAGCCATTTCGTTGAACACGTTGGTTCTTTCAAACTCCCCCATGTATAGACAAGCTATACTGGGGGCACAGCTGGCTCCCATACTGACTCCAGATGCCTGCTTGTAGAGGATGTTGTCAAATTCAAAATAGTTCTCAAAAAGAACTATTTTGAGGCATTGTAGAATGAATTCATTGTTTGTTATTTCAGGGTTCCTCGAGAGTACAGTTTCAACCGCCTCATATGCCCCTCTCTGCGGGATGTTAGAATATAATGCTTCCACATCAAGGGTCACCATTATTTCCGAATTTTCATGAAATGGAATACCTTCCACTTGCTGGATGAAATGTCCCGTGTCTCGTACATACGACTCCAACTCCGTCACCATGGGATTTAGGAATTTGTCAATGTATTTTGACAATGGCTCGGTAGCCGAGCCGATTGTGGAGACGATCGGCCGCATCGGTGGGTCTCGGCTGTTCTTATGGGTCTTCGGTAGCCCATATATGATGGGTATTTTGGTGTTCGATGGTGTAAGGAATTCAGCTTCGGCCTCACAAATGTAGTTTTGGTTGACCGCTTTCTGTACCATTGTCAATATACTTTTTTTAGGGCATTCTCTGGGTTTCGACTAATCCGCGTATAATGGCCTGAAGAGGCAAGCAGTTCAGTCATTCTTCCTTTATAGTCGGTGGTGTCGAATAGAGTAATCCCGCCTCCTTTATCACAAGGTTTGATTGTGATATCTTTGTTTAATTCAAGTTCCTTGAGGGCTCTGTTTTCTGCAATCGGCAAATTAGCTTTAGGTATGGGGACATATTTGATTACTTTGTTTATCTTGTGCATGACTGTCTTTTCAAAGATGCTTATCTCTGGTCCCACCATTTCCAGCGAGGGTGTGAATGAGGATGGCGGTTTGCACCCAGACCTATTATTGCCATTATTTGTTGATAACGTCTCCAGAAAAAACTTTTGAAGGCGGACCTTCCTAAAGAATAACTGTAGGTCTCTGTTTAGTTCAAATTTACTGAAGTTGGTAGATGGTACAAATGATAGGCCCCTCGACAAAAGTTTGATGGCCATTGGGTCTATGGTGCCACTAGACAGATTAAACACAGGGAGCCCCCTTATGTTCGCCAATACTGCTGATGGCGGGTCTGCACATACATCTGTGGTTATCCGCGACCCTGATGGAACACGGTTCTTTGTCCTAAGAACTTCTGGAACCGTTGTAAAAGTCATCTGCCTGAAACAACATCCCGAATATTGATGTGTTGCATACACCAGGATTAGTAGAATGAATGGAAGATTGAAAGTTGAATGATAGAATGAGATAGAGTGAGAAATCATTTGAGTGAATGTGTAAGTGTGGTCGCAGTGTGGTTGCTACTGGGTAGGTCTCAATGTAGTGATATTAATTCCCTATTTGCACTTTATTATCAGATCAGGATCTGTTCTTTTTTATGCTCTAAAATATATCATGTGATATCTAAGTATAATATATTTCTCACCCCTAAAAAAATTGTTGTGTTATCTAAATTATAAGAAAAATAAAAACATATATTTTCCTAATATATCTTTGGTGGAGCCTGCTTGAATTGACCTTGTTGTTTGCCATGCACTGTGTCAGCCTCTGGTTTAATCACCCCAGTTGATATATCATTTGGACCCTCTAGTAAGGGCCATTATATCCCTAGGCAGGGTGGTCTTTTCTGTTCTACTTATGGTTTTTTTCCCCCCTATGGCCTGCCTATATCCCTAAGGATCCCACGGGGAACCCCCTTCTTTTGTATATTGACTCACAGCCTGGTGCTGTGGGGGTTGCTTGGGTACTCCAGCTAAATGAACCGATAGGGTACAAATTGGTTAAGAGTATTAGACAGTATGAATGGTTGTTTGAATGGTAAGCACACCTGACCTAAACCTATAGTTTGTATGTCAAATAGAAAAGAGAGTTTCTGGTTTTTGATCCTCCACTTAGCGTGTCTATCAATATATAGTTCCATTAAAATACTAACCATAATGGATACTATAAAAACCTTCGGTTTCACCGATGATGATTTCGCCAAAATGCTTGGCCTCCCAGTGGATGGTAACCAAGATTTCTCTGTAGCCAAAGGGCTCAACGGAGATTGGAATAAATTACTCAATCTTCGAAAAAAATCTAAACGGACGGAATTACATGCTAAATTTATGCTCGATTATCTACGAGCCGGTACCATCCCTATCGGACTTAGAGTCCGCAACATTCCTGGGATGTTCATTGAAATCAGACAGTTCCTGGAGCGATGGGCCCTTATCTCTAACCGTTGCTCCAGGGACTGGATGATGCTTATAGTGGAAACGGCTCGGGCCGTAATGGACATCCTTGAGAAGGAAATTCGGGAATTGGAAGACAAACTCAAAGAGGGAGATGCAGTGGACGAGGGTAAAAAGAAACTTGAGGAGATCCAATTTGAACTGGAATCCTTTTCCGAATATTTACTCAAAAGAAAAACGGAAAAATTGAGAAAAGATATCCGAATGTTCTCTCAGGAAAGGGCGTATCCCTATCTAGGTACTAATTTTTACACCACCGAGGAAGAAAATGCACCTCGAGGACAAACACCCAGAGGTGGCCAAGGAAGGAAAGTTACCACCTTTTCAGAAACAACGGATTCCGAGGGGGATACCCCCGACGAATATGACCCCAACTATGACCAAGGATATAATCCTAATCAAGGACATAACTCCAACAGAGGAAATAGAGGAAATAGAAATGGAGGGTTTGATCGTAACTATCAACAGACCCGTTTTTTAGGGAATCGCCGGGGCAACAACCGCCCACCGTCGAGAGCCCCGCAAACGAGGAGTTACCATCAGGGTCGCGGACAACCACAGATGTATGTGCAGACCCGCCATCAGCAGTATTGGCGAACATAAGGGGGCTCCCTGTGTTTAATCTGTCTAGTGGCACCATAGACCCAATGGCCATCAAACTTTTGTCGAGGGGCCTATCATTTGTACCATCTACCAACTTCAGTAAATTTGAACTAAACAGAGACCTACAGTTATTCTTTAGGAAGGTCCGCCTTCAAAAGTTTTTTCTGGAGACGTTATCAACAAATAATGGCAATAATAGGTCTGGGTGCAAACCGCCATCCTCATTCACACCCTCGCTGGAAATGGTGGGACCAGAGATAAGCATCTTTGAAAAGACAGTCATGCACAAGATAAACAAAGTAATCAAATATGTCCCCATACCTAAAGCTAATTTGCCGATTGCAGAAAACAGAGCCCTCAAGGAACTTGAATTAAACAAAGATATCACAATCAAACCTTGTGATAAAGGAGGCGGGATTACTCTATTCGACACCACCGACTATAAAGGAAGAATGACTGAACTGCTTGCCTCTTCAGGCCATTATACGCGGATTAGTCGAAACCCAGAGAATGCCCTAAAAAAACGTATATTGACAATGGTACAGAAAGCGGTCAACCAAAACTACATTTGTGAGGCCGAAGCTGAATTCCTTACACCATCGAACACCAAAATACCCATCATATATGGGCTACCGAAGACCCATAAGAACAGCCGAGACCCACCGATGCGGCCGATCGTCTCCACAATCGGCTCGGCTACCGAGCCATTGTCAAAATACATTGACAAATTCCTAAATCCCATGGTGACGGAGTTGGAGTCGTATGTACGAGATACGGGACATTTCATCCAGCAAGTGGAAGGTATTCCATTTCATGAAAATTCGGAAATAATGGTGACCCTTGATGTGGAAGCATTATATTCTAACATCCCGCAGAGAGGGGCATATGAGGCGGTTGAAACTGTACTCTCGAGGAACCCTGAAATAACAAACAATGAATTCATTCTACAATGCCTCAAAATAGTTCTTTTTGAGAACTATTTTGAATTTGACAACATCCTCTACAAGCAGGCATCTGGAGTCAGTATGGGAGCCAGCTGTGCCCCCAGTATAGCTTGTCTATACATGGGGGAGTTTGAAAGAACCAACGTGTTCAACGAAATGGCTCCTTTCTTTGAAAACGTCATGAACTGGAAACTGTTCATCGACGATATCTTTTTTATTTGGAGAGGATCAGATGACCAACTTCGTGAATTCATTGAGTGGCTCAATGCGGCGGATGCCAACTTGAGATTCACTAGTCATATCAGCAAAACCAAAATCGAGTTTCTTGATATTTGGATTGAACATCAGGAGAATCGTATTAAGGTATCTCTATATACCAAACCTACAGCTCGGAATACCTTACTCCAATATGCCAGCTTCCATCCGCGTAGCCAGAGGGATAGTATCCCCTATAGCCAGTTCCTTCGTATTAGAAGGAACTGTACGGACTTATCAGATTTCCTGTACCAAGCAGATATCCTCCAGGAAAAACTCCGGGTTCGAGGTTACCCTCCTAGACTGATCAAGGAGTCCTTCAAGCGAGCGAGGTATACCAACAGAGAAGCCATGTTTATGGATAGAGAGCCTGGCAAACTTGATCAACTAGTATGTGTAACCCGTCACTCTGAAATAAACCACAGAATCCGACAAGCCATCAACTCGAGTTGGCATATTTTGAACCTGGAAAAGGATAAGCCGAACCTGAAGCGCCCAATCTTTGCATTCAGAAAAAATCCGACCCTGAAGAACCATCTGGTTAGGGGTAAGATAAAAGATACCCAGCCAAATAACCAAACAGCTGTAACAGGGTTGGAACCAATATTTGGCAACCATAAATGCGGATCCTGCCAGGCCTGCCCATTGGCCATTGTGGGCGAGACTGTGAGCACCAACAATCGCACGATTTCAGTGAAACATAATACCACCATGACCAACTGCCGTACCAGTAACATTGTGTACCTCATATTGTGCCCATGCAATCTCCCATATGTGGGTGAAACCGGGAGGGAATGCAGGGTACGGATAGGGGAACATAAATCTAATATCAGGAATCGAAAATTGGCCGCCCCCTTGGTAACACACTGGCTTGAAAAGGACCACAAAGAATTGGAACTCCGCTGGTTTATCTTAGAAAAGATAAAAGCAAGCCCAGGAACTGACCCAGTATGCCTCCGAAAAAAACGGGAGGTGTTCTGGATTTTCTTTCTGAATGCCATGGACGGAGGACTAAATGAAGAGTGTCCTTGGCACCAGGCATTTTTATAAATGGAGCTCCTGTCTACTTTGACACAAATGATATAGGTGTAAGGGCCCCAAAAATAATTTAGTGTGATCTGTGAAATCGTTAAATGGAACTCAAACGGGAATTTTCTATCTAAATATGGGCACCGGATATTTATTGGAATCAATGAGACCCGATGCCAATATTTGACATCCCCCCGGGTTGGTTTCACCAAGATGGGTGCGCTTTTACCTCATATGTAAATGAAAAGGTGAACGAGTTTACACAAGATGGCCACCGGGGCCCTACAAAAGGAACCAGTCCGTCGTCTCCTCGCTCGGTTGCACTAAGATGGGTGCGCCTTGACAACGTATGTAAACATAGCTGGATACGAGTATACACAAGATGGCGACGAGAGCCCTGACAGAAGGAATTAGTCCGTCATCTATGACTGCACCCACCTACACAGCTGGTTATAGTTTCTGTGAGGCGCGAACTTCTCGTGTATTTAAACAAGGGCGGAAGGTGAACCGGGCGAGAATCCCGTCTCCCAGGATAGGTCGATCGATCGAGTCGGCGGAACCCCATTTGAAGAACACAAGCACCGTCTTGAAGGTAAGGGTGTTGCAATGGCGACCAAGAGATTAGACTATATCGAACACTAGCTGTCATTGAATATAACAGGTCCCGCCTCTCGTCATTTCTACCATCAGGAACCCCTTCTGCCCCGGCAGTCCTCGTGGCAGTGGGCTGACCGGTGCTGTCAGCGGAACCCCACCTAAAGAAACGAGCATCGTCTTTAAGGTAAGGGTCCTAGAACTGCAAATGAGGGATCAGACGGAGTTAAACCCCACCTTTACATAGATATAACAGGTTCCGTCCGTTGTTTTGTATCAATAGGAATCTTGCCTCCCCGTTATTCCCCGAGGCAGTGGGTAAAATCGAGAAGAAACCCCACCTTGAAACACCTATTGGCGTATGAAAGGTAACTGTCCCTTAACCACCATGTGGAAGTCTCTGATGGGACTAGGTGGCCCGAATTTGGTAATAAATGCCCCTCTTTTCGTCTGCCAACAGCGAGTAGGATCCAGAGTGAGGGTCATCCTATCTGACAGGAAATGGGGTTTCGCGGTGCACACTGATGGTTCCGGTATGTATATTGCATAACCTTTGTGGACAACTATATCAAATAGATCTAGGACATGTCACCATAATATGGTTGTATTGCTTACCTCCTCTACATATAGAAACGGTGATGTATACCCCAGTACCGACCCAAACTACCTGAGACACAGACTATTTATATCAACCCACGTTTGATTAGAACCGTGTTGAAAAGTACCTCTGGAACAGAGATAGCCCCAGGTATTAAAAAAAGGCTGTGTTGTATACCTAGTGGACGACAGGCTTATCTAGTGAAAAGGGACCCAGAATAAACGCGTGTCATTCATTTTACAGGAGGCCGATTGAAAAACACCATCAGTCGGAACGACAAAACCCAGCCTCCACTCATCTAATATTCGGGCGTGTTTGTCTCAAGAATTCACAGGTAGTTATATTGGATGGATTTTCCAAGACTAATGGAGACGAGCGTAGAAACCCTGATTGTGAAAGTAGATATTGTATGCCATCACTGCCATTATTTATAACAAAAATCACGAAGGATCTTATCCTATCTCCTCTCCAGGACAAATACCCCGGGAGACTTGTGAAGTATAAAAAATATACACTCATCTCCTCGTGCAGCAGTCCCATTATATTCTCGTGGTCTCCTGCAAAATACATAAACCTACAGGTAATATCTTAGCGTGTATATCTACTAGCCTAGGCCAATAACTGTCCTGGCTTCATGTTATATGTAATGGTGAGCCCCGAATGCACTCCCGAGGGAGAACTACATATTGACAATGAGGAAAAGAGATGAAATGTGTCATTTAGGATCTCGGGTCCTATGTTAGGAATATGGTTAGGTGTTTTACTTGAGTGAAAGTGTATGTATAGCTTAAAGAAATGGATGAAGCATTTGTTTAGTTTAAATATTATCAACGGTTCATGTAGCTCAGGCGATTATTATGCCTTCTATAGATTCCACTAAATAGGGAATCTACTTATGGGAGTGTCTCCACGAGGCTAAACATGGCGCAGCAACAAGGGGTCAATATCATGTGCATCGCCCCTATACCTAATGTCTGAACTAGAAGTGATGAAATGAATCGTGAACAATGAAAAGTATATGTTGGACATATGTATGTGTTCGGTTAATATTGTGTGTATATATATAGTATGAAAAACTGAGACCGTGTTGTCTTTTATATGTTTCTTTCAGATTTTAATCCTGTGTCCCTCCCAGTACACTGCCCCTAGCCCTGACGAAGGTGTGGCCTCACTGGCCAATCACCGAAACGCGCGTCGGCGCATGTCCTCAGGAACACGGTTCTTTGTCCTAAGAACTTCTGGAACCGTTGTAAAAGTCATCTGCCTGAAACAACATCCCGAATATTGATGTGTTGCATACACCAGGATTAGTAGAATGAATGTCTTTTCAAAGATGCTTATCTCTGGTCCCACCATTTCCAGCGAGGGTGTGAATGAGGATGGCGGTTTGCACCCAGACCTATTATTGCCATTATTTGTTGATAACGTCTCCAGAAAAAACTTTTGAAGGCGGACCTTCCTAAAGAATAACTGTAGGTCTCTGTTTAGTTCAAATTTACTGAAGTTGGTAGATGGTACAAAAGATAGGCCCCTCGACAAAAGTTTGATGGCCATTGGGTCTATGGTGCCACTAGACAGATTAAACACAGGGAGCCCCCTTATGTTCGCCAATACTGCTGATGGCGGGTCTGCACATACATCTGTGGTTATCCGCGACCCTGATGGAACACGGTTCTTTGTCCTAAGAACTTCTGGAACCGTTGTAAAAGTCATCTGCCTGAAACAACATCCCGAATATTGATGTGTTGCATACACCAGGATTAGTAGAATGAATGGAAGATTGAAAGTTGAATGATAGAATGAGATAGAGTGAGAAATCATTTGAGTGAATGTGTAAGTGTGGTCGCAGTGTGGTTGCTACTGGGTAGGTCTCAATGTAGTGATATTAATTCCCTATTTGCACTTTATTATCAGATCAGGATCTGTTCTTTTTTATGCTCTAAAATATATCATGTGATATCTAAGTATAATATATTTCTCACCCCTAAAAAAATTGTTGTGTTATCTAAATTATAAGAAAAATAAAAACATATATTTTCCTAATATATCTTTGGTGGAGCCTGCTTGAATTGACCTTGTTGTTTGCCATGCACTGTGTCAGCCTCTGGTTTAATCACCCCAGTTGATATATCATTTGGACCCTCTAGTAAGGGCCATTATATCCCTAGGCAGGGTGGTCTTTTCTGTTCTACTTATGGTTTTTTTCCCCCCTATGGCCTGCCTATATCCCTAAGGATCCCACGGGGAACCCCCTTCTTTTGTATATGAAGCCCAGGTTCCGGACAGTGTGATTTTTGATAAAACTGGAGATGTGTCTTGTTCTAGGAGTATTCTGTGCAAACATGCACAGCAACACCTATAGAACGGCTTTTCAAAGCAAAGTGGTGTGTATGATGAGATTGTATTTACATGGAAAACAAAAGGTATACACAGTGCTGTTTCCTCTCCTTGTAAATATGAAAGAGAGTTAATGGCTAGAACAATTCTTATTATAGGAGTTCTGTACTGCTAACAGAGAACAAGATAAATTGATAAGTACTTACGTTTTAGTAAACTTATAGGACATGTTTATATATTACTGAAGGGAAGGGATGGGGCCTGATATGACATGTGCAAAAACACTCAATGATGTGCTTTAAGTTAAAGAGTTTTATTTTTTTTAATTCTGAAATTACCAGGCCCTACAAGACCACCATATCTCTCTATTGTATACTATGCCATGTGTCTTGCAGACAGGTGCTCTGAAGTTGTGTCCTATTTGATACCTGTCTGCAATGGAATTCTCTGGCACAAATCTACTCCATCCATCTTCCCTTTATCCAACTGTGTGCAAACCCACGCCATTGTGCATTTTAAGACTTACTTAAACTTACCTCAGCAGTAATACATGTAAAAAACACTACACATTTTATTCAGTTGTTTTTTATAATGTAAATTGTGGTAAATTGCTTATTTTAGAATTAGGATCTGTGAAAGAAAATAAAAAATAGTTATAACATGTAATAATATATTTTTACCAACACAGCATAATTTTAACATTTTAGAAAGTAATTTTGTTGCCTTTTTTGCTGTTCTCAGAATATATTGAATTTCACTAGAAACAGTGATTTCAATCGTACTCATCACATAACAACAGGCAAAAAAAACAATCAATAAGATTGTTTAAAAAAAAAAACAATCCATCCTCAGTAAAATACCGTATAATACAAATCACACATATATAAAATGCTTACTGCTAAGAAAATGTTATAACTTAAATGTATAAACACTGTAAATGTTGTTGCTTGATTTGATTTGATTGATTTAAAATTATTTCTAGAGCGCACGTATACCAGCGGTTTCTTGGCGCTAACTCTAACTGGATCCAAAGCTAATAGGCAGAGAGGGATGGGGAAAAATTAATCAAAAGACTTTTTGAACAGGTAGGTCTTAAGGTGCCTACGGAATTGAGGGTACTGTGTGATGGTACGGAGTTCGAAGGGAAGGGAGTTCCAAAGGGTCGGGGCAAGGGTGGCGAATTTAGATCCTCCCCACTTCTTTCTCCGAAAACGGGGGACAGTGAGGAGGGATTGAGAGGACGAGCGTAGTTCCCGAGTAGGTATGTAAGGAGTAATCTCGGACGAGATAAAGGCCGGAGCCAAGCCAAGTCGGGCCAGAAAGGTCATGGTTGCAAGCTTGAATTGGACCCTGGCACCTACAGGGAGCCAATGTAAGGATTTCAGGAGGGGGGTGGAATGGTGGAATTTAGGGAGCTTAAAGACCAGGCGCGCCGCCTGGTTCTGAATCTGTTGTAGGCGCCGCAAACTATAGGCGGGGATACTGGCATATAAGGCATTGCCGTAGTCCAGGCGGGACACCACCATGGCCAGAATTATAAGCTTAAGAGCGGAAAAAGTGAAGAAGCGAGAGACTCTGCGAATGGTTCGCAGGGAAAGAAAGGAAGAAGATACCACAGAGCTAAACTGGGAGTGAAGGGTGAGTTGTGAATTGATTTTTATACCTAGGGTTTTAACAGAGGACGATGGAACAGGGGACGTGCCAAGAGAGGGAGGCCAGAAGAGAGAGGACCAGGGGCTGGATGAACCACCCGTCAACACCAACTCGGTCTTGTCAGGATTGAGTTTAAGGTGGTTGTGGTTCATCCAGTCCCTGATATGGAGCATGACAGATTGAAAGTTTAGCACAGAAGAGGGAGAAGAAGATAGATTAAAGACAAGCTGGAGGTCATCCGCATAGTTAAATACGGCGACCTCCATCTGTTGAAGGGAGAAGATAAGAGGGGCAAGATAGAGATTGAACAAGAGAAGGGAGAGGGAGGAGCCCTGGGGGACCCCGCACTGCACTCTCCGGGCGTCCGCCGTAAAATCACCCAGACGAACAGCCTGGGTGCGGTCGCTCAGGAAGGAGGACAACCAGACCAGGGCGGTCCCCCCGATCCCCGCCGCCCCGACACGGGACAACAAGATGGTATGGTCAACCGTGTCAAAGGCGGCTGAGAGATCGAGGAGCACAAGGGCCTGATGTTGATTGGTGTCCATACCCTTGCTTAAAATATACACCGAGACAATGTGCAAGAAAGTGTCCAAAATTCAAAGATATACCTTTCCATGAGGCCAAATAGTATTTTTGCACTCCTTTTTATGTAAATTGTCCAATGGTAATCCTATTAAATCATAATAATAAATTCCTCAGAGGCTGAATTATCTTCCTAAAATTTGGCTTTAAAAATATTAGGTAGGAATTTGGTAATTCGCTAGGCAAACATTGTTTTGAAAAACAAATGAGCATCATTACAAAGTGTCCAGCCGTTTTCACATTTTAGATAGGCAGTGTAATGTCCAGATGTTGTGGAAGGACCATCATGGAAAATTATTGCTACTGCTACAAAAGTCCTTCCTGATATTGATAGTTGAGTTGCTACAACATGTTTTATTAAAGTGTCTAATTTTCTTCCATCAGCTGTACAACGTTGCATCATTAAAATTATATATTGTCCATATCTTTGTAAAAATAATGTTGATAACATTTCTGATTTGCATTGGCTACACTCCATGTTTTGATTTGCAGCTTTAACTAATTTATTGAAAGACACTAATTTACAGTCCGGTAATGTCAAATATATTTCTACACCTTCATTTTCCAATTTAGTAAGCATATACATTAGAAATTCCTGAGCATCTTGTTGGATATTTTGCGTAAATTGTGTACAACCAGAACATACATCCAAAAGGTTACGAACATCAGAAACGCTTTGTATTTTACTTGTATAAGTTCTCAATTTTTCATAAACAGAATGCAACAAGGAACAAAATCTTTTTTCCCGATTCTCCATAATTTGCTGTTGCAAACCTTAAAAAAACAACAACATTGACCACTACATTAGCATAGCAGTTGACACCTGAACTATTTTCAAACTGATAACCAACAATCTCTTCAACAGTGTCCTTTTTATTTTGCTTGCAATGACAACATTATCTTGCTTTTTTCCCTTCTCTACACTTTCAGTACAGATATTCTCATACCTTCTTTTTCAACCTACTACATGCTTTTCAAATACAGGATATTGACCTAAATTGGGAGCATATGTTCTTCTTAACCTATTATACTCTTTTACACAGTTTGCATCTGCAGTAACCTTTGTGTCATCAAAATCAATCAAAAACAAACCAGATAATGTTCTGACTCGCAACAAAGCAACATATGCCATACCCTCTTTAAATACAGTATTTCCAATGTTAACCAAAGCACTGTCAACACTTAAACCTTGAGATTTATAAATAGTCACTGCATATGCCAGAGAAACTGGAAACTGTTTTCTATGGACATATAAATCTTTAACAAGCAACAAATGAACTTAACAACGACCAATTTGTTTAACTTCTTCAATCTGATCAAATTTAATTTTTAGGAATTCAATACCATCTTTATTCTGATAATTAATAAAATCTACAACTTTGCCCATTGCTCCAATAACTAAACCTTTTTCTACGCCTTAAAATGACTCGACAGGTTCTATATGCATATAGATTCTTTTCTAAACCAGCAGTTTTGGATATCGATTTTTCTAAAGAATCCAATTTTGACTTCAATTTTTCTGTCAAAATAATAGTGATTCCTTCATGCTCTATTTTATAGATGGCTTCCATTTTAATTATTTCTTCATTTTCCAGTTTCAAAAGTTGTTCGTTGAATATAGAATACTCGCGCAGTGTTGGCATTAAGCATATTACAGATTTGTTTTCTGCAATTTTCATGTATATTTCCTCAGGAACTACATTTTCATTTGGAAACAAATTGGAAAGTAATCGACTCTGCAAAGCTTGTTTGCCTTGTTCTGTCAGTAGTCCAATTCTTATATTTTGGAGAATAGTTCCATAATCAACATAATTTGCCTGTCGCATATTTGTAATGAGTTCTTTGTTCTCAAAATATGACCAAATGTTCACGTTTCCAACACTACCCAGAGACTTTGTGGTGTCTTCATGCGCAAGTGTTTTAAATACTGGTTGTCCTTTTACAAGAGTAAGTTGCAGTAGATCTCCAAAAACTATGACACGTTTTCCTCCAAATAACACGTCGTACTCTGTTTTAAGAATTTGCTGCATTCTTAAATGCACAAAAGCAAGCATTAAGTTTGAGACCACGCTTACCTCGTCAATAATGAGAAGTTTCATTTTCTTCAGGACTCTTGAAACTTCACAATAAGCTTCTCCAGACAGCTTGTGGTATTCCAATTTGTTTTCATGCTCTACTGGTAGCATTAGTAAACAATGTAAAGTAATTCCTTTAATGTTGTATGCTGCCAACCCAGTTAGAGCAGTGACAACACAAGACAAATGCAACTCAGTTGTTTTCTGTAGATAACTTGTAATTACTTTAATTAAGAAACCTTTTCCTGTTCCAGCTTGTCCACTCATATACATTCGGAAAGGTTGAAATGATGTGCATGAGCACTCTTTCTTTTCATGAAGTAATCCATGGTCAATCTGTTGTCTCACTTGCTGATATATTTGTTTCTGTTCAACATTTAGTTGTTCTTCCAAGTTTGCTAAGTTCCTTACATCTTCTTGAGCTTGATGCATTGCTGTTTTCACCTAATTCATGGCGATTGCTGCTTCATTTTCAACAATTGGTTGTACTGGTGGATCTTGACTCAGCGCAGCAGAACTTTGACTGTCTTGAGAACTGTCTCTAGCAATCTCAGCTGCAATTGTAGCTTCTTGATCAATTTCATCGTTCAACATTTTCACATAATTTGCAAAAGCACTGCATTATATGCTATCTTTACGAGCATTAAAAGAATCTACATAGCTCTGAAAATCTCCAAGTAATTCCAGTTCTGGACGCCATGGTTTGAACAGTTGCAAAAGGGCTAAATAGTAAAATTCCCTTTTATCAGCTGTGTTGCAACTCAGCTTCCTGTGATTAATCAAATTTCCTTTCGTTGGTTTCACCAAACATCCTTTGAAACCAAGGACTCCATATTTTCCATCATTGATGTTCTCTGTAGTATTCCGTTTAAAAGTGTAGTTTTGCAGTACTTCTTAGAGACACGTTCTCAAGATGATGACTTCTGTTTGGGTAATATGTGTCCACATATTCTTTTTCAAAATATCTGTACTTTCTGGATCTTTTTCTGCTAAATATTCAATTTCTTGAACAGGTTTCAGTACCCGATTTCGCATTGCTGCAAGACCTAGACTCACCCAAATGATTCTTCTAGATTTGGAGTATAGACTGGCAGATGATAACCAATCTGAGCATTCATATGCTCTGATTTCTCGATGCGATAACATCTTCAAACTGAAACTGTATAATTTCTTACTTCGAGTCTTCTCGTGAGAAATCTCTTCCCACATTTCTTTCCATTCCGAATTTTCTGATTTTGTAATATAGGACGTTACATATCGAGCTACAGCAATGGAATTGTCCGCAACGTACTGAATGTTAGCATTCCACATGGACAGAATAACTGGGTTGTAGTCAATTATGTATTTTGACTCTTCATTTCTTCTTAAGTTGTAGGTATTTTTTGGAGACTTTGTTGTGATGGTATGTCACAAAGATGACATAAAACTGTTCACTCTTCCTTTGGATATTACAGGATGTGGGAATGCAAAACAACATTTGGTGTAGAACCTATCCTTAGATTTCTACTTTCATCGACAGTATTTTCCATATCGGTGGCTTTGAAATCGTGAGACTTGTTCGCTTAAGTTGTTTCCTTCTGTGCTTTTGGGTACAGCACATGGGCATATTGTTCAATAAAAGTCAAAACAGTATCATCCGCATCTGTTCCAAATTTGGGGGCGTCCTTAATCCATAACAACATATGTATGAGAGGAGCACCTCTTGCTTGATACTCCTTTCTCCAAAAGAAATCCACAACTTCTCCAAGAGTTGGATTTTTTTTATTGCAGATAAAATACATCATAGCTTAAAATCTATGATAGAAATATCTGCATACATTAACAGGATCCAAAGAGCACAATTCCCCAGGTGTCTTGAATTCAATATTTTTTATATTGGAATTTGCCTCTCAAAGAAATTCAAGTAAATCATCCCAAGCGTACTCAGCACAGCTTAGGGTAAGAAACAATTTAGGAGTTCCTAAGTTCCGTAGCATACATTTTAGTTCTCCATGACGACGATACAAATATTCATTAGTCCCACGCTGACATGCCATCAGATTAATGAGCTGAGATTCTAAATGATCCTCTCTCTGGTGCACTTTATCCATAAAATCCTTTGCAGATACATTTTGTAGATGTATTCCAGTTTTTAAAACGTGATTGACTGCATATGAAAGTCCAGACAAGTTACTTTCAAACAAAAGATGAAATATATAAGGGATACATTGTCGAAATCTTGGATCTTCTGCATATAATCTTGTTGTCCGATATTCAGATGCAGGAATCTGCACAGGACGTTCATCATATCGTCCTCCTTTTCCAGTTGGGAACAACTGCGGAAAACAACGAGCTTCCAAGCTCTCTTCCCATACACTCATGGGACTTCCTTTTGCTTTTTCACTTGGAACAACTCAATAGTGTTCCCCTCACTTCTTTTGAATGAAGTGGATGCACACTGTAATGTTCATAGATTTCTTTACATTTTAACGTGTCCACTTTTTCAATTTGTCTACTTGACGTTTCAGTATCTTCTGCTAAAAGTATTTCTTCTTCTCCCATATAAACATTTTTATAGTATGTATTGTTTTTTATCAAATACAAAGTTGCCTTCTGTACTTTCCTAACATCCACTAACTCCTGCCAGATTTTCTTATTCTTAGTCGGCACACCATTAACAAGAATAACTAATGGTTCACTTTCTACACTCTCTACACCAATAGTTTCAATATTTTTCTTTAAATCTAACAGTAAATACACAACTCTTCTTTTAATCCTCTTTGTAAATCTGAAGGAGGCAATTTACCTGTTTTAGGCTCCATATGAACAATAGCCTGAAATGGGTGCACACATTGAATGAGAATAGACTCATAGGTGTTTAAATCTATCGATTCTGAGGAATAGCAACTAACTCTAAATTATTATGCACAGCTCTAGCGGGCATTTTATTCTCATCTAATTTGTTATAACAATATTTACAAATACGCTGATCAGAACCCAAATCAAAACAATTCTCTACCAACAAATAAGTTGCAAATTCCTTCCACTTATCATTATTTTCTTTTTCACTTTTTAAATACTGATCAACACTCCTAGTCTGATTTTTATAGTGAGTTCGCCGACAACAATTACAAGAAAAATTTGGCCTTCCACCTGAAATCCCCTTAAACTTTGTAATTTCACCTTGAATTTCTTTATACAACTATGTTCAACATTCTCTACAACAGTTTCTTCTATTAATGTCTGAGTTTCTATACTCTCTTGTTCAGGACCAAAGAAACAAAACTCAATATCATCACAAACCTTCTTCACATCTGATACTGACCCACCCAAAAGAGCACTGTTCAAGTCATTTAACTTTAGTGCTGGACTTTTTGCATAATACAATCTTCTCACTAACTTTTGCATTTGAGTATGATGTACTGCCAACGTCCTGAAATGGTGAAAAACACTTTGACATACTTTCTGAGAAAGACAAGCCAGAGAATGACCTTGCAAACCAGTATTTTTTCTCACTCTGCAAGGGTCTAGTCCTTGCAACACCTTAATCTTTTGTTTAACACTTTTTTACTATATGCTCTTAAGAAATTGCGTAATGTATCAATAGATTCTTGTCGTACACTACAAATACTACTGTAATCCCAAGTACACACTGGGGCTTTAGGACGTCTGCCTAGAACTTCATCAGCTATCACTTCTTCTGCATTTCTGGGAACGATTTTTTCTTTGTCAATTGGACAACCATTTCTAACCTCATAAGCTCGACCACTGGTGTCAACTGCATGCAACAAATCATTGGTCTGAAAATAACTCTCTTCATTAAAAAAAGGCTCAGAACTTAAACTGTGTTTCCATTAAGTGTGGGCGCAAAATCCGTTCAGCTCGTGGAATTTTGCAGATTTTCGGCAATTTTGCGATCCGCGAATCTTGCAAAATTGCCAAAATATTTGCAAATCCGCTCGCGGGCGGATTTTTTTTAGAAGCCCTGCAAGTTTGGCAGTTGAGTAGAGGTATCGCACAAACCGGTGGCGTCTTCTTGGATAAATATGAAGGGCAGGGTTCATTCTGGCAGGATGCTCCTGTCACAAAAATTAAACCTCAACAGGAAGTACTTACAGAATAAAGCAGGTGCCAGAGTTGAAGCTCAAATTCAGTAACGCATTCATCAGCCCAAAAACAATTGTGAGCTTTGTCGAGGCTGGGCAGGTGTGCTTTCTCCCCATATCTACAGTCAAAAATTAGCTGTGATGCTGGATGGAGGCCTTTGCATCCTTCACTTTCACGAGCGCAATCCCTGTGCAGTTCCTGTGAGCAGGAGCTTCTTTCTCCTCGTCTGCTACTCTGATCGGCCTCTGACCTTTTATGCACACAAGAGGCATGTAAACTCGCATAGAAGCCCCGTCCTTTGGCCCTGCCGCACACACTAGCGGAGTGCACTGTTTTCCCGCCCTGACCCACTATGATGGACAGCTCACTCAAGGGACCCCGGCGCTAGGCAGTTGTGCTTTCTCCCAGTATCTGCCGGCGATGCAGTATCTGCTGTGATGCTTGATGGAGGCCTCTGCATCCTTCACTTTCACGAGTGCAATCCCCATGCAGTTCCTGTGACCAGGAACTTCTTTCTCCTCGTCTGCTGCTCTGATCAGTCTCTGACCTTTTATTCACACAAGAGGCATGTGAACTCTCATAGAAGCCCCACCCTTTGGCCCCGCCGCACACACTAGCGGTGTTCACCATTTTCCCGCCCTGACCCACTATGATGGACAGCTCACTCAAGGGACCCTGGCGCTGGGCAGGTGTGCTTTCTCCCAGTATCTGCCGTCGATGCAGTATCTGCTGTGATGCTTGATGGAGGCCTCTGTATCCTTCACTTTCACGAGTGCAATCCCCATGCAGTTCCTGTGACCAGAAGCTTCTTTCTCCTTGTCTGCTGCTCTGATCGGTCTCTGACCTTTTATACATAGAAGAGGCATGTGAACTCGCATAGAAGCCCCGTCCTTTGGCCCTGCCGCACACACTAGCGGAGTGCACTGTTTTCCCGCCCTGACCCACTATGATGGACAGCTCACTCAAGGGACCCCGGCGCTAGGCAGGTGTGCTTTCTCCCAGTATCTGCCGGCGATGCAGTATCTGCTGTGATGCTTGATGGAGGCCTCTGCATCCTTCACTTTCACAAGTGCAATCCCCATGCAGTTCCTGTGACCAGGAACTTCTTTCTCCTCGTCTGCTGCTCTGATCGGTCTCTGACCTTTTATACACACAAGAGGCATGTGAACTCTCATAGAAGCCCCACCCTTTGGCCCCGCCGCACACACTAGCGGTGTTCACCATTTTCCCGCCCTGACCCACTATGATGGACAGCTCACTCAAGGGACCCTGGCGCTGGGCAGGTGTGCTTTCTCCCAGTATCTGCCGCCGATGCAGTATCTGCTGTGATGCTTGATGGAGGCCTCTGTATCCTTCACTTTCACGAGTGCAATCCCCATGCAGTTCCTGTGACCAGAAGCTTCTTTCTCCTTGTCTGCTGCTCTGATCGGTCTCTGACCTTTTATACATAGAAGCCCCGCCCATTTGGCCCCGCCCACACACTAGCGGTGTGCACCGTCTTCCCGCCATTTACCCACTATGATGGACAGCTCACTCAAGGGACCCCTGCGCCCTTCGGCCCGATGGCATAGTAACACACACATGGTCGCTGGAGACAACTCTTCTGGCCCTTTACGCAGCTGCAGTGTAGGAAAAGCACTATACATTTCCCCACCGAGCTAGCACTTACTGATTAGCCAGTAGAAATTACTCCAGTATATATTTCTGCAAATCCGCGAGTTCGCGGATTTTTCCGCGAACTCGCGGATCCGCAAAATTCGCCCATACTTAGTTTCCATTCCCCTAAAGAAACATCACAAAAATTACTTCTGTTAATTACTCTTTTCCTCTTACTTTTGGCCTTCATTAAATGGATTGGTTTATCTAGTGATCAAAATCTGTTTAATACTAAAATGAATAGTTTCCTTTTTACTTCAAAAGCCTTTTCAACAATGGATTCGATATGCTTCTTCTTTTTATAAAATAGTGCTCTCTTTTTATATTTTTTCGTATCTTTCAGCAAATTATGTACTACTCTGATGTAAAATAATTTATTGCGTATTTCTTTATACTGATTTTGTCATCTTTTACCATACATTGTGTTCTTTGACTGTCCATTTGTTTTCTTTCCTTTCCTATTATGTTGACAAATTTTTCTAGTTGAAGCATTGTCAGTAGTTTCACACTCTGTACATTCTGTCTGGCCCTAACAAACATTTTTAATAAATTGCTTTGTGGTCTTACCAGAAGATTTAGTCTATTTAGCCACATTATGTTGGACATCCGATACTTGTGGTTGAGTTTTCTTCAAGTAACTGTCCTTTTTCTGTTCTTTTCTTTTTCTTACTTTGTTCGGCATGATAACTTTATTTAAATGATGATAAACAGTAACTGTATAAAATAATCATAAATAAATGTATATTAATAACATTATAAATTATACTTTTCTATTACTATACAAACACATTTTATATAAATTCTGACTAAGAAATTGTAGGCCTGAAACACAAGTGTGAAGGTGGTTAGACCAATACATGCATAGTGCATAGCAGTTTGAAGCACTCCTTTCCCGGAAGCCTGGCTCACTGCATGAGTACATGCATACTGACTGAATGATTACAATACTATAAGGAAAGACAATGGGTGAATTCATAACTGGTTGAGTTTTACTTTACCGAATATATTACTACATGGTACAGAAGGAAGCACTATGGGAGTGCAACAGCAGTCACAGTGTGTTTGCTGGAGTGTATGGATAATGACTGGGGAATTGTAGGCCTGAAGCAGAAGTGTGAAGGTGGTTAGACCGGATGTATGACATTACAACGCATGCTTTTACATCGCATGCTTTTACAACTCCAGCAAACAGTGTGTTTGCTGGAGTGTATGGATAGTGACTGGGGAATTGTAGGCCTGAAGCAGAAGTGTGAAGGTGGTTAGACCACTACATGCATAGTGCATAGCAGTTTGAAGCACTCCATGCCCTAAAGCCTGGCTCACTGCATGAGTACATGCATACTGACTGAATGATTACACTACTATAAGGAGAGACACTGGGTGAATTCATAATTGGTTGAGTTTTACTTTACTGAATTGATTACTACATGGTACAGAAAGAGTCACCATGGGATTGCAACAGCAGTCACACTGTGTTTGCTGGAGTGTATGGATAGTGACTGGGGAATTGTAGGCCTGAAGCACAAGTGTAAAGGTGGTTAGACCACTACATGCATAGTACATAGCAGTTTGAAGCACTCCATGCCCTAAAGCCTGGCTCACTGCATGAGTACATGCTTACTGACTGAATGATTACAGTACTATGAGGAGAGACACTGTGTAAATTCATAATTGGTTGAGTTTTACTTTAGTGAATGGATTACTACATGGTACTGAAAGAGTCACTATGGGATTGCAACAGCAGACAATTACCAAAATACTTCTCTCAGAATCATTCCTAAATACACTCAGACTCCCAGTGTGATTCTAGACAACAAACACTGTACCTTGGATAATACCAAAACACATTTAGTACTCTGGAAGGGATAGTTCATATTAGTGTAGGAGCCTGACTCATTTTTTCAAATATATAAACAATGACTGGTTTCTAATCCTACCAAAATGTGAAAACAGAATAGGTTTTTAATCAGTTATATTTCTGCAAACACATGAAATACCAAAATGATTCTCTCAGAATGATTCCTAAATGCACACAGACTCACAGTGTGATTCAAGACAAGCAACACTATCCCTTACATTTTACCACAACACATTTACTAATCTACAAAACAAAAGGTGACTGCACACATTCCACACAATTTTCTACTACACATTACTATAGAATGCTTCTCTCAGAATGATTCCCAAATGCACACAGACTCACAGTGTGATTCTAGACAACAACACTGTACCTTGGATAATATCAAAACACATTTAGTGGTCTGGAAGGGATAGTCCATATTAGTGTAGGACCCTGACTAATTTTGCAAATATATAAACAATGACTGGTTTCTAATTCTACCACCATGTGAAAACAGGGGGGCGTGGCCAAGCTGGGGCTGAAGATGGCTGTGTAGGAGGAGGGCTCTGTCGTCCGTCCTTGCCTGCGGCAATTCTGATCACCTAACTGCAGTGTCCCACAACAATAAAGACGATCTGAACGCGAGCAGAGCCCATCCCGCCGGTTCCGGAGTTCAGAGGTGACGGAACGGTGCCTGCAAGCTTTGACTCCCGACTGGGCTGGACGCCGGGGCCTCTAGTGCAGGGCCTGCCCAAGGAGGAGCTCCAGCTGCGGGCAGTGGCTTTGAGCGTCCCCGAGATCGGCGGTGATCAGCGTGGCGCTTGGCCCCGGGAGCGGGGGTAACTGTGACAAGGCCCTACAGACTGCAGTATTGGAGGGGCCAAGAGGGGGTCCTGGTGCAGCCCTTTCGCTGCAATTTGCGATGAGGACCGGTGAGCCGGCCGGGAGACGCATGATGGCGGCGGATCGTTCTTAAAGGTAGAGACAATCTGCTGACCGCCCCCTCTGGCGCGTGAATCCTTGCCCCCCCCCCCCGTTGTGCTTCCATCGAACCTACAGCCTGTGGCCCCCAGCAAACTGTGGTTTCCGGGGTGGTGTTTTTTGCGGGACTCCGCAGCAAGGAGGTGGCGCAGTGGCTTGATGTGCCACCAGATACTGTGTGTGGATTTGAGGAGCCGCGAGGAGCTGCCGCCGCGAGCCATGACAGTTGCAACTGTGCTGCTGAAGGGTGCCTCTCTCGCACTCCTGCCTGTGGGACCTAGCAAGGTAGGACTTCGAGGCTGGTGGGGCCTGGGGCTGGTTGTGGTGCTTGGCCCCCGATCGAAGGTGGCGCCGGCGGTACAATATGTATGTAGAGTCTGTGATTCGGCCCAGGTGTGCAGAGCTGTGCAATCCTCCCTGTTGAGCACTATACGGGACACTGCTGACTACGCCCGGGAGGGGACTGTGGAGCCGGCCGTGGGGACAGGGTACAGCTGTGGAGTGATGGGGGAGCAGTGGGTTACATGGTGGTGAGTGCAGACGTGGCACGAGCTGTGAAGTGATCAACGACGGCAGCATGTTTCTGGCAGTGGCACCCGCCCCACACGGCCCTTGTCTCTGACTTCCCTATCTGATCGCAGGGAGTGTCTCAATGCCCTGTTCAATGCGGTCGGTCTGGTTCTGACTGAGATGGATCATGTCAAGACCGCGGGGGGCCCGTAGGCCCAAGACCACACAGACCAATAAGCTGGACCGGTATACTATACCCGAGGAGGCGCAGCAGGTCAGGGCACCCAGGGACTCCGGCTCTGGGGGTCGGGGCGAAGAGGAGCAGGAAATATCGCTCAAAGATGTCATGGCTGTGATTACGGGAGTTAAGACGTCTCTGCACACCATGGCTATTCAGGTCAACCTCATCCGGGCTGACATGGGCAAGCTCAACGAAAAGGTTAAACAAGTGGAGCTCACGACGGCCAGCTTAGTAGATGATGTCTCTCAGCTTCAGGGTGCAGTGAAGGAGCTTCATGAGTTCTGAAAGTTTACT
This sequence comes from Lissotriton helveticus, assembly GCF_964261635.1. Classification (NCBI taxonomy): domain Eukaryota; kingdom Metazoa; phylum Chordata; class Amphibia; order Caudata; family Salamandridae; genus Lissotriton; species Lissotriton helveticus. Next base: position 1,249,140,170 of record NC_136057.1, read on the forward strand.
GACGTAAAACTGGATGATTATGAAGGCCGCCTGCGTCAGAACAATCTGCGCATTCTTGGGGTTCCGGAGAAGGCAGAGGGGCAGACACCGGACCTCTTGGTGGAAGATCTAATCTTGAAACACCTGCAATCAAAAGGCCTCAGTCATTTTTTCGCCGTTGAGCGTGCCCACAGGATCCCGGGCAGCAGTCCCAAGCCGGGCGCTCCCCCGCAGCCATGTTGGCGTGGTAATGTGGGGTAGACGTTGTGGATGGGTAAAGGTCTCCTATCGGACTTGGGGCCGGGTGGTAAGCCATTCTGAATAGTTCATGGGAATGTGTTTTAGTAGGGACGGACAAAGACCTTTTGGGCATGGGCGGGACAGACCCTGCCTTCCTCCCCCCCATTGAGGTTCTTTTTTTCTCTTTTCTTCCTTGAAACTTTTTTGGGGCAACAGGCACTCTGCCAGTATTTCCATGGGCAGTTCTAGACCCAGTGGGCCGGGCAGCGGGGTGGGGGGAGTTGGGAAGGTTTGTGTATTTTATTGGTTATAATTTGGTTTGCATCAGCAGCGGCTATGGATACATTGATTGCGGGAGCAATGTTGTTTTCTATGGTGCTGAACGAACTTAGAGATGCATCGGTTGGGGTACAGTGGGGTTAAATTGATGAGCTGGAATGTCAACGGGTTGGGGGACAAGATCAAGCGTAGTGCGGTACTACAGTGCATTAAGCGTCAGGCCCCTGATATTGTCCTTTGCAGGAGAACCATTTGATCGGAGACACTTGTAAAGCGCTGCATAGGGGGGATACATTTTGTTAGCCCATGCAGGATTCACCACAGGCTCAAGTGGGGTTGGTATCATAATGAAAAAATCCTTCCCCCTTGTGGTGCAGGATGCTTTGTCTGATGCGAGGGGGAGATATATGAGAATCTCGGGGACGTGGGAGGGTCGCTCAATCACTTTCTTTTCGATTTATTTGACGCCGGGCCTTCAAGTCTCCACATTAAGGGACTTAGGTACGATGATGTTGGGTATTCCTAATGGCCTTCTGGTACTGGGAGCGGACTTTAACTCGATAGTCGTAGAGGACTTGGATTGGTATCCCCTGCGTGACCTCCCCTGTTTGCACCACTGGTTGCCTGAGTTTTTAGTTTCCATGGGTTTGGCGGACGGATGGATATTTTTTGATGGCTAAAAGGAACATCGCCCAGAGGTGGGGGGCGCTTGACCTGCCCACGGTTCAGGACTGGGAAAGAGACTTGGACTGGGCAATGTTTCAAGAAAAGAGTCTGTATGTAGCACGTGGGTGCCCTACGAAGTGGTCTCGGTGTGGGGCTCCTGGACTTCTTACAGTGGAGAAATATGTCAGCCCCCTTTGGCCACTGAGGAGGAAGATCCCTCGACACCTTTGACTTCCCACGGAGGTGTATATGTACTTTTGTGAAATCTCTTACTGTACTGTACCAATGATTCTAATTGTGTTGCTTCCTTTGAACTGTGATGCTTTTGCTGATGCTTGTTTGTTAATTTTTAATAAAAATGTTTTACAAAATGTGAAAACAGAATAGGTTTTTAATCAGTTATATGTCTGCAAACACATAAAATACCAAAATGATTCTCTCAGAATGATTCCTGAATGCACACAGACTCACAGTGTGATTCTAGACAAGCAACACTATCCCTTACATTTTACCAAAACACATTTACTAGTCTACAAGACGTAAGGTGACGGCACACATTCCACAACATATTCTACAACACATTAGTACCCAAATGCTTCTCTCAAAAAGATTCCTAAATGCACACAGACTCACTGTGTGATTCTAGACAAGCAACACTTTCCCTTACATTTTACCAAAACACATTTACTAGTCTACAAAACATAAGGTAACTGCACACATTCCACAAAATGTTCTACTACACATTAGTATAGAGTACTTCTGTCAGAATGATTCCTAAATGTACACAGACTCACTGTGTGATTCTAGACAAACAACACTATCCCTTGCATTTTACAAAAATATATTTACTAGTCTACAAGTTGTAAGGTGACTGCACACTTTCTGCAACATTTTCTACTACACATTAGTACCAAAATGTTTCTCTCAAAATGATTCCTAAATGCACACAGACTCACTGTGTGATTCTAGACAAGCAACACTATCCCTTACATTTTACCAAAACACGTTTACTAGTCTACAAGACGTAAGGTGACTGCACACATTCCACAAAATGTTCTACTATACATTAGTATAGAGGGCTTCTATAAGAATGATACCTAAATGCACACAGACTCACTGTGTGACTCTAGACAAACAACACTATCCCTTGCATTTTACCAAAACACATTTCATAGTCTAGAAGCAGTACTGCATTTTAGTCTAGAAACTTGACTCATTTTCTAGATACATAAACAATGACTGGTTTCTAATTCTACCAAAACATGAGATCAGCAGTTATCTGTCTGCAAACACATGAAATACACAAATGCTTATCTTAGAATGGTGTCTAAATGCACACACACTCACAATAAGATTCTAGACAAAAAAAAATACTCCCTCCACTTTAGCAGGAGAAACACATTAGTCTGATTAAAATCAAAATGCACCACATACATCACCTCACAAATTAATAACTAACTTTTCAAATTGATTTGGAGATTAAGAAGTATGTCAGCCACACACCAGATTTTCTTATACAGAATCTCTGTACTGTGCACATGTCAGCAAAACCAAAGAATGGCAAAGTTTCCCTATCATTTTGCACAGCTATACATGTAAACATCAAATCACATTGCTTCCCACATTAATTCAAAAGCAAACACATTTCTATTGGTTACACATTTCAGCCCTTTCCAATTGACATAAATGTGAACCCTACCCCCACTCTGCCTTCTGCCTGCTACCATAGAAACAGTTCATGGAACACTTAACTGATCACACAGGTCACAAGTTCACCACACAACGTTGCTAATCAAAACAGCAAGTGTGCTTGACTTTTCAACATATCAGCTTATCCTATGTAATGTTCCTTTCAATTAGTTTGTGTTAACCAATAAGAATCATGCTTTTAGAAAACAGAAACATGCACCCTAGTTTTGAGTGTAGAATATTGTCAAACAACCAATCATTTCTTTTCTTTTTTCAAAACTGCATCTTAACCACCATTTTAGAAAAATATTACTTTTCAAGCTGCCATTTAATTTACAGAGACCATCCAGACCTCTCTTCAAGATGCTTAGAGTGTGGATTGTGGGACACAGCTATATTTTCTGGAGTCAAAGGTATGCAGAAAACAAAGGCATTCACAAAGACCTAGGTTTGCCAAATGTAGACATTAAATGGATTGGACAGAGAGGGTTAAAGTGGCACCAATTGATGCCATTGGTTAAATCCTTTTTGCATCTCCAACACCCTGACCTCATAATTGTGCACCGTGGTGGCAATGACCTGGCACTTTGACTGGGCTAGGTCTGGAAATTGATGTCACTTTTCCCCAAACTACCTTTGTGTATTCTAACATATGCCAAAGGCAGAAATGGAACTGGTCCAATCAATTTTGTCCACAGATTGAGAAAGCTAGGAAACATGCGAATAAATCTGTTTCTGCTTTTCTCCGAGACTATAGAATGGGGTCCATTTACCACAACAATCTGTGTTTCAATATGGATGGCATCTATAGGAGAGATGGTATACATTTTACAGATGAGGGAAACAGAGTCTTCCTCATAAGCTTTAGACTCTGCATCGGTTCTTACTTGTAGGTACCAAAACTCTGTCTATAAACACAATGGCTCTTTTTAGAGCCACCCAAGATCTAAAGACATAAGCTTGATGTATATCTCAATTTTTTTTTGTTGTTGCTTGGAGTCGCGCATTCAACGCGTCAGAATCGTGCATCCAACACGTAGAAGTCATGCACCAAATGCGCTGAAGTTGCGCACCCTACAGGTTAGTAGTCGTGCATCCAACGCGTCCACACCAGGGCTGAGAGCCGCGCTGGATACGCGACTCCTAATTTTACCATAAAACAAATAGCCCCTATCACTAATTTTTATTATTCCCGGGTATCCCATCCCCCGGAGCTTATAAACAACAATGGGGACCGTGGGCGGAGCCCCAAAACCCCACGGTCCCAGCCGGCTCCCCGTGTCCTTCGTGAGCCGGCATTTCTTTTCCACATGGGGAGCTGCTAACATGCAGCTCCCCGTGTGGAAAAGCAATATGGTTTGGATTTTGAAAGAGAGAGCAGGTTTCCCTGCTCTCTCTTTCAAAATCTAAACCAAGTTTGCTATGGGAGGGCGGGAGACTCCCGCCCTCTCATAGCAAACATTAGTGTCCTGGGGGTGGGCACCCCGGGACACTGCAGGAGCTGGCCCTAGGGAGTGGTGGTCCCTAGGGCCCTCGAGGGCCCCAGGAGGGGGGCCACGCCGCCCCCCTCCCACAATACATAAAGCCCTGGGGGGTGGTGGTCCCCGGGGCTTGGGGGGGCCGTTGAGCCCCCAACCCACAAATTATACTGGAAGGGGCCTTCGAGCCCACCCCAACAATTTATTTTGTAGCCCCGGGTGTGGCGGTCCCCGGGGCTGAGGGGCCCCTCTGAGCCCCCTTAAAATTTTGGAATTTTGCCCCTGAGATTTGCCCCCCCCCCGGGGGGCTAATTACAAAAAAAAGCTCCGTTTTATTTATTCATTTTTTACAGCAGGATCCGCGCACCCTGCGTGCACTTGCCGCTTAAAAAAAACATTTTGAGGGCCCTGGGAGTCCTTCTGGGACACCTAAGCAGGTACCTACCCTGCTCCCTTTATACGTTTTGCACACTTATTCCACTGACTTCTTCAGCCTCGCTTCTACCGAGGCACAACATGGTTGCCAACAGTTCCTGGTTTCGAATATTGACAACCACTTGACAGCCAATTAGCACTCAGTGCATGATCGGGAGGGTACGCTCAGGGTGCGCAGATCCAGCGCGGCCATAGATATATATGTACTTTTAACTGTAATTTTCTCAGGAACTACTGTACAGATTGACACCATTTAAGCAAAAGGCACGAGTCTGAACTGAGGACTACCTCTTTGCCAAATTTGTCGTAATTCTTTTCAGTAGTTCGGGCTGTAGCTGTGGCTAAAGTTCCTATGGGAAATTGCATGGGGAAAACATGTTTTGGGACCCCCCCTTTTTTCTCGGTCCCCGCTGCATGAATCATCCCGAGACTTTCAGGATAAGAGCGGACCGGAGCTGGCCAAAAGTTTTGAAAATGTCGCGAAGATTCGTCAATTGGCGCCAAAGTTATTAGGAATAGAATGTTGGAAAATAGGTCCTAACTATAACTACCTACTGGCGACCGCCAATAGGTAATATATATATTGCCACAAACCTCACACCTTGCACAGTTTGTCCAACCACGAAAAGACGAGTGTAGACCCAGGTTTGGTGCTAATTTTTTATTCCGAAACACCACCAGCTGTCATCACAAGCGTTTCAGTAGATCCCTGCCTTGATCACATGACAACATTGATGTGTACCACCTCCATTTTTAAAGTGACAGTGCATTCATAGACATGGAAAACATACTATAATCGTTTATAGTAAGGGCTCAAATGTTTTTTTCCTTTCCTTCTTTTTACACCACAAAGTTCAAATATTATGTATAAATACATTTTAAAAAGGAAGAAGAATTTTCCTAACATGATATTATACGGCCATCTAATTTTCCTACAATGTGTGTATTGATTGTCTATAAACCAATTCATTTGGACAATTTATATATATATATATATATATATATTATTAGTTATAGTTAGTGCCAAAATTTCCATAGGAAAAGCGGTTTTGTTTTGCCAATAGCTTCGGCTCCCCTTGACGAATCTACACAAAATGTTCAAAAACATCCCCTTTTTGGTTTAGCTGCTTTGTGGAAAGTTTAGGGGTGATCCGTCAAGCCGGGGGCTGAAAAAAAGGGGGTCCGAAATTGCGTTTTCCTTATGTTATGTAAATGGGTATTTTTCATTTTTTTAACACAACTACAGCCTGAACTGCTAAACTGAATTACACAAAATGAAGCAGAAAGCTTGATGTTGGTCCAGAAAGCTTGCTTTTTATGATTTGGTGTAAATCCATTTATTAGTTTCACAGATATGAAAGTAAAAAAAATATAGATATCTGGGGACACAATTCCTTGCAGTGGACTCGCAGATCCTACAAACATTTAATTGACTGCCAACACTTCAACCAGGAAGTGTTGGCAGCCAAATTGAAGCCGAGTCCCACAAAAAAAGTAAAAAAGAATGAAAAGGGGGCAGGGTAGGAATACCCTGGCCCCCTAGATATGGTGGTAGGGTCCTACAGGGACCCTGCTGTGGGTTAAAAGTGTTTTTTTTAAATAATTTTACAGCAAATTCAGGCCTAATCCTGGGGACAGTATTTCTAATGATGCAGGGGTTCCCATGTGGCACCCTGGTGCCCCGGGAACCACCACCTTCTGAGGTTCTAAAAATCTGGATTCGTATAATAGTTCTGGACTCGAGAAATAAAACTTCGTCGAAATATAACGAATTTGGTATCAAAAGACCGAGAATGACAAGTACATCATGTACATGAATTTTCGGTGTGTTCGAGTGACGATTTCACCTCGAAATCGTCATTTACATTCTGAACCCTTGGCTCCCATTTATATGTTGCCCTCTACATAGGCCTTAATCCAGTTGAATTTGATTCCACAAGGACACATACTCCTTAATCGACTTCTCCCTGACCTCAGTACAAGTTAGAACCATTGCCCCAGGCCGAACTCGTTAGGTCAGTTCCCTCCCAGTGACCGAGCAAGATAGCATCTAGGCTCAACCAGCCATAAAACCATTTCAGCGCGCACACCTGCCATATCTCGCTCACATCTTTCCTCCACTCCTTTGCTTCACTTACTTTATGATGGGGAGGTGACCGTTTTTATTGGGGGTCCAGCGATATCTGATGAAATGTTGGGCCTTGCCGGATGATTTGTTATGGGCGGCACGACGTGAAATATGTACATGTCATCATGACTCTGCTTTTCTTTTGTAACCAGTAACTATAAATGACATACCACGAATTCAAAGAATGTTTGCCCAAGGCCGAATATCATGTATAAAGAGAGAAGCCTGACTTCGTGAAAGTGTGCCGTCTCCTGAGAATATACCCGTATTGTACTTCTAGGACCCTGTTACCTTGGTTGCAGCCAATAAACTAATCTTTGACTTCACCTAGAAGACTCTGAGTTTCTGTAGGTCTGAATCAGGAAGAACCCGAGGTCTCTGGGTGTTGATTCCCTGACACCGCTGGGTTACCGGTTCTGTGCCGGTTCTTAAAAACCCAGTACCTCAGTTGGCGCCCAACGTGGGGCGATTCCAGTGGTACCAGTCAGCCTGACGATCGTGAGGAGCTTCGTGTGGAAATTCCGGAGGAGGGCCCACCACCTCATCGACCCCTGCATGTCGACGTGGTCCGAAGGTCTTTGCTGCGAGGTTCCCCGCTTCCCGACGGCTACAAGGACTGCTGCCCTGGCTGTCGCCCTGATGTTGGACCCTTGAAGTTTTTGGTAGAGCGAAACACTGAGACGAGTCTTCTGGTGACGCCATCGATATTTTCAGTTAAGTATAAGTGGAGCGTCTCCCAGTCCTTAGTTGGACTTACTTTGTGGTATCTTTGGGATACAAAAGGTTTTGTATTGGTACTTGCAAGCACCATAACCGAAGGACTCGTGTATTCACGAGAAATATCGTAATCGATAATCCTTTGAAGTTTTGGAACTAGACTAGAGAGCGAGGATGCCTAGTCTTAGACTTGGGAATTTGTTTTGTCTTGGTAATAATAGGGACTCCCGATTGGAGGACTCATGTCCGGTTCCTCCAGTTGGAACTCCGACTTACGAGCTATATGTAAAACATGGGGTAGGCCCCATCACTTACAACGAAGTATGGATTAAATACACTAGAAAAGATGGTGTTCTAAAATGGCCCCAATATGGTAGCTTTGATTCTGAAATCTTAGACAACCTTGAAGTAAAACTCTTTAAAAAGAAAGCCCGGCCGGCGATGTTTGACTCTTTTTGCTTATGGCGTAAAGAAGCCAGACAAAAAGAAATTAAATTAGCTAAGAAAAATAAGAGAGAAGGGGGACTTTCGGTAATGCAAGCTGCTGTGCAGTTTAAAGATAATGAGGAAGAGCAGATAAATGAGCAGTTGCACAGGCAACGTAAAATGGCAATAGATAAGTGTTATCCAGTTTTGCCGTCTCTTCAGCAAGAGGCAGCAAAAGAGCGTGAAAAAGACCCATTAATGTCGCAATTATTAACTTCACCACCCCCCTATGCGCAGAATGCCACAGCACCGACGCAACCTTTAGTTGCGCAAACTACGCCTCCTGTTCCTCAACAGCACTCACCAGCTGCTCTTCAGCTGGCTCCTACTTCTTCGGTGCAGCCTCCTCCAGGCCCACCGACCACTTCTGTTTCACCTGTGTTTTCTACGATTTTGCCTACTGTACTTTTTACGTCTCCTAATGCTCCCTCTACAATTTCGCCTAGTGCCCCCTCTATTTCCCCTGATACCTCTTCTGCTATCCCTACCCCCACCTTATCACACCCCGTTCTTCCACCTATTTTTCCTTCAGTTTCACCTTCTATTCGGCAGAAAATGGCCAGCACTGTTACTAACTTTCTTTTACCGCTTTTCGGGTCGCCTACTACGACCCCTAACATAGGAAGAAGACAGTTGCGAAGTCAACTGCCTGATTATCAAGAGAGAGATTCACTGAATAGTTTAGCTCGGAAATGGATCATGGACACTGCAAGATATGATTTACAGTCTGTTATAGAAGTCTTCCATCAATGGGAAGCAGCGACCCAGAGATACGTTTTCGAACAGATGTGTGTTTTCCTTTGCGAGGATTTAGAAGACAATGATCAGGAATGCATCCCACAAGAGATGTGTCGTGTACGGTTTAAATTTGGAGAGGGTATGATTGTAGGTCCCGATGTGGAAAAAGCTGTTGAAATGTTGTTATCATATCGAAGTAAGGGAAACAGTTCTGGGTCACCATCGGAATCTAGTGCATCTAGTAGGAAAAAGGCACGCCAATACCCTATGAGAGAAGTTCCCCCACAATGGAGAAAGGGTGACACAACCGCTAACCCACCTATTCTGCCACATTTCCAACGAGTATGGGTACATGTCCCATGGAAGCGAGCTGAAGTTTTAGCACTCAAACAAACATTACCAAATCCTGCAGGGTACTATAAAGAATTGTCACAAACTGCTGGGTCATGTATAATGAATTTAGCCGATATCGATATGCTATTTGGGAATGTTGTTCCACAGCCTTTATGGGGTAAAATTCGTCATGTAGATCATGACCAGGAATTAGGTGACACGTGGGCTAATATTACTGCTGCAGATGCCCGCCAAGTTGGTGGTGCCAAACCCGAACCTTTGATAGCAGAACTACCTGGTAGAATAGTAGATTACATGAAAACGATAATGCCTGCAATACGCGTAAATTGGGATAAGTTGTCTGCCTGCAAGCAAAAGAAAGAAGAAACTGTTTCAGATTTCTTCACCAGATTTGAAGAAACATTCATTGACCACAGCGGTCAAGATATGACCACAGAAGGTGGTCAGAGATTGTTTGTCGATAAATTCGTGCACAATCTGCTTCCAGAATTGTGTAGAAAATTAAAAGATTCAGAAAGTTCGTGGGCAGTCTCATCTTCAGCCCAGATATTAGCTACTGCACAGTACTACGAGAATAGAGACAAAGATGAGAAAGATAAAGTAGAAAAGAAAACTAGAGAACTCAAAACGAAGGTTTTGCTACAGCAAGCCTATCCGCCACGTGGTGGTGGTAATCAACATAATAATGATCAGAATCACTACCAGAATACTTTTCAGCAGCCTCAACAATATCAGAGAAACTTGCAAAGATTCGATTACACTCAACCCCGTGTAGGTCCTAACCAGTGTTTATATTGCAAACAGGAGGGTCATTACAAGTATAACTGTCCTGCCCTGTCACAACGTGCAAATGGAATTTCTGGTGTAAGAGGTCGTGGCAGTCAGCAAGCGCCTAGAGGTAGAGGGCGTGGAAACGCCCCACAGGACACACGTCCCCTTCCACCACAAAACTCTATGAACAGGTTTGTCAGCAAAATAACGTATCTGACAGGACAGCTCAATACTACGTTGATGAGTATTACACAGAAAATGAGCAGTGGGAGAATGAGGATTGCTAGGACAGCCATAGACAAAGAGAGGGAGTTGTTTCAGTTCCAGTAGATCAGAGTGGACCTTACGTTGAGGTGATTACATCAGGTGTGTCAGAACCTTTTCTGTTGGATACTGGTGCTACAAAGAGTTCTATTATGCACTCCAAACTCCCTGGCGCACCTTTGTCTGGCGAAATGAACGTTTCTGTAGGTTTTTCCGGCGCCCCAGTTAGAAATCCGATTTCTGACCCTTTATCTCTTTCTGTTGGTCCTTGTGAATTAGAAGCACCCCTTATTCTGACAACAGGTTGTGGTGAAAATTTGCTAGGATTAGATTTGCTAAAAAGATTATATGCGACTTTGTACTGTTCTCCTTCAGGAGTACAACTTACTTTAGGTAAGAAAGTGGTTTCTCCCATTTATTTGTCGAGAGATGCACTTCCAGCAGAATTGTCGATTCTCCCAGATATTCTTTGGGCTACTGGTCCGAATGATGTAGGTCTTTTAGAAATTCCACCATATGTTGTAACATTGAAGTCAAATGTCAAAATGCCACGAATTCCCCAATACAGAATATCTAATGAGGGTGAAAATGCTTTGCTAGCAATTGTTTACGAATTGATTGAAAAGGATGTGATTGAAGAAACACGAGGCAATGTTTGCAATAGTCCTGTTCTGCCTGTTTTAAAACGAACTGACCCTTCTCAGCCACCTGTGTACAGATTCGTGATTGACCTTAGAGAGGTGAATAAAATAGTTGTGCCACAATTCCCAGTTGTCCCCGACATTACCACATTATTGACTATGATTCCAGCCTCTGCCTCCTGGTTTTCGGTGATTGACCTGAAGAATGCTTTCTTCAGTATCCCGATTGCTGAGGAAAGCAGGGATATTTTTTCCTTCAGTTTAGGAGGTCGCAGCTTCCGCTTTAAACGCGCTCCTCAGGGCTACTGCGAAAGTCCATCAATATACAGTCAAGCGCTAAAAGCACAGCTTGATACGATTATTTTACCGACAGGCGCTACTCTTGTGCAGTATGTGGACGATTTGCTCATTGCTGCGGATACTGAGAAAATTTGTAAAACGGCCACGTTGTCATTATTGCGTCATCTATGTGATCTGCATCACAAGGTGTCACTTTCCAAGCTTCAATATTGCCGACAAGAAGTGACCTACTTAGGTCATCTCTTATCGAAGGAGGGAAGGAAACTGACCCCAGAAAGAATTCAGGCAATAGCGAAATTGAGTGTGCCAAGAACACAGAGAGAAGTACGTGCTTTCTTGGGCATTACATCGTACTGTAGACAGTGGATTCCAAATTTTTCCTTATTGGCCAAACCCTTGGTGGCATTAACGTGTAAAAATACACCCAATCCCATTCCTTGGTCTGAAGAGTGTCAGAAAAGTTTCCTCGAATTACGCACAGCATTATGTTCGGCCCCTGTGTTAGGTACCCCCAACTACAGTAGGGCTGTACATTGTCTGTGCTGACTCAGTTATTCGGAGATAGACAGCGGCCATGCGCCTATTTTTCGTCAACTTTGGATCCGGTAGCACGAGCATTGCCAAGTTGTTTAAGGGCCACAGCAGCAGCAGCTGTTTCCATTCGACAGTCTGCTGGTCTAGTAATGAATAATACACTAATCGTGATGGTCCCGCATGCAGTAGACACATTGTTAAATAGGACCAAGACACAGCACTTAACTAGTGCTCGACTGTCCAGCTATGAATTGACGCTGCTAGCGAGCCATGTGCATATGAAAAGGTGTAGTACCTTGAATCTAGCCACGTTGTTACCAATTGCAGAAGAATCAGATGCTTCAGAACAGCACGATTGTTTTCTTAGAACAGAGGAAGAGACGAAAGGGAGAGTTGATTTATTTGACACTCCTCTTGCTGAATGTGAGGGCACATTGTGGGTAGATGGTTCATGCTTTAAGCTCCCAAATGGGAACGTGACTACAGCATATGCTGTCACAACTTTGCACACAGTCGTTGAAACTGCGCGAATACCACATGGTTCGGCTCAAGCCGCAGAACTCGTCGCACTTACAAGAGCATGTGTATTGTCTAGAGGAATGAGAGTGACTGTCTACACTGACAGTCAGTATGTGTTTGGAGTGGCTCACAGTTTTGGAACGATTGTGGAGAGAACGTGGGTTCCTGACTTCGCATGGAACTAAGATTCAGCATGGTCAGTTGGTGAATGAGCTTCTTGAATCACTGACCTTGCCCCTGCAAATAGCGATCGTGAAATGTAGTGCTCACAAGAAGGTGACTGATGATGTTGGTCGCGGAAATGCATTTGCTGATGAAACCGCTAAGGAAACTGCAAAGAATGTGATGAGCCAAATGTATGTTGCAAGCCCTGGAAAATGGACTGGTGAGGTTGGAATATGGGAGGACACGATAGAAAGTGTGAAGTCCATCCAAGCTGAGGCCACGGAGAAAGAGTTAAGCACGTGGAGAGAAAGTACAGGGAGAATGGATGCAAATGGTTGTTGGATTGAATTGACAGCGCATCAGAGATGGTTGTTACCCGATGCATATGTGCCTGCAGTGGTTACAATGGCTCATGGAATGGCCCATATCAGCGCGAACGGGATTTGCGAGTTGTTGGCCCCAGTGTGGAAGAATTCAGGGATTCCCAAGTGTGCAGAGAACGTTGTCAAGAATTGCATGGTATGTCTGAAACACAATCCTGGTAGGGGAACCCCAACTCCAGCTGGTCATTTTGCACCTCCTACGTATCCGTTCGAGGTTTTGCAGCTAGATTTCATACATATGGAGAGGTGCAACAACTTAAAATATGTGCTCGTGGTTGTTTGTGCCTTCTCAAGATGGGTAGAAGCCTATCCCCTAAAAGACAATACTGCCTTGTCCACAGCGAAAGCCCTTGTAAAAGAGTACTTCCCCAGGTTCGGAATGCCGAGAATGGTCTGGTCTGACAACGGAAGTGAATTTGTGGGTCGTGTGATGAAAAGAGTGTGTGAAGGGCTAGGCATTAGACAGAAGTTCCACGCTGCAAATCACCCCCAATCAGCTGGATTAGTGGAATGTTACAATGGCACGCTTAAACTTAAATTGGCCAAAATCCAAGCGAGCACAGGTCTTAAATGGCCTGACGCTCTACCCTTAGCACTCCTATCCACCAGAATGACTGTGCATTCGCGAGTGAAACTCAGCCCCTACGAAATCATCTTTGGTCGGCCAGCCAACATATGGGGAGTGCCTAGGCCCACGAAGTTTAGCGAGCTGCAACACCCTATTTTGCTTGATTACTTGTATGAATTGACGGCTAAATTGCGTGTTTTATATCAACAGGTCCACAACACCTTGCCTCCGGTCTCTGAGACTCCGGGTCACTCCATTGACCCCGGTTCATGGGTTCTCGTCCGCAACTTTCAAAGAACAAGAAACGACCAGCCCAGATGGACCGGGCCTCACCTCGTCCTCCTGTCTACAAGGTCGGCTGTTAGGGTGGAGGGGAAGGCCAATTGGGTCCACGGGATCCATTGTAAAAAGATACCCTTCCCTCTGCCACATGACCAATGGGTCCAGAAAGGAGGCACTGACTCAGAGCGCACAACTGATGAAGGTGTAAAAGAAACTAACCCTGATTGTGAAAGCGAAAACATTTTTCAAGAAACTGTGCCACCACCAGAACAATTGAACTCTGTGGAGCCTGAACTACTATTTCTGGACCAGACAGTACCCGGGAAAAGACGCTACAATTTGCGACCAAGAAAAACAGACTAATTAAAAGCGATTCCTTTTTATGATCTGAGAAAAACCTATGGACTAATAAAAGTGTCTTTTTCCCCAAATCCTATTTTTGAAAGTGCAGATCTCCCATCTAGGTAACTTGCTTATTTTTGTTTTTCGAACCGCCATCCGGGTTCCGCTGCTAGGGCCGCGGTTGATTAAAGACTTTTGGGTGCAGCTGACGACGTTAGGTCGGTAGTTCTGGTTGGTCCAAGGGAGTTGCCCTAGACTGACGGAAGCATCCTTTAGCAGAGGCAACCTACCACCGTGGGCAGCACCTTAGAGAGGATGGAGTTTCCTGATGTGGAGAGGCCTGCCAAACAAATGAACTTTAAGCAGAGACTTTTTTACACGATGACGAAGAAAAGTTTTATAATAGTGTGTATTTTTATGCTATCCAGCGTAATGGTCTTTTTGATAAGCTATGTTTTATTCTCTTTTCATGTGACATTTGCGCCCACTACATCACCCATACCTCCTCCTACTGTTTCCTCTCATTCTTTCCACCCTCTGCCTGACCACGAATCAAATAGGAGATTAGAGTTCATTAATAACTCCTTCGTTCAGGTATTACACCAACACCAACTTGTAATGAACACAACTAACTGTTGGGTGTGTGGTCTCATGCCCCACACCACGGATAAAGGTATCCCCTATTTGGTCCTGCCATTTAGCCACAATGGTTCAGTATGGGCTTATAGGACAATGTTCATATATGCACGAGAAATCCAACCCCTACGTTCTGTAAAAGACAACCTCAAGACTAGCGCCCTAGTCAAAGGTATAGTTGACATGATCAAGGAAGTAACCTCTTACGAAGATACCCCGGATGATGAGATACTTGCATATGTAGGTTGGAACGTGACCGGGTATGGCACTACATTAAGTGAGAAACAGCAAGCCAAAAGATCATCCCCTATCTGGATCGTACCCCATCAGGGTCACCTGTGTCTGCAAGGTATTGGCAAGAATCCCAGAGCTCAGCTAGGGAAGAGTGTCTGTACAGAAACGTATGTTTTTGGATCTCAGACTTCCCCTGCGTTTTTAGCCGCTAAGGGTACTTATTTCATCTGCCATGATAGAGCCTATACATGGTTGCCCCCTGACTTCTCGGGCTCATGTTTTGTTTCATTCCTGTTACCTCCCACCTACACAGCAGCGGCGGATTACCATCGGACAAGGGTAGTTAGAGGTGTTTTGAGTAAAGAAGACACTGCAGGTCAAGAATTTGGTGACTTTGCAATGGGTTTTCTGCCGTTCTGGGGAGCCATGGCTAACAGCAGGAACATAAGGCAATTGACAAGGGTAGTTGAATCCACCGTGACTGAAACTGCTGGTGCCCTTAGTAACCTGACTGCTGAGCTCCAGTCGGATCGACTTATGACCCTTCAGAACCGGGTCGCTTTGGATGTAATACTTGCGGACCGAGGTGGAGTATGCAAATTGATCCAGTCTAGTTGTTGCATTTTCATCCCAGATAATGCTCCAACCGTGTACAGGGCCATCTCCAAATTACATAAGATTTCTGAATCTATCCATGTGGATAAAGGAGATTGGTCGTTAACGGGATGGTTCTGGGAACTGATATCTGCCTGGGGATGGAAAATTCTGATGGTCATTGGGATGGTCTTAGCCATTCTTTTCCTGTTCTGTCTATGCATACAGTGTGCTCCTGCAATATGTGGCCTCTGCGTTACATCATGTGTCAGGAAGCCTGTGTCGAGAGATGAACTAAGTACTAGAATGATGTTACAGCAACATCTCAGTGACTTTAGGAATACAGATCTGGACTTGGACTAACATGAGGATAGATTAATTGCCTATGTAAGGGCAAAAGGAGGGTTTGAGGTTCTGAAAATCTGGATTCGTATAATAGTTCTGGACTCGAGAAATAAAACTTCGTCGAAATATGACGAATTTGGTATCAAAAGACCGAGAATGACGAGTACATCATGTACATGAATTTTCGGTGTGTTCGAGTGACGATTTCACCTCGAAATCGTCATTTACATTCTGAACCCTTGGCTCCCATTTATATGTTGCCCTCTACATAGGCCTTAATCCAGTTGAATTTGATTCCACAAGGACACATACTCCTTAATCGACTTCTCCCTGACCTCAGTACAAGTTAGAACCATTGCCCCAGGCCGAACTCGTTAGGTCAGTTCCCTCCCAGTGACCGAGCAAGATAGCATCTAGGCTCAACCAGCCATAAAACCATTTCAGCGCGCACACCTGCCATATCTCGCTCACATCTTTCCTCCACTCCTTTGCTTCACTTACTTTATGATGGGGAGGTGACCGTTTTTATTGGGGGTCCAGCGATATCTGATGAAATGTTGGGCCTTGCCGGATGATTTGTTATGGGCGGCACGACGTGAAATATGTACATGTCATCATGACTCTGCTTTTCTTTTGTAACCAGTAACTATAAATGACATACCACGAATTAAAAGAATGTTTGCCCAAGGCCGAATATCATGTATAAAGAGAGAAGCCTGACTTCGTGAAAGTGTGCCGTCTCCTGAGAATATACCCGTATTGTACTTCTAGGACCCTGTTACCTTGGTTGCAGCCAATAAACTAATCTTTGACTTCACCTAGAAGACTCTGAGTTTCTGTAGGTCTGAATCAGGAAAAACCCGAGGTCTCTGGGTGTTGATTCCCTGACACCGCTGGGTTACCGGTTCTGTGCCGGTTCTTAAAAACCCAGTACCTCACTTCTGGGGTTATGTGGAACATAAGTATGGGGGAGGCCAGTAAATCCTCCCCCGCTGCCCCGAGGACTACCACCCTCCTGGAGCTTTATTCATTATCGAAGGTGGTGGGGGACATGCAAACCCCCCGTAGCCCCAGGGGCCACCACCTCCCTGGGGTTTTACATTTAAATAATACAAGGGGCTGCATGGAACCCCCCGCAGCCCTGGGAACCATCACCTCCCTAGGGCATTCATTACAATCTATGTGGGGGTTGCCCTGGGGGCTGCCACATTCCCTGGCCAAATGTATTATTGTGAGGGTCCAGCTAGGTCCCCTACAGCCCCGGGGACCGCCACCTCCCTGGGGCTAAATATAAAATTAATGCAGGGGCACATGACCACCCGCAACCGAGGGCACCACCACCTCACCAGGGCAAATGTAAACAAGTAAATATGGGGGGGGCACATCGCCCCCGCAGCTCCAGGCACTACCACCTCCAGCACTGAAAGGGGGGCAAGTTTAAGCCATAGATGGCCCTGGGTACTGCCACCCCCCCACCCCCTGGGCCAGCTCCTGCTATGTACCGATGTACCAACCCACGGGTTTGCTATGGCTTAGCAGGAGCTTTACCGCTCAGCCAAGCCATAGCACACTCTGCTGCACTTTGAGCATATTGCTCTTGCTTGCTCAAAGCAGAGCACAATTGTTTTGACACAGAGGGAGCTGCATGTTAGCAGCTCCCTCTGTGTCAAAGCAATGCCAGATCCTGCAGGAGGCGGGGAGTCCACAAGGACAGTGGGGGCCTTGAGGCACTTGAGTGACAAGTGGGCACCCTGGGTGGGACCAGGGCACAATAGAGGCCGGGTCCCGGGGAATGGGCTCTCCGGGCCAAAATCAGCCCCCGTCCCAAGATCTAATTTTTTTAAATAAATTAAAAGGTCGGACCCCGGGGATGAAGTCCCCGGGGCCAAAATTAGCCCTGGGAAGTGGGGGCACACTGCCCCCCTCCGGGAAATAGTAAAAAATACATTAAATAAAAGACCGTCAGGATGCCGGTTGCTCTATCCCCTTTCTTCACCACTCTGCAAGCACACCTCCTGGCGCACTGCTGGTTGGGGGATGAAGTCTCCTTGGCTGCTGAGGGTCCTTGGGGGCCAACTACCACTCCTGCAACCTCCAGTTAGTCCCACAGAGCGGTATTGCTGAGAGATCGTCAGATGTCACAGCCTCTTTCTCCAACACTCTGCAACGCGCCTTCTGGTGCTATCATGGTTGGGGGGATGTTCCCCTTGGCTCCAGTGGGTCCTTGGGAGCCAACTACCTCTCCTGTTACCTCCAATAAGTCCTACACTGCAGGATTCCGGAGAGGTATTCGGAGGCCATGCTCCCTTTGTCCAGCACTCTACAAACGCGCTTCCTGGTGCACTGCTAGTTGGGGAATGTGGTAGCCTTGGCTGCTGAGGGTCCTTGGGGGCCAACTACCCCCCTTTTACCTCAAGTAAGTCGCACAGAGCAGGATTGCTGAGAGGTTGTCAGATACCACGCCCCCTGATGTTTTCTTTGATGCCCAGGGTCCTTGGGGGCCAGGAACCCTTTCTGATACCTCCAGTAAATCCCGGGGCTAAATGTAAAATGAATGCGAGGGCACACACCACCACCGCAGGCCTAGGGACCACCACCTCCCTGGGAAAAATGTAAACAGTTAATGAAGGGGGCCACATAACCCCCGCAGTAACAGGGGCTACCACCTGCCAGGGGCTGTGTCCAGCAATGAAGGTTGGGGCAAGCTTAAGCCATAGATGGCCCAGGGGATTGCCACCCCCCCAGGGCCAAGTCCTGCTATGTCCCGGGATACCCACCCTTCAGCGATTCTTTTTATCAACAAATGAAATCTAACAAACATTAATATTTGCAAAGCCAATAGCTTAACCTTTCAGTAACGCTAAGTTGTTTTACTTAGTAAAATACTGACATTTTTTGTAAGAATGGTATATATAACTTATACCTCTCATTCCAGGTGGTTATGAGTGCACGGGTCATCTTGAGAGCCAGTACTGAGTAGGGTGACCAGATTTTGAAAGCAAAAAAAATGACATTTTACCAAAAAATAGAAAGGACTAATTGAACATTATATGAGGGGCATAGAATGACAGCTTTTATGAACATAATGGAATAAATAAAAACATCTGTTTTTAAATCCAGAATCAAACATGCTATTTAAACAGCTTTTTAAAAAGAGCTGTTAATTAGTACCTGTGAGTATGAAACAGCTTCTAAATAAAATATACACGCATTTGCAAGCATTTTGTTGCAACCCATGCTCTTTTTGATAAATTGCAGTGACAGTCACAATGAATGTAAATGAATCCTGAAAGCTTTATTATGCACATGTTGGTGACAATGTGAAATATCAGGCAATTCTGCAATTCCTAATGAGCTTTAGCTTGAACGACCCTTTTTTAAAATATTGCCTAGAAAACATCTGAACAATACTTTAACCATTTCCTCTTTGTTAAATTTCTCTTGCTTTACGTGTCTGTCAGAAGAAGTGAGATGGGCAGGGCCTGGGTTCCTTATGCTTAAACGGCACCTTTAACATGTGCAGTATTCATCTGTGTTAGGTGCACACAGGCATTTGCACTTGGACTGCTATTGCCAGTTTGGCTGTAGAGAGGTAGGACAATAGGGTCTTGTAACCCTGGGCAGTGAACTTCACTCCGCTAGCGGAAGTTGCGGAGGATTATTACGCATTTCATTGAAAACACGGAATTCATGCAAGAATTCTGAATCCGCTACGCAATGTAGCCACATCCATTTGGTAAATCAGCTTTACCTTTACATGCTAAAAAAAAGCATATAACCAATTCACAAAAGTGAACTTTGAAAAACATCAGGCAATGAGAGAGGTGATGATTTTGGGGTCACCCCTTACCTAGGGGAGGGCAAGCAGATGCCTTGAACACAAAGAGCATATCATGCTGAATGAGTCGGTGGTGGTCCCATCCTCCTAGGACCACCCCAAGCAAAGTTATGGGCAAAAATACAATGCCAACCAAAGGCCCAGCAAAGCATTATGGGGCAAGATTCTAGAGTTTGGTGAATATTATTGCGGAGCGGAACTCACAGAGTTTTTGATCAATTCGCAGAATTCCGTGTAGTGGTACTCTGCCAACTATGCCCACCCTTAGACTCTTGGGGATTCTCTTACACTTGTCATTGCATTTTTATAGTGTTTACTTCCCCTCTCAGGCATTTGAGAGATTTAGATTGCACCCAAATAGAATACAGATGTGCAAAAGAGTAGTGAATGGGTGAGTTTGTTGGAGGCAAGAAAGGCAACTGTCTTAGACAAATAAAGAATCAGGGAGTACGGTGAAAAACTGAATTACATTGGCTAGGTGTACCAGTACGGTATTGGTGCGTTAAGTCTAAAATGTAAACTGGAAGCACCGCCGCATTTAGAAACGGCATTCACACCCACCGGAGAGTGCACCAACTTACCATCCCCTCTTTTCCCTGTCTCAGACACGCAGTGCAGTGTTTGCTTTAGCTACAAACTGCATGGGATTGACATGCTGCCCTCCATCATACACAGATTTCAACCTAGCACTTTACCAGTTTTTACACACCAGGCAGAGTTCTGATAGCAACAGGGAAGAAAATGTACAGCAAGCTATGGCTCTGCTTTCAAGTAGCAGTATATAAAAAAAGAAAAAGTCCACAACACACAAGCAGGTTTTACAATGTGCCCCAAAGTGTTAATTACACCTAACTGGCTGAGGTATACGAAGGAGCAGGGAGTTGTGTGCGGTGTGGTGAGTGTGAGTATGAGTGTGTGAGTGCATTAACCGTGGGCAGAGAACTCCGCTCTGCCCATGGAGTGTGTAGAGATTTGCCTACTCCGCGTTCCGTGGGGAACGCAGAGAAGGCAAAACTCTATGCACTCCGCAGCTGAGCGAAGTTGGCACGCTGCCTGCCTCCTCCCTCCTATTAATTTATAACTTAACAGTAACTTAAAGGAATAAAAAAACACTTACCTTAACGGCGGCATCCCCGGGCTGCCCTCCTCCTCTTCTTCGCCATTAGAAAAACTGCTTCAGAAAACTTAACGCATTTTTTACAAAAAGCCAGTATAATCCTTCATGATAAAGGAAGTGGATGTAGTCGTGTCTTTTGAATACAAATCTCAGCCTGTCAATTGTGTACAACAACATGTGCGCAACATGGTAGGGAGCACAATGGTTGTTAATCACAGATAGAACAGGCACATTATAGTCAGTAACAGTGGAATGATCCCTCAGATCCAGAAGGCTTTAAGCAAATGCACTGAAAGTAAAAGCAGAGGAAGCATTAAAGCATCTTTCTTCGAAACAACCCTAAGGCGGCACCCGAAGACAAGAGTGCAGGGGAAAGAAAAGGGAGAGGAGGAGGGATGTGGGCAACACAGATAACGGGAGGGGGAAGTAAAAAGATGCACTTATCAAACTTTAGTAAGGGATTCAGGGAACCGCGTGGATTCAAAGTGGTTAATTGAAATAATGGCAAAGCTGAGTCCCGAGTGGAGCACTGGGAAGGCAGACCATATTTGCTGGGAAGAGATAGCTTGTGACTCGACTCCACCATTGCGCGAAGAGCAGCTTCCAAAACAATGAAGTAGTCCCTAAATAAACACAACTACACCATAAGAAAACTGTAATTGGCCAGTGCTCCCGAACTATGAAAACGGAAGTGAAGTATCGGGAGCAGCACCAATAAGAAGCCAGTAAATACAAGTGACACAGGAGCAAACCAATTGAAGCAAAAGGCGGGATTACACTCCGTCCAGAGCGATTACAGAAGGTCTTGCAGCAGTACATGCTTGCTGTAGGCTTGACTTAAAAAACATAGAAATTCACTGGAAAAACCAACGGTTACAGGAACGTGATAGTTAGGAATTAGCATTTAAAAAACCTTAGAAATTCACTGAAAAAAACCAAAGGCTACAGGGAGGTAATAGTTAGGAAATGGAATATAAAAAACTTACAAATTCACTGAAAAAACCATGGGTTATAGCGATGTTATATTGGGGCTCAGATTTCACTCATACAAACCCAGTGAAATTCAGCAGTTATAGCTAGCTGAGCTTACTATAACTCGTGCCCACCGCAATTCACTGCTTCTGACCTAACATATTACATCACTCATGACATGGTTAGTGACATCACTGATGACATCTCAAATGACATCACTGATGATATCATCCCCAGAATCACTGACACGTCCACTCACACCCCCATAGAACCTTTCATTCAACCACTCCCACACAACCATTCACAAACCCATACCTATATTTACGCACCCACTCACTGATTCATAGATCTGAACACACATCTACTTATTCACCCATACAGCCACTCATACACCCACTCACTCACTCACTAATGCAAATGAGGTACAAATTGTTTATTTGCAGAGTTACTTAAAACCATTGCAATACATACAAAATAAAACCATATTTAAAATATTCGAGCACCAACGTAAGTGTCATGGTATTGAAAATCTAAAACGCTTCCGTAGCTTTACAGTTTTAAAATGCAGATTTAGCCATCAGGAGCCAACTATGAGAATAATTCAGCTACTGACATATCCACTCATACACCCATACAGCCACTCATACACTGAGTCAGTCACCCATAGACACCCATAGAGCTACTCACACACCTAGTCACTGACCCATACAGTCAGTCACACAGCCACTTATTCGCCCATACAGATACACACACACAGTCACTCACTTAGTCATACAGATGCAAATATGTCCTCACTCACCCATACAGTTACAGGAACAAGCACACACTCACCTATTCAGTCACTCATATATCCCATCACTCACGTATACTGCCTTTCACATACCCAGTTACTCGCCCATATAGCACTGACACAGCCACTCGCTCAAACACACAGCTATACACAATCCATGACCCTTATAGCCCCTCACACATGCACTTACCAACACATACAGCCACTGACTCACCCACTCACTCACCCATACAGGCAATCACACACCCTCTCACCCACCCACACAGACACTCAGACAATCTAACAAGAACTCAGACAACCAATCACTCACCCATACAGCCAGTCACCTATCCACTCACACACCCAGAAAGACACCTAGACACCAACTGAGAGACTGATACAGACATTCACACAACCAGCCACTCCCCCATACATTCACTGAGATACCTAAGCACTCACTTATACAGTCAGTCACGCACCCACTGAATCATCCATAAAGGGACACACACACCCACTGATTCACCAATACACCTTGGTGTATATAAATGTAACACTCATAAACTTTCTAAAAGCACTCTGAGTCACTGGATGATGTAATCAGTGATGTAATTTGAGATGTCATAAGTGATGTCATCAGTGATGTCACTGACCATGTCATGAGTGATGTAATATGTGAAGTCATAAGCAGTGCATTGCAGGGGCGCAAGTTATAATTGGCCCCGCTGACTATAACTGCTAAATGTCACTGGTTTTGTACGAGTGAAATCTGAGCCTAACTATAACGTCCCTGTAATCTTTGTTTTTTCAGTGAATATATATATATATATATATATATATATATATATATATATATATATATATATTCACTGAAAAAACCATAGGTTATAGACCATATATAGTTAGAAATTAGCATTTACAAAACCTTATTTTACTCACACAAAACCATTGAAATTCGCATATATAGTTAGTTGCACTAACTATATATCGCGCACCCGCAATCCACTGCTGATCATGTCACATATTACATCATTCATGACATGGTCAGTGACATCACTGATGACATCACTGATGACATCTCAAATGACATCACTGATGACATCACTGATGACATCTCAAATGACATCACTGATGACATCACTGATGACATCTCAAATGACATCACTGATGACATCTCAAATGACATCACTGATGACATCCCTGATGACATCACTGATGACATCTCAAATGACATCACTGATGACATCACTGATGACATCTCATTTGACATTACTGATCACATCACTGATGACATCATTCATGTGATAATACGATGAACCTCTTCAGACTCTAATATAACCTTAGATACACTCAGTGTAAACAGACACTCACAGACTGTCACTCATCCATGGAGTTACTCACACACCTAGTCAGTCATGCAAAGAATCAATCACACCTCCATTTCCTCAACTATACAGTTATACACACCTTACTTATTCAAACATATACTAACACATATTTACTCTCTTATACAATCCCTGATACAAGTTCACAATGATCCATACAGCCACTCACACATTCACTGGCTCTTATACACAGTTATTTATATATGTCAACTCTCACATGTACTGTGTTTTACATATGTACTTACTTTGACATGTAGCACTGAGATATCCATTCACTCACCAATACACTCATGCACACAGTCAACCGCCCATACAGCTGTTTCCACATGCACTTTTGAACCCATACATCTAGTGAATCAACTGCTCACACATCTATGCACAGAGTCATACACCTCCCAGCCACCCACACATACACTCAGTCTCCCATACAAATACTTGAGCAACCAATCAATAACCCATATAGTTACTCATATAGCTACTGATCAACACATGCAGCAGTTTACAGAACAACAGACATAATGATGCACAAATTAAGACAGTTTAGTCACTAACCCATGCACTCAGTGAGACATATTTAATCACTCACTCATACAGTCAATCATGCACCTACTAAATCCTTCATCCAGACACTTATACATCCACTCATTCTTCAATATGTAAGACATATTTTAACTTTACAGAAACATACAGTCACTGGATGTTGTCATCAGTGATGTCATCAGTGATGTCATTTGAGATGTCATCAGTGATGTCATCAGTGATGTCACTGACCATGTCATGAATGATGTAATATGTGACATGATCAGCAGTGGATTGCGGGTGCGCGATATATAGTTAGTGCAACTAACTATATATGCGAATTTCAATGGTTTTGTGTGAGTAAAATAAGGTTTTGTAAATGCTAATTCCTAACTATATATGGTCTATAACCTATGGTTTTTTCAGTGAATTTTCAAGGTTTTGTAAATGCTAATTCCTAACTATATATGGTCTATAACCTATGGTTTTTTCAGTGAATTTCAATGGTTTTTTAATAGCAAATATCAAAAGCTGTAAAATGTATTCTTCTTTTAAAGGAAAAATATATTTTATATGTATTTAATATAATTTTTTATGTATATACATTTTTTGAGGGAACGAATTTATCAACTATCATGCTGAAGAAGAGTGTGGGGGAAAAAAAACAAAGAGGAGGACTAAGAGGAAAGAACAATCAGTTCAAAAATACAATTGCTTTAAAGCATGAAGTGCTTTTCCACACATTTACATTTAAATAACCCATATTAGAACATACAAAATATCTACAGAGGAGACGGTGTACATTGAATTTTAGACTCTTCATTGGTACCTACATGTTGGTACTTACATCACCCACACAACACAACAGCTCTATTCAGAGCTACCCTACCTCTAAGCACTCTAAAATATTATTTTAATATTTCCCTTGGTTTTCCCCTTGTTACGCTTTCCGGAACGCTACCCGGTGCGCGGACCGGGCGCTAACCGTGCGATTTTTTTTTTTACATATATGGGCCTCCTCAGCCACCCTCAGAAAACCTAGGGGGGTCAGGATATGTCTCCCGTGCCCCCTTATACCCATTCCCAACATTGTTTATCCTCCATCTTGTGACTAAATTCGTCCGAAACACAAGATGGCGGACTCCCGTTACGCTACCGGTGAGCTACCCGGTTCGCGTACCGGGTAGCGCTTCCACCGCGAAAAATAAAAAAAAAATGTATTTTAATTTTTTTCCCCGCGGGGCCCTTTAATAGCCCCCACATCAATCCTAGGGGGTCAGGAGGGGTTTACCTTGCCCCCTTTCATTCATTTCCCCCTTCGTTTATTTCCACCTCTTGTCTCTCGATCCTACTGAGAGACAAGATGGCGGCCACTCCGGACTGTTTAGAATGTTGACAGTCACCGGAGAGCCAATACGCTTCTCCTCGCGAAGTTCCGTTACGCGTCTGGTACGCGAACCGGGGCGCTAACCGGGACGCTGTCACAGATATATATATTTTTTTGAACGTTAATTTCTCAAAATCCACTGGAGCACATATCTTGAGACCTAGTAAAGGCACATCGGGCAAACAGCCTCTACAATTTTGCCAAGTTTCATAGAAATCCATTCAGCCGTTCGAGCTAAAAGTGAGTCCAACCGCCCTATGGAAAACTCAATGTTAAAAACACGTTTTGGCACCCCCCTTTTTTCTCGGCCCCCGCTTGACGAAACCACCCCAAACTTTCAGAGGACGCTCAGAAACAAAATGTGCCATTTTCCTGAAAATTTCAGCCAATTCTGTCCATCAACGCCAAAGTTATTCAACATAGAATTTTCAGAAATCCCTATTCAAAAAAATCCTAACTATATATACCTACTGGCGACCGCCAGTAGGTAATATATATATATATATATATATATATATATATATATATATATATATATATATATATATATATATATATATATATAACATTTCTATGGCAAAATGAAACCCATCATTTTGTTCCTTTTCAAATTAAATGTATTAAGTGTTACCACTTTATTCCAATCAAGATGACTTCAGGCGTGCCATACTTTTGTCATATGTAAGACTGTTAGCGTTCTAGTTGTTCTTTAGAACACTCTGGGACATTCTGTCATTGGGCTATAGTTGGGCTACTTCTGGCTGATATTTGGGCTAGATTTGGGCTCTTTTGTCTCTGGTGGCCATCTTGGGAGACTGCATATCAGAATTTTTTTAATGAAATATAAGAGGATTTGAGAAGTCACTCAAAATGTGCCCTAATTTTTCTTTTTTCAGCACTAATCATAATTTCTATGGCAAAATGAACCCCCTCATTTTGTTCCTTTGCAAATTAAATGTTTTAAGTGTTAACACTTTATTCCAATCAAGATGACTTCAGGTGTGCCATACTTTTGTCATAAGTAAGACTGTTAGGGCTCTAGTTGTTCTTTAGAACACTCTGGGACATTCTGTCACTGGGCTATAGTTGGGCTACATCTGGCTGATATTTGGGCTACATTTGTTTTTTTTGTCTCTGGTGGCCATCTTTGGGCTACATTGGGCTACATTGGGCTACATTGGGCTACATTTGGGCTCTAACATATATATAGCCCAATGTAGCCCAATATATATTTTTCAAAGTTAATTTTCGTAAAAACCACTGGAGCATATATCTTGAGACATAGCAAAGGCACATCGGGCTACCAGTCCCTACAATTTTGCCAAGTTTTGTGGAAATCCATTCAGCCGTTCGAGCTAAAAGTTAGTCCAACCGCCCTATGGAAAACTCAATGTTAAAAACACGTTTTGGGACCCCCCTTTTTTCTCTGCCCCCGCTTGACGAAACCCCCCCCAAACTTTCAGGGGACGCTCAGAAACAAAATGTGCCATTTTCCTGAAAATTTCAGCCAATTCCGTCCATCAACGCCAAAGTTATTCAACATAGAATTTTCAGAAATCCCTATTCAAAAAAATCCTAACTATATATACCTACTGGCGACTGCCAGTAGGTAATATATATATATATATATATATATGAGCTTATAAATCCACCTTACGTAATAATCACAGGCCATGTCAGAGTGAACCACTAAGGTCACTAAATTAACCTCAGCTCACCCCTACAACCCCTGGGGTAGTTAACTTAAAGGCAATGTGTAAAGCATTTATGCAATACAAAAACAAAGTCGAAATGCAAAACACTAAAATTCCAAAATGAATTAGAAAACTAGAGTAAGATCAAATAAACAAAATGGCATCAAAATCACAAAAGTACAATACTGGTACCAGAGATGGGAAATGTTTAAGTATTAAGTAGTAATAGCGCCCAGCAGCTCAAAAAGTGCCAATGATAGTTAATGGTTGTGGTAAAACAGGACCTAGGTGTAAAATGAGGCTGACCGTGATACAGTGTGGATCGGATACACTAAATCCGCTGTTTAAATCCCAATTCAACACAGGAGTGCACTTTTAAAGCCCCATGACCTAACGATAGAGATTCAAAGGGTGGCAGCAGAGGCCAACAGGAGGGTCCTGTCCTGGTCCAGTTGTCGCTGGTCAGCTGGGCAGTTGCAGGAAAAAGCCTATTGTAGCTTATTGTGCCCTTGACTTTGCCTGAATTGTCATATGATCTTATGCAAACCTGGGAAATATACACTAGAAGGAATGCCCAGTAGCCCAAACAAAGACTCCCATTTTAAAGATTGGAACAGAGGCGGTGGGGAACTATTTACATTTGTTCAATACAAAATGTCAGCTTTAATAGCCCATTGAAGGGTTAGTAGAGAAAGAAGTGGAGAACAAAAGTAGAAGCTAGGAATATAGGGGGTCATTTATGATGGCAGAAGGACCGGCACCGCCGGGCCAGCGGTGGTGGCCCTTCCACCATCACATAGTGATTTACCCACCACCAAATTAGGATGGTGGTGGGTACCGTGGCGGACGCAAAGCCACCGCCAAAGGCAATTCCACCGATTGCCTGGCGGAAGGAGCAGGGCCACTAATATGGTGGTGGTGCCTAGCAGGCACCGTCCACCAAATTAGGATGTGGGTTTTAAAAGGCCTTTCCATGGCGGCAATGTCACCATGGGAAGGCTGGCGGGGATTGGGTTTGAGGACCCGTTGTGGCCCCCCCTTGTTTGGGGGGTGTCGCTGCACTGGGGGGGTACCCATGGTACCCCCCGCATTTCCATGCACAAAGTGGCAGGCACCGCGTGGTGCCTGCCACGTAGTACAGGGAAATGCACTGCAAGCACTTTTAACATTGTGGACAGTGCTGCAGCCAGAAGCACCACCCACAATATTAAAAGCCCAGGATGCACCCGCAGAATGGTGGGCACATCCTAATCACAGTGGTGGGACCTCAGCATGCCTGGCGGACGGACAGTTCCAAACACAACTACGATCGTAATCACCCCCATAGTTTGATGGCAAGTGGATAGGAGGAGAAGAGAGACAACAGATTCCCCTGGTAAAAAAATCCAGTTAACTATTCATACTTTGCAGTAGATGCAGTTTTGACCTGTATTTTTGTACAGTGGGCTATATCTATGTCAAAGGGAAAAGAAAATGAAATTCAACTGGCTGAATAAAAGTACAACAACACCTAAAAGATATAATTAGACGCTAACAACTATATTCAAGAACAAACAGAATCAATTAGAAATGGTTTCATAGAAAATCCGTATGTGAGTTAAGAGAAGGGATAGGATGAGGAGGCAAATAGAATGTTATGGATTGGCCTGGTGGAATGTAAAAGGATCTTGAGGTATTTATAAATCACCATTTTGGAGTGGAGTCGGGAAGAGGTTGATCTTAGTCCAGATAAAACTAATTTGTCCACACAGT
This sequence comes from Lissotriton helveticus, assembly GCF_964261635.1. Lineage (NCBI taxonomy): Eukaryota > Metazoa > Chordata > Amphibia > Caudata > Salamandridae > Lissotriton > Lissotriton helveticus. Next base: position 1,249,169,367 of record NC_136057.1, read on the forward strand.
GGCAGGGCTGCAACAGCCAGCGGTGCTTAATTTGTGGCGGTGCTTTCCGGTGCTTAGCACCGGCACTTATATTTCAGAGGCGAGTCTATTGAATTTTTCTCCCATGGGCCCAGTAATAATTAAAAATAAATGTACGACCCATTTCCAATTCGGTTCGGATGCCTGCCTAGTATATCAGCAGAGAGCAGGCCACCCAGGTCCAGGCATGATGACTGCATCATGGTAGTGATGTCAGCAGTGCACGCATGCCTTTCACCAACGAGCATCGCCATACTCATTCCGTTTGGATAATTGCGGCTGAGGCCGGGCTGATAGTGAGGTGGTTGCTAGGCAAGCTGGGAAAGTTCAGGACGTGCCGCTGAGGCCTGTTAGATTTGGTACTACTTTTGCCCATCACAGCTATCCAGAGGCCCAGCTGAGACTACACGGAACACACCGTGTTTCCAGTTTTGCAATGAACTCTCCAGGGCTCTTGTACCCTGTTAGCGCCTAGCAGGTCTGCACTGAGAAGGAATTTACAGCCTGATTCATCAAGCTAAATTGCACTCGCAAAGGGCAAGATTCTCAGAATCTTGCCTTTTGCGAGTGCAATTTTTGCATTTGGGATTCATCATCCCAAATGCAAAAATCGCTATTTAAGAATTCGCATATTTGCGAGGAATTGGATTTAAGGAATCTCTAATAGAGATTCCTTAAATGCAATTCATCAACCAATTAGAAATTGCGAAATTGCAATATTTGGTCGCAATTTACCACCAAGTCTGACTTGGTGGTAAATTGCGAAAATAGTGTAAAAAGCACTTAAGTGCATTTTTTTCTTTTGCATGTTACACACACACATGTCCTTTGGACATGTGTGTGCGCAACACCTGTTCAAATGTGCATTTAAGGGGTGCTACAGGGTGTCCTTTGGACACCCCTGGCACCCTTTAAATCGCTATCTTATTTGCGAGTAGCAAATTGCTACTCGCAAATAAGGGATACTCCCCATTCATTCCTATGGGCCTTTTGGCCCATAGGAATGAATGGGGAGTTATTCCTTATTTGCGAATAGCAAATTGCTACTCGCAAATAAGGAATATGTAGGAATTGCTATTTATTTAGCAATTCCTACATGAATACCGTTTTGCAAATCCTTAATAGCGATTCGCTATGAATCGCTATTAGGGGCTCGCAAAACGGCCCCTTGATGAATCAGGCTGCAAATGCTTTGCTGCAATTAGAGCCTTTTAACAGTGAAAGCAGCAAAAACAATGCCGGGGGATTAATAATTCCCTATCCAGGAATTGAATTCAAGCAGCTGTAGGCAGAAAAGGTGAGTTTGATGCAGTTCCCAGAAACTGAAGTTTTAATTCGAATGATTATGGAAATCGGACGAATATGCAAGAACTGGTGAGCTGAGAGAATGAAGATTCATAAATATGAGCGCACAAAAACGAATTTCTGTCCTCATACACTCTTCCTGTATATCCAAGCCTTGTTTTGCGGACTTTCCCAGAACACGTGCATACTGGCACCTTTACCCAGCTGATCGCAGCCTCTTATAAAATCAGCGGTTAGTTCTTTTAATCCCATCATGTACTCCCAGAAAATATATCAACTGTCATTAAAAAAACTAGCGCTGCTTCCTTCAAGAGCTCGCAACAGGCGCCTCCTACTTTTCATCTCAAATATGCTTTCATGAAAAGATGAGTGCAGCCGAAGTTTTGAAAAGACAACCTTCGATTTCCAAATGCACTCAAATTTGTACAGTTTTATAACCTGGCTGCAGCACTCTTTTGAAAGAGTTGTCTAAAGTGGGAAACATCATTTACTACGAAGGCATCCCCACGCATAACGTTTACCACGGTACACTTACCACGCAAACGTTTTTTCAACGTGGGTGCCTTCCACGACCATCTATACCACGAAAGTACGTTCAGCGTGGGTTGGGGGGAGACGTGGTATTCTGTCCAGTCATGCTGGGGGGGCTGGGGGAGGGTTGGGAGGGGGGCTAGGGGGGCTGGGGGGGCTGGGGGGGTCTCCACCCCAAAAAATAACAACAATTAAGGAGCGAGTTAGATTTAAAAAAAAAACGCTCTGTGGTATTAATGAAGTAAAAGGAAAGAGCCTCCCCCAAAGACGTGCAGTGTACGTCAAAAAAGAAGTCCTTTATTTATTTTGGAAGACGTGTTTTGACGCTTGTTTCCATGGTAGATGGAAGTAAGGGCTGCTGGAGAAAGACGTGCAGGTAAGACGTGGTACAATCCTTCGTTGTAAATTCCAGCGTGGTAAAGCCACTTGCGATGTAAAATTCGCGTGGTTATGCCATGCGTGGAACTTGAAATCGTTGAAAAATCATATGTGAATGACGGGGTCAGTTTCTCGCAAATCAGCCATTCTCATAGCTTAGTTGAAGAGAGTTAGTAGAGGTCTATTCAACGTTCCTGTTAGATTGCTTCCAGAACCGTGAGAGTGTATAAGATGTAAAACTGCATTGACCATTGTTTTTATACAGGCAGTAGTTGGCAGTGCAGTGGTAGATGCATTGTTTTTGTATTAAACTGTCCTTAGTTTTTGAGATTCGTTTGTTCAAAGGAGAGATGGCAATAGCAAGCTACCCCCACCTTTTGTTATACCCTTTTTTTCTTCACTTAGAATACCAAGGGTAGAGAGACTCTCAAACATGGGAGAGAAAGTGCTATGAAACCCAAACAAAGCCCCAAGAATGATCACAATGTACCTGTATAGTGCCACAGCTACTCTGAAAGGGCGTCCTGTCGCTCTATAATGTAAAGGTAAGAAGGGAGAGACAACTCTACAGGAATAACCAAGCATGAAGAGAGACCTGATGTCTGCAGGTTCTTTTTCTAAGAGTGCCTGGTATCTCATACAGAGAGCTCTAAGCACTGGGTGCGTTTGCACGGGGAACCAGTGAAGAGACTGAAGGTGTTGAGTCACATTGTAACGAGGAGGTATGCCTTCAGCAGCCTGGCCATGCCGTTTTAGACCATCCAATCTCATTTTATAGCCCTAGAGACCGGGTGATCAAAGGGACCAGCGTGTGCAGAATCTGTTTCTCTACACCACCCTTGTTTTTGGTGTACCTTTGCAGTGCTTATGGCAACAGCATGTAGATGAAAGGGGCTAGTCAGTCTGCAGCTCTGTAATCCAGGGGTGTCCAATTTAGGTCCATGTGCTCTGGCTCCATACTAGGCTTATGATAGCAGCAAGGAGAAGAATTGGGCTAGTCATTCTGCAGGTCTGTAAGCCAAGGGTCTCCACCTTAGGTCCATGTGCCCTGGTTCCGTGCAGGGGTCATGACAGCATGAAGAAGAGGAAAGGGGCTAGTCATTCTTCAGGTCTGTTACCCAGCGGTGTCCAACTTAGGCCCATATGCACTGAGTCCGTGACCGGCACATGACAGCAGCAAAGAAGGGAAAGGGGCTAGTCATTCTGCAGGTCTGTAAGCCAGGGGTGTCCAACTTAGGCCCATGTACACTGGGTCAAATCTCCACTAGAGGCAGCAGCTCCAGGGAGGCCCTGTTTTATGTCTTTTGCTTGGTAGACATGAAAATGTATTCAGGGATATCTGGGGATCACCTGCTTCTGGCCATATTCTGAACAGGTTTGTCTGCAGGTACTACAGCCTGGCTTTGTATGCACCTTTCCTTCGTTGTACAGAAGGTGAAAAACATTTTCTGCTTCCCCAAATTCTGTAAGGTGATGAGAATGTGGGCTTTAGGCACAGGGGATATGCCAGATCCAAACAAAGTGCGAGTTGTCTGCTTAAACTGTAAACACAGGTGCCAAATGATGGCGTTGGGTGGATCTCTTAGAGCAGATTCCAGCTCACTCACATTTTTGGGTGATCTCCACTTTGCTTTAGCTGAGGCTGTCTGTGTGTTTTGTTAAGCTCAGTCGGTGGGGCCAATAGAGGAAGTGGGTGGGGCCAGTAGAGGAAGTGGGTGTGGTCTCTTGAATAAAATTGAGCACCTGCACTTAATATTTTACAAATTAAGCAGTGAACAGTCCTAGTGTGTCTTGTGGCCACATATTTCAAGGAACAGCTATCCCAGTATAATTTATCACACATGCAGTCCTACAAAGGTTGGCCTTTAAGATAGACATACAGTATAAGGCACATATCATACCCATGATTATTACCTACTTGAGGTCGCCGTAGCCTGCCTGGATGCTCGCCTTTCTACTGAAATGCATCGTTTATTCTGCATGGAAAAACAGCCTCGAATGAAGCCGCCAGCCAATTTGGAACTTCGAATGTGTGCAAGGAGGGAGAGGAAAGCTAACGCCCACTGGAAAAGCATGCGTCAATCACGTTGTCACGTTAAGTCATACCTGATCAGCGTCTGCTGCCTAAGCCCCCTTCTCTTTGCTCCCAGGCTAAGCCAGAAACAGACAGGCAAAGAGCGTTCTTTTACTGATTGTTAGCCGACAGGGACAGGGCATCAGAGATAACCACGAATCCAGCTGGAAGGTCCCACCTCTAAAAATAATACAAATATGACTGCAAATTTCCAATGTTTTTTTTAACCACATCTGCGCACAAAGCAAAAACAAGGACCGGAAACCAAGAAGAATGCAGTGATGGGTTTCTGAAAGTCCACTGGATGAAACGGACGCACGGCCTAAAACCTATGTCAACTACAGTGAAGCTGCGCCACAGCCAATGAACAGCAGGGTCGTTCATTCAATTAACACAGTCTTTACACTACACATTTCATGGTTGCTTCAGATCACAAGATTCAATAAAGCCGCAGGTGGGGCCTGAAAAAGCTTTCACCTGATCAAACAGACAGAGTAAATAGTCCATGTTCAGGAGTAAAATGTAAGGAAAAGTTAGTTTACATTTTCTATTTAAATACGTTCTTTATGTTCTCTTTATCGATTTTTTCAGTAAGAAGATGAGCGATTGAAAAAATACTTATACGTTCCTCGATTTGTGTAGCAAATAATGCTGTGATACACTGCTTCAAATGAATACGAAAAAACGAGACAGGTACGCACACAATTTATATTAGAACAGGCAGTGGAATGTTTAGGGTCTGCTGGCCAATGGGGTTGTATGTCAATACAACGCGGTTGTTACACCGCACTACCACTACAACGTGGGCTTTACAACGCAAGTCGTTACCATGACTTGCGCTGTAGGGTGCTGGACTTAGGAATAGTAAAATGTACTATTCCAACACCAGTCTACTTACAGTAGGGAAGGTGTTGGAATAGTAAATCTACTTGCGTTGTATTGCCCGCGTTGTAATGGTAACGCGGTGTAACAACCGCTTCGTAATGGATGTTCCCCGCCAAGGGTCAATCAGTTCGGCCAGAAAGAGGTCATCTTGTTGTGAGTCACACGTGCAACCAATGTTGCGTGTGTGTCCTAGATCAACATCGATCAACTTTAGAACATCTAAAGGAATAATGGTCAATCAGCTCACTGAGAAATAGGCCATCGTGTCGTAAGCATAGAATAGCATAGATAGCAAGAGTGTTGTTCCAACTCAAAGGTCTGAAAAATATTTGTAATGGAATGGAGGACGATATTATAGCATCTTTACCAGCGACTGAGCAATTTTGCACTGCTGACTGCAGTTTTAGGGTAGACTAACTAGTGAATATTACACCCGTGTGACTAATCAGATCAAGATTGACACGCCCACTAACAGAAAATGATATTTTAGTGTGGGTGGTTAATGCCGAAGTTAGAGCAAAATTGCTAGGTCAGATGTTCAAAATTGCTCAGTCCCTGGTATAAGGATGGTAATTCGCAAGAGCGGCCCGTGCAGGTAAGAGCGGTTGGGTGGTGGGGCGGGGACTCGACAGATGACGACGAGGGAAAATGAAATAAATAATTATTTTTCGCTCTTCTTTGTCTGTCGAGTCCTCCACCACCCGGTCTAACTGCCCCACCGCTCTTACCTGCACGGGCTGTTCCTTGTCATCCGTTCACTGAAATTCAGCTATCTGAACATTACCTATTTGCAGTGATATTGCGCCCAGGAAATTCTGATATGAGTGGCATTCTGTATTCCAGCTCTGTCTGATAATGGCTCTGACCAATAAGTGAAGTTGTTGGTGACCCTTGGGTTCTTGAGACAAAATCAAGATATATGCATTTATATATTTATGCCATGCCAGTAAAAATAGATGTGTCAAAGGATAAAGCTGATGCCCATACAACCAGACATTTATTACTGTACATCATTGTGAAATTCCATATTATTTACCATAGTATAGCCTAATTAACTTTCGAAGTCACTGCTTACTGCCTCATCGATTCTATAATACAAACATACACTGAGGAAAATAAACAGGCGCCGCCATGCCTAGGGGAGGGGCGTCCTTAGTGGCGCCACAGGACTGAGCCTACTCCGGGGCCACGAAGGGGGCCGGTTGAACTAAGGGGTCCGGTGACATCATCGGGGTGCGCAGAAAACCTAGTAGGATATTTAAGGCTGCGCCCCTGAGTTTTTAGCCTCTTTGTCCCCTAGGAACTCAGGCAAGCTGCAGGAGTGCGTCAGGAGATCCATCTCAGGGTTAGGATGTCAAAAACAGACTGGCTAGGGAAAGGCGCATGGGTGAAATTGCACGCAGCGCACAACACCGTGTATTGTCCAGTGGCATTGGCAAGGGAGAACCTCAGGGGATGCCCCGCGGGGGTCTCAACCAGGCTTCTAAGACACATGAATGGGGCACCAATTACGCAATACCAGTTCACTCAGGTGTGTAGGCACGCGCTGGCTTACCTGGACGAGGATTCAACTCAGTTTAGCTTCCATTCATTTTGCATAGGGGCAGCCACCACAGCAGTAGCGATGGGCCTGCCAGCAGAAGCAATCAAAATGGTGGGTCAATGGCGCTCAGCATGTTTTGATCGGTACGTGCGGCCAAGTCTCGTGTAGATGGAGGAATAATGCTCAGGGGCCCACCAGTCTTAGTCATAACAGCAATTCTCTCTCTCCTTCAGTTGATGTGCGCAGCCCAGTACACGTATGTTGGTGTGGGCATTCCTTTATTCGCAGAGCGGAGCAACAATTCTGTTTAGTTCAGTCTGGGGGAACCACATGGGGCCGCTGGATTTGCAAACCATTGGATTGGGGTGGGGGGTCTAAGATTGCAGGATCTGTTTGGTCAACTTGAACAAGCAATAGAATCAAAAGCAGGTCATTTTGGTCATTCACGGTGGAGGGAATGATATGATGCTGCTAGGCAGGCGATGGGTGAGGGAGGCCTTGTTCGCAGCCGTGTCTAGGATTAGAAAATACTTACTGACAACGTTAATATTGTGGTCGGAAGTAATACCGCAGGTGGTATAGGCTAGGGGGGGCTCCGGTTAAGGCAATGAAAGAATCAGTAAAGAAGCTGAACCATTCGATCAAAAGAATCTTAGCAGGTTCCACAATGGGCACAATTTGGCACAACTTGGTCCAGCGAGGGAAAAGGGAGCTGTTCCATCAGGATGGGATGCATCTGTCGGTAAAAGGGCAGGAGCTCTTTATCCAGACTATACTGGGGGTTATTGTGGAGCACAGTCAGCGCCACGAAGGGGGGGGGGGCGAGTGTGCCAGGAAGCTTCTCACCCTGTGACGGACCACTGACAGTTAACAACAAAGGGGAATGCACAACAATAGAGGTTCAGTGACTGGATAAACCCCAGGAGGGGGTAGGATCAACGTGTACAGAGGGTAGGCGGGGAGGGGTGACTGACCTGCTGGTGGTCCTGGACCCTACTGCCCTAACCCGCAACGTATGGACTGAGTAGAACCTTGGGAAGGCCGCCTGTGTTCAGGTACCCCGGTGGGCTGGTGCGCTACACGGTGCCCTGGATTTCAAGTAGTGCAACAGCTTACTGTAGCGCGTTGGGGCATGCTGGCACAAGGTGCACAGCAGAGTGGGTGCTTGGGGGGCGAGACGCCAAGTTAAAGTTCAGGGTATGGGCAAGTTCAAGTTCAAGTGTAATGTCGTGCCTAATTTTCTTACTGCTTTTGTCATGTTGATGCCGCTAAAGTGTGAAGCTGTGAATAATTTTTATATATATCCAAGTAGGATACTTTTACTCTCGTATTGGTTTGTGGTGAATTACCTGGTTTGATGTGAATAAAAAGGCTACACCTTGGACAACATATCCTGATTCTGAGAGTTCTTGGGCAATGTGGGGAGGAAAGGGCACGAAAGTTGGGGAGGAGTGAATGTCAAGCTGTGCGCGTACTATAAGTCCGACCACATTCTAGATGCGTATTTAAGGAGATTTTATCTCATGGCATGAATTTATCCTCTTGTGCTGTGGTTGTGGTTAAATATATTTGTTTATATTTTTGACTAATGAAAAAAATGTATGTGTTGAGGGTAAAATGCTATTTATTCACACAGTTGAGGGAGGTAGGCGAATCACAGTCCACTAAAGTGTCTGCTCTTGTCCCTTCTCCAAAGCAAACAATGGCAGTTCCATATTGCACTAAATGCAGTCGGTGTGTACTGTCTGGGGCATATTTACTGATGTTTCATACAACGCTGGGCAACAAGTAAAGTTGAAGTGTTGCATTGCAAGAAACTGAGAGAGCAGAAATGCACCATATTTACTAGGGGTGGGTGGAATTTGCGTAGTTGCGCTACGCAAAGGTCTGCGAAATGGTAAATAATCTCCGCGCGCACGCAATAGTTCAGCGAACACGCAGAATTGCTTGTTCCGCCCATTCACAATGCTTTTTTCCTCTTCGCGAACGCTGTGTGCGTGCTCGGGGAGAAATATCTTGCAAACACGCATTTTGAAAGCGCGAACAAGCAAAAAATTCCATGAAGTCGCGGATCGTGGAATTTTTGGCAATTCTGCGTTCTACGCGGAACGCACAATTACACAAATTCCGAGAGCGGAACCGAATTTACCACCCAGGCCTAATATTTACTACAATAGGGCGCATTTCTGCTCCCTCCATGCGCTGGCACACTTGAGGCTACCTCACATCAACGCAGGCACCTTGCACCATGCTGCAGGGGTGCCTGCATTACAGGCAGGGGTTTTCTGTGCAGGAAAAGATTTTCCTCTTTCTATGCATTGTACAAAATGCATCAGGCATAAAAAGAGGAAATAACGAGGAGCAAAAAATATTTTTCTCCTCGGTTCACCATTCTCTGGGATGCAAAATAATTTCACACACTTCCAGGTTTCCAATCCTTTATAAATGTGCAGATGAGTCAGATCAATGGGTGGATGCAGGGGAACACCCAAGCTCCATAAATGGAACTCCTCCCAGCTCGAAATTTATTGTAACGTAGAGCAAGCCACAGCGTTGTGTTTCACTTCTTTACAAACTCATGCAAGGTGCCATAAATCGCCCCTGGTCCGGTTTTGTAAATAATCCGACTGAAGCCTTTGCATTGTACTTGCATCGCAAAACAAAGTAAAGGATTAGTAAGTCTGGACCTGTTTATATTAAGCCAATGAAAAGAAATGTGACCAATACAGCATTTTGTTTGAGGTCATCCTTATCTTCAGATATATAGCATAGAATCTTGCAGAACATACTTGGGCATGTGACTTAATTCTTACTATATCTGACCTACTCAAAAGAAAAAGGATCCTAGTTTGATCTGCCATTTGCCTTTGTTGTCCCATCCAGTGTCCAGGCGCGGTGCGTCCATTGGGGCGTACGGGTGTAGCCTCCCTGCCCGCAGCTCCCTCGGCATCTGACTGAACCTAAGTAAACTGAATTAGCTTACTTAAGTTCAAAGACGCCGGGGGAGAACTGACAATCATGTCAGTCAGCATGATGTCGGACCGCCCACCCCCTTCAGAGTCTGAAGGGGGTGGGTGGTCTGGCATCATGCTGACTGACATGATTGTCAGACCGGGACAACAGGCAGCAGCACAAGTGCGCATGAGTGGGGACGGAGGGCGAAATTTTAGCCCGTGCCCAGTCATGCACATTTGTGTTTGAACTGGCTTGCGCATGCCCATTAGGAGCCCCTCGGTCTCCTAATGGGCGTCCGGCGGGCGAAGAGTAGTCATGCCCTAAGCCAATTGGATGAGAGGGGCTCCCAGTCCACTCCAAGCCGTTCGTGAAGGCGTCAATTGGAGCAGAGGTGGCGCGGACCAGCTGTGAGGTAAGTTGTTTCATATTTAATCCCCACCGCGAGACCCCCGTTATCCCCCCCTCCCCCGCGAGCCGCAACTGCAGACAGTGCCATTTGGGAGGATGGATGCACGTTAGTTGAATCTTGTGTGGACCACAAGACAGGAGTGTTGTTGGGGGTGGCTGCAAATTAAGTGGGAGGTGCATTGGCAGAGTCGGCATGCCAGGTGAGATGCTGCAGGGCAGGACTTGGGAGCCTTAAGGTTTGAGCAGCTTTTGGGTCCCAGGCCTGAGATACTAGGGGTACTCTAGTTATGACCGATGTGCATTGGCAGAGATGGCTGTGAGCCTTACTATTTAGGCATGGGGGTGCAAGTAACGAAATGGCAAAGTTGTTGCGATTGTATTGGTTATGGTAATGTGTACAGTGTATCCCTGCTCATATTGCATTTTCACGCATTATTAAACCTTTCACATAAAAAAGAGCTCAGTACTGAAATTGGGGGTCGGAGGTCTGCAGGTCAGATCTGAAGTAATAGCAATGTCGCTGCTAATGCCCATTGGCGGATCTGTGTATTTTTGCCAGCTTCCAGTGGAAAGTGCTACAGCTCCGGAAAGATGTGCGTGGGTTCAATTCCTTGAATGGGAGCGAGACTCCATTAGGTGGAATGAGGTGCGTTGTTAGAGTTGAGTGGATTGAAGTACTGAAATGGTAGACCTGCCACACTTCAGGATTGAGGTGCACTGACATCTGAGTGTGCGTCCCAGAACTGTAACAGAGGGGTGTGTGTGTCTTAAACCTTGGACAGCAGCAGGCTGTGTGTCGTTGCACATCTGAGGTGCCTCGGCGGAGCTGTGGTTTAATCGGCACTGGCAGTCCAGAGTGTGTGACTGATGCCTCTCTCTTGCTCTTATCTGTAGACTTGGTTCTCGGCCCCTACTGGGGGGAGGGGCACATGGCTGGGAGCCCAAGCCCTGCATTGTTAGCAGATAGTGTTGGTCTGAGAGATGACTTCTGCTGTTTGTACAGGCTGCTTGCATTGGTCAGGCTGATGGGGCTGGGGCACAGATAGAAAAACCAATCAAAGCAACCCCAGACGTGTGTCTGTTCAATGGATTGGGGTGGGGTCTGAGCATTCAGGTCTACACTTTAAGCCTGTGCTCCACATGGGGTGACCCGCATGGGATGTTCTATGCCCTATGGTCCTCACTTATTTGGGGGGTGATGCTTGATTGGCACTGATGAGGGTGGTTTGCACCACCGACCCGGACCAATAGTAGCACTGGGCTGGGGGCGGCGGTGCTTCATTGTGGAATTGAGAGAAACGCAAAAGGTGGTCGTGCAATGAAGGTGTATTTTGTTTGTTCACAGTGCCACTAAAGACACTTGGGACCAGTCCTATCCATTGTGAGGTATTTTTTGTGGGGGGGGGGGGGCTGTGGGGTGCTAGTGCTGAGGTATGGCGAAGCTTGCGCTCTGGGGAGAGAGTCTTGCTCTTGAGAGCACAAACAGCTAAACCAGTCACAGGCTCCCGGGACTTGTGTGCAGCAGGGGGGCGGCAGCGAGTCCTAATGCCGAGGCGATAAGGAGTGGCACCCCGAACGTGATCGATGGACGTTTGGGTTTGGCAGTGCTTCAATGTGTGGGTCTTATGTAACTTTTGATGAGTGGTCACTGTCAGCGCTGCAATGTGTGTGAGACTCGATCCAATGTATGTGTGTGTGCACCAGTGTGTGAGACTCACATGATCGTACCGGATGAGCGTCTGTCTGTGTCACAAGGTGTGTGTGAGACTCGGACCTGTTGTGACTGTTCTCTGGTGCTTGAGACGTGGCAGAGCCTGCGTTAGTGTGCTCCTGTCTGTGTTCGAGACTGCCTCAAGCTATCAGAGTGACTTTCAAATATTTCGGAGTGAGGCAAGCTGTGCATTCATCACAACCACACACCACCCAGTCCGGCCACTGGGTAGGGGTTCACTCAGTGTGTTCAGAGTCCTTCTCAGTGAGTTGGATTGAACCTTATAGCGCGAGACCCACTCACTGAGTGAAACCCGAAGTGTGCCCTGCGCCCTCATGTTATATGTTATTAGCACACGCAGTGTCCTCCTAGTATGGTGTAACCAAGGGTACTGTAGTCCATGGGTGGTGTGAAGCGGATATACTGCAGTGCATGTATTGCACCGTACAATGTGTTTCACTTTCACTTTGGTAGCTTAGATTACATGACTGCATGGACTTCTGTTAAAATGTAAGTTTTTTTAAAGATCATGCATTTCTTCAGTGTACCCCATTTTCCACGGGGGACGATGCTCTGTTTTCAGTAATGTATTTAATCAGTGGAATGTATTTTTTTAGTGCTAGTTTGGGCTCTGTGTGTCCTCTCCAGACAGCATGGCCCTTTCACCTCACACAGAAGTGATCTCTGAATCATGTTAATTGCTGGGGGCTTTGTCCTTCAAGTCTGTTATGAAGCTCTGTGGTTATACTGAATGAGCAGCTACCATGTTGTTATAGGACATCCCTTTATTAATGTATTAACTCACTTTCACAATTGCTTTATTAGCATTCTTGCTTCTCAAATTTGCTTGAAAATGCACCATTTGCTCACTCATTTTTCAAAACCCCCCTTTAATTGTTCGGGCTCGCTCGCTACGCTTACTTGCCACGATGCTCTCCCAAAGAAAGTTTTGCCTCACCACTTTCAAATCTCACCAGCCACCACTGCCAGTGTCCTCAATCCAAACTTTGTGCCCTGAGGAAGGCCTTCATCTAAAATTGAGGCCCCCCAAGACGGTCAAAATGTGTTGGCATACATAATAATTTGAGTGTTGTTGGACCTGGCCCTTTCTGCAGGGCTGTCCCCAAACTTTTTGCCTTGCTTCTCCTATTTTTCTGACCTTCTTTATGCAGGCTTTAGGATTCTGGGCAGTTTACCACTGCTAACCAGTGCTAAGGTGCATATGCTCTGTACCTGATAACTTTGACTTATCCACAATTGGCATGTTTAATTTACTTGTAAGTCCCTAGCACAGTGCACTATCTGTGCACAGGGTCTGTAAATTAAATGCTACTAGTAGGCCTGATCACTGATTATACCACCCTCTAAGTAGCCCTTAAAACACGGCTCAGGCCTGCCCTTGCTGAACCTGTGTGCGCAGTTTTAAACTGCCATTTCGACTTGGCAAGTTAAACTAGTTGCCAGGCTCAAACCTTCCTGTTTACTACATGTAAGACACCCCTAAGGTAGGCCCCAGGCAGCTCCAAGGGCAGCGTGCAGTGTACTTAAAAGGTAGGACATGCACTTTTGGGTTTTACATATCATGGTAGTGAAAAACGATTACATTCATGTTTCACTACTACAAGGCCTATCTCAGCCATAGGTTAACATGGGGATTGCCTTAAAACCTCTTTTGAGGGTAACTGACGCTTGACAGGGGAATATAAGACTGGAATCGTCTCTAATGTGAAAAACTGGTTTTATTTATATATATTTTTATTTCGAGGGTCACTTGCTATCTTTATTTAAAGTCTGTATTTCTCTTCCTTTCTTTAGGTCCTTTGGAACTCCAGTCCACTGGTACCCTCAACAAAAAGGAAAAGGCCTGGTAAGTGATTGTTATATTTTACCGGGACACTCCCTTATGTGGATTCAGAATCATGAGTCTTTTTTTTTTATTATTTCTCTATCTTTTAGAGTTATGTTAGTATGAGCAGGTAAGTGAATATAGATCCTCAAACAACTGAGAAAGGAATTTGTCTAATTATAAAGGTTTCTTTAATACAAAATAGAACATAAACTGGAAACAATAGTTGCCAAGCAAACCATATCTTCACTTTGGCAGACTCTTAAAAGCAGTCTGTTTTTATCCCTATGTGTAGAAGTAAAATGACCTCTTCCCTTCTGTCTGCCCAACTCTTTGGTATCCCTCTTTTAACTCTAGGCCCTGTACACACCTGGCAAAGCTGCGCTCCTCCAAGAGCGTGGCGGGTAACAGACCAGCAGACAGGACTGGGCTCTTGTGCTTTTTTTTGGGTGGAGTTTTATATAGCATGAATAGACCCTAAGATATCAGAGCGCTTTACATGAGCACCAGTTACATTACAGAAGGACACATTCATTTTTTTAAGGCATGGGGAAATTAAGTGATTTATTTATTTAAGAGTTTTATATAGCGCTGGCCATACCCGAAGGTATCGGAGCGCTTTACAACATTTGTCAAGATACATTCGAGTACATAGAATAGCAGTAGTAAACATATTGATTCGTGCAGGATCTTGTTCTTGGGGGGGCAAAGGAGTGAGTCAGGAGGTAGATGCTTTAAGAAGTTAATCTTATCATAGTGTCTGTATGCTCCGATGGACGCGATTCCGCCTCGTGGGTCCGCTCTTACTTCGTAAGAGCTCGATTGAGGAAGAGGGCTTTGAGTTGGCTTTTGAATTTTACAAAGGAAGGGTTCGTCCTGATCTGTACTGGGATGGCGTTCCAAATTTTGGGAGCATTTCCAGAGAAGGAGCGTGATAAGGGTTTTTTTTGGGAATTGTCAGAGGGATGAGAAGTAGAGTGTTATTGCTCCTGAGATTTCTTGTCTGCTCTGCTTTGTTGAGTCTGGAGGCCAGATAGGCCAGTTTGCCAATGTGTAGAGCTTTGTGAGTGAGGCAAGCAGTTCTGAAGTTTGCACTTGTTTCTATTGGGAGCCAGTTTAGCTCTCTGAGGGCAAGGAAGATGTGTTCGATTTTCTTTACTCTAGTCACCATTCTGGCTGCTGCATTTAGGGTTGGTCTGAGAGGAGCAAGGTTTGATTTTGCTGTGCCTGTGAGGGTGGGCTTTCCGTAGTCCAATCTGGATAGCACAAGGGATTGCGTGGCTTGCTTGAGGCCTTTTGTAGGGAAAAAAGGGTTTGAGTTTGTTAAGTAGTTTAAGGTTGAAGAAAGCACTCTTTGCGGTGTTTTTGATGTGTTTGACCATGTCTAGGTTAGAGTGCAGATTTATTCCCAGTGATTTCATGGAGTCGGCCGGGACGAGAGTGCAGTTGAGAGCATCAATAGATTTTAGCCAATCTGTGATTTGGGGGGTTTGCTCTTTGTTGGCTATGAGGAGAATTTCAGTCTTGTCCTGGTTGAGTTTTAGGTGATTTTGGGATAGCCATTGTTGGACTTCTATTAAGGTGTCATTAAGTCTTTTCATGTCCGCCATGGAGGAAGTTTCTTGGTAGGTCTGGGTGTCGTCCGCATATAGGTGGAAGGGTATTTTGGCTTTTTTGAGTATGGTGGTGAGGGGATCCATGTATATGTGAACAGTGCAGGTGATAGAACTGATCCTGGGGGGACGCCCCTGCTGACAGGGCGTTGGTCAGACCTGAAGTTTCTGATTTTTATTCTTTGTGAGCGGTTCTGCAGGAAGGAGGTTAACCACTGTAGGACCACCTCTTCAGCTCCTACCCTTTGACGAAGTACATTGATGAGCAGTTTGTGGTCAACCGTGTCGAAGGCAACCGATAGGTCTAAGAGTATGAGTACACAGCAGCGGTCCTTGTCGAGTGATTTGTAGACGTCATCAATGACATTCAGGATAGCTGTCTCTGTGCTGCAACCTTTTCTATAGCCCGATTGGTGAGGGTCTAGGAGTTTGTTGTAGTTCATGCGAAGGATGAGTTGTCGGAGAACACATTTTTCTAGTAGTTTGGCTAGGAATGGGAGATTGGCGACGAGTCTGAAGTTATTGAGATGGTTTGTGTCAGTGCCCGTTTTTTTCAGCAATGAAGTGATTTGACCAGCATTCTGGCATAATTCCTGTTTTCAGAGAGCTATTTATAATCTTTGTCCAGAGAGGGGCTAGTGAGAGTTTGAGTTTTTTGGCCAATTGAGCAGGGAGAGGGTCTTCAATGTGTGATGATGGCTTTGTTCAGGTAGTCCCTGCCTAAATTACTGTTTCGGAGGTGGGTTTGAATGATGTCCACATATTTGGGGGTTGCCTGGGGGGGTTGTTGACTTTTTTGCATGGGGCGGGATTTTGTTGGGTGGTCGGTGGTGGACCTCCAGTGTGAGCTCAATCCTTGAGATAGTTTTGGCAAAGAAATCGTCAACGTTTTCTCATAGGTATTTGGATGCCGGCATCACGATGGGGGGTTAGATGTTTGCTGTATGATGAGATTAAAGAGTTCTTTGGGGCAATTTTTAGCATTGCTTAGTGCACCACAGAAGAAGTTGGATTTTTCATTTTTGATGTGATTGTTATATTTCCTGCGTTCCGTTTTGAGTTGGTCAAGGTGAATGGTCGAGGGTTTGTTACGCCAGAGTCTTTCTGCAGCTCTTAGTTGTCTTCTTTCTGAATTTAGGTCTGAATTGAACCACGTTCTCGAAGGAATGTTTTTGACTTTTTTTTGTTTCAGCTGAGCCATTTGGTCAAGTGTGTCGGTCATTTTCGCATTGTAATGTGAGGTGAGTTCTGTTATGGCGCTGTCTTCTACGTTGTTGGGGAGGAGTGCACTTATCCTTTCTTCAAATTCAGCGAGAGGGATCTGGCTTAAGTTTCTCGTCCAGTGAAGGGGTTCATTTGTGCGAGGAAGGCGTTGGGTCTTTTGATTGATATGAAATAGAATGATATGGCGGTCTGACCAGTCTACAGGGAGGATACGGTCAATGGTGATTATTTCTTTGTGTGCTATGATGGCATCCAGGATTGAGCCTTTGATGTGGGTCTTCTCTGTGCAGTGTTGGGTCAAATTATTATTATCATTCATGGATTGTATCAGAGGATTGTTTTCTTCATTCCAGTGTAGGTTTAATTTGCCTAGTAATAGGTTGTTCATGTCCGAGAGTGAGCAGTGTGTTATTAGATCGGAAAGGTGTTCTCCAAATGTGGGGGAGTTGCCTGGTGGATGGTATAGGAGGTGGCAATAAAGCATTTTGTTGTCCGTCATCTTAATGGTGGCGGTTAAGTATTCAAATGTGTTATATTTGAAGGAATCTATTTCCGTTACAGAGATGTTAGTTTTGTGGATGATAGCCGTGCCCCCACCTCGTTGGTTCTTTCTGTCTTTATTGATGATTGAAAACCCTGGGGGTACAGGCATGTTGATGATGGAGGGTGAGGATATATTCAACCAGGTTTCTCTGATGAACGTGATATCAATGTCGTGGGTGAGGATGGTTTCTGCCAGTTCTATTGCGTGTTTGCCTGTAGATCTACAGTTTATGAGCATCTAGTTGGTCGCCTTCTTGTTATTGTGTTTCTCATTTGGGTGGGGCCATGGGGATATTGGTGAGGTATGATATAGGTCTCAACGTTCTCGGTACAGTTTGGTCTCTTCCAAATCCAGTGATTACCTGGATCTCGGAGCTGGGGTGGACAGATGAAGCTTCCGTATAGGATTCAGCGAGAACCCTTGCCTCTGTCATGGACATTGCAGCACTTGTTTTTCTGGGTCTTTGCAGCTGCTTCCTGGGGGGGGGGTTGTGTTCTATCTGAGCATTTGGGCCTTGTGAGGTCTCGTGTGTTTACTGGAAGTGGTTGCGGGTGTGGGCAGTGGGCGTTGGGTATGTTTCGAGGGTGAAGTGCGGTTCGATAGGGTTTTGTTGATACCCTATATTACGATCTCAAGCTGGTATTTCAGCCGTGCCGGTCTTTGGGTTGTAGTCATATTGGGGGGTGAACGGGAGTTTGTTTTCGGGATGTCCTGAGCAGGGCAATATATGGGGGGGGGTTGGTTGGGGGAGGAGTGGCTTGTCGTGTTGTTGATGTCAATGTTTATGGGTGGAGCGATCTCATCAGTGACATTGTGGTTCATAGTGTTGTTAATGTCTATGTGGTTTTTGGGGATAATCGTCGGGGAGTGTTGTGACAAATTAGTTTGATGTTTCATAGGTTTTAGTGCATGGAGAGAGTTAGGGGCTATTATCTGCGGGTCTGTTTCCCTTGTTGCTTGATTAGAGTGGTGACAAGTATTGAGAGGGGAGAGGAGCAGGCTGTTGGAGGGTGGAGTGGTGGGAGGCACTGGGGGATAGGTTGTTGAGTTGGGTTGGAGGGGGGAGGTTGGAGAGAGATGAGGAGAGGGGCAGGCTGGGAGAGGATTGTAGTGTCTCATCCGGGGCATATCTCATGTTTGTAGCAGCTGGGAATCACAGAATGTTGACCGTCCCTGTCGAGACTGGAACCCGGATCCCTAGCTCCGAGGTCAACCACCCTAGCCGTTAGGCAACATTCTCTCCTTGGTTCCCTCGGATGGCTGCAGCATCTCAATGCTTGGTTTTCTTGGTTCCTGGGATGATGTCTCTATAATCTCCTCACTTCGTGCATCGAGGTCTCTCCCCTCACCCTCTGACGACGACGAACTCTGCGTTCTCCTCCACCTCTCTTCTTCTCCTCCTCCTCTTTCTTCCCCATTGCCAGACTCGCTGCCTATCGCTTGGGTCATGTGGTGCCCTCTAAGAAACTTGTCCTAATGGGGCTTGAATGGCTTCCTACTAGTATCTCATCGTCCAGCCGGCCCTGTAACAAGAGAAGGGTGCATTCGGTATTGGGTAGATCAGGTATATATCTCTCATCCGCAGGTCGGTGACAGTAACTTCTCATTAGGAGCAGATCGAAAATTGGAGTTTAGTGTCTCTGACTGAGGTTCTGTGGTTTTCGACTTCATTACGTATTTAGCCACCATTTTGTGTCCGTCGCCATTTTGTGTTGCCCTCACTCAGGCAGCACGGCGAACGGAGTGTTTTTGCTTGTCCAGCTGCTATGCGTCTCTTCTGTTAAAAAATAACCCCTTGTCCTTGTTTATGAAACCGATGTCAGGGTCTGGCCGAGTTTGTTAATCCGTGTCTAGACTGATTGATCCTTGTCCTAGTCGACTGTTTGGGTCCCACCATTCTTTTCTGACCTTATCTTATTTGACTGGCCTTCGCTATTCTCTTCTTGTATTCTCCTGTTACACAACTATCCTTTGAGGCATACGAACACGTCCTACCACCTGTAAATTGAATTGTGGGCACGAATACTGATTAACTTGGGGGGAGGAGTGAACACGGGGTCTGAAAGAAGGGCTTATTCAAGATACTTGATAGCTTGTTTTCGAACACTTCCTATTTGTCAGCCTTGTATGTATTGGGAGTAGACATTGTAAATATGTGTGCTATAAAAGATTGTGCGCCACGGAATTAAGTGGCAGACTCCTAAGAATATACCATTGTACCTCTTGGATAACTGTGCTTAGCTGCAGCTAATAAACCCGATTTTCTACGCCTAACAGAGTGTCTCGTGTCTCTGTTTAACAAGGCAGGTGAACCCGGAGATTTTAGTTGTGCCCTGCGCCGCTTGGCCCATAGGGCCCGGTTCTCCAAATGGCGCCCAACGTGGGGCGGCTTCAGCGGTATCGGTTCAGCCCGAGGGTCGTGAGGAGCCTCGCAAGAAAATTCTGGAGGATTCGCGAACCACGTCCTGCGACCCCTGTATGTCTAAGTCGACCGAAGGTCTTTTTCAACGTGGCTACTCCTTTCCGACGGCTGCTGACGACTGCTGCCCTGACTGCCGCCCTGCCTTGGCCCTCTGGTGATGATTGGTATTGCGAGACATTGGACGGACCTCTGTTGGCATGAGAAAACACTTAGTTAAGTATTCGTGGGTAGCGCCCACCCTTTTGTATTGTTTTTGTTATTCGACTTTTGCACTAGTTGAAGCCAAGGGGTAAGTACGTTTGTGCTGTGATCATTGCCTTAACCCCCTTGAAGTTTGTGAATAGTCCAGTCTGTTACGAAATGCCTAGGCTTAGTAAGTTTAGGAAGTTTTGCTGTTTTGACTGTAATAGGGATTCCCGGCTGGAGGACTCTTGTCCAATTCCTCCAGTTGGAACTCCCACTTATGAGCTTTATTCGAAACATGGTATCGGCTCCATTATTTTTAATGAAACATGACTCCGATATACGAAGAAAGATGGTGTTCTGGCAGTGGCCCCAAAATGGTAGCTTTGAGCCTGACATATTAGATAATCTAGAAGCAATTTTGTTTAAAAGAAAAGCCCGGCCGGCAATGTTTGACTCTTTCCGCCTATGGCGTAAGGAAGCCAAACAGAAAGAAATTAAACAGGCAAAAAGAGATAAGAAAGCGCAAGATATGACGATTTTACAGGCTGCCCAACAGTTTAAGAATGATGAGACTGATCAGATGATTGAAGTCTCAGAAAGATAGCATAGTATGGCAATAGATAGATGTTATCCTGTGTTGCCTACTTCCCCACAGAGTAAGGATCTTGATGAAGATCCCTTAATGTCCCATTTGTTGAGATTGCCTCCGCCTTATGTACCAGGTGCTAATGCACCCCCACTGTTACCGCTTGTTCAGCCACCTGTTGTTCAACCAGTGGTTCCGGTTCTTCCACAACTGCCTCTTCCAGTAATACCACCACCACCTCCTTTGCCACCGACTTCTGTACCTCAGTCTCCTTTACCATCAGTTCCTCTTGTAACTGTTAGCTCTTCTCCTGCCGTGCTTAATACATTGTCTCCAGTTTTACTGTCAGATTCTCCTACAGTTCGTAAACGATTAGTCGATACTGTTTCCGGTCTTTTCTCCCCTTTATTTGGGTCTCTTAACTTGACTCCTGTCCTATCCCAAAGGCAATCCCGTAGTCAATTTCCAGGTTCTGACGAGCGAGTCCGGTTGGACTCTCTTGCTCACAATTGGATAATGAGTGGTCCACAGTATAGTGTGCACGATATCCTGGATACTTTTCTTCAGTGGAATGCGCCCACGCAGAGATATGTTTTCGATGTCATGTGTAATACTCTTCTTAAAGGATGGGAAGATATGGATTTGGATTTACCTCCTCAGGGTTTGTTTGACATACAGGCAAAATTTGATAAAGGACTTATTGTAGGTCCCGATGTTGAGGATGCCGTCAAGACTCTTGTCACTTTCAGGTCCTTATTTTCCTCTCAGGCTCTTCTTGAACCTGATCCTGCAGTTCGGCATAAAGTAAAACACTATCCTATGCGAGAAGTTCCCCCGATCTGGAGGGATGCGGTTCCACAGGCAGGCGCTATTGCAGCTGTTCCAGCTCATTTCCAACGTATATGGGTACATGTCCCCTGGAAACGATCTGAGGTGTTGGCGCTTAAACAGTCTTTACCGGACCCTCGTAAAAATCCTGCTGGATATTATAAAGAGCTGTCCCAGACTGTTGATGCGTGCGTTATGAATTTGGCTGATTTTTTTTATATTTATTTTTATTGAGTATAACACAAGAAAGAAATATACACATCAGGTGTCATTAGGGGAAATACATTTCAGCTGGGGACGGGCAAATAAGTCGCAGAAATACACTACGATCATAGGCACCGAAAAAAGGATCAATACCAGCTTAAAGCTGAAGCAGAACAGTAAGATGCAAATGACCACAAGTACATCGCAACAGCACCCGCCCACCAGAAATACAGGATATACGACTTGAACATATGACACTCAGATATGACGGACAAAAGATCAGGAGAATATGCCACAGTTCTTGTGAAGAAAGGAAAAGGGATTAGGAAGGTCATAGAAAAAAATAAAGGAAAAAAAAACAAAAAACTCAACCCCCCACCCTGCACCCCTGCCGATGGCTACGACCTAACCCCACTAGCAGCGTGCCTGTCGCCCACTAAACTACACCCCAAGGAAGGGAAAAGCTGGAGGAGGAGAAAGGTACAAAACGATACGGGCTCCCAGATTCCCATCTCCCCACAAGAGGCGGACATCCCCTATCGCAGCATTGAGCAAGTTATAGCAATAAAATTCAATAGGGGAGCCACAAACAGAAAATGGACCATCCCGCCCGGCCCCCGGCATCACAGAGGTAGCAAATCCCGTTTCGAACATAGCAGTTACACAATACTCAGACAATCAGAATCCTGTCTAGCCCTCGCTCCCACAGACACCACCCGTCAGAGCCAAAAGAAAACATAGGAAAGTCAGCCCTGGCCCCGACGATCAATTACGCAGACCCCATCAAATACTATCAGGCCGCTGCGAGTCTTCATGCGAGCCCTGACCATTCGAACCGCCATCACAACAAGAGCATCCAAAGACAGAAACGGATCAAAGACACCACAGAAGGAGTGATACCAGGATAAACGCTGACAAAGTTCAAAAGTCAAACCAGGTCCACTGCCCAACAACGATAAGTCAGCACAGCGTTTTTGAGCATTCTCTGAAAGAAGCAAGGTATAAATCCGATAGTCTGTGGAGAAGACAAACTGAAGTATAGAAATAGTCACATCCATCCCTGGCGGCATCGATAGAGGGCCAAACACACAGCCAGTACTTTCGGGCTCGTTCGCCGCCATCTTAGGGTCGCGAGAAATTTCCAAGTCCAACAGCCGCCCAGGGTCCTCGGTAGCAATCGAAGCTTGCGCCGCGGGTAAGGCATCCCTGCTCATAACCAACATAGGATCGGAGTCCGGTCTCCGGCAGATGTGATCGACCGTTACGATCATCCTCTGGAAGGTGGCGGTGACTCGTTTGCGGAGCTCCCCAATGGCGGCCATTACATTGTGCAGCGACGGTGTAATTTCGGCCCGCTCTATCGCCCCTCAGTGAGCGACCGGGTGGGTATCAGAGCCCCGGAGGTCGACTTCTCCGGGGCACAAGGCAGAAGCAATGCAGATGACAACTGTGGGTGCTACCAAGCACGATCGCAGCACCGTCGCCGCCAACGAGGAACCAAGCCCATCGACCCCGGGAGCTCAACGGGGCTTCCGGGCGGCGGATCCCCGGTCCAAGCAGCCGATATGGAAAGCCGCCGTAGTTGCAAAAGAAAGCTGCCACCAGGTCACCATCCGAAACGAAAAGGAAATAAGTCACTTCAGGAGACCGGAACCACCCACGTCCCGCGGCCGATGTTGTTCAACTCCAACCCGGCCGGGTTAGAACTCGAGGCCCCGGCTTCAACTCTGAGTTAGGCCAAGAATGGCACACGACGTATCCTCACAATCCGAGCAGCTAGAGATTCCGGGATTGCACCTGTAGAGTCAGGCGCACTTCAGCTGCACGGGAGTCCGGTGGGAAATCAGGATGGGAGTCAGGATTCATGAGCCTCCGGCGGAGGTCGGCGGAGCCGGGAGCTTATGCGGCCATCTTGGTTGCTAGCGGAGCTCCTCCTCCAATTTGGCTGATATTGATATGTTGATGGGAAATGTAGTCCCACAAGCATTATGGGCTCGGATTCGTAGGGAAGACCACGACCAAGCTTTAGGTGGTAACTGGGCTGCTATAACTGCAGCGGATCTAGCACAAGTAGGAGGTGCTAAACCCGATGTTTTGATTACAGAATTACCTGGTAGGATCATCACTTTAATGAAAACGATGATGCCTGCCCTACGTGTTAACTGGGATAAGTTAGCTGCGTGTAAACAGAAGAAAGATGAGAGTGTCTCTGATTTCTTTACTCATTTTGAGGAGACGTTCATCAACCATAGTGGTTAAGATATGAGTACTGAGGGTGGACAGCGATTATTTGAGGATACATTTGTATTTAATTTACTTCCAGAACTCTCTCATAAATTGAAAGATTCTGAAAGTTCATGGGCCGTTTCTTCATCTGCCCAGATATTAGCTACTGCTCAGTACTACGAGAACAGGGATAAGGAAGAAAAGGATAAAATAGAGAAAAAGACTAAAGAATTAAAAACAAAGGTTCTTTTGCAACAGGCTTATCCCCCTCGTTCTGCTCAGCGCCAATTGCAACAGCCTTCACAGTTTCAAAGATTGTTACAGAAACCTGAACCTTTTGTTCCGCGACCTTTGCTGGGTTCTAATCAATGTGCCTATTGTAAAGAGGAAGGTCATTTTAAGAGTAGTTGTCCGGTTTTGTTGCAGCGTAATGGTGGATCGCCAGGGTCGAGAGGCCGTGGTAATTTTCAGTCAACATCTAGGGGTAGAGGGCGAGGTGCGTTGTCTCAGGGACAGCGTTCTTTTCCCCCTCAGAATTCTATGAACTATTTTGATCAGCAGAATTCTCAGTCTGCACAATATTACAATGACGACTATTATGTTGAAAGTGAAAATCAGGATTTTCATACTAGCTAGGACAGCCAAGGGCAAAGTAAGGGAGTCGTATCAGTTCCAGTGGATCAGAATGGGCCTTATGTTAATGTTGTTGCATTGGGTGTTTCAGAACCATTTCTCTTGGATACTGGTGCAATGAGAAGTTCTATCATTCACTCTAAACTCCCTGGGGCACCTTTGTCTGGCTTAACAAATGTTTCTGTAGGATTCTCTGGCGCCCTAGTAAGCAACCCGGTTTCCATTCCTTTTCCTATCTCCATTGGTCCTTATGATTTGGAAGCCCCGCTAATTTTAACGACTGGTTGCGGTGAGTATTTGTTGGGTTTGGATTTGTTGAAACGTCTTCATGCAACATTGTATTGTTCCCCCTCTGGTGTACATCTTACTTTGGGCGATAAACTGGTTTCGCCTATGTATTTGTCTAAGGATCAACTGCCACTTGAATTACGCTCACTTCCTGCTACCCTTTGGGCCACGGGTCCGAATGATGTTGGTTTGCTCAAAATTCCACCTTGCGTGGTTGCTGTCAAGCCCGATGTTAAATTACCACGCATTTCTCAGTATAAGATTTCTAATGATGGTGAAAGAGCTCTGTTGGCTATCATCTATGATTTAGTTCAGAAGGGTGTGGTTGAAGAAAGGAGAGGAAATGTTTGCAACAGTCCTGTTTTGCCGGTTCTGAAACATACTGATCCTTCTAAGCCTCCTGTATACCGTTTTGTGATTGATCTTCGGGAGGTCAACAAAATTGTTGTCCCCCAGGGTCCCGTTGTCCCGGATATTACTGCTTTGCTCACAATGATACCTGATTCGGCTGTTTGGTTCTCAGTTATTGATCTCAAAAATGCTTTCTTCAGCATTCCTATTGCTGAGGAGAGTAGGGATCTCTTTGGCTTCTCTCTTGGAGGCCAAAGTTTTCGATTCAAACGTGCACCTCAAGGTTATTGTGAGAGTCCCTCCATTTATAGTCAGGCTTTGAAATCTCAGCTTGACGCTTTTTCCTTGCCTCCGGGTGCTAATCTTATTCAGTATGTGGATGATTTGTTAGTGGCTGCCGATTCAGAGGCTGTTTGTAAGGATGCAACTATTTCATTGTTACGACATTTGTCTGATTTGCACTACAAGGTGTCACACTCTAAATTACAATATTGCCGCCAAGAGGTTACCTATTTAGGTCATCTCTTGTCGAAGGAGGGAAGGCGATTGACCCCAGAACGTATTCAAGCAATTGCACGAATGTCTGCACCATCCACACAAAGGGAGGTGCGTGCCTTTCTGGGCATTACCTCTTATTGTAGCCAGTGGATTCCGAATTTTTCTTTGTTGGCTAAACCTCTGTTGGCACTTACTTTGAAAGATACACCCCAACCTCTTCCTTGGACTGATGAATGTCAGAAGAGTTTTTCTGATTTATGTACTGCTTTGTGTTCTGCTCCTGTGTTAGGTACTCCGGATTACAGTAAGCCTTTCACACTCTATGTACATGAAAGAGAATGTTGTGCATTATCAGTTTTAACGCAACAATTTGGAGACAAACAAAGGCCATGTGCCTATTTTTCGGCTACATTGGATCCAGTAGCCAAGGCATTGTTTAGTTGTCTCAGAGCTACAGCAGCAGCAGCGATCTCCATTCGTCAATCTGCTGGATTGGTACCGGATCACACTTTTGTTGTTATGGTACCACATGCAGTGGATACTCTTTTGAACAGAACGAAACGGAACATTTCACAAGTGCTCGCTTGTCTGGGTATGAGTTGACGCTTTTGGCTAGTCACATACATATCAAGCAATGTAATGTTTTAAATCCAGCAACATTGTTACCCATTCCAGAAGAGAAAGATACCCAAGAACAGCATGATTGTTTTCTTCGTACAGAGGAGGAAACTAAAGGCAGGATAGATTTAAAAGATACACCACTTGTGGATCCGGATGGGATCCTATGGGTGGATGGGTCTTGTTTCAAGCTTCCTAATGGCGAGACGACTGCAGCCTTTGCTGTTACCACTTTGCATACAGTAGTGGAGACAGCACGTATTACACAGAATTCAGCCCAAGCAGCTGAGCTGATTGCCCTGACGAGAGTGTGTGTGTTGGCTAAGGGAAAGAGAGTGACTGTTTACACCGATAGCCAATACGCCTTTGGAGTGGCTCATAGCTTTGGTCGTTTGTGGAAGGAAAGAGGATTCTTTACTTCCCATGGGACTAAAATACAGCATGGTCAGTTGGTAACTGACTTTCTCGAATCACGTGCCTTGCCTACTCAGATAGCAATTGTGAAGTGCAGTGCACAAAAAAGGATCACTGATGATGTGGGTCGCGGGAATGCTTTTGCAGATGAGGTAGCGAAAGAAACAGCGAAAGATGTTAAGAGTCGCATGTATGTTGCAGGCCCTGCAAGATGGGTCAGAGAAGGAGGTATGTGTGAGGACACAGTAGAAAGTGTGAGAATGATTCAAGAAGAAGCAATCGAGAAGGAATTGAGTAAGTGGAGAGAAAGTATGGGAATGATGGACGCGACAGGATGTTGGACGGAGTTGTCAGAACACCAACGTTGGCTGTTACCAGACGCCTATGTATTGCCTGTAGTTACTATGGCGCATGGTCTAGCTCATATCAGTGCGAAAGGAATATGCAAGCTTCTGGCTCTAGTATGGCAGAATGAAGGAATTCCTAAATGTGCGGAAAATGTGGTAAAACATTGCATTGTTTGTTTGATGCATAATCCAGGAAAGGGAACCCCAACTCCGGCAGGTCATTTTGCTCCCCCTACGTACCCTTTTGAGGTATTACAAATTGATTACATTCATATGGAACGTTCCAATAACCTCAAGTATGTTCTGGTGGTGGTCTGTGCCTTTTCCAGATGGATAGAGGCCTACCCCCTAAAGGATAATACTGCTTTGTCCACTGCCAGAGTCCTCTTGAAGGAATTCTTCCCGAAGTTTGGTTTGCCGCCAATTGTCTGGAGTGACAATGGAAGCGAATTTGTAGGCCAAATTATGCAGAAGGTGTGTGCGGGTCTTGGTATTAGGCAGAAATTCCATGCGGCAAACCACCCTCAGTCAGCGGGTTTGGTAGAGTGCTATAATGGCACCCTCAAGCTCAAATTAGCGAAGATTCAGGCCAGCATGGGTCTTACTTGGCCCGATGCTTTACTTTTGGCACTTCTCTCTACAAGAACAACTGTGCATTCTCGTTGAGGACTTAGTCCTTACGAGGTCGTTTTTGGGCGCCCAGCCAATGTCTGGGGAGTCCCTCTACCTAAAAAGTATTCCGATATCCCATTCCCAATGTTGGTCGATTACTTGCATGACCTTACCACTAAATTACGTGTTATTCATCAAAGGTTCAAAACGCTTTGCCGGAGGCTTCCTCAGATCCAGGTCATTCCATCCAACCCGGAGACTTTGTCCGTCTGAAGAATTTTCAAAGGAAGAAGAACTTGGAACCTCGTTGGGGGCCGCCGCGACAGGTGCTTCTTGTGACACGTACAGCAGTGAAGGTCGTCGGAAAGAAAAATTGGGTCCACGCCGTGCACTGTAAGAGGGTACCTTTGCCTTTGCCTTACAACCAGTGGGCCCGAGAAGGTGTAGGTGACAGCGAGAGTGAAAAAGTACCCCGATTTGTACCTTTCAGTAGTGCACGCCTGGACTGGACAAGTTCTGAGAAAGAAGATGACGACGTGTTGCAAGAAGCTATACCATCACATTTGCGATTGAATACAACAAACCCAGAGACTTTGTTTCAAGATCAAACGGTACCTGGCAAGATACGGTACAACCTAAGACCTAGGTTGACAAAAGACAATTGAACTTTGTTTGACATTTCTTTTTCACTGTCCATCAAGTTGCAGGGTCACGGTATGAGTCTTAGGCTGTGACCTGAGTAGTGACATATGTCTGCAGGACTTGCAGTGTCATAGGACGGCTAATAACCACAACTAAGTGATCCAGGAAGATTACCGTGAGCAACGCCTTAGAGAATGGATATTAAAGTGGAAGGGAATGATAAAAAGTTTGAAATGAAAAAGAGATACAATAAGTTATTGTTCAGTCGATGTGGCATAACATTGTGTATTTTGGTATGTTTATGTATTTTATTGGCTTGTGTGGGTTGGGTTGTCCACACTATGCAGCAAGCACCCGTTCCCACTTCTGTTACTTTGCCTTTTTCTACTACTACCTCCCCGCATCAGTTCCATACACTCCCAGATCACGAGCAAATTAGGAGAACAGAATACTTTAACAATTCATTTATCCAGTTGTTACATTAGCACGAACTGTGAGTCAACACTACTGACTGTTGGGTGCGTGGGCTCATGCCCCATAACTCAGAGAAAGGGATGCCATATTTGGTCCTTCCGTTTTCATACGAAGGTTCCGCTTGGGCTTATTTAGCAATGTTTTCTAATGCATACCAGAATCAACTTCGATATCCTCCTGGTAGTCCATATAATGGAGGAGTGGATTTTAGTCATAGTTCTTTGATAAAGGGAATAGTGACTATGGCTAAAATTGCTGAAATTGGTAAGATTCTCGTTGATGAGAAACGAGCATATGATGGTTGGAACGTAACACGTTACGTTACTAGCCTCACTTATAAGGCTAGACATAGAAAATCTTTGCCAATTTGGACCATACCTCATCAAGGTAATTTATATCTACAGATAAATGGTCAGAATATTAGGAATAAACAGGAAAAGAGTGTTTGTTCCCATACGTATATCTATTCACCCCTGATTTCTTCACCGCTGGTACCATCTCAAGGTACATATTTTGTTTGTCATGATAGAGTCTATACATGGCTTCCCACCTACTTTTCAGGAACATGTTATGTGGCTTTTCTTCTTCCCCCGACGTACACCGCTCCTTCAGGTCATCACAGAAAAAGATATGGCAGAGGGATTATTGATTCCAGAGACAAGGCAGGACAAGAGGGAGGAGACTTTATCATAGGGTTTCTTCCTTTCTGGGGCCCAATGGCCAACAGCAGAAACATTAGACAGCTAGTTTGTGTTGTTGAGGCTACAATAATTGTGACTTCTGGAGCCTTGAGTAATCTGACAGCCGATCTTCAGGCGGATCGCCTATGACTTTGCAAAACCGAATGGTTTTAGACATTGTCCTTGCAGATAGAGGAGGAGTCTGTAAATTAATTGGGTCTAGTTGCTGCATTTACATTCCTGATAATGCCCCTACGGTATACCAAGCCATCTCTAAATTGCATGTAATTTCCGAGTCTATTCACCAGGACACAGGAGATTGGTCTAAGATGGGATGGTTTTGGGGACTACTGTCCACATGGGGATGGAAGGTGTTAACTTTCCTTGGAATGATTTTGGCCATCATTTTCTCTTGTTGTCTTTGTTTGCAGTGTGGCACCGCCATCTGTGGTCTTTGTGCCACCTTGTGTGTCCCAAAGCCTGTGTCACGGAAAACAGAGAACATTAGAATGATGTTGCAGCAACAGCTTGACGACCTCATGACCATTGACATTGACTCAGATAAACATGAGTCCTTTGTGCTTTGCCTGAGTAATGGCAAAAGGAGGGTCTGAGGTTCTGTGGTTTTCGACTTCATTACGTATTTAGCTGCCATTTTGTGTTCGTCACCATTTTGTGTTGCCCTCACTCAGGCAGCACGGCGAACGGAGTGTTTTTGCTTGTCCAGCTGCTATGCGTCTCTTCTGTTAAAAAATAACCCCTTGTCCTTGTTTACGAAACCGATGTCAGGGTCTGGCCGAGTTTGTTAATCCGTGTCTAGACTGATTGATCCTTGTCCTAGTCGACTGTTTGGGTCCCACCATTCTTTTCTGACTTTATCTTATTTGACTGGCCTTCACTATTCTCTTCTTGTATTCTCCTGTTACACAACTATCCTTTGAGGCATACGAACACGTCCTACCACCTGTAAATTGAATTGTGGGCACTAACACTGATTAACTTGGGGGGAGGAGTGAACACGGGTTCTGAAAGAAGGGCGTATTCAAGATACTTGATAGCTTGTTTTCAAACTCTTCCTATTTGTCAGCCTTGTATGTATTGGAAGTAGACATTGTAAATATGTGTGCTATAAAAGATTGTGCGCCACGGAATTAAGTCGCAGTCTCCTAAGAATATACCATTGTACTTCTTGGGTAACTGTGCTTAGCTGCAGCTAATAAACCCGATTTTCTACGCCTAACAGAGTGTCACGTGTCTCTGTTTAACAAGGCAGGTGAACCCGGAGATTTTAGGCGTGCCCTGTGTCGCTCGGCCCATAAGGCCCGGTTCTCCATGACTCACAATTTAAAAACAAATCTTTTGGGGTGTCGGTGTCAAAATTGCAGGGTTCCCCACATCCACAACATCAAACCCTTTTATCTTCTTTGGTGTCTCTTTTTCATAGTAGGAACATGAACATTATCTTTTTAAGCATAATCCATGAAACATCCCGAGGCCACTGAATTCAGAAGAGCAAAGACTGCGAGAGGACCTTGAGGAATAGTTAATAATCCTTGTAAACGGAAGTGAGCTTTATTGGTCACAGAAACCTCATTGATTGCTTTGTTTATCTCTCGTCCATTGCCTAGGAATAAGCAGGTCAATTTCTAGGCATTTGAAGGCAAGATCACATAAAAATTCCATTTTGCCATAGTATAAGCATTGACCTGCCTTAATCCTCTCCTCCTCTTCTCCTGTAAAGAGTTTCTGCAGTATCCCAGTCTGATTGGGTTCTTCTGGTGCAAGAGTAATTTCAGACGGTTCAGTTACTATTCCACACAGGAAGCTTTCTGCTGAGAATCAATATGAATAGTTAAGTCAATTTAAGCTGATGATGTACTGGGCTAGTCTACAACTAAAAACTATGCATTGTAATGCACAATTTGTAAAACAAAATTAGCGCCAGGGCTCTTGTCAGGAGACCACGGCAGCGTGCACCACACAATGCACCCTGCCACTACTGCTAATGATAGTAACAACACAACTACTAACCACCCCACACCTACAAGTGTGACAGTATGAACTATTTCATGCCTCCAAAGCTAAAAGAATGACTTGGGCGGCAGGTAATAGTAATTTTTAATGTATGTTGGTTTAATAATTAACTGTTGTTGTGGTCATACCTAAATTTACCAGGCAGCACCACCTTGTGGCAGACTGTCACAAGCGCCGCTGTTGACAATGAAGTACAGGTGCTGAGCACTGGAAACCACTGGCTCAAATTAAGCACTGATGCATTGGTAAGCTCTACTCGTTACCCTTGATTAAAGGCCGCTGAGGCAGGCTTGTCTGTCCACGCTGCCTTCGAGACTGGTAGCTGAGTTCATTATTTCCCTAGAGATAACAACTTGTGTACAAAACCTGCTCAGTTTGCCGTTTTCCAAAAATAGCTCAGAACTGTGTAAGGAACTGGTCCCAATTATAGAGCCTGGGGCTGTCGTTCTAAATTAACAGTGTAACCCAATCGGGGTGTCTTCATTAAAATATGAGTGCACAAAAGCCACTTTAGCTGTATCCATTGAAAGATTTGTGGTTGTACTAAAATGTACACCAAAAAGGTTGTAACATTAGAGCATCACCTTCAAACTTCTCTGTCGTGCTAATGTTTAGGAATTAACCGGGGAGTTTTTCCTTCATAATCCTGTTGTTACTATATTGATACCGTCTAGTAGATAGCCACTTGGCGTAGATGGCATAACATAGGCCCGCAGCCCCCACGGTGTGGGGGGAACCAAGCTCCAGGGGGCCCCCTCAGAACAGTTCCCTGGCCAGAGAGCTTCTGTTTGAGTCCAGTGGGGGCACCTTCATGGAACTTGCAGGGGGGACCTCTCAGGTTTCGTTAAGCCACTGGAGGTGCAGTATCCGTGGACATAGCGGAGTTTGTGCTTGTGGGTTTCATATAGGCCATCTGCTTTTTTGGGTAATCAGAAAATGCTCTTCCTGGTGGGTCGTATCTAACTTTTCCTGAATGTTATTGACTGTCGCATCATTGCCTGAATCAGGATTTAAGATGGGTAGTTGCCTGTAAAAACTTTTACTGTCCCAAAATCGCTGCACTGAGATATCTGGAAAACAAGATCCCCATCAGAGGAACTGGGTGAGATACAGGGAAGGGAGTACAATGAGTTCATGGGCATGGATTCGCCCTTTGAGTGGATTTGTCTTATTTAGGGGAGGCTTCCTAGGACTTCTACCAGGGTGTAACAGTGTAAGTACCAGCTATGCAGTAAGTAAACAGGACAGATATGAATACAGTACAAAAGTGGAGACGAAGATACTGTCGAAAGGTAGAGCAAGTCTTCCCTGCCATAAATGCTGATGGTGCTGTAATGAGCTCCTGTCTGACCAGGATATCAGGCAGGAACCCAGGATACCAGAAAACCACAAGGTTCAAAATTAAAGAATCAAAACAGTAAGCTGGGAACCAAGAGAGAAACAATGGCAAAGACAAAAAGCACTTAGAAGGGAACCAATGGCGAACCATTACCATGAGAAACCGAAAAGGGAGAAAACAAGAAAGTGCAGCGACAAATGAATGGGTGTAAACTAATGGTAGCCGGAAAACCACAGGCACTAACAAAATGTTGTCAGGCATCTGCTCCATGTTAGAAACGGCCTTAAATACTGACTGTCCCACATTTTCCCGGGAACTGCTCATGATTACCCATGAATACCCAGTGAGGCTTTTTACTTAAACTTTGTTGTGAGGTCTAGTTTCTTTGTGAGTCCAATCTCCACTGCGCTGTCACCACAATTTCCATGTCTTTCCATCCCTCTGAATAACCCTGTAAGTAACTCGATGTCTGTGCTGGTTCAGAATCCTGAGAGCCACTGGATGACAAGACCTGTATGAACTTCAAGATCATGGTATGATGCCTTGTATCCTTCTCCTTTAACGTCCAGTGGTGTCCCCGATGCACCCCCACAATGTCCTGTGAATTTTGTCTATTTTCTCCAAGACATGGGTTTGTCCCTCCATCACACTTCACAGATCTTCCAGGTGTCTGTAAATGTAGGGCACGTTTGGACCCCCATTTAACAAATCCCAAACAGCACAGAGCACTGTGGTTGAAAAAAATGATCCTCCAAGAGGACAGCACTATTCTAGGCCAATAATCCCCACCACTCCCTGCATGCCTGGTCTGGGAGACCCAACTGGTTGCCCTGCACACGGAAGGTTGACATCTGGGGCCATATTACAGAGAGTGCCCTGGGGGCGCAACTGGTGTTTGCACACTCTTTGTGTGTCCCCGGGGCACTTCGGTATTACAGAAGGGGCCGCAGATGCTTGTGTGGCCCCTTCTGTAATACCGATAGCGTTGGAGCTATCTACAGGGGACATTTCCTCATTTGCATGGGGGTGTGCCCCATGCAAATGACGGAATCTCTCTGCCTCTGTGCCTGCGCCGTATTACAGACCCAGGCACAGAGGCAATGAAGCTGTCAGGAGGCGCACTGACAGTGCATCACCTAAAAGGTGGTTCACTGTCAGTGATCCACTGAGCGCAGCCCTCTGTCGGGGGTTAAGAGGGTCTAATGGACATCCCAAACATCCTCTTGCAGGCGGGTGCAGTCACTGACTGCACCCACCTGCAGGGGGAACTTTATTCACCTTTAAAAGTGCAGGTGGGTGCAGCCTCACTGCGAAAACACAGAGCTGCTTTAACACCTTCACCGCGGCACGAATTCACCGCGGCACGGAGAGGTGGGGTGTGAGCGCTGCACTTTCGTACTCGTGATGGAACCACGCCGTCATGAGTCACGGACGGCGTGTGCTCATGACAGCGTGCTTCCATCATGCCCCGCCTGCTTATTAATTCGCCCACACAGGCGGAAAAGGAATGCTGCGTGGGCGGAGCGGCAGCCGCATGACGGAACCACGCCGTCATGAGCACACGCCGCCCGTGGCTCATGACGGCATGGTTCCGTCATGCGCATGCAAGGGATTAAAGCAGCCACTCCATTTTTCACTTGAATGGACTGCCCCCAGACCAGCGCAAGGTTGCAGCTGTCCTGGGGGCAGTACATTCACCATAATGTGCCGCATTTTTCTGGATTGGGCTGGGCGCAACTTTAGAAAGGTGCACCCAGCGCAATCCAGGAAAATGCACCCCATGTGTAATATGGCCCCCTGGAAGGCTGTAGGGTGTGAGGTTGCTCAATGGGGGAGTATCAGCCTCACCTTGGATTTCAACTCTGTGAGTAGAGATATTCTTGATAAATAGGACAGGCAAATTAGATATTTGCAAACTGAAGGGGGTTTGGGGTGCGCCCTGCATCTCCAACTGTAGCTTTTTAGCTGGGGACTTGGGACTTACAATCTGGAGGATTGCTCTAAGAGAGAGGCTGTTTGCCAGCAGAGAGGTGAAATTGCAGGTATCCTCCTGTATGGGGCCAACAACCTCCTCTTACTTTTCCCCAGTGAAAGGCACAGAGATGGCAGCTTGCAGCATTATTGTTTTTTTTATGAGATTGCACACTGTCCCCCTCTAATGGATGAAATGCATCAGCATTAGGCTTTTTGTCTCCAGGGGAATAAAAGTTATTACTTTGACATTTGAGAGGGTGTAGAGCGCTACAAGAAGATATGTTGTAGAGAAACAGGTGTCACTTAACATTGGCAAATATGGGTATCTGCTATGTGCCCCTGGGCACGGGATAGGATGACATTTTGCCTGGCAATGCCACAGATGTTTGCTGTGTGTATATGGACGTCTTCCTCTCACCTACTCACCAACGGTTCCTGCAGGTGACTGTGGACATGCACCCTTTAGCGTAGCATCTGCTTAAAATAGTAACTAAAAACTTTATGACAGTGTGACTGACAGGTGTGATAGTTGTTTTAATACTTTATCCATTAGATATATTGTGTACAATAGAGCAAGCATCCCTCTGTCTTAAATGAGATAGTAGGAAAGGCTGGAACATTAACAAATCAAAATCTTTTTAAATTAATGCATTTGTTTCTCCTCTAAACGTGTTCTGTAAACGCACATTGCAGTATATTAAATGAGAACAGTGTTTGGTAATGTGTTATTAATGTTTGATGCCTGTCTTTTTACTATGAAAATGAGGCCTCTTTAATACATTAAAAACATTGCTCAAACTCTTTATGCAGTGAAATGAAACAGCCTGTCGGGCATTAGAGGAATCACAGAGTTGCTAATGAGTAGATACATATTCACATATTCAACAATGCATCACATACCCGGGAGGAAATTGCTGATAGTTTGAAAAAAATACATGAAATGTTTATAGAGTAGGTACAGTAAAACACAAAGGGGCACATGCATCAACATAAGGAATTGCGATTTCTTACTAGCGATTTTTTAGAAATCGCTATTTAGGAATCGCAATTCGGTATGCATGTAGGAATCGCTAAAAAGACTGTGATTCCTACATATTCCTTAATTGTGAATAACAAATTGCAATTCGCAATTAAGGACTAGCTTCCCATTCATTCCTATGTCCCATTCATTCCTATGGGCCAAAGGCCCATAGGAATGTATAGGATTTGCATGTGCAATTTGCGAATACCAAATAGGTACTCGCAAATTGCACATGCAATTTCAAGGGTGTAAGGGGGCCAAAAGGCCACCCTGATCCACCCCTGAAATTGGCACGTGTGCACATGTGGCGCACACACATGCCACAAGGGCATGTCTGTGTGCAACATGGCACTTTGAAAAATGCACTTTTGGGCATGTTTCAAAGTTTTTGCAAATTACCAGCGACTTGAAGTTGATGGTAATTTGCGATTTCAAATTGCGAAATTGCAATTTGGAGGAGCATGGTGCATTGCGTATAGGGAATCGCAATTTGCTATTCCCTAAATGCATTCGCGAAATAGGCAATCGCAAATTTTGCAATTACATATGTTGCGATTTTGCATTTGGATTGATGCATCCCACATGCAAAAATACAGGTCGCAAAAGGCCTATTCTGCGAATCAGCCCGTTTTCAACCAGTATTTTTGTTGATGCATGTGCCCCTAACTGCATAAAGCACAAGCACAGTTAGTGCTGCCATACAAGCACAGCTGCTGGTTTTGGTGTTCAGAAACCCTTATCTTACAGCATTCCTTTAACTTCCTCCTGGCATGGAATAGTCTTGGTCTCTACACAATGCTTAACTTGTAAAAGAAAAAGCAGTGGGCCCAATGTTTTGCTCAGAAGCCCTGTGCTGATGCTAGCTAGGTCGGGATACCAAAGCTGGGAAGCCTTGATTCCACCGGATGTTTCTCTTTTACCTACCACCAGACACACCTTGACCCTTTATCTCACTTTTGCAGGTTCTTTTTCATCCCCGCTCTCTCCCTTTGTCAATGGTTCCTATCTCTCTCTTCTGCCTCCCCACTTTTTGTGTATTTTTCTCTCTTTTGCTCTGGATTGAAGTTTGTTGAGGAAATGTAAGTGTTGGTCACCAAAAATGAGTCCTAGTGGCCCTACCTGCAACCACCTGATCAAAATAAGCACTGACTCACTCTGACTCTCAGACCTAACCTGCTGTCAGCGCACAGTTCGAAGTTACATTAAGGTTTTCTATTGCGTTGTTATAAAGCAATCATTCAGCCTTTAGATCCTTCGTTATGTGATAGGCACCAAATGTATGCCATGAACACATTGTCCGCAACAATAAGTGATCTGGGTTGCCTTGCACATTAATAAGAAATATGTTGTCTGTGGTGGTGTCTTTTCTACATGGTGGGCAGGGTATGGGTTATCAATTCACTCTAAATGTATTAGTGTTTCTTTCCTATTACAAGTTTATTGTTCCACTTTTCGTATGCACAAAGCCCTCTTAACGTTACTTCCTGTTGGTGTTGTTTTGTGGGGCTTCTGGTATGAGAATGGACATATTATTGTTTATTAGATGTGATTTATTTTGTGCGGATCATCCCGGAATAGACACTACATGGAGGTGGTTTTTCTGCCATGTACGTCAGCTTCACCGCTACACTGCATAGCTGGCTCCTAATTCAGAGAAAATGCAATAGTATCTATAGTGTGGCCTGGGGCGTTTCTTCAGGGGTGATGTTTGGGGTGTGACTCACGGACAAATAAAAACATTCTTGGCTTGGTAGTTGGGTCTGGGGCGTATTGGGTGCCTTTGTCATATTTTCTCATTGTACAGCAAGAATAAAAGCCTAAACAGTGACCTTGGATGTAAAACAAGAGAGAGAGAGAGAGCGAAAGACATACATATCTGCTTCCTCTGATGCCCAAGTTTTAAAATGTGAATCCAGAAAACAGGAATAAATACCGGCTTCCCTGCTTGTCCAACATGCATAATCCTAGGCAAGAATTCTATTTCACAGAGTTCTTTATTATCACATATGAGAGCATTTTCAATTGGTTGAGTTCAGAATGTGAGTTGTACAAGCACCTATCATGTTTGATTTAATAAACGATAGACTATAATGGTGCTCCATCTGTAATAGGAATCTAGGCCATGATTGAGGTTTACATGGCTACTGACTTGCCTCGTAGTTAAGTAAAGGCATTGTAGTTGGGGGGCGAGCCATTAATGTTTAAAAACGATCACTTTTATTAAATGCCTATGTAGTGAGATAGTCTGATGTACTAAGGTGAAATACTTCAGAATGTTAAAAAAAACACTTTAAACACTTTTCAAGCTACTGTATCATATTTTCACATTATGCCACTTGCGCGATATGCATCCCAAATGTTTTCATGGCTTGGCTCGTCCTTGGTATCTTAGAGCCAAACGGCTCAGCACACCCTATTAACCCTTTCTGTGCTCATGACGGCCTGGAGTCGCCATTATACACGGTGGGCGTGTGCTCATGACGGCTCCAGGCCGTCATCACACATCGCCCCGGAAATCCCTCTGGTGCGGGCACCAGAGGGATTCCCTTTACACCAAAAGAGCCTCGGGAGCTGGGGAAGAGCTTCCACAGTCTTTAGTCTTTTTGCCCCCCCCTGGGGAGTAGATGGGGGCAGGAGCCCACAATCTGCCCCCCCGGGGGGCAAAA
Source organism: Lissotriton helveticus (assembly GCF_964261635.1). Classification (NCBI taxonomy): domain Eukaryota; kingdom Metazoa; phylum Chordata; class Amphibia; order Caudata; family Salamandridae; genus Lissotriton; species Lissotriton helveticus. The sequence goes on from NC_136057.1 coordinate 1,249,207,445, forward strand.
AGCCCACTAGACACCAGGGATTTTTTTTAGCATATAAAAATAAGGGTGGGAGCTGCCCAAAACAGGCATGCCCATGACCCCCCCCCAATCATTACAGTCATTCAGAAAGCCCACTAAACACCAGGGATTAATTTTTTGAAAATTAGTTTTTAGGGTGGGGGCTCACCAAGGCCCCCAACCCCCACCACCATTACAGCCTTTCTTCCCCCCTGAAGGGCAGATGGGGGTAGCAAAATGTATAGGTTTGCTAGGTTTCCCTAGGTGCCGGCAGAGCAAGGGTTAAAAAACTACAGCTAGGTACTTTGCCAAAAAAAGGTAATTTTTCACTGTGAAATTGTTGTGTGTCCACGTTGCGATTTGTGCCGTTTCCTGTCGCGGGCACTAGGCATACCCACACAAGTGAGGTACCATTTTTGAAGACTTTGGGGAACGTGGGGTGGGTGGAAATTTGTGGATCCACGCAGATTCCAGTACTTTCCACCACAGAAATGTGAGGAAAATTGGGGATTTTTAACAATTTGTTAGGTTTGCAAGGGATTATGGGTAACAGAACCTAGTGTGAGCCAGTCAAGTCAACCTATCCTGGATTTCCCTGGGTGTCTAGTTTTCAAAAATGTATAGGTTTGCTAGGTTTCCCTAGGTGCCGGCAGAGCTAGGGTTCAAAAACTACAGCCAAGCACTTTGGAAAAAAAAGGGTAATTTTTCATTGTGAAAATGTGGTGTGTTCACGTTGCGTTGTGAGCCGTTTTCTGTTGTGGGCACTAAGCCTACCCACACAAGTGAGGTACCATTTTTATTGAAAGACTTAGGGTAATTCAGATTTGTAAAGCAACTGTTATTACCTATTGACTTTTGATGTATTTCTGCCTTCCAAATGAAAGACAATGTGTAAAAAAGAAGTAATTTTGAAAAATGATCGATAATTCTCATGCTAGTATGAGTATTCCCAATTTCGGAAATGTGCAAATATCTACTGTTTTCTAAGCTCTATATTTTGTTCCCATTTCAGAAATACATAGGTGTCTTTCATACTGATTTTTCCATGTACACATTTTCCCAGAATAATTGCTATATACCCAGTTCATAATAAAAAAACATTGCAAGTCGCGGCTCAGTTTTTGGCTCTGGCTTCGTGGGGTTCTTGGTGAACCTACAAGCCCTATACATCCCCACAACCAGGAAGATCCAGCAGATGTAACGGTATATTGTTTTTAAAGAGGTGTCATTATTAGAAGAAGTTACATGTGAAAACGTTGACACAAAAGGCTGTTTTTTTCAACCAATTTTTTTTCAATTTTCCCCAAAACACACTACATTTTGCTGTATTTTGGATAATTTCTAGGTCCCCTCCAGGGAAATCCACAAATCCTGGGTATCTTTAGAATCCCCATGATGTTGTACAAAAAGGACGCATATTTTGCGTGGATACTTTATGTGGTCAAAAAGTTACAGGGGTCTAAGCACAAACTACCTTAAATAGCCAAATAAAGGCTTAGCACGGGGGGGAGGGGAGGAAGGCCTAGAAGCAAAGGGGTTAATTTTCGGGCTCACTCACCGCTATGTGCAACTTTTGTAAAAAAGAAAGGACTCGAAACGCCGAGCCCTGTCTACATGCGCCGATTTGACAACTCTGTCATCAAGGCACCTTGGAGCAAAGACAAAGAATGTGCGCAGTGAAAATACATTTAAAAAAGGTGAGCACAGGGCAGGGATTCCAGGCCATTGTGAATTTTTTCATAGTTCTCATTTTGCTAAGAGCTTTTAAGTTATTTATTTTTTGGAAGCAGGAATTTAAATCTATGTAGTAACTGGTTTATCAGAAAAAATAGTAAGTCTAAATCCATAGAAGAACTCCTGGAATGGGTTCAAGTTTTCTATCTTTTTGAAATTCACAAGAGTTGGCAGTAGTAGGCTTGGAAAGCTGGGCCAGTCTCAGGTTCCCAAGCACACTACCGGCAATCAAACACCCAATTGGTGATGGGGTGAATGCTTGTAAATAGTCTAACCAGTGCCAATCGCTTGGAGTAGCATGCCAACCCATAGTTTTTCACCTACTGTGCCACTCTAGATAGAGGTCCACCAAACACAAATCAGCAAATACAAATCAGTTCTGTCCCTGTTCCCCATGGAAACAGTCCATAATGAACCTTGATCCTCTTACCCCGCCACGCTGTAGACCACTGCCTTTTTACTTGTGGAATCTTAGACTCACGTCTCCCGATCCACACTGACTAAGCTAGGAACCTGGCCTGAGCATGGCAGACAAGAACATGGCCAGCAGCAGTGTTTTAATGTAAGTTAAACAGGGACTATAATTCCCAAAGTTCGACAAATGTGTTAGTCTCTTGAACTAACCCATACTAATATCTAACAAGGATTTTAGGATCCATTACAGCAAAACTACAAAGATCTGGATACAGTCTGTTTTTGCAGTATACGTTACACTGTCCAATCTTTCTCCTTTTATTTGCGCTTTTCTTGCCCAAGGGTTGGACAGCAGCACATAACAGGTACTAAACATTGTTTTAGTGCCTGTCAGTTAGCAGAAGCCTCACTAAAGATATATTTTTTCAAAGCAAGCCTACAGTACCATTGTAAAATGAGAAAATGTGCTTTTAACTGCAAATAAAATGAAGGGTCATGTCAGGCGGCAGCTAACCCGCCAGGTCACCGGAGACCATTCCTATGATCCCTGAGGGATGATCCCGAATTAAAAATCATACAGCTGCACTGTAGGCTCTGTGGAATGCTGATGCCGTGTTGTTTTTACCCGAACTAGGATTTCTGTTAATTTTACATTAACAATTTCCCAAAGCAGGTCTTTGTTTTGACAGTCAATGGCCCTGGCTTACTGCATGTGATGGCTCTGAAGGATTTTCCAACCCAGGATAGTCATGCCTTTAATAGCAGTTTCAGGTAGGAAAACCTACTGACAATTCACCCACCCAAAATAGGGCAGGGCAACCACCACGGGCCACCAGGTTAATTGTTTCCGCCATCAGAGCCAGGTGATTCTCACCAGTGAAGCCTGGACCATAATCTGCGTTTTGTATGATGTGGTAAACCAGGAGTATGGCATGGCAAAAGCACCCTGTCACTGTCAAAATTAACTTTATTTGGTTTATCACAACCTTAAAGTATACATATAAAAAAGAAATCAATGTAAAAAATAAAAATAAAATTCATATTCTTAAAATATTTACTATTTCTAAAAGAAGGTCCCTTTCCAGACCCAAGACTTAATCTATTTCAATTTTTGAGAGAAAAGTCTCTACTAGAGTCATGAATTTTACTCCACGGCATATAAGGATGTTCGAAGAGGCACCCATCCAACTTGTGACCGCCTGCCTGCAGGTGCGAATTTTTAAAGCGTTTAGAACTGGTTTCAACAAAGTTCTTCTTTCCTCTTTTACTGTCTCGCACATGCACATTAGATGGTACAAACTTTCTGTATGGTATCCACATAGGCGGCATGTCTATTCTTGCTGTTTACTTTTCCAAGTCGGAATCAGGTCTTTTGAGCAATAATCGCCCAGTCTGTATGCCATGAATTTCATTTTTAGGGATAGCCGGAAGTGAGCTTCAAGATAAAATTATGGTTTTACTCTTTTATATGAATTGATTACAGACCAAGCATGACGGCGTTGGGCCAAGATCCTTTTGTCTTCTACCAAGGATAGTGACTTTGCATTTAGTTTACAAATTTTGTTGAATGATGTTCGTTCCAACTGGCTGTTCCAAACTTCCTCGATGTTTAGTGTCTCCAGGGCAGTTCGCAGATAGTCACTCCAAGTGTTTGGTTCTTTTTGGTCACATTGTTTTTTAACTTCCAGCCAACATAGGTTATTCAATGATCCTGTTTCTGATGCTCTAAGTTTCCAGCACCATTTTGCAAAGACAGCTTTCCTTTGGTAGACTTGGCTTTGTAGACCAAATTCCAGGCGTATTTGCGCTGGGGATGATCCTTTAAAAAGATTGAACATAGATTTATACACGTTTGTCTGTAATTTATTTAGGATCTCAATTTCTTTCCCGTGCCATATTTCCATCCCGTAAGACAGGGTTGGTAGCAGTTGAGCTGCCATTATTTTTAGAAGATGACCATATGAGGGGAATTGTAGTTTCTTTTGGAGCAGTTTATAGGCAAAGGTGAGCGATTGGGCTTTGGCTGTGATGTCCCGTTTTTGGTCCACCAGGGACATGTTTCTGCTCAGTTTAATACCCAAATATTTGTATGTAGTTATCTCCTCAATGTGAGTATTCTTTGCATACCATTTAAATGTTCCTAGGCTTGGACCGGCCAATCTCACGACCTTTGTTTTTTTGTTGTTAAGTTCCAGGCCTACTAGGTCGAAGTACTCGGTTAATTTGTTTATGACCCTTTGCAGGCCTATCGGGGTTTGACTTAATACCACAATGTCATCTGCATATTGCAGAAACTGAATTGATTCATTTGCCAGTTTTGGTGGATGTCCGTTTACATGTTGCAGGTGTCTGTTTAAGTCAGCTAGATATACGTTAAATAAGCTTGGTGAGAGCACACAGCCCTGTTTAGCACCCATGATTTATGACATGGCTCCGTGGACATAACACAGCACCCCCCGCCATGCAGGGGAGGCCCCGGGCTCGCTGATCCCAAGCCACTTTTCTCTGGCTAGTTGGACAGGCTGTACAGCTTTGTAAACAAACTGAGGTGGGAACATGGTACACATACAGCTTACCATTGTAACAGTTCCATTTTGAAAAAAGAAATGCCTAAGAAAAGCAAGCTGGAGGGATTGT